>NC_137614.1:0-637500 GCF_963280865.1 Gymnoscopelus braueri
CCTACAGGCTGGTATTATAATATGTTACTCTCTACCTCCCTCTACAGGCTGGTATTATAATATGTTACTCTCTACCTCCCCCTACAGACTGGTATTATACTATGTTACTCTCTACCTCCCCCTACAGACTGGTATTATACTATGTTACTCTCTACCTCCCCCTACAGGCTGGTATTATAATATGTTACTCTCTACCTCCCACTACAGGCTGGTATAATAATATGTTACTCTCTACCTCCCCCTACAGGCTGGTATTATAATATGTGACTCTCTACCTCCCCCTACAGGCTGGTATTATAATGTTACTCTCTACCTCCCCCTACAGGCTGGTATTATAATATGTTACTCTCTACCTCCCCCTACAGGCTGGTATTATAATATGTTACTCTCTACCTCCCACTACAGGCTGGTATTATAATATGTTACTCTCTACCTCCCCCTACAGGCTGGTATTATAATATGTTACTCTCTACCTCCCTCTACAGGCTGGTATTATAATATGTTACTCTCTACCTCCCCCTACAGACTGGTATTATACTATGTTACTCTCTACCTCCCCCTACAGGCTGGTATTATAATATGTTACTCTCTACCTCCCCCTACAGGCTGGTATAATAATATGTTACTCTCTACCAATCGATTGATCAATCGGTCGAACAATTAACCCCGGCCCCTCCCCCAGCCACTATGTGGGAGTGGCCTATCACCTTGGGGGTGTGGTTTCGAGCCGGGGGTGTGGCCTATTGGTGAGGGGGAAGTGGTTTGGAGCTGTGGGCTTGGCCTATCACCAAGGGGGTGTGGTTTGGAGCTATGGGCGTGGCCTATCGCCAAGGGGGTGTGGTTTAAGGCTAGGGGCGTGGCCTATCGACATGGGGGCGTGGTTTGGAGCTGGGGGCATGGCCTGTCGGCTTGGGGCGAGGGGCTGTGGTTTGAAGCTGGGGGCGTGGCCTATCGCCATCGGGGCGTGGTTTGGAGCGGGGGGCGTGGCCTGTCGGCTTGGGGGCGTGGTTTACAGCAGTGGGACTCAAAAATAGCGGATATACAAGCTCGTAGATCATAGCTCTACGAGCTTGTAGATCTGATATCGGCTGGGGGTGGGCGTGGCCTATCACCCCGGGGGGTGGGGTCTGAAGCTCTGGGCGGGGCCTATTGGCTTGGGGGCGTGGCCTTTCCCGTTGGATTGGGGTCTTAAGCCGTGTGCTTGTCCTCTATCGGCGAGGGGTGTGTGGTTTGAAGCTGGGGGCGTGGCCTATCGCCATGGGGGCATGGTTTGGAGCGGGGGGCGTGGCCTGTCGGCTTGGGGGCGTGGTTTACAGCAGTGGGACTCAAAAATAGCAGATCTACAAGCTCGTAGAGCATAGCTCTACGAGCTTGTAGATCTGATATCGGCTGGGGTTGGGCGTGGCCTATCGCCCTGGGGGGTGGGGTCTGAAGCTGTGGGCGGGGCTTATTGGCTTGGGGGCGTGGTTTCAAGCCGGGGGCGTGGCCTTTGCCCTTGGATTGGGGTTTTAAGCTGTGTGCTTGTCCTCTATCGGCGAGGGGGCTGTGGTTTGAAGCTGGGGGCGTGGCCTATCGCCATGGGGGCGTGGTTTGGAGCGGGGGGCGGGGCCTGTCGGCTTGGGGGCGTGGCATTTCCCCTTGGATTGGGGTCTTAAGCCGTGTGCTTGTCCTCTATCGGCGAGTGGGTGTGGTTTGAAGCTGGGGGCGTGGCCTATCGCCATGGGGGCGTGGTTTGGATTTGGGGCGTGGCCTGTTGGCTTGGGGGCGTGGTATACAGCAGTGGGACTCAAAAATAGCAGATCTACAAGCTCGTAGAGCATAGCTCTACGAGCTTGTAGATCTGATATCGGCTGGGGTTAGGCGTGGCCTATCACCCCGGGGGGTGGGGTCTGAAGCTGTGGGCGGGGCCTGTCGGCTTGGAGGCGTGGTTTGAAGCTGGGGGCGTGGCTTATCGGCTTGGGGGCGTGGTTTACAGCAGTGGGACTCAAAAATAGCGGATCTACAAGCTCGTAGATCATAGCTCTACGAGCTTGTAGATCTGATATCGGCTGGGGGTGGGCGTGGCCTATCACCCCGGGGTGTGGGGTCTGAAGCTGTGGGCGGGGCCTATTGGCTTGGGGGCGTGGTTTCAAGCCGGGGGCGTGGCCTTTCCCCTTGGATTGGGGTCTTAAAGAGGTGGTGCCATGTTTTTGCACTTTTTCTGTTTTTCATGTGTCTATGAGGTTGATAGAACTTCATTAAGCCCCCCGGTGGTGTTTTTATGGTGTTTTATGTCTTCTCTGACTATTTGGAGTTTTTTCCTGGAGGCTGAAACCTTGAGGGTCAAATGTGCCAATAGAGAAACAGCGCTTTAGTGACATCACAAAGCCCACACCCTTCCCCTCATTATCATAACACAACAGGTGTGGGCATGAGGAGGAGGAGGGACTAGGACAGGTGGGTGGTGCTAAGGTGGTGGAGGAGGTGCTAAGGTGAGAACCAGGTATACTTAATGCACTGGTGGGTGTGTCTACATAAAAACAACATTTTAACACTTACTGTACACTTTTTTTTTGTTGAAAAAAATCCTTACATAATAATAATACCTTATGATCAGGTTTTAGGGTTGAAAAATATCATGGCACTCCATCTTTAAGCCGTGTGCTTGTCCTCTATCGGCGAGGGGTGTGTGGTTTGAAGCTGGGGGCGTGGCCTATCGCCATGGGGATGTGGTTTGGAGCTGGGGGCGTGGCTTGTTGGCTTGGGGGCGTGGTATACAGCAGTGGGACTCAAAAATAGCAGATCTACAAGCTCGTAGAGCTATGCTCTACGAGCTTGTAGATCTGCTATTTTTTCGCCCCCAAGCCAATAGGCCCCGCCCACAGCTTCAGACCCCACCCCCCGGGGTGATAGGCCACGCCCACCCCCAGCCGATATCAGATCTAGAAGCTCGTAGAGCTATGCTCTACGAGCTTGTAGATCTGCTATTTTTGAGTCCCACTGCTGTAAACCACGCCCCCAAGCCGACAGGCCACGCCCCCCGCTCCAAACCATGCCCCCATGGCGATAGGCCACGCCCCCAGCTTCAAACCACACACCCCTCGCCGATAGAGGACAAGCACACGGCTTAAGACCCCAATCCAACGGGAAAGGCCACGCCCCCGGCTTGAAACCACGCCCCCAAGCCAATAGGCCCCGCCCAGAGCTTCAGACCCCACCCCCCGAAGTGATAGGCCACGCCCACCCCCAGCCGATATCAGATCTACAAGCTCGTAGAGCTATGATCTACGAGCTTGTAGATCCGCTATTTTTGAGTCCCACTGCTGTAAACCACGCCCCAGCTTCAAACCACGCCTCCAAGCCGACAGTCAACCGCCCACAGCTTCATACCCCACCCCCCGGGGTGATAGGCCACGCCCAACCCCAGCCGATATCAGATTTACAAGCTCGTAGAGCTATGCTCTACGAGCTTGTAGATCTGCTATTTTTGAGTCCCACTGCTGTATACCACGCCCCCAAGCCAACAAGCCACGCCCCCAGCTTCAAACCACGCCTCCAAGCCGACAGGCCCCCGCCCACAGCTTCATACCCCACCCCCCGGGGTGATAGGCCACGCCCACCCCCAGCCGATATCAGATCTACAAGCTCGTAGAGCTATGCTCTACGAGCTTGTAGATCTGCTATTTTTGAGTCCCACTGCTGTATACCACGCCCCCAAGCCAACAGGCCACGCCCCCAGCTCCAAACCACGCCCCCATGGCGATAGGCCACGCCCCCAGCTTCAAACCACACCCCCCTCGCCGATAGAGGACAAGCACACGGCTTAAGACCCCAATCCAAGGGGAAAGGCCACGCCCCCAAGCCGACAGGCCCCGCCCCCCGCTCCAAACCACGCCCCCATGGCGATAGGCCACGCCCCCAGCTTCAAACCACAGCCCCCTCGCCGATAGAGGACAAGCACAAAGCTTAAAACCCCAATCCACTGGGAAAGGCCACGCCCCCGGCTTGAAACCACGCCCCCAAGCCAATAAGCCCCGCCCACAGCTTCAGACCCCACCCCCCAGGGCGATAGGCCACGCCCAACCCCAGCCGATATCAGATCTACAAGCTCGTAGAGCTATGCTCTACGAGCTTGTAGATCTGCTATTTTTGAGTCCCACTGCTGTAAACCACGCCCCCAAGCCGACAGGCCACGCCCCCCGCTCCAAACCACGCCCCGATGGCGATAGGCCACGCCCCCAGCTTCAAACCACAGCCCCTCGCCCCAAGCCGACAGGCCACGCCCCCAGCTCCAAACCACGCCCCCATGGCGATAGGCCACGCCCCCAGCTTCAAACCACACCCCCCTCGCCGATAGAGGACAAGCACACGGCTTAAGACCCCAATCCAAGGGGAAAGGCCACGCCCCCAAGCCGACAGGCCCCGCCCCCCGCTCCAAACCCCGCCCCCATGGCGATAGGCCACGCCCCCAGCTTCAAACCACAGCCCCCTCGCCGATAGAGGACAAGCACACAGCTTAAAACCCCAATCCAAGGGGAAAGGCCACGCCCCCAGCTTCAAACCACACACCCCTCGCCGATAGAGGACAAGCACACGGCTTAAGACCCCAATCCAACGGGAAAGGCCACGCCCCCAGCTTGAAACCACGCCCCCAAGCCAATAGGCCCCGCCCAGAGCTTCAGACCCCACCCCCCGGGGTGATAGGCCACACCCACCCCCAGCCGATATCAGATCTACAAGCTCGTAGAGCTATGATCTACGAGCTTGTAGATCCGCTATTTTTGAGTCCCACTGCTGTAAACCACGCCCCCAAGCCGATAAGCCACGCCCCCAGCTTCAAACCACGCCTCCAAGCCGACAGGCCCCGCCCACAGCTTCAGACCCCACCCCCCGGGGTGATAGGCCACGCCCAACCCCAGCCGATATCAGATCTACAAGCTCGTAGAGCTATGATCTACGAGCTTGTAGCTCTGCTATTTTTGAGTCCCACTGCTGTAAACCACGCCCCCAAGCCGACAGGCCACGCCCCCCGCTCCAAACCACGCCCCGATGGCGATAGGCCACGCCCCCAGCTTCAAACCACAGCCCCTCGCCCCAAGCCGACAGGCCACGCCCCCAGCTCCAAACCACGCCCCCATGTCGATAGGCTACGCCCCTAGCCTTAAACCACACCCCCTTGGCGATAGGCCACGCCCATAGCTCCAAACCACACCCCCTTGGTGATAGGCCAAGCCCACAGCTCCAAACCACTTCCCCCTCACCAATAGGCCACACCCCCGGCTCGAAACCACACCCCCAAGGTGATAGGCCACGCCCACATAGTGGCTGGGGGAGGGGCCGGGGTTAATTGTTCGACCGATTGATCAATCGATTGGTAGAGAGTAACATATTATTATACCAGCCTGTAGGGGGAGGTAGAGAGTAACATATTATAATACCAGCCTGTAGGGGGAGGTAGAGAGTCACATATTATAATACCAACCTGTAGGGGGAGGTAGAGAGTAACATATTATAATACCAGCCTGTAGGGGGAGGTAGAGAGTAACATAGTATAATACCAGTCTCTAGGGGGAGGTAGAGAGTAACATATTATAATACCAGTCTGTAAGGGGAGGTAGAGAGTAAGATATTATAATACCAGCCTGTAGGGGGAGGTAGAGAGTAACATATTATAATACCAGCCTGTAGGGGGAGGTAGAGAGTCACATATTATAATACCAGCCTGTAGGGGGAGGTAGAGAGTCACATATTATAATACCAGCCTGTAGGGGGAGGTAGAGAGTAACATAGTATAATACCAGTCTGTAAGGGGAGGTAGAGAGTAAGATATTATAATACCAGCCTGTAGAGGGAGGTAGAGAGTAACATATTATAATACCAGCCTCAAGGGGGAGGTAGAGAGTAACATAGTATAATACCAGTCTGTAGGGGGAGGTAGAGAGTAACATATTATAATACCAGCCAGTAGAGGGAGGTAGAGAGTAACATATTATAATACCAGCCTGTAGGGGGAGGTAGAGAGTAACATATTATAATACCAGCCTTTAGGGGGAGGTAGAGAGTCAAATATTATAATACCAACCTGTAGGGGGAGGTAGAGAGTAACATATTATAATACCAGCCTGTAGGGGGAGGTAGAGAGTCACATATTATAATACCAGCCTGTAGGGGGAGGTAGAGAGTCACATATTATAATACCAGCCTGTAGGGGGAGGTAGAGAGTCACATATTATAATACCAGCCTGTAGGGGGAGGTAGAGAGTAACATATTATAATACCAGCCTGTAGGGGGAGGTAGAGAGTCACATATTATAATACCAGCCTGTAGGGGAGGTAGAGAGTAACATATTATAATACCAGCCTGTAGGGGGAGGTAGAGAGTAACATATTATAATACCAGCCTGTAGGGGGAGGTAGAGAGTAACATATTATAATACCAGCCTGTAGGGGGAGGTAGAGAGTAACATATTATAATACCAGCCTGTAGAGGGAGGTAGAGAGTAACATATTATAATACCAGCCTGTAGGGGGAGGTAGAGAGTAACATATTATAATACCAGCCTGTAGGGGGAGGTAGAGAGTAACATATTATAATACCAGCCTGTAGGGGGAGGTAGAGAGTAACATATTATAGTACCAGCCTGTAGGGGGAGGTAGAGAGTCACATATTATAATACCAGCCTGTAGGCGAGGTAGAGAGTAACCTATTATAATACCAGCCTGTAGGGGGAGGTAGAGAGTCACATATTATAATACCAGCCTGTAGGGGAAAATGTCACCAAAGTGCTTATCTCAGCCCAAAAATGCTATTTTGAGCCACAATTTTTTAAAGAAAGTGGGTGTCAGTTTTGTCTGAAGGAAGGCATTAGGGCTCATGTATTTTGTGTTGGGCTCCTAAAACCCACTTTTAGAGACCTCACAAAGTCAGCAGCCACTTAGAATGTACTGGGAACAAGTTACAGGAAAATGTCACCAAAGTGCTTATCTCAGTCTAGAAATGCTATTTTGACCCAAGATTTTTTTAAGAAAGTGGGTGTCAGTTTTGTCTGAAAGAAGGCATTAGGGCTCATGTATTTTGTGTTGGGCTCCTAAAACCCACTTTTACAGACATCACAAAGTCAGCAGCCACTTAAAATGTACTGGGAACAAGTTACAGGAAAATGTCACCGAAGTGCTTATCTCAGTCTAAAAATGCTATTTTGACCCAAGATTTTTTTTAAGAAAGTGGGCGTCAGTTTTGTCTGAAAGAAGGCATTAGGGCTCATGTATTTTGTGTTGGGCTCCTAAAACCCAATTTTACAGACCTCACAAAGTCAGCAGCCACTTAAAATGTACTGGGAACAAGTTACAGGAAAATGTCACCAAAGTGCTTATCTCCGTCTAAAAATGCTATTTTGACCCAAGATTTTTTTTAAGAAAGTGGGTGTCAGTTTTGTCTGAAGGAAGGCATTAGGGCTCATGTATTTTGTGTTGGGCTCCTAAAACCCACTTTTACAGACCTCACAAAGTCAGCAGCCACTTAAAATGTACTGGGAACAAGTTACAGGAAAATGTGACCAAAGTGCTTATCTCAGCCCAAAAATGCCATTTTGAGCCACGATTTTTTAAAGAAAGTGGGTGTCAGTTTTGTATGAAGGAAGGCATTGGGGCTCATGTATTTTGTGTTGGGCTCCTAAAACCCACTTTTAGAGACCTCACAAAGTCAGCAGCCACTTAGAATGTACTGGGAACAAGTTACAGGAAAATGTCAAAATAGCATTTTTAGGCTGAGATAAGCACTTTGGTGACACTTTCCTGTAACTTGTTCCCAGTACATTCTAAGTGGCTGCAGACTTTGTGAGGTCTCTAAAAGTGGGTTTTAGGAGCCCAACACAAAATACATGAGCCCTAATGCCTTCCTTCAGACAAAACTGACACCCACTTTCTTAAAAATACGTATTATAATATGTGACTCTCTACCTCCCCCTACAGGCTGGTATTATAATATGTTACTCTCTACCTCCCCCTACAGGCTGGTATTATAATATGTTACTCTCTACCTCCCCCTACAGGCTGGTATTATAATATGTGACTCTCTACCTCCCCCTACAGGCTGGTATTATAATATGTTACTCTCTACCTCCCCCTACAGGCTGGTATTATAATATGTTACTCTCTACCTCCCCCTACAGGCTGGTATTATAATATGTGACTCTCTACCTCCCCCTACAGGCTGGTATTATAATATGTTACTCTCTACCTCCCCCTACAGGCTGGTATTATAATATGTTACTCTCTACCTCCCCCTACAGGCTGGTATTATAATATGTTACTCTCTACCTCCCCCTACAGGCTGGTATTATAATATGTTACTCTCTACCTCCCCCTACAGGCTGGTATTATAATATGTTACTCTCTACCTCCTAAAACCCAATTTTACAGACCTCACAAAGTCAGCAGCCACTTAAAATGTACTGGGAACAAGTTACAGGAAAATGTCACCAAAGTGCTTATCTCCGTCTAAAAATGCTATTTTGACCCAAGATTTTTTTTAAGAAAGTGGGTGTCAGTTTTGTCTGAAGGAAGGCATTAGGGCTCATGTATTTTGTGTTGGGCTCCTAAAACCCACTTTTACAGACCTCACAAAGTCAGCAGCCACTTAAAATGTACTGGGAACAAGTTACAGGAAAATGTGACCAAAGTGCTTATCTCAGCCCAAAAATGCCATTTTGAGCCACGATTTTTTAAAGAAAGTGGGTGTCAGTTTTGTATGAAGGAAGGCATTGGGGCTCATGTATTTTGTGTTGGGCTCCTAAAACCCACTTTTAGAGACCTCACAAAGTCAGCAGCCACTTAGAATGTACTGGGAACAAGTTACAGGAAAATGTCAAAATAGCATTTTTAGGCTGAGATAAGCACTTTGGTGACACTTTCCTGTAACTTGTTCCCAGTACATTCTAAGTGGCTGCTGACTTTGTGAGGTCTCTAAAAGTGGGTTTTAGGAGCCCAACACAAAATACATGAGCCCTAATGCCTTCCTTCAGACAAAACTGACACCCACTTTCTTAAAAATACGTATTATAATATGTGACTCTCTACCTCCCCCTACAGGCTGGTATTATAATATGTTACTCTCTACCTCCCCCTACAGGCTGGTATTATAATATGTTACTCTCTACCTCCCCCTACAGGCTGGTATTATAATATGTGACTCTCTACCTCCCCCTACAGGCTGGTATTATAATATGTTACTCTCTACCTCCCCCTACAGGCTGGTATTATAATATGTTACTCTCTACCTCCCCCTACAGGCTGGTATTATAATATGTGACTCTCTACCTCCCCCTACAGGCTGGTATTATAATATGTTACTCTCTACCTCCCCCTACAGGCTGGTATTATAATATGTTACTCTCTACCTCCCCCTACAGGCTGGTATTATAATATGTTACTCTCTACCTCCCCCTAAAGGCTGGTATTATAATATGTTACTCTCTACCTCCCCCTACAGGCTGGTATTATAATATGTTACTCTCTACCTCCCCCTACAGGCTGGTATTATAATATGTGACTCTCTACCTCCCCCTACAGGCTGGTATTATAATATGTTACTCTCTACCTCCCCCTACAGGCTGGTATTATAATATGTTACTCTCTACCTCCCCCTACAGGCTGGTATTATAATATGTGACTCTCTACCTCCCCCTACAGGCTGGTATTATAATATGTTACTCTCTACCTCCCCCTACAGGCTGGTATTATAATATGTTACTCTCTACCTCCCCCTACAGGCTGGTATTATAATATGTTACTCTCTACCTCCCCCTACAGGCTGGTATTATAATATGTTACTCTCTACCTCCCCCTACAGGCTGGTATTATAATATGTTACTCTCTACCTCCCCTACAGGCTGGTATTATAATATGTGACTCTCTACCTCCCCCTACAGGCTGGTATTATAATATGTTACTCTCTACCTCCCCCTACAGGCTGGTATTATAATATGTGACTCTCTACCTCCCCCTACAGGCTGGTATTATAATATGTGACTCTCTACCTCCCCCTACAGGCTGGTATTATAATATGTGACTCTCTACCTCCCCCTACAGGCTGGTATTATAATATGTTACTCTCTACCTCCCCCTACAGGTTGGTATTATAATATGTGACTCTCTACCTCCCCCTACAGGCTGGTATTATAATATGTTACTCTCTACCTCCCCCTACAGGCTGGTATTATAATATGTTACTCTCTACCTCCCTCTACAGGCTGGTATTATAATATGTTACTCTCTACCTCCCCCTACAGACTGGTATTATACTAGGTTACTCTCTACCTCCCCCTACAGGTTGGTATTATAATATGTGACTCTCTACCTCCCCCTACAGGCTGGTATTATAATATTTTACTCTCTACCTCCCCCTACAGGCTGGTAATATAATATTTTACTCTCTACCTCCCTCTACAGGCTGGTATTATAATATGTTACTCTCTACCTCCCCCTACAGACTGGTATTATACTATGTTACTCTCTACCTCCCCCTAGAGACTGGTATTATACTATGTTACTCTCTACCTCCCCCTACAGGCTGGTATTATAATATCTGACTCTCTACCTCCCCCTACAGGCTGGTATTATAATATGTTACTCTCTACCTCCCCCTACAGGCTGGTATTATAATATGTTACTCTATACCTCCCCCTACAGGCTGGTATTATAATATGTTACTCTCTACCTCCCCCTACAGGCTGGTATTATACTATGTTACTCTCTACCTCCCCCTAAAGGCTGGTATTATAATATGTTACTCTCTACCTCCCCCTACAGGATGGTATAATAATATGTTAATCTCTACCAATCAATTGATCAATCGGTCGAACAATTAACCCCGGCCCCTCCCCCAGCCACTATGTGGGCGTGGCATATCACCTTGGGGGTGTGGTTTCGAACCGGGGGTGTGGCCTATTGGTGAGGGGGGAGTGGTTTGGAGCTGTGGGCTTGGCCTATCACCAAGGGGGTGTGGTTTGGAGCTATGGGCGTGGCCTATCGCCAAGGGGGGTTGTGGTTTAAGGCTAGGGGTGTGGCCTATCGCCATGGGGGCGTGGTTTGGTGCTGGGGACGTGGCCTGTCGGCTTGGGGCGAGGGGCTGTGGTTTGAAGCTGGGGGCGTGGCCTATCGCCATCGGGGCGTGGTTTGGAGCGGGGGGCGTGGCCTGTCGGCTTGGGGGCGTGGTTTACAGCAGTGGGACTCAAAAATAGCAGATCTACAAGCTCGTAGATCATAGCTCTACGAGCTTGTAGATCTGATATCGGCTGGGGGTGGGCGTGGCCTATCACCCCGGGGGGTGGGGTCTGAAGCTGTGGGCGGGGCCTGTTGGCTTGGAGGCGTGGTTTGAAATTGGGGGCGTGGCTTATCGGCTTGGGGGCGTGGTTTACAGCAGTGGGACTCAAAAATAGCGGATCTACAAGCTCGTAGAGCATAGCTCTACGAGCTTGTAGATCTGATAACGGCTGGGGTTGGGCGTGGCCTATCACCCCGGGGGGTGGGGTATGAAGCTGTGGGCGGGGGCCTGTCGGCTTGGAGGCTTGGTTTGAAGCTGGGGGCGTGGCTTATCGGCTTGGGGGCGTGTTTTACAGCAGTGAGACTCAAAAATAGCAGATCTACAAGCTCGTAGATCATAGCTCTACGAGCTTGTAGATCTGATATCGGCTGGGGGTGGGCGTGGCCTATCACCCCGGGGGGTGGGGTCTGAAGCTGTGGGCGGGGCCTATTGGCTTGGGGGTGAAAAAAATAGCAAAATAGTGATAGGCCACGCCCACCCCCAGCCGATATCAGATCTACAAGCTCGTAGAGCTATGATCTACGAGCTTGTAGATCCGCTATTTTTGAGTCCCACTGCTGTAAACCACGCCCCCAAGCCGATAAGCCACGCCCCCAGCTTCAAACCACACACCCCTCGCCGATAGAGGACAAGCACACGGCTTAAGACCCCAATCCAACGGGAAAGGCCACGCCCCCAGCTTGAAACCACGCCCCCAAGCCAATAGGCCCCGCCCAGAGCTTCAGACCCCACCCCCCGGGGTGATAGGCCACGCCCACCCCCAGCCGATATCAGATCTACAAGCTCGTAGAGCTATGCTCTACGAGCTTGTAGATCTTCTATTTTTGAGTCCCACTGCTGTATACCACGCCCCCAAGCCAACAGGCCACGCCCCCAGCTCCAAACCACGCCCCCATGGCGATAGGCCACGCCCCCAGCTTCAAACCACACACCCCTCGCCGATAGAGGACAAGCACACGGCTTAAGACCCCAATCCAAGGGGAAAGGAATACCCAAAAGGACAAAAAGTCAGAATTATCTCCAACGCGGCGGTCTGCGTTGACTTTTTGTCTTTTTGGCATTGGGCTTATTAGCCAAAAGGACACAAAATTCCTGCCAAACGGACACCTTTCCCTTACGTGTTGTTTTAGCTACTTTACAGAAGCCGACATAGCATGATTTGGCGTGGCCTATTTGCCTGATCTTCTATGTATCGCTCCAATTTCCGCTCATTCCCATGGTGGGTCCCAATCTTCTCTGTATCGTTCCAATTTGTGTCCTATTTGTCCTATTTGCCTGATCTTCTCTGTATCGCTCCAATGTCCGCTCATTCCTATGGTGGGTCCCAATCTTCTCTGTATCGTTCCAATTTGTGTCCTATTTGTCCTATTTGCCTGATCTTCTCTGTATCACTCCAATTTCCGCTCGCGCAAGGATGACACGCAAATTCGTGAAGCGTTCCTCATTTTTAACTATTTTGAGGAAATAGAGAAAAAAAAAATATTTTAGATTTTTTTAAATTATTTTTCGACATTTTTTAATGCTTCAAAGTCCCCCCAAGTGGCCCCCGAGGTGATAGGCCACGCCCACAGCTCCAAACCACGCCCCCATGGTGATAGGCCACACCCCCAGCTTCAAACCACACCCCCCTCGCCGATAGAGGACGAGCACACGGCTTTAAACCACAATCCAAGGTGATAGGCCACGCCCCCAGGCCGATAAGCCCCGCCCACAGCTCCACAACACGCCCCCATGGTGATAGGCCACGCCCCCAGCTTCAAACCACACCCCGCTCGCCGAGAGAGGACAAGCACACGGCTTTAAACCACAATCCAAGGTGATAGGCCACGCCCCCAGGCCGATAAGCCACGCCCACAGCTCCAAAACACGCCCCATGGTGATAGGCCACGCCCCCAGCTTCAAACCACACCCCCCTCGCCGAGAGAGGACAAGCACACGGCTTAAAACCACAATCCAAGGTGATAGGCCACGCCCCCAGGCTGATAAGCCACGCCCACGGCTCCAAAACACGCCCCCATGGTGATAGGCCACGCCCCCAGCTTCAAACCACACCCCCCTCGCCGAGAGAGGACAAGCACACGGCTTAAAACCCCAATCCAAGGTGATAGGCCACGCCCCCAGGCCGATAAGCCACGCCCACGGCTCCAAAACACGCCCCCATGGTGATAGGCCACGCCCCCAGCTTCAAACCACACCCCCCTCGCCGAGAGAGGACAAGCACACGGCTTAAAACCCCAGTCCAAGGTGATAGGCCACGCCCCCAGGCCGATAAGCCACGCCCACAGCTGCAAAACACGCCCCCATGGCGATAGGCCACGCCCCCAGCTTCAAACCACACCCCCCTCGCCGATAGAGGACAAGCACACGGCTTTAAACCACAATCCAAGGTGATAGGCCACGCCCCCAAGCCGACAGGCCACGCCCACAGCTCCAAACCACCCCCCCCCCCCGGGTGATAGGACACGCCCACAGCTCCAAACCACTCCCTCCTCACCGATAGGCCACGCCCCCGGCTTCAAACCACACCCCCCGAAGCGATAGGCCACGCCCACAGAGCGGGTAGGGGAGGGCCCGGGGGGCGGGGTTAAGTGTTCGACCGATCAAACCGATCAATCGATCGATCGATCGATCAGTGCAGCCTCTATGGCTTGGATTGTGGAAAAATCTCTCCAAATGACTATGTCCAGAAGTCAAAACGGCGAAAGATGGGGTTTTGCCCGGCTCTCCACGCGGCCCCGGGGAGCCTCCGGCCCCCACCGGGGTGCCCAGCCAGAGCCCAGCTAAGTCCTCTACCTGGCTCTCCATCCGAACCCGGGGACCCACTCTTAAGCACCCCCCCCGGAGTCTGGACCCACAGCCGCGGGCGCTAGTTGCCCGGGGACAGGGGAGTATAAGCCAATTTCGGCCCGGGGACAGGGGGGTACAAATCCATTTATATCCCTGAATTCTTCTAAGTCGAAACTGCAGAAGATGCAGTTTTGCGGGGCCCCCCACGCCAAACCGAGGCCCCTTAAGAGGATAGTACTCTGCCAGGTGTAACCAAAGTCATGCCTGGTTCCGTGTTCCGCAGCCCACCTGAGCTTTCTACGCTGTAGCGCCCCCTGGTGCTTCTCCAAAGTGTCCGATATTTCACTTTTTTTTTTTAAGGATGCTTTCCTTAGGGAAAAAAAAAAAGTTATCATTGTCCTTTTGGCATCAGTGTCCTTTTGGCATCAGTGTCCTTTTGGCACTTATAGGTTAACAAACATAACCCCAGTTATCATTGTCCTTTTGGCATTAGTGTCCTTTTGGCATCAGTGTCCTTTTGGCATCAATGTCCTTTTGGCATCAGTGTCCTTTTAGCATCAGTGTCCTTTTGGCACTTATCATTGTCCTTTTGGCATTAGTGTCCTTTTAGCATCAGTGTCCTTTTGGCACTTATCATTGTCCTTTTGGCATTAGTGTCCTTTTGGCATCAGTGTCCTTTTGGCATCAATGTCCTTTTGGCATCAGTGTCCTTTTAGCATCAGTGTCCTTTTGGCACTTATCATTGTCCTTTTGGCATTAGTGTCCTTTTAGCATCAGTGTCCTTTTGGCACTTATCATTGTCCTTTTGGCATTAGTGTCCTTTTGGCATCAGTGTCCTTTTGGCATCAATGTCCTTTTGGCATCAGTGTCCTTTTAGCATCAGTGTCCTTTTGGCACTTATCATTGTCCTTTTGGCATTAGTGTCCTTTTAGCATCAGTGTCCTTTTGGCACTTATCATTGTCCTTTTGGCATCAGTGTCCTTTTAGCATCAGTGTCCTTTTGGCACTTATCATTGTCCTTTTGGCATTAGTGTCCTTTTAGCATCAGTGTCCTTTTGGCACTTATCATTGTCCTTTTGGCATCAGTGTCCTTTTAGCATCAGTGTCCTTTTGGCACTTATCATTGTCCTTTTGGCATTAGTGTCCTTTTGGCATCAGTGTCCTTTTGGCACTTATAGGTTACAAACATAACCCCAGTTATCATTGGCCTTTTGGCATTAGTGTCCTTTTGGCATCAGTGTCCTTTTGGCATCAATGTCCTTTTGGCATCAGTGTCCTTTTGGCATCAGTGTCCTTTTGGCATCAGTGTCCTTTTGGCATCATTGTCCTATTGGCACCAGAGGACAAGCACACGGCTTTAAACCACAATCCAAGGTGATAGGCCACGCCCCCAGGCCGATAAGCCCCGCCCACAGCTCCACAACACGCCCCCATGGTGATAGGCCACGCCCCCAGCTTCAAACCACACCCCGCTCGCCGAGAGAGGACAAGCACACGGCTTTAAACCACAATCCAAGGTGATAGGCCACGCCCCCAGGCCGATAAGCCACGCCCACAGCTCCAAAACACGCCCCATGGTGATAGGCCACGCCCCCAGCTTCAAACCACACCCCCCTCGCCGAGAGAGGACAAGCACACGGCTTAAAACCACAATCCAAGGTGATAGGCCACGCCCCCAGGCTGATAAGCCACGCCCACGGCTCCAAAACACGCCCCCATGGTGATAGGCCACGCCCCCAGCTTCAAACCACACCCCCCTCGCCGAGAGAGGACAAGCACACGGCTTTAAACCACAATCCAAGGTGATAGGCCACGCCCCCAGGCCGATAAGCCCCGCCCACAGCTCCACAACACGCCCCCATGGTGATAGGCCACGCCCCCAGCTTCAAACCACACCCCGCTCGCCGAGAGAGGACAAGCACACGGCTTTAAACCACAATCCAAGGTGATAGGCCACGCCCCCAGGCCGATAAGCCACGCCCACAGCTCCAAAACACGCCCCATGGTGATAGGCCACGCCCCCAGCTTCAAACCACACACCCCTCGCCGAGAGAGGACAAGCACACGGCTTAAAACCCCAGTCCAAGGTGATAGGCCACGCCCCCAGGCCGATAAGCCACGCCCACAGCTGCAAAACACACCCCCATGGCGATAGGCCACGCCCCCAGCTTCAAACCACACCCCCCTCGCCGATAGAGGACAAGCACACGGCTTTAAACCACAATCCAAGGTGATAGGCCACGCCCCCAAGCCGACAGGCCACGCCCACAGCTCCAAACCACCCCCCCCCCCCCCCCCCCGGGTGATAGGACACGCCCACAGCTCCAAACCACTCCCTCCTCACCGATAGGCCACGCCCCCGGCTTCAAACCACACCCCCCGAAGCGATAGGCCACGCCCACAGAGCGGGTAGGGGAGGGCCCGGGGGGCGGGGTTAAGTGTTCGACCGATCAAACCGATCAATCGATCGATCGATCGATCAGTGCAGCCTCTATGACTTGGATTGTGGAAAAATCTCTCCAAATGACTATGTCCAGAAGTCAAAATCTGTGAAAATGACTATGTCCAGAAGTCAAAACGGCGAAAGATGGGGTTTTGCCCGGCTCTCCACGCGGCCCCGGGGAGCCTCCGGCCCCCACCGGGGTGCCCAGCCAGAGCCCAGCTAAGTCCTCTACCTGGCTCTCCATCCGAACCCGGGGACCCACTCTTAAGCACCCCCCCCGGAGTCTGGACCCACAGCCGCGGGCGCTAGTTGCCCGGGGACAGGGGAGTATAAGCCAATTTCGGCCCGGGGACAGGGGGGTACAAATCCATTTATATCCCTGAATTCTTCTAAGTCGAAACTGCAGAAGATGCAGTTTTGCGGGGCCCCCCACGCCAAACCGAGGCCCCTTAAGAGGACAGTACTCTGCCAGGTGTAACCAAAGTCATGCCTGGTTCCGTGTTCCGCAGCCCACCTGAGCTTTCTACGCTGTAGCGCCCCCTGGTGCTTCTCCAAAGTGTCCGATATTTCACTTTTTTTTTTTAAGGATGCTTTCCTTAGGGAAAAAAAAAAAGTTATCATTGTCCTTTTGGCATCAGTGTCCTTTTGGCATCAGTGTCCTTTTGGCACTTATAGGTTAACAAACATAACCCCAGTTATCATTGTCCTTTTGGCATTAGTGTCCTTTTGGCATCAGTGTCCTTTTGGCATCAATGTCCTTTTGGCATCAGTGTCCTTTTAGCATCAGTGTCCTTTTGGCACTTATCATTGTCCTTTTGGCATTAGTGTCCTTTTAGCATCAGTGTCCTTTTGGCACTTATCATTGTCCTTTTGGCATTAGTGTCCTTTTGGCATCAGTGTCCTTTTGGCATCAATGTCCTTTTGGCATCAGTGTCCTTTTAGCATCAGTGTCCTTTTGGCACTTATCATTGTCCTTTTGGCATTAGTGTCCTTTTAGCATCAGTGTCCTTTTGGCACTTATCATTGTCCTTTTGGCATTAGTGTCCTTTTGGCATCAGTGTCCTTTTGGCATCAATGTCCTTTTGGCATCAGTGTCCTTTTAGCATCAGTGTCCTTTTGGCACTTATCATTGTCCTTTTGGCATTAGTGTCCTTTTAGCATCAGTGTCCTTTTGGCACTTATCATTGTCCTTTTGGCATTAGTGTCCTTTTGGCATCAGTGTCCTTTTGGCATCAATGTCCTTTTGGCATCAGTGTCCTTTTAGCATCAGTGTCCTTTTGGCACTTATCATTGTCCTTTTGGCATTAGTGTCCTTTTAGCATCAGTGTCCTTTTGGCACTTATCATTGTCCTTTTGGCATTAGTGTCCTTTTGGCATCAGTGTCCTTTTGGCATCAATGTCCTTTTGGCATCAGTGTCCTTTTAGCATCAGTGTCCTTTTGGCACTTATCATTGTCCTTTTGGCATTAGTGTCCTTTTAGCATCAATGTCCTTTTGGCACTTATCATTGTCCTTTTGGCATTAGTGTCCTTTTGGCATCAGTGTCCTTTTGGCATCAATGTCCTTTTGGCATCAGTGTCCTTTTAGCATCAGTGTCCTTTTGGCACTTATCATTGTCCTTTTGGCATTAGTGTCCTTTTAGCATCAGTGTCCTTTTGGCACTTATCATTGTCCTTTTGGCATTAGTGTCCTTTTGGCATCAGTGTCCTTTTGGCATCAATGTCCTTTTGGCATCAGTGTCCTTTTAGCATCAGTGTCCTTTTGGCACTTATCATTGTCCTTTTGGCATTAGTGTCCTTTTAGCATCAGTGTCCTTTTGGCACTTATCATTGTCCTTTTGGCATTAGTGTCCTTTTAGCATCAGTGTCCTTTTGGCACTTATCATTGTCCTTTTGGCATTAGTGTCCTTTTAGCATCAGTGTCCTTTTGGCACTTATCATTGTCCTTTTGGCATTAGTGTCCTTTTAGCATCAGTGTCCTTTTGGCACTTATCATTGTCCTTTTGGCATTAGTGTCCTTTTAGCATCAGTGTCCTTTTGGCACTTATCATTGTCCTTTTGGCATTAGTGTCCTTTTAGCATCAGTGTCCTTTTGGCACTTATCATTGTCCTTTTGGCATTAGTGTCCTTTTGGCATCAGTGTCCTTTTGGCATCAATGTCCTTTTGGCATCAGTGTCCTTTTAGCATCAGTGTCCTTTTGGCACTTATCATTGTCCTTTTGGCATCAGTGTCCTTTTAGCATCAGTGTCCTTTTGGCACTTATTATTGTCCTTTTGGCATTAGTGTCCTTTTAGCATCATTGTCCTTTTGGCACTTATCATTGTCCTTTTGGCATTAGTGTCCTTTTAGCATCATTGTCCTTTTGGCACTTATCATTGTCCTTTTGGCATTAGTGTCCTTTTAGCATCAGTGTCCTTTTGGCACTTATCATTGTCCTTTTGGCATTAGTGTCCTTTTAGCATCAGTGTCCTTTTGGCACTTATCATTGTCCTTTTGGCATTAGTGTCTTTTTAGCATCAGTGTCCTCATTGTCCTTTTGGCATTAGTGTCCTTTTAGCATCAGTGTCCTTTTAGCATCAGTGTCCTTTTGGCAATTATCATTGTCCTTTTGGCATTAGTGTCCTTTTAGCATCAGTGTCCTTTTGGCACTTATCATTGTCCTTTTGTCATTAGTGTCCTTTTAGCATCAGTGTCCTTTTGGCACTTATCATTGTCCTTTTGGCATTAGTGTCCTTTTAGCATCAGTGTCCTTTTGGCACTTATCATTGTCCTTTTGGCATTAGTGTCCTTTTGGCATCAGTGTCCTTTTGGCACTTATCATTGTCCTTTTGGCATTAGTGTCCTTTTAGCATCTGTGTCCTTTTGGCACTTATCATTGTCCTTTTGGCATTAGTGTCCTTTTAGCATCAGTGTCCTTTTGGCAATTATCATTGTCCTTTTGGCATTAGTGTCCTTTTAGCATCAGTGTCCTTTTGGCACTTATCATTGTCCTTTTGTCATTAGTGTCCTTTTAGCATCAGTGTCCTTTTGGCACTTATCATTGTCCTTTTGGCATTAGTGTCCTTTTGGCATCAGAGTCCTTTTGGCATCAATGTCCTTTTGGCATCAGTGTCCTTTTAGCATCAGTGTCCTTTTGGCACTTATCATTGTCCTTTTGGCATTAGTGTCCTTTTAGCATCAGTGTCCTTTTGGCACTTATCATTGTCCTTTTGGCATTAGTGTCCTTTTAGCATCAGTGTCCTTTTGGCACTTATCATTGTCCTTTTGGCATTAGTGTCCTTTTAGCATCAGTGTCCTTTTGGCACTTATCATTGTCCTTTTGGCATTAGTGTCCTTTTAGCATCAGTGTCCTTTTGGCACTTATCATTGTCCTTTTGGCATTAGTGTCCTTTTAGCATCAGTGTCCTTTTGGCACTTATCATTGTCCTTTTGGCATTAGTGTCCTTTTAGCATCAGTGTCCTTTTGGCACTTATCATTGTCCTTTTGGCATTAGTGTCCTTTTAGCATCAGTGTCCTTTTGGCATCAATGTCCTTTTGGCATCAGTGTCCTTTTAGCATCAGTGTCCTTTTGGCACTTATCATTGTCCTTTTGTCATTAGTGTCCTTTTAGCATCAGTGTCCTTTTGGCACTTATCATTGTCCTTTTGGCATTAGTGTCCTTTTGGCATCAGTGTCCTTTTGGCATCAATGTCCTTTTGGCATCAGTGTCCTTTTAGCATCAGTGTCCTTTTGGCATCAGTGTCCTTTTAGCATCAGTGTCCTTTTGGCACTTATCATTGTCCTTTTGGCATCAGTGTCCTTTTAGCATCAGTGTCCTTTTGGCACTTATCATTGTCCTTTTGGCATTAGTGTCCTTTTGGCATCAGTGTCCTTTTGGCACTTATAGGTTACAAACATAACCCCAGTTATCATTGGCCTTTTGGCATTAGTGTCCTTTTGGCATCAGTGTCCTTTTGGCATCAATGTCCTTTTGGCATCAGTGTCCTTTTGGCATCAGTGTCCTTTTGGCATCATTGTCCTTTTGGCACCAGAGGACAAGCACACGGCTTTAAACCACAATCCAAGGTGATAGGCCACGCCCCCAGGCCGATAAGCCCCGCCCACAGCTCCACAACACGCCCCCATGGTGATAGGCCACGCCCCCAGCTTCAAACCACACCCCGCTCGCCGAGAGAGGACAAGCACACGGCTTTAAACCACAATCCAAGGTGATAGGCCACGCCCCCAGGCCGATAAGCCACGCCCACAGCTCCAAAACACGCCCCATGGTGATAGGCCACGCCCCCAGCTTCAAACCACACCCCCCTCGCCGAGAGAGGACAAGCACACGGCTTAAAACCACAATCCAAGGTGATAGGCCACGCCCCCAGGCTGATAAGCCACGCCCACGGCTCCAAAACACGCCCCCATGGTGATAGGCCACGCCCCCAGCTTCAAACCACACCCCCCTCGCCGAGAGAGGACAAGCACACGGCTTTAAACCACAATCCAAGGTGATAGGCCACGCCCCCAAGCCGACAGGCCACGCCCACAGCTCCAAACCACCCCCCCCCCCCCCCCGGGTGATAGGACACGCCCACAGCTCCAAACCACTCCCTCCTCACCGATAGGCCACGCCCCCGGCTTCAAACCACACCCCCCGAAGCGATAGGCCACGCCCACAGAGCGGGTAGGGGAGGGCCCGGGGGGCGGGGTTAAGTGTTCGACCGATCAAACCGATCAATCGATCGATCGATCGATCAGTGCAGCCTCTATGACTTGGATTGTGGAAAAATCTCTCCAAATGACTATGTCCAGAAGTCAAAATCTGTGAAAATGACTATGTCCAGAAGTCAAAACGGCGAAAGATGGGGTTTTGCCCGGCTCTCCACGCGGCCCCGGGGAGCCTCCGGCCCCCACCGGGGTGCCCAGCCAGAGCCCAGCTAAGTCCTCTACCTGGCTCTCCATCCGAACCCGGGGACCCACTCTTAAGCACCCCCCCCGGAGTCTGGACCCACAGCCGCGGGCGCTAGTTGCCCGGGGACAGGGGAGTATAAGCCAATTTCGGCCCGGGGACAGGGGGGTACAAATCCATTTATATCCCTGAATTCTTCTAAGTCGAAACTGCAGAAGATGCAGTTTTGCGGGGCCCCCCACGCCAAACCGAGGCCCCTTAAGAGGACAAAACTCTGCCAGGTGTAACCAAAGTCATGCCTGGTTCCGTGTTCCGCAGCCCACCTGAGCTTTCTACACTGTAGCGCCCCCTGGTGCTTCTCCAAAGTGTCCGATATTTCACTTTTTTTTTTTAAGGATGCTTTCCTTAGGGAAAAAAAAAAAGTTATCATTGTCCTTTTGGCATCAGTGTCCTTTTGGCATCAGTGTCCTTTTGGCACTTATAGGTTACAAACATAACCCCAGTTATCATTGGCCTTTTGGCATTAGTGTCCTTTTGGCATCAGTGTCCTTTTGGCATCAATGTCCTTTTGGCATCAGTGTCCTTTTAGCATCAGTGTCCTTTTGGCACTTATCATTGTCCTTTTGGCATTAGTGTCTTTTTAGCATCAGTGTCCTTTTGGCACTTATCATTGTCCTTTTGGCATTAGTGTCCTTTTGGCATCAGTGTCCTTTTGGCATCAATGTCCTTTTGGCATCAGTGTCCTTTTAGCATCAGTGTCCTTTTGGCACTTATCATTGTCCTTTTGGCATTAGTGTCCTTTTAGCATCAGTGTCCTTTTGGCACTTATCATTGTCCTTTTGGCATTAGTGTCCTTTTGGCATCAGTGTCCTTTTGGCATCAATGTCCTTTTGGCATCAGTGTCCTTTTAGCATCAGTGTCCTTTTGGCACTTGTCATTGTCCTTTTGGCATTAGTGTCCTTTTAGCATCAGTGTCCTTTTGGCACTTATCATTGTCCTTTTGGCATTAGTGTCCTTTTAGCATCAGTGTCCTTTTGGCACTTATCATTGTCCTTTTGGCATTAGTGTCCTTTTAGCATCAGTGTCCTTTTGGCACTTATCATTGTCCTTTTGGCATTAGTGTCCTTTTAGCATCAGTGTCCTTTTGGCACTTATCATTGTCCTTTTGGCATTAGTGTCCTTTTGGCATTAGTGTCCTTTTAGCATCAGTGTCCTTTTGGCACTTATCATTGTCCTTTTGGCATTAGTGTCCTTTTAGCATCAGTGTCCTTTTGGCACTTATCATTGTCCTTTTGGCATTAGTGTCCTTTTAGCATCAGTGTCCTTTTGGCACTTATCATTGTCCTTTTGGCATTAGTGTCCTTTTAGCATCAGTGTCCTTTTGGCACTTATCATTGTCCTTTTGGCATTAGTGTCCTTTTAGCATCAGTGTCCTTTTGGCACTTATCATTGTCCTTTTGGCATTAGTGTCCTTTTGGCATCAGTGTCCTTTTGGCATCAATGTCCTTTTGGCATCAGTGTCCTTTTAGCATCAGTGTCCTTTTGGCACTTATCATTGTCCTTTTGGCATCAGTGTCCTTTTAGCATCAGTGTCCTTTTGGCACTTATCATTGTCCTTTTGGCATTAGTGTCCTTTTAGCATCAGTGTCCTTTTGGCACTTATCATTGTCCTTTTGGCTTTAGTGTCCTTTTAGCATCAGTGTCCTTTTGGCACTTATCATTGTCCTTTTGGCATTAGTGTCCTTTTAGCATCAGTGTCCTTTTGGCACTTATCATTGTCCTTTTGGCATTAGTGTCCTTTTAGCATCAGTGTCCTTTTGGCACTTATCATTGTCCTTTTGGCATTAGTGTCCTTTTAGCATCAGTGTCCTCATTGTCCTTTTGGCATTAGTGTCCTTTTAGCATCAGTGTCCTTTTGGCACTTATCATTGTCCTTTTGGCATTAGTGTCCTTTTAGCATCAGTGTCCTTTTGGCACTTATCATTGTCCTTTTGGCATTAGTGTCCTTTTAGCATCAGTGTCCTTTTGGCACTTATCATTGTCCTTTTGGCATTAGTGTCCTTTTAGCATCAGTGTCCTTTTGGCACTTATCATTGTCCTTTTGGCATTAGTGTCCTTTTCGCATCAGTGTCCTTTTGGCACTTATCATTGTCCTTTTGGCATTAGTGTCCTTTTGGCATCAGTGTCCTTTTGGCATCAGTGTCCTTTTGGCATCAATGTTCTTTTGGCATCAGTGTCCTTTTAGCATCAGTGTCCTTTTGGCACTTATCATTGTCCTTTTGGCATTAGTGTCCTTTTAGCATCAGTGTCCTTTTGGCACTTATCATTGTCCTTTTGGCATTAGTGTCCTTTTAGCATCAGTGTCCTTTTGGCACTTATCATTGTCCTTTTGGCATTAGTGTCCTTTTAGCATCAGTGTCCTTTTGGCACTTATCATTGTCCTTTTGGCATTTGTGTCCTTTTAGCATCAGTGTCTTTTTGGCACTTATCATTGTCCTTTTGGCATTAGTGTCCTTTTAGCATCAGTGTCCTTTTGGCACTTATCATTGTCCTTTTGGCATTAGTGTCCTTTTGGCATCAGTGTCCTTTTGGCATCAATGTCCTTTTGGCATCAGTGTCCTTTTAGCATCAGTGTCCTTTTGGCACTTATCATTGTCCTTTTGGCATTAGTGTCCTTTTAGCATCAGTGTCCTTTTGGCACTTATCATTGTCCTTTTGGCATTAGTGTCCTTTTGGCATCAGTGTCCTTTTGGCATCAATGTCCTTTTGGCATCAGTGTCCTTTTGGCATCAGTGTCCTTTTGGCATCAGTGTCCTTTTGGCATCATTGTCCTTTTGGCACCAGAGGACAAGCACACGGCTTTAAACCACAATCCAAGGTGATAGGCCACGCCCCCAGGCCGATAAGCCCCGCCCACAGCTCCACAACACGCCCCCATGGTGATAGGCCACGCCCCCAGCTTCAAACCACACCCCGCTCGCCGAGAGAGGACAAGCACACGGCTTTAAACCACAATCCAAAGTGATAGGCCACGCCCCCAGGCCGATAAGCCACGCCCACAGCTCCAAAACACGCCCCATGGTGATAGGCCACGCCCCCAGCTTCAAACCACACCCCCCTCGCCGAGAGAGGACAAGCACACGGCTTAAAACCACAATCCAAGGTGATAGGCCACGCCCCCAGGCTGATAAGCCACGCCCACGGCTCCAAAACACGCCCCCATGGTGATAGGCCACGCCCCCAGCTTCAAACCACACCCCCCTCGCCGAGAGAGGACAAGCACACGGCTTAAAACCCCAATCCAAGGTGATAGGCCACGCCCCCAGGCCGATAAGCCACGCCCACGGCTCCAAAACACGCCCCCATGGTGATAGGCCACGCCCCCAGCTTCAAACCACACCCCCCTCGCCGATAGAGGACAAGCACACGGCTTTAAACCACAATCCAAGGTGATAGGCCACGCCCCCAAGCCGACAGGCCACGCCCACAGCTCCAAACCACCCCCCCCCCCCCGGGTGATAGGACACGCCCACAGCTCCAAACCACTCCCTCCTCACCGATAGGCCACGCCCCCGGCTTCAAACCACACCCCCCGAAGCGATAGGCCACGCCCACAGAGCGGGTAGGGGAGGGCCCGGGGGGCGGGGTTAAGTGTTCGACCGATCAAACCGATCAATCGATCGATCGATCGATCAGTGCAGCCTCTATGGCTTGGATTGTGGAAAAATCTCTCCAAATGACTATGTCCAGAAGTCAAAATCGGTGATAATGACTATGTCCAGAAGTCAAAACGGCGAAAGATGGGGTTTTGCCCGGCTCTCCACGCGGCCCCGGGGAGCCTCCGGCCCCCACCGGGGAGCCTCCGGCCCCCACCGGGGAGCCTCCGGCCCCCACCGGGGTGCCCAGCCAGAGCCCAGCTAAGTCCTCTACCTGGCTCTCCATCCGAACCCGGGGACCCACTCTTAAGCACCCCCCCCGGAGTCTGGACCCACAGCCGCGGGCGCTAGTTGCCCGGGGACAGGGGAGTATAAGCCAATTTCGGCCCGGGGTCAGGGGGGTACAAATCCATTTATATCCCTGAATTCTTCTAAGTCGAAACTGCAGAAGATGCAGTTTTGCGGGGCCCCCCACGCCAAACCGAGGCCCCTTAAGAGGACAGCACTCTGCCAGGTGTAACCAAAGTCATGCCTGGTTCCGTGTTCCGCAGCCCACCTGAGCTTTCTACGCTGTAGCGCCCCCTGGTGCTTCTCCAAAGTGTCCGATATTTCTTTTTTTTTTTTAAGGATGCTTTCCTTAGGGAAAAAAAAAAGTTATCATTGTCCTTTTGGCATCAGTGTCCTTTTGGCATCAGTGTCCTTTTGGCATTTATAGGTTACAAACATAACCCCAGTTATCATTGGCCTTTTGGCATTAGTGTCCTTTTGGCATCAGTGTCCTTTTGGCATCAATGTCCTTTTGGCATCAGTGTCCTTTTAGCATCAGTGTCCTTTTGGCACTTATCATTGTCCTTTTGGCATTAGTGTCCTTTTAGCATCAGTGTCCTTTTGACACTTATCATTGTCCTTTTGGCATTAGTGTCCTTTTGGCATCAGTGTCCTTTTGGCATCAATGTCCTTTTGGCATCAGTGTCCTTTTAGCATCAGTGTCCTTTTGGCACTTATCATTGTCCTTTTGGCATTAGTGTCCTTTTAGCATCAGTGTCCTTTTGGCACTTATCATTGTCCTTTTGGCATTAGTGTCCTTTTAGCATCAGTGTCCTTTTGGCATCAATGTCCTTTTGGCATCAGTGTCCTTTTAGCATCAGTGTCCTTTTGGCACTTATCATTGTCCTTTTGTCATTAGTGTCCTTTTAGCATCAGTGTCCTTTTGGCACTTATCATTGTCCTTTTGGCATTAGTGTCCTTTTGGCATCAGTGTCCTTTTGGCATCAATGTCCTTTTGGCATCAGTGTCCTTTTAGCATCAGTGTCCTTTTGGCATCAGTGTCCTTTTAGCATCAGTGTCCTTTTGGCACTTATCATTGTCCTTTTGGCATCAGTGTCCTTTTAGCATCAGTGTCCTTTTGGCACTTATCATTGTCCTTTTGGCATTAGTGTCCTTTTGGCATCAGTGTCCTTTTGGCACTTATAGGTTACAAACATAACCCCAGTTATCATTGGCCTTTTGGCATTAGTGTCCTTTTGGCATCAGTGTCCTTTTGGCATCAATGTCCTTTTGGCATCAGTGTCCTTTTGGCATCAGTGTCCTTTTGGCATCATTGTCCTTTTGGCACCAGAGGACAAGCACACGGCTTTAAACCACAATCCAAGGTGATAGGCCACGCCCCCAGGCCGATAAGCCCCGCCCACAGCTCCACAACACGCCCCCATGGTGATAGGCCACGCCCCCAGCTTCAAACCACACCCCGCTCGCCGAGAGAGGACAAGCACACGGCTTTAAACCACAATCCAAGGTGATAGGCCACGCCCCCAGGCCGATAAGCCACGCCCACAGCTCCAAAACACGCCCCATGGTGATAGGCCACGCCCCCAGCTTCAAACCACACCCCCCTCGCCGAGAGAGGACAAGCACACGGCTTAAAACCACAATCCAAGGTGATAGGCCACGCCCCCAGGCTGATAAGCCACGCCCACGGCTCCAAAACACGCCCCCATGGTGATAGGCCACGCCCCCAGCTTCAAACCACACCCCCCTCGCCGAGAGAGGACAAGCACACGGCTTTAAACCACAATCCAAGGTGATAGGCCACGCCCCCAAGCCGACAGGCCACGCCCACAGCTCCAAACCACCCCCCCCCCCCCCCCCGGGTGATAGGACACGCCCACAGCTCCAAACCACTCCCTCCTCACCGATAGGCCACGCCCCCGGCTTCAAACCACACCCCCCGAAGCGATAGGCCACGCCCACAGAGCGGGTAGGGGAGGGCCCGGGGGGCGGGGTTAAGTGTTCGACCGATCAAACCGATCAATCGATCGATCGATCGATCAGTGCAGCCTCTATGACTTGGATTGTGGAAAAATCTCTCCAAATGACTATGTCCAGAAGTCAAAATCTGTGAAAATGACTATGTCCAGAAGTCAAAACGGCGAAAGATGGGGTTTTGCCCGGCTCTCCACGCGGCCCCGGGGAGCCTCCGGCCCCCACCGGGGTGCCCAGCCAGAGCCCAGCTAAGTCCTCTACCTGGCTCTCCATCCGAACCCGGGGACCCACTCTTAAGCACCCCCCCCGGAGTCTGGACCCACAGCCGCGGGCGCTAGTTGCCCGGGGACAGGGGAGTATAAGCCAATTTCGGCCCGGGGACAGGGGGGTACAAATCCATTTATATCCCTGAATTCTTCTAAGTCGAAACTGCAGAAGATGCAGTTTTGCGGGGCCCCCCACGCCAAACCGAGGCCCCTTAAGAGGACAAAACTCTGCCAGGTGTAACCAAAGTCATGCCTGGTTCCGTGTTCCGCAGCCCACCTGAGCTTTCTACGCTGTAGCGCCCCCTGGTGCTTCTCCAAAGTGTCCGATATTTCACTTTTTTTTTTTAAGGATGCTTTCCTTAGGGAAAAAAAAAAAGTTATCATTGTCCTTTTGGCATCAGTGTCCTTTTGGCATCAGTGTCCTTTTGGCACTTATAGGTTACAAACATAACCCCAGTTATCATTGGCCTTTTGGCATTAGTGTCCTTTTGGCATCAGTGTCCTTTTGGCATCAATGTCCTTTTGGCATCAGTGTCCTTTTAGCATCAGTGTCCTTTTGGCACTTATCATTGTCCTTTTGGCATTAGTGTCTTTTTAGCATCAGTGTCCTTTTGGCACTTATCATTGTCCTTTTGGCATTAGTGTCCTTTTGGCATCAGTGTCCTTTTGGCATCAATGTCCTTTTGGCATCAGTGTCCTTTTAGCATCAGTGTCCTTTTGGCACTTATCATTGTCCTTTTGGCATTAGTGTCCTTTTAGCATCAGTGTCCTTTTGGCACTTATCATTGTCCTTTTGGCATTAGTGTCCTTTTGGCATCAGTGTCCTTTTGGCATCAATGTCCTTTTGGCATCAGTGTCCTTTTAGCATCAGTGTCCTTTTGGCACTTGTCATTGTCCTTTTGGCATTAGTGTCCTTTTAGCATCAGTGTCCTTTTGGCACTTATCATTGTCCTTTTGGCATTAGTGTCCTTTTAGCATCAGTGTCCTTTTGGCACTTATCATTGTCCTTTTGGCATTAGTGTCCTTTTAGCATCAGTGTCCTTTTGGCACTTATCATTGTCCTTTTGGCATTAGTGTCCTTTTAGCATCAGTGTCCTTTTGGCACTTATCATTGTCCTTTTGGCATTAGTGTCCTTTTGGCATTAGTGTCCTTTTAGCATCAGTGTCCTTTTGGCACTTATCATTGTCCTTTTGGCATTAGTGTCCTTTTAGCATCAGTGTCCTTTTGGCACTTATCATTGTCCTTTTGGCATTAGTGTCCTTTTAGCATCAGTGTCCTTTTGGCACTTATCATTGTCCTTTTGGCATTAGTGTCCTTTTAGCATCAGTGTCCTTTTGGCACTTATCATTGTCCTTTTGGCATTAGTGTCCTTTTAGCATCAGTGTCCTTTTGGCACTTATCATTGTCCTTTTGGCATTAGTGTCCTTTTAGCATCAGTGTCCTTTTGGCACTTATCATTGTCCTTTTGGCATTAGTGTCCTTTGAGCATCAGTGTCCTTTTGGCACTTATCATTGTCCTTTTGGCATTAGTGTCCTTTTAGCATCAGTGTCCTTTTGGCACTTATCATTGTCCTTTTGGCATTAGTGTCCTTTTAGCATCAGTGTCCTTTTGGCACTTATCATTGTCCTTTTGGCATTAGTGTCCTTTTAGCATCAGTGTCCTTTTGGCACTTATCATTGTCCTTTTGGCATTAGTGTCCTTTTAGCATCAGTGTCCTTTTGGCACTTATCATTGTCCTTTTGGCATTAGTGTCCTTTTAGCATCAGTGTCCTTTTGGCACTTATCATTGTCCTTTTGGCATTAGTGTCCTTTTAGCATCAGTGTCCTTTTGGCACTTATCATTGTCCTTTTGGCATTAGTGTCCTTTTGGCATCAGTGTCCTTTTGGCATCAATGTCCTTTTGGCATCAGTGTCCTTTTAGCATCAGTGTCCTTTTGGCACTTATCATTGTCCTTTTGGCATCAGTGTCCTTTTAGCATCAGTGTCCTTTTGGCACTTATCATTGTCCTTTTGGCATTAGTGTCCTTTTAGCATCAGTGTCCTTTTGGCACTTATCATTGTCCTTTTGGCTTTAGTGTCCTTTTAGCATCAGTGTCCTTTTGGCACTTATCATTGTCCTTTTGGCATTAGTGTCCTTTTAGCATCAGTGTCCTTTTGGCACTTATCATTGTCCTTTTGGCATTAGTGTCCTTTTAGCATCAGTGTCCTTTTGGCACTTATCATTGTCCTTTTGGCATTAGTGTCCTTTTAGCATCAGTGTCCTCATTGTCCTTTTGGCATTAGTGTCCTTTTAGCATCAGTGTCCTTTTGGCACTTATCATTGTCCTTTTGGCATTAGTGTCCTTTTAGCATCAGTGTCCTTTTGGCACTTATCATTGTCCTTTTGGCATTAGTGTCCTTTTAGCATCAGTGTCCTTTTGGCACTTATCATTGTCCTTTTGGCATTAGTGTCCTTTTAGCATCAGTGTCCTTTTGGCACTTATCATTGTCCTTTTGGCATTAGTGTCCTTTTCGCATCAGTGTCCTTTTGGCACTTATCATTGTCCTTTTGGCATTAGTGTCCTTTTGGCATCAGTGTCCTTTTGGCATCAGTGTCCTTTTGGCATCAATGTTCTTTTGGCATCAGTGTCCTTTTAGCATCAGTGTCCTTTTGGCACTTATCATTGTCCTTTTGGCATTAGTGTCCTTTTAGCATCAGTGTCCTTTTGGCACTTATCATTGTCCTTTTGGCATTAGTGTCCTTTTAGCATCAGTGTCCTTTTGGCACTTATCATTGTCCTTTTGGCATTAGTGTCCTTTTAGCATCAGTGTCCTTTTGGCACTTATCATTGTCCTTTTGGCATTTGTGTCCTTTTAGCATCAGTGTCTTTTTGGCACTTATCATTGTCCTTTTGGCATTAGTGTCCTTTTAGCATCAGTGTCCTTTTGGCACTTATCATTGTCCTTTTGGCATTAGTGTCCTTTTGGCATCAGTGTCCTTTTGGCATCAATGTCCTTTTGGCATCAGTGTCCTTTTAGCATCAGTGTCCTTTTGGCACTTATCATTGTCCTTTTGGCATTAGTGTCCTTTTAGCATCAGTGTCCTTTTGGCACTTATCATTGTCCTTTTGGCATTAGTGTCCTTTTGGCATCAGTGTCCTTTTGGCATCAATGTCCTTTTGGCATCAGTGTCCTTTTGGCATCAGTGTCCTTTTGGCATCAGTGTCCTTTTGGCATCATTGTCCTTTTGGCACCAGAGGACAAGCACACGGCTTTAAACCACAATCCAAGGTGATAGGCCACGCCCCCAGGCCGATAAGCCCCGCCCACAGCTCCACAACACGCCCCCATGGTGATAGGCCACGCCCCCAGCTTCAAACCACACCCCGCTCGCCGAGAGAGGACAAGCACACGGCTTTAAACCACAATCCAAAGTGATAGGCCACGCCCCCAGGCCGATAAGCCACGCCCACAGCTCCAAAACACGCCCCATGGTGATAGGCCACGCCCCCAGCTTCAAACCACACCCCCCTCGCCGAGAGAGGACAAGCACACGGCTTAAAACCACAATCCAAGGTGATAGGCCACGCCCCCAGGCTGATAAGCCACGCCCACGGCTCCAAAACACGCCCCCATGGTGATAGGCCACGCCCCCAGCTTCAAACCACACCCCCCTCGCCGAGAGAGGACAAGCACACGGCTTAAAACCCCAATCCAAGGTGATAGGCCACGCCCCCAGGCCGATAAGCCACGCCCACGGCTCCAAAACACGCCCCCATGGTGATAGGCCACGCCCCCAGCTTCAAACCACACCCCCCTCGCCGATAGAGGACAAGCACACGGCTTTAAACCACAATCCAAGGTGATAGGCCACGCCCCCAAGCCGACAGGCCACGCCCACAGCTCCAAACCACCCCCCCCCCCCCGGGTGATAGGACACGCCCACAGCTCCAAACCACTCCCTCCTCACCGATAGGCCACGCCCCCGGCTTCAAACCACACCCCCCGAAGCGATAGGCCACGCCCACAGAGCGGGTAGGGGAGGGCCCGGGGGGCGGGGTTAAGTGTTCGACCGATCAAACCGATCAATCGATCGATCGATCGATCAGTGCAGCCTCTATGGCTTGGATTGTGGAAAAATCTCTCCAAATGACTATGTCCAGAAGTTAAAATCGGTGATAATGACTATGTCCAGAAGTCAAAACGGCGAAAGATGGGGTTTTGCCCGGCTCTCCACGCGGCCCCGGGGAGCCTCCGGCCCCCACCGGGGAGCCTCCGGCCCCCACCGGGGTGCCCAGCCAGAGCCCAGCTAAGTCCTCTACCTGGCTCTCCATCCGAACCCGGGGACCCACTCTTAAGCACCCCCCCCGGAGTCTGGACCCACAGCCGCGGGCGCTAGTTGCCCGGGGACAGGGGAGTATAAGCCAATTTCGGCCCGGGGTCAGGGGGGTACAAATCCATTTATATCCCTGAATTCTTCTAAGTCGAAACTGCAGAAGATGCAGTTTTGCGGGGCCCCCCACGCCAAACCGAGGCCCCTTAAGAGGACAGCACTCTGCCAGGTGTAACCAAAGTCATGCCTGGTTCCGTGTTCCGCAGCCCACCTGAGCTTTCTACGCTGTAGCGCCCCCTGGTGCTTCTCCAAAGTGTCCGATATTTCTTTTTTTTTTTTAAGGATGCTTTCCTTAGGGAAAAAAAAAAGTTATCATTGTCCTTTTGGCATCAGTGTCCTTTTGGCATCAGTGTCCTTTTGGCATTTATAGGTTACAAACATAACCCCAGTTATCATTGGCCTTTTGGCATTAGTGTCCTTTTGGCATCAGTGTCCTTTTGGCATCAATGTCCTTTTGGCATCAGTGTCCTTTTAGCATCAGTGTCCTTTTGGCACTTATCATTGTCCTTTTGGCATTAGTGTCCTTTTAGCATCAGTGTCCTTTTGGCACTTATCATTGTCCTTTTGGCATTAGTGTCCTTTTGGCATCAGTGTCCTTTTGGCATCAATGTCCTTTTGGCATCAGTGTCCTTTTAGCATCAGTGTCCTTTTGGCACTTATCATTGTCCTTTTGGCATTAGTGTCCTTTTAGCATCAGTGTCCTTTTGGCACTTATCATTGTCCTTTTGGCATTAGTGTCCTTTTGGCATCAGTGTCCTTTTGGCATCAATGTCCTTTTGGCATCAGTGTCCTTTTAGCATCAGTGTCCTTTTGGCACTTATCATTGTCCTTTTGGCATTAGTGTCCTTTTAGCATCAGTGTCCTTTTGGCACTTATCATTGTCCTTTTGGCATTAGTGTCCTTTTAGCATCAGTGTCCTTTTGGCACTTATCATTGTCCTTTTGGCATTAGTGTCCTTTTAGCATCAGTGTCCTTTTGGCACTTATCATTGTCCTTTTGGCATTAGTGTCCTTTTACCATCAGTGTCCTTTTGGCACTTATCATTGTCCTTTTGGCATTAGTGTCCTTTTAGCATCAGTGTCCTTTTGGCACTTATCATTGTCCTTTTGGCATTAGTGTCCTTTTAGCATCAGTGTCCTTTTGGCACTTATCATTGTCCTTTTGGCATTAGTGTCCTTTTAGCATCAGTGTCCTTTTGGCACTTATCATTGTCCTTTTGGCATTAGTGTCCTTTTGGCATCAGTGTCCTTTTGGCATCAATGTCCTTTTGGCATCAGTGTCCTTTTAGCATCAGTGTCCTTTTGGCACTTATCATTGTCCTTTTGGCATCAGTGTCCTTTTAGCATCAGTGTCCTTTTGGCACTTATCATTGTCCTTTTGGCATTAGTGTCCTTTTAGCATCAGTGTCCTTTTGGCACTTATCATTGTCCTTTTGGCATTAGTGTCCTTTTAGCATCAGTGTCCTTTTGGCACTTATCATTGTCCTTTTGGCATTAGTGTCCTTTTAGCATCAGTGTCCTTTTGGCACTTATCATTGTCCTTTTGGCATTAGTGTCCTTTTGGCATCAGTGTCCTTTTGGCATCAATGTCCTTTTGGCATCAGTGTCCTTTTAGCATCAGTGTCATTTTGGCACTTATCATTGTCCTTTTGGCATTAGTGTCCTTTTAGCATCAGTGTCCTTTTGGCACTTATCATTGTCCTTTTGGCATTAGTGTCCTTTTAGCATCAGTGTCCTTTTGGCACTTATCATTGTCCTTTTGGCATTAGTGTCCTTTTAGCATCAGTGTCCTTTTGGCACTTATCATTGTCCTTTTGGCATTAGTGTCCTTTTGGCATCAGTGTCCTTTTGGCATCAATGTCCTTTTGGCATCAGTGTCCTTTTAGCATCAGTGTCCTTTTGGCACTTATCATTGTCCTTTTGGCATCAGTGTCCTTTTAGCATCAGTGTCCTTTTGGCACTTATCATTGTCCTTTTGGCATTAGTGTCCTTTTAGCATCAGTGTCCTTTTGGCACTTATCATTGTCCTTTTGGCATTAGTGTCCTTTTAGCATCAGTGTCCTTTTGGCACTTATCATTGTCCTTTTGGCATTAGTGTCCTTTTAGCATCAGTGTCCTTTTGGCACTTATCATTGTCCTTTTGGCATTAGTGTCCTTTTGGCATCAGTGTCCTTTTGGCATCAATGTCCTTTTGGCATCAGTGTCCTTTTAGCATCAGTGTCATTTTGGCACTTATCATTGTCCTTTTGGCATTAGTGTCCTTTTAGCATCAGTGTCCTTTTGGCACTTATCATTGTCCTTTTGGCATTAGTGTCCTTTTAGCATCAGTGTCCTTTTGGCACTTATCATTGTCCTTTTGGCATTAGTGTCCTTTTAGCATCAGTGTCCTTTTGGCACTTATCATTGTCCTTTTGGCATTAGTGTCCTTTTAGCATCAGTGTCCTTTTGGCACTTATCATTGTCCTTTTGGCATTAGTGTCCTTTTAGCATCAGTGTCCTTTTGGCACTTATCATTGTCCTTTTGGCATTAGTGTCCTTTTAGCAACAGTGTCCTTTTGGCACTTATCATTGTCCTTTTGGCATTAGTGTCCTTTTAGCATCAGTGTCCTTTTGGCACTTATCATTGTCCTTTTGGCATTAGTGTCCTTTTAGCATCAGTGTCCTTTTGGCACTTATCATTGTCCTTTTGGCATTAGTGTCCTTTTGGCATCAGTGTCCTTTTGGCATCAATGTCCTTTTGGCATCAGTGTCCTTTTAGCATCAGTGTCCTTTTGGCACTTATCATTGTCCTTTTGGCATCAGTGTCCTTTTAGCATCAGTGTCCTTTTGGCACTTATCATTGTCCTTTTGGCATTAGTGTCCTTTTAGCATCAGTGTCCTTTTGGCACTTATCATTGTCCTTTTGGCATTAGTGTCCTTTTAGCATCAGTGTCCTTTTGGCACTTATCATTGTCCTTTTGGCATTAGTGTCCTTTTAGCATCAGTGTCCTTTTGGCACTTATCATTGTCCTTTTGGCATTAGTGTCCTTTTAGCATCAGTGTCCTTTTGGCACTTATCATTGTCCTTTTGGCATTAGTGTCCTTTTAGCATCAGTGTCCTTTTGGCACTTATCATTGTCCTTTTGGCATTAGTGTCCTTTTAGCAACAGTGTCCTTTTGGCACTTATCATTGTCCTTTTGGCATTAGTGTCCTTTTAGCATCAGTGTCCTTTTGGCACTTATCATTGTCCTTTTGGCATTAGTGTCCTTTTAGCATCAGTGTCCTTTTGGCACTTATCATTGTCCTTTTGGCATTAGTGTCCTTTTAGCAACAGTGTCCTTTTGGCACTTATCATTGTCCTTTTGGCATTAGTGTCCTTTTAGCATCAGTGTCCTTTTGGCACTTATCATTGTCCTTTTGGCATTAGTGTCCTTTTGGCATCAGTGTCCTTTTGGCACTTATCATTGTCCTTTTGGCATTAGAGTCCTTTTAGCATCAGTGTCCTTTTGGCACTTATCATTGTCCTTTTGGCATTAGTGTCCTTTTAGCATCAGTGTCCTTTTGGCACTTATCATTGTCCTTTTGGCATTAGTGTCCTTTTACCATCAGTGTCCTTTTGGCACTTATCATTGTCCTTTTGGCATTAGTGTCCTTTTAGCATCAGTGTCCTTTTGGCACTTATCATTGTCCTTTTGGCATTAGTGTCCTTTTAGCATCAGTGTCCTTTTGGCACTTATCATTGTCCTTTTGGCATTAGTGTCCTTTTAGCATCAGTGTCCTTTTGGCACTTATCATTGTCCTTTTGGCATTAGTGTCCTTTTAGCATCAGTGTCCTTTTGGCACTTATCATTGTCCTTTTGGCATTAGTGTCCTTTTGGCATTAGTGTCCTTTTAGCATCAGTGTCCTTTTGGCACTTATCATTGTCCTTTTGGCATTAGTGTCCTTTTAGCATCAGTGTCCTTTTGGCACTTATCATTGTCCTTTTGGCATTAGTGTCCTTTTAGCATCAGTGTCCTTTTGGCACTTATCATTGTCCTTTTGGCATTAGTGTCCTTTTAGCATCAGTGTCCTTTTGGCACTTATCATTGTCCTTTTGGCATTAGTGTCCTTTTAGCATCAGTGTCCTTTTGGCACTTATCATTGTCCTTTTGGCATTAGTGTCCTTTTAGCATCAGTGTCCTTTTGGCACTTATCATTGTCCTTTTGGCATTAGTGTCCTTTGAGCATCAGTGTCCTTTTGGCACTTATCATTGTCCTTTTGGCATTAGTGTCCTTTTAGCATCAGTGTCCTTTTGGCACTTATCATTGTCCTTTTGGCATTAGTGTCCTTTTAGCATCAGTGTCCTTTTGGCACTTATCATTGTCCTTTTGGCATTAGTGTCCTTTTAGCATCAGTGTCCTTTTGGCACTTATCATTGTCCTTTTGGCATTAGTGTCCTTTTAGCATCAGTGTCCTTTTGGCACTTATCATTGTCCTTTTGGCATTAGTGTCCTTTTAGCATCAGTGTCCTTTTGGCACTTATCATTGTCCTTTTGGCATTAGTGTCCTTTTAGCATCAGTGTCCTTTTGGCACTTATCATTGTCCTTTTGGCATTAGTGTCCTTTTGGCATCAGTGTCCTTTTGGCATCAATGTCCTTTTGGCATCAGTGTCCTTTTAGCATCAGTGTCCTTTTGGCACTTATCATTGTCCTTTTGGCATCAGTGTCCTTTTAGCATCAGTGTCCTTTTGGCACTTATCATTGTCCTTTTGGCATTAGTGTCCTTTTAGCATCAGTGTCCTTTTGGCACTTATCATTGTCCTTTTGGCTTTAGTGTCCTTTTAGCATCAGTGTCCTTTTGGCACTTATCATTGTCCTTTTGGCATTAGTGTCCTTTTAGCATCAGTGTCCTTTTGGCACTTATCATTGTCCTTTTGGCATTAGTGTCCTTTTAGCATCAGTGTCCTTTTGGCACTTATCATTGTCCTTTTGGCATTAGTGTCCTTTTAGCATCAGTGTCCTCATTGTCCTTTTGGCATTAGTGTCCTTTTAGCATCAGTGTCCTTTTGGCACTTATCATTGTCCTTTTGGCATTAGTGTCCTTTTAGCATCAGTGTCCTTTTGGCACTTATCATTGTCCTTTTGGCATTAGTGTCCTTTTAGCATCAGTGTCCTTTTGGCACTTATCATTGTCCTTTTGGCATTAGTGTCCTTTTAGCATCAGTGTCCTTTTGGCACTTATCATTGTCCTTTTGGCATTAGTGTCCTTTTCGCATCAGTGTCCTTTTGGCACTTATCATTGTCCTTTTGGCATTAGTGTCCTTTTGGCATCAGTGTCCTTTTGGCATCAGTGTCCTTTTGGCATCAATGTTCTTTTGGCATCAGTGTCCTTTTAGCATCAGTGTCCTTTTGGCACTTATCATTGTCCTTTTGGCATTAGTGTCCTTTTAGCATCAGTGTCCTTTTGGCACTTATCATTGTCCTTTTGGCATTAGTGTCCTTTTAGCATCAGTGTCCTTTTGGCACTTATCATTGTCCTTTTGGCATTAGTGTCCTTTTAGCATCAGTGTCCTTTTGGCACTTATCATTGTCCTTTTGGCATTTGTGTCCTTTTAGCATCAGTGTCTTTTTGGCACTTATCATTGTCCTTTTGGCATTAGTGTCCTTTTAGCATCAGTGTCCTTTTGGCACTTATCATTGTCCTTTTGGCATTAGTGTCCTTTTGGCATCAGTGTCCTTTTGGCATCAATGTCCTTTTGGCATCAGTGTCCTTTTAGCATCAGTGTCCTTTTGGCACTTATCATTGTCCTTTTGGCATTAGTGTCCTTTTAGCATCAGTGTCCTTTTGGCACTTATCATTGTCCTTTTGGCATTAGTGTCCTTTTGGCATCAGTGTCCTTTTGGCATCAATGTCCTTTTGGCATCAGTGTCCTTTTGGCATCAGTGTCCTTTTGGCATCAGTGTCCTTTTGGCATCATTGTCCTTTTGGCACCAGAGGACAAGCACACGGCTTTAAACCACAATCCAAGGTGATAGGCCACGCCCCCAGGCCGATAAGCCCCGCCCACAGCTCCACAACACGCCCCCATGGTGATAGGCCACGCCCCCAGCTTCAAACCACACCCCGCTCGCCGAGAGAGGACAAGCACACGGCTTTAAACCACAATCCAAAGTGATAGGCCACGCCCCCAGGCCGATAAGCCACGCCCACAGCTCCAAAACACGCCCCATGGTGATAGGCCACGCCCCCAGCTTCAAACCACACCCCCCTCGCCGAGAGAGGACAAGCACACGGCTTAAAACCACAATCCAAGGTGATAGGCCACGCCCCCAGGCTGATAAGCCACGCCCACGGCTCCAAAACACGCCCCCATGGTGATAGGCCACGCCCCCAGCTTCAAACCACACCCCCCTCGCCGAGAGAGGACAAGCACACGGCTTAAAACCCCAATCCAAGGTGATAGGCCACGCCCCCAGGCCGATAAGCCACGCCCACGGCTCCAAAACACGCCCCCATGGTGATAGGCCACGCCCCCAGCTTCAAACCACACCCCCCTCGCCGATAGAGGACAAGCACACGGCTTTAAACCACAATCCAAGGTGATAGGCCACGCCCCCAAGCCGACAGGCCACGCCCACAGCTCCAAACCACCCCCCCCCCCCCGGGTGATAGGACACGCCCACAGCTCCAAACCACTCCCTCCTCACCGATAGGCCACGCCCCCGGCTTCAAACCACACCCCCCGAAGCGATAGGCCACGCCCACAGAGCGGGTAGGGGAGGGCCCGGGGGGCGGGGTTAAGTGTTCGACCGATCAAACCGATCAATCGATCGATCGATCAATCAGTGCAGCCTCTATGGCTTGGATTGTGGAAAAATCTCTCCAAATGACTATGTCCAGAAGTCAAAATCGGTGATAATGACTATGTCCAGAAGTCAAAACGGCGAAAGATGGGGTTTTGCCCGGCTCTCCACGCGGCCCCGGGGAGCCTCCGGCCCCCACCGGGGAGCCTCCGGCCCCCACCGGGGTGCCCAGCCAGAGCCCAGCTAAGTCCTCTACCTGGCTCTCCATCCGAACCCGGGGACCCACTCTTAAGCACCCCCCCCGGAGTCTGGACCCACAGCCGCGGGCGCTAGTTGCCCGGGGACAGGGGAGTATAAGCCAATTTCGGCCCGGGGTCAGGGGGGTACAAATCCATTTATATCCCTGAATTCTTCTAAGTCGAAACTGCAGAAGATGCAGTTTTGCGGGGCCCCCCACGCCAAACCGAGGCCCCTTAAGAGGACAGCACTCTGCCAGGTGTAACCAAAGTCATGCCTGGTTCCGTGTTCCGCAGCCCACCTGAGCTTTCTACGCTGTAGCGCCCCCTGGTGCTTCTCCAAAGTGTCCGATATTTCTTTTTTTTTTTTAAGGATGCTTTCCTTAGGGAAAAAAAAAAGTTATCATTGTCCTTTTGGCATCAGTGTCCTTTTGGCATCAGTGTCCTTTTGGCATTTATAGGTTACAAACATAACCCCAGTTATCATTGGCCTTTTGGCATTAGTGTCCTTTTGGCATCAGTGTCCTTTTGGCATCAATGTCCTTTTGGCATCAGTGTCCTTTTAGCATCAGTGTCCTTTTGGCACTTATCATTGTCCTTTTGGCATTAGTGTCCTTTTAGCATCAGTGTCCTTTTGGCACTTATCATTGTCCTTTTGGCATTAGTGTCCTTTTGGCATCAGTGTCCTTTTGGCATCAATGTCCTTTTGGCATCAGTGTCCTTTTAGCATCAGTGTCCTTTTGGCACTTATCATTGTCCTTTTGGCATTAGTGTCCTTTTAGCATCAGTGTCCTTTTGGCACTTATCATTGTCCTTTTGGCATTAGTGTCCTTTTGGCATCAGTGTCCTTTTGGCATCAATGTCCTTTTGGCATCAGTGTCCTTTTAGCATCAGTGTCCTTTTGGCACTTATCATTGTCCTTTTGGCATTAGTGTCCTTTTAGCATCAGTGTCCTTTTGGCACTTATCATTGTCCTTTTGGCATTAGTGTCCTTTTAGCATCAGTGTCCTTTTGGCACTTATCATTGTCCTTTTGGCATTAGTGTCCTTTTAGCATCAGTGTCCTTTTGGCACTTATCATTGTCCTTTTGGCATTAGTGTCCTTTTACCATCAGTGTCCTTTTGGCACTTATCATTGTCCTTTTGGCATTAGTGTCCTTTTAGCATCAGTGTCCTTTTGGCACTTATCATTGTCCTTTTGGCATTAGTGTCCTTTTAGCATCAGTGTCCTTTTGGCACTTATCATTGTCCTTTTGGCATTAGTGTCCTTTTAGCATCAGTGTCCTTTTGGCACTTATCATTGTCCTTTTGGCATTAGTGTCCTTTTGGCATCAGTGTCCTTTTGGCATCAATGTCCTTTTGGCATCAGTGTCCTTTTAGCATCAGTGTCCTTTTGGCACTTATCATTGTCCTTTTGGCATCAGTGTCCTTTTAGCATCAGTGTCCTTTTGGCACTTATCATTGTCCTTTTGGCATTAGTGTCCTTTTAGCATCAGTGTCCTTTTGGCACTTATCATTGTCCTTTTGGCATTAGTGTCCTTTTAGCATCAGTGTCCTTTTGGCACTTATCATTGTCCTTTTGGCATTAGTGTCCTTTTAGCATCAGTGTCCTTTTGGCACTTATCATTGTCCTTTTGGCATTAGTGTCCTTTTGGCATCAGTGTCCTTTTGGCATCAATGTCCTTTTGGCATCAGTGTCCTTTTAGCATCAGTGTCATTTTGGCACTTATCATTGTCCTTTTGGCATTAGTGTCCTTTTAGCATCAGTGTCCTTTTGGCACTTATCATTGTCCTTTTGGCATTAGTGTCCTTTTAGCATCAGTGTCCTTTTGGCACTTATCATTGTCCTTTTGGCATTAGTGTCCTTTTAGCATCAGTGTCCTTTTGGCACTTATCATTGTCCTTTTGGCATTAGTGTCCTTTTGGCATCAGTGTCCTTTTGGCATCAATGTCCTTTTGGCATCAGTGTCCTTTTAGCATCAGTGTCCTTTTGGCACTTATCATTGTCCTTTTGGCATCAGTGTCCTTTTAGCATCAGTGTCCTTTTGGCACTTATCATTGTCCTTTTGGCATTAGTGTCCTTTTAGCATCAGTGTCCTTTTGGCACTTATCATTGTCCTTTTGGCATTAGTGTCCTTTTAGCATCAGTGTCCTTTTGGCACTTATCATTGTCCTTTTGGCATTAGTGTCCTTTTAGCATCAGTGTCCTTTTGGCACTTATCATTGTCCTTTTGGCATTAGTGTCCTTTTGGCATCAGTGTCCTTTTGGCATCAATGTCCTTTTGGCATCAGTGTCCTTTTAGCATCAGTGTCATTTTGGCACTTATCATTGTCCTTTTGGCATTAGTGTCCTTTTAGCATCAGTGTCCTTTTGGCACTTATCATTGTCCTTTTGGCATTAGTGTCCTTTTAGCATCAGTGTCCTTTTGGCACTTATCATTGTCCTTTTGGCATTAGTGTCCTTTTAGCATCAGTGTCCTTTTGGCACTTATCATTGTCCTTTTGGCATTAGTGTCCTTTTAGCAACAGTGTCCTTTTGGCACTTATCATTGTCCTTTTGGCATTAGTGTCCTTTTAGCATCAGTGTCCTTTTGGCACTTATCATTGTCCTTTTGGCATTAGTGTCCTTTTAGCATCAGTGTCCTTTTGGCACTTATCATTGTCCTTTTGGCATTAGTGTCCTTTTGGCATCAGTGTCCTTTTGGCATCAATGTCCTTTTGGCATCAGTGTCCTTTTAGCATCAGTGTCCTTTTGGCACTTATCATTGTCCTTTTGGCATCAGTGTCCTTTTAGCATCAGTGTCCTTTTGGCACTTATCATTGTCCTTTTGGCATTAGTGTCCTTTTAGCATCAGTGTCCTTTTGGCACTTATCATTGTCCTTTTGGCATTAGTGTCCTTTTAGCATCAGTGTCCTTTTGGCACTTATCATTGTCCTTTTGGCATTAGTGTCCTTTTAGCATCAGTGTCCTTTTGGCACTTATCATTGTCCTTTTGGCATTAGTGTCCTTTTAGCATCAGTGTCCTTTTGGCACTTATCATTGTCCTTTTGGCATTAGTGTCCTTTTAGCATCAGTGTCCTTTTGGCACTTATCATTGTCCTTTTGGCATTAGTGTCCTTTTAGCAACAGTGTCCTTTTGGCACTTATCATTGTCCTTTTGGCATTAGTGTCCTTTTAGCATCAGTGTCCTTTTGGCACTTATCATTGTCCTTTTGGCATTAGTGTCCTTTTAGCATCAGTGTCCTTTTGGCACTTATCATTGTCCTTTTGGCATTAGTGTCCTTTTAGCAACAGTGTCCTTTTGGCACTTATCATTGTCCTTTTGGCATTAGTGTCCTTTTAGCATCAGTGTCCTTTTGGCACTTATCATTGTCCTTTTGGCATTAGTGTCCTTTTGGCATCAGTGTCCTTTTGGCACTTATCATTGTCCTTTTGGCATTAGAGTCCTTTTAGCATCAGTGTCCTTTTGGCACTTATCATTGTCCTTTTGGCATTAGTGTCCTTTTAGCATCAGTGTCCTTTTGGCACTTATCATTGTCCTTTTGGCATTAGTGTCCTTTTACCATCAGTGTCCTTTTGGCACTTATCATTGTCCTTTTGGCATTAGTGTCCTTTTAGCATCAGTGTCCTTTTGGCACTTATCATTGTCCTTTTGGCATTAGTGTCCTTTTAGCATCAGTGTCCTTTTGGCACTTATCATTGTCCTTTTGGCATTAGTGTCCTTTTAGCATCAGTGTCCTTTTGGCACTTATCATTGTCCTTTTGGCATTAGTGTCCTTTTGGCATCAGTGTCCTTTTGGCATCAATGTCCTTTTGGCATCAGTGTCCTTTTAGCATCAGTGTCCTTTTGGCACTTATCATTGTCCTTTTGGCATCAGTGTCCTTTTAGCATCAGTGTCCTTTTGGCACTTATCATTGTCCTTTTGGCATTAGTGTCCTTTTAGCATCAGTGTCCTTTTGGCACTTATCATTGTCCTTTTGGCATTAGTGTCCTTTTAGCATCAGTGTCCTTTTGGCACTTATCATTGTCCTTTTGGCATTAGTGTCCTTTTAGCATCAGTGTCCTTTTGGCACTTATCATTGTCCTTTTGGCATTAGTGTCCTTTTGGCATCAGTGTCCTTTTGGCATCAATGTCCTTTTGGCATCAGTGTCCTTTTAGCATCAGTGTCATTTTGGCACTTATCATTGTCCTTTTGGCATTAGTGTCCTTTTAGCATCAGTGTCCTTTTGGCACTTATCATTGTCCTTTTGGCATTAGTGTCCTTTTAGCATCAGTGTCCTTTTGGCACTTATCATTGTCCTTTTGGCATTAGTGTCCTTTTAGCATCAGTGTCCTTTTGGCACTTATCATTGTCCTTTTGGCATTAGTGTCCTTTTGGCATCAGTGTCCTTTTGGCATCAATGTCCTTTTGGCATCAGTGTCCTTTTAGCATCAGTGTCCTTTTGGCACTTATCATTGTCCTTTTGGCATCAGTGTCCTTTTAGCATCAGTGTCCTTTTGGCACTTATCATTGTCCTTTTGGCATTAGTGTCCTTTTAGCATCAGTGTCCTTTTGGCACTTATCATTGTCCTTTTGGCATTAGTGTCCTTTTAGCATCAGTGTCCTTTTGGCACTTATCATTGTCCTTTTGGCATTAGTGTCCTTTTAGCATCAGTGTCCTTTTGGCACTTATCATTGTCCTTTTGGCATTAGTGTCCTTTTGGCATCAGTGTCCTTTTGGCATCAATGTCCTTTTGGCATCAGTGTCCTTTTAGCATCAGTGTCATTTTGGCACTTATCATTGTCCTTTTGGCATTAGTGTCCTTTTAGCATCAGTGTCCTTTTGGCACTTATCATTGTCCTTTTGGCATTAGTGTCCTTTTAGCATCAGTGTCCTTTTGGCACTTATCATTGTCCTTTTGGCATTAGTGTCCTTTTAGCATCAGTGTCCTTTTGGCACTTATCATTGTCCTTTTGGCATTAGTGTCCTTTTAGCATCAGTGTCCTTTTGGCACTTATCATTGTCCTTTTGGCATTAGTGTCCTTTTAGCATCAGTGTCCTTTTGGCACTTATCATTGTCCTTTTGGCATTAGTGTCCTTTTAGCAACAGTGTCCTTTTGGCACTTATCATTGTCCTTTTGGCATTAGTGTCCTTTTAGCATCAGTGTCCTTTTGGCACTTATCATTGTCCTTTTGGCATTAGTGTCCTTTTAGCATCAGTGTCCTTTTGGCACTTATCATTGTCCTTTTGGCATTAGTGTCCTTTTGGCATCAGTGTCCTTTTGGCATCAATGTCCTTTTGGCATCAGTGTCCTTTTAGCATCAGTGTCCTTTTGGCACTTATCATTGTCCTTTTGGCATCAGTGTCCTTTTAGCATCAGTGTCCTTTTGGCACTTATCATTGTCCTTTTGGCATTAGTGTCCTTTTAGCATCAGTGTCCTTTTGGCACTTATCATTGTCCTTTTGGCATTAGTGTCCTTTTAGCATCAGTGTCCTTTTGGCACTTATCATTGTCCTTTTGGCATTAGTGTCCTTTTAGCATCAGTGTCCTTTTGGCACTTATCATTGTCCTTTTGGCATTAGTGTCCTTTTAGCATCAGTGTCCTTTTGGCACTTATCATTGTCCTTTTGGCATTAGTGTCCTTTTAGCATCAGTGTCCTTTTGGCACTTATCATTGTCCTTTTGGCATTAGTGTCCTTTTAGCAACAGTGTCCTTTTGGCACTTATCATTGTCCTTTTGGCATTAGTGTCCTTTTAGCATCAGTGTCCTTTTGGCACTTATCATTGTCCTTTTGGCATTAGTGTCCTTTTAGCATCAGTGTCCTTTTGGCACTTATCATTGTCCTTTTGGCATTAGTGTCCTTTTAGCAACAGTGTCCTTTTGGCACTTATCATTGTCCTTTTGGCATTAGTGTCCTTTTAGCATCAGTGTCCTTTTGGCACTTATCATTGTCCTTTTGGCATTAGTGTCCTTTTGGCATCAGTGTCCTTTTGGCACTTATCATTGTCCTTTTGGCATTAGAGTCCTTTTAGCATCAGTGTCCTTTTGGCACTTATCATTGTCCTTTTGGCATTAGTGTCCTTTTAGCATCAGTGTCCTTTTGGCACTTATCATTGTCCTTTTGGCATTAGTGTCCTTTTGGCATCAATGTCCTTTTGGCATCAGTGTCCTTTTAGCATCAGTGTCCTTTTGGCACTTATCATTGTCCTTTTGGCATCAGTGTCCTTTTGGCATCAGTGTCCTTTTGGCACTTATAGGTTACAAACATAACCCCAGTTATCATTGGCCTTTTGGCATTAGTGTCCTTTTGGCATCAGTGTCCTTTTGGCATCAATGTCCTTTTGGCATCAGTGTCCTTTTAGCATCAGTGTCCTTTTGGCACTTATCATTGTCCTTTTGGCATTAGTGTCTTTTTAGCATCAGTGTCCTTTTGGCACTTATCATTGTCCTTTTGGCATTAGTGTCCTTTTGGCATCAGTGTCCTTTTGGCATCAATGTCCTTTTGGCATCAGTGTCCTTTTAGCATCAGTGTCCTTTTGGCACTTATCATTGTCCTTTTGGCATTAGTGTCCTTTTAGCATCAGTGTCCTTTTGGCACTTATCATTGTCCTTTTGGCATTAGTGTCCTTTTGGCATCAGTGTCCTTTTGGCATCAATGTCCTTTTGGCATCAGTGTCCTTTTAGCATCAGTGTCCTTTTGGCACTTGTCATTGTCCTTTTGGCATTAGTGTCCTTTTAGCATCAGTGTCCTTTTGGCACTTATCATTGTCCTTTTGGCATTAGTGTCCATTTAGCATCAGTGTCCTTTTGGCACTTATCATTGTCCTTTTGGCATTAGTGTCCTTTTAGCATCAGTGTCCTTTTGGCACTTATCATTGTCCTTTTGGCATTAGTGTCCTTTTAGCATCAGTGTCCTTTTGGCACTTATCATTGTCCTTTTGGCATTAGTGTCCTTTTGGCATTAGTGTCCTTTTAGCATCAGTGTCCTTTTGGCACTTATCATTGTCCTTTTGGCATTAGTGTCCTTTTAGCATCAGTGTCCTTTTGGCACTTATCATTGTCCTTTTGGCATTAGTGTCCTTTTAGCATCAGTGTCCTTTTGGCACTTATCATTGTCCTTTTGGCATTAGTGTCCTTTTAGCATCAGTGTCCTTTTGGCACTTATCATTGTCCTTTTGGCATTAGTGTCCTTTTAGCATCAGTGTCCTTTTGGCACTTATCATTGTCCTTTTGGCATTAGTGTCCTTTTAGCATCAGTGTCCTTTTGGCACTTATCATTGTCCTTTTGGCATTAGTGTCCTTTGAGCATCAGTGTCCTTTTGGCACTTATCATTGTCCTTTTGGCATTAGTGTCCTTTTAGCATCAGTGTCCTTTTGGCACTTATCATTGTCCTTTTGGCATTAGTGTCCTTTTAGCATCAGTGTCCTTTTGGCACTTATCATTGTCCTTTTGGCATTAGTGTCCTTTTGGCATCAGTGTCCTTTTGGCATCAATGTCCTTTTGGCATCAGTGTCCTTTTAGCATCAGTGTCCTTTTGGCACTTATCATTGTCCTTTTGGCATCAGTGTCCTTTTAGCATCAGTGTCCTTTTGGCACTTATCATTGTCCTTTTGGCATTAGTGTCCTTTTAGCATCAGTGTCCTTTTGGCACTTATCATTGTCCTTTTGGCATTAGTGTCCTTTTAGCATCAGTGTCCTTTTGGCACTTATCTTTGTCCTTTTGGCATTAGTGTCCTTTTAGCATCAGTGTCCTTTTGGCACTTATCATTGTCCTTTTGGCATTAGTGTCCTTTTGGCATTAGTGTCCTTTTAGCATCAGTGTCCTTTTGGCACTTATCATTGTCCTTTTGGCATTAGTGTCCTTTTAGCATCAGTGTCCTTTTGGCACTTATCATTGTCCTTTTGGCATTAGTGTCCTTTTAGCATCAGTGTCCTTTTGGCACTTATCATTGTCCTTTTGGCATTAGTGTCCTTTTAGCATCAGTGTCCTTTTGGCACTTATCATTGTCCTTTTGGCATTAGTGTCCTTTTAGCATCAGTGTCCTTTTGGCACTTATCATTGTCCTTTTGGCATTAGTGTCCTTTTAGCATCAGTGTCCTTTTGGCACTTATCATTGTCCTTTTGGCATTAGTGTCCTTTGAGCATCAGTGTCCTTTTGGCACTTATCATTGTCCTTTTGGCATTAGTGTCCTTTTAGCATCAGTGTCCTTTTGGCACTTATCATTGTCCTTTTGGCATTAGTGTCCTTTTAGCATCAGTGTCCTTTTGGCACTTATCATTGTCCTTTTGGCATTAGTGTCCTTTTAGCATCAGTGTCCTTTTGGCACTTATCATTGTCCTTTTGGCATTAGTGTCCTTTTAGCATCAGTGTCCTTTTGGCACTTATCATTGTCCTTTTGGCATTAGTGTCCTTTTAGCATCAGTGTCCTTTTGGCACTTATCATTGTCCTTTTGGCATTAGTGTCCTTTTAGCATCAGTGTCCTTTTGGCACTTATCATTGTCCTTTTGGCATTAGTGTCCTTTGAGCATCAGTGTCCTTTTGGCACTTATCATTGTTCTTTTGGCATTAGTGTCCTTTTAGCATCAGTGTCCTTTTGGCACTTATCATTGTCCTTTTGGCATTAGTGTCCTTTTAGCATCAGTGTCCTTTTGGCACTTATCATTGTCCTTTTGGCATTAGTGTCCTTTTAGCATCAGTGTCCTTTTGGCACTTATCATTGTCCTTTTGGCATTAGAGTCCTTTTAGCATCAGTGTCCTTTTGGCACTTATCATTGTCCTTTTGGCATTAGTGTCCTTTTAGCATCAGTGTCCTTTTGGCACTTATCATTGTCCTTTTGGCATTAGTGTCCTTTTGGCATCAATGTCCTTTTGGCATCAGTGTCCTTTTAGCATCAGTGTCCTTTTGGCACTTATCATTGTCCTTTTGGCATCAGTGTCCTTTTGGCATCAGTGTCCTTTTGGCACTTATAGGTTACAAACATAACCCCAGTTATCATTGGCCTTTTGGCATTAGTGTCCTTTTGGCATCAGTGTCCTTTTGGCATCAATGTCCTTTTGGCATCAGTGTCCTTTTAGCATCAGTGTCCTTTTGGCACTTATCATTGTCCTTTTGGCATTAGTGTCTTTTTAGCATCAGTGTCCTTTTGGCACTTATCATTGTCCTTTTGGCATTAGTGTCCTTTTGGCATCAGTGTCCTTTTGGCATCAATGTCCTTTTGGCATCAGTGTCCTTTTAGCATCAGTGTCCTTTTGGCACTTATCATTGTCCTTTTGGCATTAGTGTCCTTTTAGCATCAGTGTCCTTTTGGCACTTATCATTGTCCTTTTGGCATTAGTGTCCTTTTGGCATCAGTGTCCTTTTGGCATCAATGTCCTTTTGGCATCAGTGTCCTTTTAGCATCAGTGTCCTTTTGGCACTTGTCATTGTCCTTTTGGCATTAGTGTCCTTTTAGCATCAGTGTCCTTTTGGCACTTATCATTGTCCTTTTGGCATTAGTGTCCATTTAGCATCAGTGTCCTTTTGGCACTTATCATTGTCCTTTTGGCATTAGTGTCCTTTTAGCATCAGTGTCCTTTTGGCACTTATCATTGTCCTTTTGGCATTAGTGTCCTTTTAGCATCAGTGTCCTTTTGGCACTTATCATTGTCCTTTTGGCATTAGTGTCCTTTTGGCATTAGTGTCCTTTTAGCATCAGTGTCCTTTTGGCACTTATCATTGTCCTTTTGGCATTAGTGTCCTTTTAGCATCAGTGTCCTTTTGGCACTTATCATTGTCCTTTTGGCATTAGTGTCCTTTTAGCATCAGTGTCCTTTTGGCACTTATCATTGTCCTTTTGGCATTAGTGTCCTTTTAGCATCAGTGTCCTTTTGGCACTTATCATTGTCCTTTTGGCATTAGTGTCCTTTTAGCATCAGTGTCCTTTTGGCACTTATCATTGTCCTTTTGGCATTAGTGTCCTTTTAGCATCAGTGTCCTTTTGGCACTTATCATTGTCCTTTTGGCATTAGTGTCCTTTGAGCATCAGTGTCCTTTTGGCACTTATCATTGTCCTTTTGGCATTAGTGTCCTTTTAGCATCAGTGTCCTTTTGGCACTTATCATTGTCCTTTTGGCATTAGTGTCCTTTTAGCATCAGTGTCCTTTTGGCACTTATCATTGTCCTTTTGGCATTAGTGTCCTTTTAGCATCAGTGTCCTTTTGGCACTTATCATTGTCCTTTTGGCATTAGTGTCCTTTTAGCATCAGTGTCCTTTTGGCACTTATCATTGTCCTTTTGGCATTAGTGTCCTTTTAGCATCAGTGTCCTTTTGGCACTTATCATTGTCCTTTTGGCATTAGTGTCCTTTTGGCATCAGTGTCCTTTTGGCATTAATGTCCTTTTGGCATCAGTGTCCTTTTAGCATCAGTGTCCTTTTGGCACTTATCATTGTCCTTTTGGCATCAGTGTCCTTTTAGCATCAGTGTCCTTTTGGCACTTATCATTGTCCTTTTGGCATTAGTGTCCTTTTAGCATCAGTGTCCTTTTGGCACTTATCATTGTCCTTTTGGCATTAGTGTCCTTTTAGCATCAGTGTCCTTTTGGCACTTATCATTGTCCTTTTGGCATTAGTGTCCTTTTAGCATCAGTGTCCTTTTGGCACTTATCATTGTCCTTTTGGCATTAGTGTCCTTTTGGCATTAGTGTCCTTTTAGCATCAGTGTCCTTTTGGCACTTATCATTGTCCTTTTGGCATTAGTGTCCTTTTAGCATCAGTGTCCTTTTGGCACTTATCATTGTCCTTTTGGCATTAGTGTCCTTTTAGCATCAGTGTCCTTTTGGCACTTATCATTGTCCTTTTGGCATTAGTGTCCTTTTAGCATCAGTGTCCTTTTGGCACTTATCATTGTCCTTTTGGCATTAGTGTCCTTTTAGCATCAGTGTCCTTTTGGCACTTATCATTGTCCTTTTGGCATTAGTGTCCTTTTAGCATCAGTGTCCTTTTGGCACTTATCATTGTCCTTTTGGCATTAGTGTCCTTTGAGCATCAGTGTCCTTTTGGCACTTATCATTGTCCTTTTGGCATTAGTGTCCTTTTAGCATCAGTGTCCTTTTGGCACTTATCATTGTCCTTTTGGCATTAGTGTCCTTTTAGCATCAGTGTCCTTTTGGCACTTATCATTGTCCTTTTGGCATTAGTGTCCTTTTAGCATCAGTGTCCTTTTGGCACTTATCATTGTCCTTTTGGCATTAGTGTCCTTTTAGCATCAGTGTCCTTTTGGCACTTATCATTGTCCTTTTGGCATTAGTGTCCTTTTAGCATCAGTGTCCTTTTGGCACTTATCATTGTCCTTTTGGCATTAGTGTCCTTTTAGCATCAGTGTCCTTTTGGCACTTATCATTGTCCTTTTGGCATTAGTGTCCTTTTGGCATCAGTGTCCTTTTGGCATCAATGTCCTTTTGGCATCAGTGTCCTTTTAGCATCAGTGTCCTTTTGGCACTTATCATTGTCCTTTTGGCATCAGTGTCCTTTTAGCATCAGTGTCCTTTTGGCACTTATCATTGTCCTTTTGGCATTAGTGTCCTTTTAGCATCAGTGTCCTTTTGGCACTTATCATTGTCCTTTTGGCATTAGTGTCCTTTTAGCATCAGTGTCCTTTTGGCACTTATCATTGTCCTTTTGGCATTAGTGTCCTTTTAGCATCAGTGTCCTTTTGGCACTTATCATTGTCCTTTTGGCATTAGTGTCCTTTTAGCATCAGTGTCCTTTTGGCACTTATCATTGTCCTTTTGGCATTAGTGTCCTTTTAGCATCAGTGTCCTTTTGGCACTTATCATTGTCCTTTTGGCATTAGTGTCCTTTTAGCATCAGTGTCCTTTTGGCACTTATCATTGTCCTTTTGGCATTAGTGTCCTTTTGGCATCAGTGTCCTTTTGGCATCAATGTCCTTTTGGCATCAGTGTCCTTTTAGCATCAGTGTCATTTTGGCACTTATCATTGTCCTTTTGGCATTAGTGTCCTTTTAGCATCAGTGTCCTTTTGGCACTTATCATTGTCCTTTTGGCATTAGTGTCCTTTTAGCATCAGTGTCCTTTTGGCACTTATCATTGTCCTTTTGGCATTAGTGTCCTTTTAGCATCAGTGTCCTTTTGGCACTTATCATTGTCCTTTTGGCATTAGTGTCCTTTTAGCATCAGTGTCCTTTTGGCACTTATCATTGTCCTTTTGGCATTAGTGTCCTTTTAGCATCAGTGTCCTTTTGGCACTTATCATTGTCCTTTTGGCATTAGTGTCCTTTTAGCAACAGTGTCCTTTTGGCACTTATCATTGTCCTTTTGGCATTAGTGTCCTTTTAGCATCAGTGTCCTTTTGGCACTTATCATTGTCCTTTTGGCATTAGTGTCCTTTTAGCATCAGTGTCCTTTTGGCACTTATCATTGTCCTTTTGGCATTAGTGTCCTTTTGGCATCAGTGTCCTTTTGGCATCAATGTCCTTTTGGCATCAGTGTCCTTTTAGCATCAGTGTCCTTTTGGCACTTATCATTGTCCTTTTGGCATCAGTGTCCTTTTAGCATCAGTGTCCTTTTAGCATCAGTGTCCTTTTGGCACTTATCATTGTCCTTTTGGCATTAGTGTCCTTTTAGCATCAGTGTCCTTTTGGCACTTATCATTGTCCTTTTGGCATTAGTGTCCTTTTAGCATCAGTGTCCTTTTGGCACTTATCATTGTCCTTTTGGCATTAGTGTCCTTTTAGCATCAGTGTCCTTTTGGCACTTATCATTGTCCTTTTGGCATTAGTGTCCTTTTAGCATCAGTGTCCTTTTGGCACTTATCATTGTCCTTTTGGCATTAGTGTCCTTTTAGCATCAGTGTCCTTTTGGCACTTATCATTGTCCTTTTGGCATTAGTGTCCTTTTAGCAACAGTGTCCTTTTGGCACTTATCATTGTCCTTTTGGCATTAGTGTCCTTTTAGCATCAGTGTCCTTTTGGCACTTATCATTGTCCTTTTGGCATTAGTGTCCTTTTAGCATCAGTGTCCTTTTGGCACTTATCATTGTCCTTTTGGCATTAGTGTCCTTTTAGCAACAGTGTCCTTTTGGCACTTATCATTGTCCTTTTGGCATTAGTGTCCTTTTAGCATCAGTGTCCTTTTGGCACTTATCATTGTCCTTTTGGCATTAGTGTCCTTTTGGCATCAGTGTCCTTTTGGCACTTATCATTGTCCTTTTGGCATTAGAGTCCTTTTAGCATCAGTGTCCTTTTGGCACTTATCATTGTCCTTTTGGCATTAGTGTCCTTTTAGCAACAGTGTCCTTTTGGCACTTATCATTGTCCTTTTGGCATTAGTGTCCTTTTAGCATCAGTGTCCTTTTGGCACTTATCATTGTCCTTTTGGCATTAGTGTCCTTTTAGCATCAGTGTCCTTTTGGCACTTATCATTGTCCTTTTGGCATTAGTGTCCTTTTAGCAACAGTGTCCTTTTGGCACTTATCATTGTCCTTTTGGCATTAGTGTCCTTTTAGCATCAGTGTCCTTTTGGCACTTATCATTGTCCTTTTGGCATTAGTGTCCTTTTGGCATCAGTGTCCTTTTGGCACTTATCATTGTCCTTTTGGCATTAGAGTCCTTTTAGCATCAGTGTCCTTTTGGCACTTATCATTGTCCTTTTGGCATTAGTGTCCTTTTAGCATCAGTGTCCTTTTGGCACTTATCATTGTCCTTTTGGCATTAGTGTCCTTTTAGCATCAGTGTCCTTTTGGCACTTATCATTGTCCTTTTGGCATTAGTGTCCTTTTAGCATCAGTGTCCTTTTGGCACTTATCATTGTCCTTTTGGCATTAGTGTCCTTTTAGCATCAGTGTCCTTTTGGCACTTATCATTGTCCTTTTGGCATTAGTGTCCTTTTAGCAACAGTGTCCTTTTGGCACTTATCATTGTCCTTTTGGCATTAGTGTCCTTTTAGCATCAGTGTCCTTTTGGCACTTATCATTGTCCTTTTGGCATTAGTGTCCTTTTAGCATCAGTGTCCTTTTGGCACTTATCATTGTCCTTTTGGCATTAGTGTCCTTTTAGCAACAGTGTCCTTTTGGCACTTATCATTGTCCTTTTGGCATTAGTGTCCTTTTAGCATCAGTGTCCTTTTGGCACTTATCATTGTCCTTTTGGCATTAGTGTCCTTTTGGCATCAGTGTCCTTTTGGCACTTATCATTGTCCTTTTGGCATTAGAGTCCTTTTAGCATCAGTGTCCTTTTGGCACTTATCATTGTCCTTTTGGCATTAGTGTCCTTTTAGCAACAGTGTCCTTTTGGCACTTATCATTGTCCTTTTGGCATTAGTGTCCTTTTAGCATCAGTGTCCTTTTGGCACTTATCATTGTCCTTTTGGCATTAGTGTCCTTTTAGCATCAGTGTCCTTTTGGCACTTATCATTGTCCTTTTGGCATTAGTGTCCTTTTAGCAACAGTGTCCTTTTGGCACTTATCATTGTCCTTTTGGCATTAGTGTCCTTTTAGCATCAGTGTCCTTTTGGCACTTATCATTGTCCTTTTGGCATTAGTGTCCTTTTGGCATCAGTGTCCTTTTGGCACTTATCATTGTCCTTTTGGCATTAGAGTCCTTTTAGCATCAGTGTCCTTTTGGCACTTATCATTGTCCTTTTGGCATTAGTGTCCTTTTAGCATCAGTGTCCTTTTGGCACTTATCATTGTCCTTTTGGCATTAGTGTCCTTTTGGCATCAATGTCCTTTTGGCATCAGTGTCCTTTTAGCATCAGTGTCCTTTTGGCACTTATCATTGTCCTTTTGGCATCAGTGTCCTTTTGGCATCAGTGTCCTTTTGGCACTTATAGGTTACAAACATAACCCCAGTTATCATTGGCCTTTTGGCATTAGTGTCCTTTTGGCATCAGTGTCCTTTTGGCATCAATGTCCTTTTGGCATCAGTGTCCTTTTAGCATCAGTGTCCTTTTGGCACTTATCATTGTCCTTTTGGCATTAGTGTCTTTTTAGCATCAGTGTCCTTTTGGCACTTATCATTGTCCTTTTGGCATTAGTGTCCTTTTGGCATCAGTGTCCTTTTGGCATCAATGTCCTTTTGGCATCAGTGTCCTTTTAGCATCAGTGTCCTTTTGGCACTTATCATTGTCCTTTTGGCATTAGTGTCCTTTTAGCATCAGTGTCCTTTTGGCACTTATCATTGTCCTTTTGGCATTAGTGTCCTTTTGGCATCAGTGTCCTTTTGGCATCAATGTCCTTTTGGCATCAGTGTCCTTTTAGCATCAGTGTCCTTTTGGCACTTGTCATTGTCCTTTTGGCATTAGTGTCCTTTTAGCATCAGTGTCCTTTTGGCACTTATCATTGTCCTTTTGGCATTAGTGTCCATTTAGCATCAGTGTCCTTTTGGCACTTATCATTGTCCTTTTGGCATTAGTGTCCTTTTAGCATCAGTGTCCTTTTGGCACTTATCATTGTCCTTTTGGCATTAGTGTCCTTTTAGCATCAGTGTCCTTTTGGCACTTATCATTGTCCTTTTGGCATTAGTGTCCTTTTGGCATTAGTGTCCTTTTGGCATTAGTGTCCTTTTAGCATCAGTGTCCTTTTGGCACTTATCATTGTCCTTTTGGCATTAGTGTCCTTTTAGCATCAGTGTCCTTTTGGCACTTATCATTGTCCTTTTGGCATTAGTGTCCTTTTAGCATCAGTGTCCTTTTGGCACTTATCATTGTCCTTTTGGCATTAGTGTCCTTTTAGCATCAGTGTCCTTTTGGCACTTATCATTGTCCTTTTGGCATTAGTGTCCTTTTAGCATCAGTGTCCTTTTGGCACTTATCATTGTCCTTTTGGCATTAGTGTCCTTTTAGCATCAGTGTCCTTTTGGCACTTATCATTGTCCTTTTGGCATTAGTGTCCTTTGAGCATCAGTGTCCTTTTGGCACTTATCATTGTCCTTTTGGCATTAGTGTCCTTTTAGCATCAGTGTCCTTTTGGCACTTATCATTGTCCTTTTGGCATTAGTGTCCTTTTAGCATCAGTGTCCTTTTGGCACTTATCATTGTCCTTTTGGCATTAGTGTCCTTTTAGCATCAGTGTCCTTTTGGCACTTATCATTGTCCTTTTGGCATTAGTGTCCTTTTAGCATCAGTGTCCTTTTGGCACTTATCATTGTCCTTTTGGCATTAGTGTCCTTTTAGCATCAGTGTCCTTTTGGCACTTATCATTGTCCTTTTGGCATTAGTGTCCTTTTGGCATCAGTGTCCTTTTGGCATCAATGTCCTTTTGGCATCAGTGTCCTTTTAGCATCAGTGTCCTTTTGGCACTTATCATTGTCCTTTTGGCATCAGTGTCCTTTTAGCATCAGTGTCCTTTTGGCACTTATCATTGTCCTTTTGGCATTAGTGTCCTTTTAGCATCAGTGTCCTTTTGGCACTTATCATTGTCCTTTTGGCATTAGTGTCCTTTTAGCATCAGTGTCCTTTTGGCACTTATCATTGTCCTTTTGGCATTAGTGTCCTTTTAGCATCAGTGTCCTTTTGGCACTTATCATTGTCCTTTTGGCATTAGTGTCCTTTTGGCATTAGTGTCCTTTTAGCATCAGTGTCCTTTTGGCACTTATCATTGTCCTTTTGGCATTAGTGTCCTTTTAGCATCAGTGTCCTTTTGGCACTTATCATTGTCCTTTTGGCATTAGTGTCCTTTTAGCATCAGTGTCCTTTTGGCACTTATCATTGTCCTTTTGGCATTAGTGTCCTTTTAGCATCAGTGTCCTTTTGGCACTTATCATTGTCCTTTTGGCATTAGTGTCCTTTTAGCATCAGTGTCCTTTTGGCACTTATCATTGTCCTTTTGGCATTAGTGTCCTTTTAGCATCAGTGTCCTTTTGGCACTTATCATTGTCCTTTTGGCATTAGTGTCCTTTGAGCATCAGTGTCCTTTTGGCACTTATCATTGTCCTTTTGGCATTAGTGTCCTTTTAGCATCAGTGTCCTTTTGGCACTTATCATTGTCCTTTTGGCATTAGTGTCCTTTTAGCATCAGTGTCCTTTTGGCACTTATCATTGTCCTTTTGGCATTAGTGTCCTTTTAGCATCAGTGTCCTTTTGGCACTTATCATTGTCCTTTTGGCATTAGTGTCCTTTTAGCATCAGTGTCCTTTTGGCACTTATCATTGTCCTTTTGGCATTAGTGTCCTTTTAGCATCAGTGTCCTTTTGGCACTTATCATTGTCCTTTTGGCATTAGTGTCCTTTTAGCATCAGTGTCCTTTTGGCACTTATCATTGTCCTTTTGGCATTAGTGTCCTTTTGGCATCAGTGTCCTTTTGGCATCAATGTCCTTTTGGCATCAGTGTCCTTTTAGCATCAGTGTCCTTTTGGCACTTATCATTGTCCTTTTGGCATCAGTGTCCTTTTAGCATCAGTGTCCTTTTGGCACTTATCATTGTCCTTTTGGCATTAGTGTCCTTTTAGCATCAGTGTCCTTTTGGCACTTATCATTGTCCTTTTGGCATTAGTGTCCTTTTAGCATCAGTGTCCTTTTGGCACTTATGATTGTCCTTTTGGCATTAGTGTCCTTTTAGCATCAGTGTCCTTTTGGCACTTATCATTGTCCTTTTGGCATTAGTGTCCTTTTAGCATCAGTGTCCTTTTGGCACTTATCATTGTCCTTTTGGCATTAGTGTCCTTTTAGCATCAGTGTCCTCATTGTCCTTTTGGCATTAGTGTCCTTTTAGCATCAGTGTCCTTTTGGCACCTATCATTGTCCTTTTGGCATTAGTGTCCTTTTAGCATCAGTGTCCTTTTGGCACTTATCATTGTCCTTTTGGCATTAGTGTCCTTTTAGCATCAGTGTCCTTTTGGCACTTATCATTGTCCTTTTGGCATTAGTGTCCTTTTAGCATCAGTGTCCTTTTGGCACTTATCATTGTCCTTTTGGCATTAGTGTCCTTTTAGCATCAGTGTCCTTTTGGCACTTATCATTGTCCTTTTGGCATTAGTGTCCTTTTAGCATCAGTGTCCTTTTGGCACTTATCATTGTCCTTTTGGCATTAGTGTCCTTTTAGCATCAGTGTCCTTTTGGCACTTATCATTGTCCTTTTGGCATTAGTGTCCTTTTGGCATCAGTGTCCTTTTGGCATCAATGTCCTTTTGGCATCAGTGTCCTTTTAGCATCAGTGTCCTTTTGGCACTTATCATTGTCCTTTTGGCATCAGTGTCCTTTTAGCATCAGTGTCCTTTTGGCACTTATCATTGTCCTTTTGGCATTAGTGTCCTTTTAGCAACAGTGTCCTTTTGGCACTTATCATTGTCCTTTTGGCATTAGTGTCCTTTTAGCATCAGTGTCCTTTTGGCACTTATCATTGTCCTTTTGGCATTAGTGTCCTTTTAGCATCAGTGTCCTTTTGGCACTTATCATTGTCCTTTTGGCATTAGTGTCCTTTTGGCATCAGTGTCCTTTTGGCATCAATGTCCTTTTGGCATCAGTGTCCTTTTAGCATCAGTGTCCTTTTGGCACTTATCATTGTCCTTTTGGCATCAGTGTCCTTTTAGCATCAGTGTCCTTTTAGCATCAGTGTCCTTTTGGCACTTATCATTGTCCTTTTGGCATTAGTGTCCTTTTAGCATCAGTGTCCTTTTGGCACTTATCATTGTCCTTTTGGCATTAGTGTCCTTTTAGCATCAGTGTCCTTTTGGCACTTATCATTGTCCTTTTGGCATTAGTGTCCTTTTAGCATCAGTGTCCTTTTGGCACTTATCATTGTCCTTTTGGCATTAGTGTCCTTTTAGCATCAGTGTCCTTTTGGCACTTATCATTGTCCTTTTGGCATTAGTGTCCTTTTAGCATCAGTGTCCTTTTGGCACTTATCATTGTCCTTTTGGCATTAGTGTCCTTTTAGCAACAGTGTCCTTTTGGCACTTATCATTGTCCTTTTGGCATTAGTGTCCTTTTAGCATCAGTGTCCTTTTGGCACTTATCATTGTCCTTTTGGCATTAGTGTCCTTTTAGCATCAGTGTCCTTTTGGCACTTATCATTGTCCTTTTGGCATTAGTGTCCTTTTAGCAACAGTGTCCTTTTGGCACTTATCATTGTCCTTTTGGCATTAGTGTCCTTTTAGCATCAGTGTCCTTTTGGCACTTATCATTGTCCTTTTGGCATTAGTGTCCTTTTGGCATCAGTGTCCTTTTGGCACTTATCATTGTCCTTTTGGCATTAGAGTCCTTTTAGCATCAGTGTCCTTTTGGCACTTATCATTGTCCTTTTGGCATTAGTGTCCTTTTAGCAACAGTGTCCTTTTGGCACTTATCATTGTCCTTTTGGCATTAGTGTCCTTTTAGCATCAGTGTCCTTTTGGCACTTATCATTGTCCTTTTGGCATTAGTGTCCTTTTAGCATCAGTGTCCTTTTGGCACTTATCATTGTCCTTTTGGCATTAGTGTCCTTTTAGCAACAGTGTCCTTTTGGCACTTATCATTGTCCTTTTGGCATTAGTGTCCTTTTAGCATCAGTGTCCTTTTGGCACTTATCATTGTCCTTTTGGCATTAGTGTCCTTTTGGCATCAGTGTCCTTTTGGCACTTATCATTGTCCTTTTGGCATTAGAGTCCTTTTAGCATCAGTGTCCTTTTGGCACTTATCATTGTCCTTTTGGCATTAGTGTCCTTTTAGCATCAGTGTCCTTTTGGCACTTATCATTGTCCTTTTGGCATTAGTGTCCTTTTGGCATCAATGTCCTTTTGGCATCAGTGTCCTTTTAGCATCAGTGTCCTTTTGGCACTTATCATTGTCCTTTTGGCATCAGTGTCCTTTTGGCATCAGTGTCCTTTTGGCACTTATAGGTTACAAACATAACCCCAGTTATCATTGGCCTTTTGGCATTAGTGTCCTTTTGGCATCAGTGTCCTTTTGGCATCAATGTCCTTTTGGCATCAGTGTCCTTTTAGCATCAGTGTCCTTTTGGCACTTATCATTGTCCTTTTGGCATTAGTGTCTTTTTAGCATCAGTGTCCTTTTGGCACTTATCATTGTCCTTTTGGCATTAGTGTCCTTTTGGCATCAGTGTCCTTTTGGCATCAATGTCCTTTTGGCATCAGTGTCCTTTTAGCATCAGTGTCCTTTTGGCACTTATCATTGTCCTTTTGGCATTAGTGTCCTTTTAGCATCAGTGTCCTTTTGGCACTTATCATTGTCCTTTTGGCATTAGTGTCCTTTTGGCATCAGTGTCCTTTTGGCATCAATGTCCTTTTGGCATCAGTGTCCTTTTAGCATCAGTGTCCTTTTGGCACTTGTCATTGTCCTTTTGGCATTAGTGTCCTTTTAGCATCAGTGTCCTTTTGGCACTTATCATTGTCCTTTTGGCATTAGTGTCCATTTAGCATCAGTGTCCTTTTGGCACTTATCATTGTCCTTTTGGCATTAGTGTCCTTTTAGCATCAGTGTCCTTTTGGCACTTATCATTGTCCTTTTGGCATTAGTGTCCTTTTAGCATCAGTGTCCTTTTGGCACTTATCATTGTCCTTTTGGCATTAGTGTCCTTTTGGCATTAGTGTCCTTTTGGCATTAGTGTCCTTTTAGCATCAGTGTCCTTTTGGCACTTATCATTGTCCTTTTGGCATTAGTGTCCTTTTAGCATCAGTGTCCTTTTGGCACTTATCATTGTCCTTTTGGCATTAGTGTCCTTTTAGCATCAGTGTCCTTTTGGCACTTATCATTGTCCTTTTGGCATTAGTGTCCTTTTAGCATCAGTGTCCTTTTGGCACTTATCATTGTCCTTTTGGCATTAGTGTCCTTTTAGCATCAGTGTCCTTTTGGCACTTATCATTGTCCTTTTGGCATTAGTGTCCTTTTAGCATCAGTGTCCTTTTGGCACTTATCATTGTCCTTTTGGCATTAGTGTCCTTTGAGCATCAGTGTCCTTTTGGCACTTATCATTGTCCTTTTGGCATTAGTGTCCTTTTAGCATCAGTGTCCTTTTGGCACTTATCATTGTCCTTTTGGCATTAGTGTCCTTTTAGCATCAGTGTCCTTTTGGCACTTATCATTGTCCTTTTGGCATTAGTGTCCTTTTAGCATCAGTGTCCTTTTGGCACTTATCATTGTCCTTTTGGCATTAGTGTCCTTTTAGCATCAGTGTCCTTTTGGCACTTATCATTGTCCTTTTGGCATTAGTGTCCTTTTGGCATCAGTGTCCTTTTGGCATCAATGTCCTTTTGGCATCAGTGTCCTTTTAGCATCAGTGTCCTTTTGGCACTTATCATTGTCCTTTTGGCATCAGTGTCCTTTTAGCATCAGTGTCCTTTTGGCACTTATCATTGTCCTTTTGGCATTAGTGTCCTTTTAGCATCAGTGTCCTTTTGGCACTTATCATTGTCCTTTTGGCATTAGTGTCCTTTTAGCATCAGTGTCCTTTTGGCACTTATCATTGTCCTTTTGGCATTAGTGTCCTTTTAGCATCAGTGTCCTTTTGGCACTTATCATTGTCCTTTTGGCATTAGTGTCCTTTTGGCATTAGTGTCCTTTTAGCATCAGTGTCCTTTTGGCACTTATCATTGTCCTTTTGGCATTAGTGTCCTTTTAGCATCAGTGTCCTTTTGGCACTTATCATTGTCCTTTTGGCATTAGTGTCCTTTTAGCATCAGTGTCCTTTTGGCACTTATCATTGTCCTTTTGGCATTAGTGTCCTTTTAGCATCAGTGTCCTTTTGGCACTTATCATTGTCCTTTTGGCATTAGTGTCCTTTTAGCATCAGTGTCCTTTTGGCACTTATCATTGTCCTTTTGGCATTAGTGTCCTTTTAGCATCAGTGTCCTTTTGGCACTTATCATTGTCCTTTTGGCATTAGTGTCCTTTGAGCATCAGTGTCCTTTTGGCACTTATCATTGTCCTTTTGGCATTAGTGTCCTTTTAGCATCAGTGTCCTTTTGGCACTTATCATTGTCCTTTTGGCATTAGTGTCCTTTTAGCATCAGTGTCCTTTTGGCACTTATCATTGTCCTTTTGGCATTAGTGTCCTTTTAGCATCAGTGTCCTTTTGGCACTTATCATTGTCCTTTTGGCATTAGTGTCCTTTTAGCATCAGTGTCCTTTTGGCACTTATCATTGTCCTTTTGGCATTAGTGTCCTTTTAGCATCAGTGTCCTTTTGGCACTTATCATTGTCCTTTTGGCATTAGTGTCCTTTTAGCATCAGTGTCCTTTTGGCACTTATCATTGTCCTTTTGGCATTAGTGTCCTTTTGGCATCAGTGTCCTTTTGGCATCAATGTCCTTTTGGCATCAGTGTCCTTTTAGCATCAGTGTCCTTTTGGCACTTATCATTGTCCTTTTGGCATCAGTGTCCTTTTAGCATCAGTGTCCTTTTGGCACTTATCATTGTCCTTTTGGCATTAGTGTCCTTTTAGCATCAGTGTCCTTTTGGCACTTATCATTGTCCTTTTGGCATTAGTGTCCTTTTAGCATCAGTGTCCTTTTGGCACTTATGATTGTCCTTTTGGCATTAGTGTCCTTTTAGCATCAGTGTCCTTTTGGCACTTATCATTGTCCTTTTGGCATTAGTGTCCTTTTAGCATCAGTGTCCTTTTGGCACTTATCATTGTCCTTTTGGCATTAGTGTCCTTTTAGCATCAGTGTCCTCATTGTCCTTTTGGCATTAGTGTCCTTTTAGCATCAGTGTCCTTTTGGCACCTATCATTGTCCTTTTGGCATTAGTGTCCTTTTAGCATCAGTGTCCTTTTGGCACTTATCATTGTCCTTTTGGCATTAGTGTCCTTTTAGCATCAGTGTCCTTTTGGCACTTATCATTGTCCTTTTGGCATTAGTGTCCTTTTAGCATCAGTGTCCTTTTGGCACTTATCATTGTCCTTTTGGCATTAGTGTCCTTTTAGCATCAGTGTCCTTTTGGCACTTATCATTGTCCTTTTGGCATTAGTGTCCTTTTAGCATCAGTGTCCTTTTGGCACTTATCATTGTCCTTTTGGCATTAGTGTCCTTTTAGCATCAGTGTCCTTTTGGCACTTATCATTGTCCTTTTGGCATTAGTGTCCTTTTGGCATCAGTGTCCTTTTGGCATCAATGTCCTTTTGGCATCAGTGTCCTTTTAGCATCAGTGTCCTTTTGGCACTTATCATTGTCCTTTTGGCATCAGTGTCCTTTTAGCATCAGTGTCCTTTTGGCACTTATCATTGTCCTTTTGGCATTAGTGTCCTTTTAGCATCAGTGTCCTTTTGGCACTTATCATTGTCCTTTTGGCATTAGTGTCCTTTTAGCATCAGTGTCCTTTTGGCACTTATCATTGTCCTTTTGGCATTAGTGTCCTTTTAGCATCAGTGTCCTTTTGGCACTTATCATTGTCCTTTTGGCATTAGTGTCCTTTTAGCATCAGTGTCCTTTTGGCACTTATCATTGTCCTTTTGGCATTAGTGTCCTTTTAGCATCAGTGTCCTCATTGTCCTTTTGGCATTAGTGTCCTTTTAGCATCAGTGTCCTTTTGGCACTTATCATTGTCCTTTTGGCATTAGTGTCCTTTTAGCATCAGTGTCCTTTTGGCACTTATCATTGTCCTTTTGGCATTAGTGTCCTTTTAGCATCAGTGTCCTTTTGTTACTTATCATTGTCCTTTTGGCATTAGTGTCCTTTTAGCATCAGTGTCCTTTTGGCACTTATCATTGTCCTTTTGGCATTAGTGTCCTTTTAGCAACAGTGTCCTTTTGGCACTTATCATTGTCCTTTTGGCATTAGTGTCCTTTTAGCATCAGTGTCCTTTTGGCACTTATCATTGTCCTTTTGGCATTAGTGTCCTTTTAGCATCAGTGTCCTTTTGGCACTTATCATTGTCCTTTTGGCATTAGTGTCCTTTTAGCATCAGTGTCCTTTTGGCACTTATCATTGTCCTTTTGGCATTAGTGTCCTTTTAGCATCAGTGTCCTTTTGGCACTTATCATTGTCCTTTTGGCATTAGTGTCCTTTTAGCAACAGTGTCCTTTTGGCACTTATCATTGTCCTTTTGGCATTAGTGTCCTTTTAGCATCAGTGTCCTTTTGGCACTTATCATTGTCCTTTTGGCATTAGTGTCCTTTTAGCATCAGTGTCCTTTTGGCACTTATCATTGTCCTTTTGGCATTAGTGTCCTTTTAGCATCAGTGTCCTTTTGGCACTTATCATTGTCCTTTTGGCATTAGTGTCCTTTTAGCAACAGTGTCCTTTTGGCACTTATCATTGTCCTTTTGGCATTAGTGTCCTTTTAGCATCAGTGTCCTTTTGGCACTTATCATTGTCCTTTTGGCATTAGTGTCCTTTTAGCATCAGTGTCCTTTTGGCACTTATCATTGTCCTTTTGGCATTAGTGTCCTTTTGGCATCAGTGTCCTTTTGGCATCAATGTCCTTTTGGCATCAGTGTCCTTTTAGCATCAGTGTCCTTTTGGCACTTATCATTGTCCTTTTGGCATCAGTGTCCTTTTAGCATCAGTGTCCTTTTAGCATCAGTGTCCTTTTGGCACTTATCATTGTCCTTTTGGCATTAGTGTCCTTTTAGCATCAGTGTCCTTTTGGCACTTATCATTGTCCTTTTGGCATTAGTGTCCTTTTAGCATCAGTGTCCTTTTGGCACTTATCATTGTCCTTTTGGCATTAGTGTCCTTTTAGCATCAGTGTCCTTTTGGCACTTATCATTGTCCTTTTGGCATTAGTGTCCTTTTAGCATCAGTGTCCTTTTGGCACTTATCATTGTCCTTTTGGCATTAGTGTCCTTTTAGCATCAGTGTCCTTTTGGCACTTATCATTGTCCTTTTGGCATTAGTGTCCTTTTAGCAACAGTGTCCTTTTGGCACTTATCATTGTCCTTTTGGCATTAGTGTCCTTTTAGCATCAGTGTCCTTTTGGCACTTATCATTGTCCTTTTGGCATTAGTGTCCTTTTAGCATCAGTGTCCTTTTGGCACTTATCATTGTCCTTTTGGCATTAGTGTCCTTTTAGCAACAGTGTCCTTTTGGCACTTATCATTGTCCTTTTGGCATTAGTGTCCTTTTAGCATCAGTGTCCTTTTGGCACTTATCATTGTCCTTTTGGCATTAGTGTCCTTTTGGCATCAGTGTCCTTTTGGCACTTATCATTGTCCTTTTGGCATTAGAGTCCTTTTAGCATCAGTGTCCTTTTGGCACTTATCATTGTCCTTTTGGCATTAGTGTCCTTTTAGCATCAGTGTCCTTTTGGCACTTATCATTGTCCTTTTGGCATTAGTGTCCTTTTGGCATCAATGTCCTTTTGGCATCAGTGTCCTTTTAGCATCAGTGTCCTTTTGGCACTTATCATTGTCCTTTTGGCATCAGTGTCCTTTTGGCACTTATAGGTTACAAACATAACCCCAGTTATCATTGGCCTTTTGGCATTAGTGTCCTTTTGGCATCAGTGTCCTTTTGGCATCAATGTCCTTTTGGCATCAGTGTCCTTTTAGCATCAGTGTCCTTTTGGCACTTATCATTGTCCTTTTGGCATTAGTGTCTTTTTAGCATCAGTGTCCTTTTGGCACTTATCATTGTCCTTTTGGCATTAGTGTCCTTTTGGCATCAGTGTCCTTTTGGCATCAATGTCCTTTTGGCATCAGTGTCCTTTTAGCATCAGTGTCCTTTTGGCACTTATCATTGTCCTTTTGGCATTAGTGTCCTTTTAGCATCAGTGTCCTTTTGGCACTTATCATTGTCCTTTTGGCATTAGTGTCCTTTTGGCATCAGTGTCCTTTTGGCATCAATGTCCTTTTGGCATCAGTGTCCTTTTAGCATCAGTGTCCTTTTGGCACTTGTCATTGTCCTTTTGGCATTAGTGTCCTTTTAGCATCAGTGTCCTTTTGGCACTTATCATTGTCCTTTTGGCATTAGTGTCCATTTAGCATCAGTGTCCTTTTGGCACTTATCATTGTCCTTTTGGCATTAGTGTCCTTTTAGCATCAGTGTCCTTTTGGCACTTATCATTGTCCTTTTGGCATTAGTGTCCTTTTAGCATCAGTGTCCTTTTGGCACTTATCATTGTCCTTTTGGCATTAGTGTCCTTTTGGCATTAGTGTCCTTTTAGCATCAGTGTCCTTTTGGCACTTATCATTGTCCTTTTGGCATTAGTGTCCTTTTAGCATCAGTGTCCTTTTGGCACTTATCATTGTCCTTTTGGCATTAGTGTCCTTTTAGCATCAGTGTCCTTTTGGCACTTATCATTGTCCTTTTGGCATTAGTGTCCTTTTAGCATCAGTGTCCTTTTGGCACTTATCATTGTCCTTTTGGCATTAGTGTCCTTTTAGCATCAGTGTCCTTTTGGCACTTATCATTGTCCTTTTGGCATTAGTGTCCTTTTAGCATCAGTGTCCTTTTGGCACTTATCATTGTCCTTTTGGCATTAGTGTCCTTTGAGCATCAGTGTCCTTTTGGCACTTATCATTGTCCTTTTGGCATTAGTGTCCTTTTAGCATCAGTGTCCTTTTGGCACTTATCATTGTCCTTTTGGCATTAGTGTCCTTTTAGCATCAGTGTCCTTTTGGCACTTATCATTGTCCTTTTGGCATTAGTGTCCTTTTAGCATCAGTGTCCTTTTGGCACTTATCATTGTCCTTTTGGCATTAGTGTCCTTTTGGCATCAGTGTCCTTTTGGCATCAATGTCCTTTTGGCATCAGTGTCCTTTTAGCATCAGTGTCCTTTTGGCACTTATCATTGTCCTTTTGGCATTAGTGTCCTTTTGGCATCAGTGTCCTTTTGGCATCAATGTCCTTTTGGCATCAGTGTCCTTTTAGCATCAGTGTCCTTTTGGCACTTATCATTGTCCTTTTGGCATCAGTGTCCTTTTAGCATCAGTGTCCTTTTGGCACTTATCATTGTCCTTTTGGCATTAGTGTCTTTTTAGCATCAGTGTCCTTTTGGCACTTATCATTGTCCTTTTGGCATTAGTGTCCTTTTGGCATCAGTGTCCTTTTGGCATCAATGTCCTTTTGGCATCAGTGTCCTTTTAGCATCAGTGTCCTTTTGGCACTTATCATTGTCCTTTTGGCATTAGTGTCCTTTTAGCATCAGTGTCCTTTTGGCACTTATCATTGTCCTTTTGGCATTAGTGTCCTTTTGGCATCAGTGTCCTTTTGGCATCAATGTCCTTTTGGCATCAGTGTCCTTTTAGCATCAGTGTCCTTTTGGCACTTGTCATTGTCCTTTTGGCATTAGTGTCCTTTTAGCATCAGTGTCCTTTTGGCACTTATCATTGTCCTTTTGGCATTAGTGTCCATTTAGCATCAGTGTCCTTTTGGCACTTATCATTGTCCTTTTGGCATTAGTGTCCTTTTAGCATCAGTGTCCTTTTGGCACTTATCATTGTCCTTTTGGCATTAGTGTCCTTTTAGCATCAGTGTCCTTTTGGCACTTATCATTGTCCTTTTGGCATTAGTGTCCTTTTGGCATTAGTGTCCTTTTAGCATCAGTGTCCTTTTGGCACTTATCATTGTCCTTTTGGCATTAGTGTCCTTTTAGCATCAGTGTCCTTTTGGCACTTATCATTGTCCTTTTGGCATTAGTGTCCTTTTAGCATCAGTGTCCTTTTGGCACTTATCATTGTCCTTTTGGCATTAGTGTCCTTTTAGCATCAGTGTCCTTTTGGCACTTATCATTGTCCTTTTGGCATTAGTGTCCTTTTAGCATCAGTGTCCTTTTGGCACTTATCATTGTCCTTTTGGCATTAGTGTCCTTTTAGCATCAGTGTCCTTTTGGCACTTATCATTGTCCTTTTGGCATTAGTGTCCTTTGAGCATCAGTGTCCTTTTGGCACTTATCATTGTCCTTTTGGCATTAGTGTCCTTTTAGCATCAGTGTCCTTTTGGCACTTATCATTGTCCTTTTGGCATTAGTGTCCTTTTAGCATCAGTGTCCTTTTGGCACTTATCATTGTCCTTTTGGCATTAGTGTCCTTTTAGCATCAGTGTCCTTTTGGCACTTATCATTGTCCTTTTGGCATTAGTGTCCTTTTGGCATCAGTGTCCTTTTGGCATCAATGTCCTTTTGGCATCAGTGTCCTTTTAGCATCAGTGTCCTTTTGGCACTTATCATTGTCCTTTTGGCATTAGTGTCCTTTTAGCATCAGTGTCCTTTTGGCACTTATCATTGTCCTTTTGGCATTAGTGTCCTTTTAGCATCAGTGTCCTTTTGGCACTTATCATTGTCCTTTTGGCATTAGTGTCCTTTTAGCATCAGTGTCCTTTTGGCACTTATCATTGTCCTTTTGGCATTAGTGTCCTTTTGGCATTAGTGTCCTTTTAGCATCAGTGTCCTTTTGGCACTTATCATTGTCCTTTTGGCATTAGTGTCCTTTTAGCATCAGTGTCCTTTTGGCACTTATCATTGTCCTTTTGGCATTAGTGTCCTTTTAGCATCAGTGTCCTTTTGGCACTTATCATTGTCCTTTTGGCATTAGTGTCCTTTTAGCATCAGTGTCCTTTTGGCACTTATCATTGTCCTTTTGGCATTAGTGTCCTTTTAGCATCAGTGTCCTTTTGGCACTTATCATTGTCCTTTTGGCATTAGTGTCCTTTTAGCATCAGTGTCCTTTTGGCACTTATCATTGTCCTTTTGGCATTAGTGTCCTTTGAGCATCAGTGTCCTTTTGGCACTTATCATTGTCCTTTTGGCATTAGTGTCCTTTTAGCATCAGTGTCCTTTTGGCACTTATCATTGTCCTTTTGGCATTAGTGTCCTTTTAGCATCAGTGTCCTTTTGGCACTTATCATTGTCCTTTTGGCATTAGTGTCCTTTTAGCATCAGTGTCCTTTTGGCACTTATCATTGTCCTTTTGGCATTAGTGTCCTTTTAGCATCAGTGTCCTTTTGGCACTTATCATTGTCCTTTTGGCATTAGTGTCCTTTTAGCATCAGTGTCCTTTTGGCACTTATCATTGTCCTTTTGGCATTAGTGTCCTTTTAGCATCAGTGTCCTTTTGGCACTTATCATTGTCCTTTTGGCATTAGTGTCCTTTTAGCATCAGTGTCCTTTTGGCACTTATCATTGTCCTTTTGGCATTAGTGTCCTTTGAGCATCAGTGTCCTTTTGGCACTTATCATTGTCCTTTTGGCATTAGTGTCCTTTTAGCATCAGTGTCCTTTTGGCACTTATCATTGTCCTTTTGGCATTAGTGTCCTTTTGGCATTAGTGTCCTTTTAGCATCAGTGTCCTTTTGGCACTTATCATTGTCCTTTTGGCATTAGTGTCCTTTTAGCATCAGTGTCCTTTTGGCACTTATCATTGTCCTTTTGGCATTAGTGTCCTTTTAGCATCAGTGTCCTTTTGGCACTTATCATTGTCCTTTTGGCATTAGTGTCCTTTTGGCATCAGTGTCCTTTTGGCATCAATGTCCTTTTGGCATCAGTGTCCTTTTAGCATCAGTGTCCTTTTGGCACTTGTCATTGTCCTTTTGGCATTAGTGTCCTTTTAGCATCAGTGTCCTTTTGGAACTTATCATTGTCCTTTTGGCATTAGTGTCCATTTAGCATCAGTGTCCTTTTGGCACTTATCATTGTCCTTTTGGCATTAGTGTCCTTTTAGCATCAGTGTCCTTTTGGCACTTATCATTGTCCTTTTGGCATTAGTGTCCTTTTAGCATCAGTGTCCTTTTGGCACTTATCATTGTCCTTTTGGCATTAGTGTCCTTTTGGCATTAGTGTCCTTTTAGCATCAGTGTCCTTTTGGCACTTATCATTGTCCTTTTGGCATTAGTGTCCTTTTAGCATCAGTGTCCTTTTGGCACTTATCATTGTCCTTTTGGCATTAGTGTCCTTTTAGCATCAGTGTCCTTTTGGCACTTATCATTGTCCTTTTGGCATTAGTGTCCTTTTAGCATCAGTGTCCTTTTGGCACTTATCATTGTCCTTTTGGCATTAGTGTCCTTTTAGCATCAGTGTCCTTTTGGCACTTATCATTGTCCTTTTGGCATTAGTGTCCTTTTAGCATCAGTGTCCTTTTGGCACTTATCATTGTCCTTTTGGCATTAGTGTCCTTTGAGCATCAGTGTCCTTTTGGCACTTATCATTGTCCTTTTGGCATTAGTGTCCTTTTAGCATCAGTGTCCTTTTGGCACTTATCATTGTCCTTTTGGCATTAGTGTCCTTTTAGCATCAGTGTCCTTTTGGCACTTATCATTGTCCTTTTGGCATTAGTGTCCTTTTAGCATCAGTGTCCTTTTGGCACTTATCATTGTCCTTTTGGCATTAGTGTCCTTTTGGCATCAGTGTCCTTTTGGCATCAATGTCCTTTTGGCATCAGTGTCCTTTTAGCATCAGTGTCCTTTTGGCACTTATCATTGTCCTTTTGGCATTAGTGTCCTTTTGGCATCAGTGTCCTTTTGGCATCAATGTCCTTTTGGCATCAGTGTCCTTTTAGCATCAGTGTCCTTTTGGCACTTATCATTGTCCTTTTGGCATCAGTGTCCTTTTAGCATCAGTGTCCTTTTGGCACTTATCATTGTCCTTTTGGCATTAGTGTCTTTTTAGCATCAGTGTCCTTTTGGCACTTATCATTGTCCTTTTGGCATTAGTGTCCTTTTGGCATCAGTGTCCTTTTGGCATCAATGTCCTTTTGGCATCAGTGTCCTTTTAGCATCAGTGTCCTTTTGGCACTTATCATTGTCCTTTTGGCATTAGTGTCCTTTTAGCATCAGTGTCCTTTTGGCACTTATCATTGTCCTTTTGGCATTAGTGTCCTTTTGGCATCAGTGTCCTTTTGGCATCAATGTCCTTTTGGCATCAGTGTCCTTTTAGCATCAGTGTCCTTTTGGCACTTATCATTGTCCTTTTGGCATTAGTGTCTTTTTAGCATCAGTGTCCTTTTGGCACTTATCATTGTCCTTTTGGCATTAGTGTCCTTTTGGCATCAGTGTCCTTTTGGCATCAATGTCCTTTTGGCATCAGTGTCCTTTTAGCATCAGTGTCCTTTTGGCACTTATCATTGTCCTTTTGGCATTAGTGTCCTTTTAGCATCAGTGTCCTTTTGGCACTTATCATTGTCCTTTTGGCATTAGTGTCCTTTTGGCATCAGTGTCCTTTTGGCATCAATGTCCTTTTGGCATCAGTGTCCTTTTAGCATCAGTGTCCTTTTGGCACTTGTCATTGTCCTTTTGGCATTAGTGTCCTTTTAGCATCAGTGTCCTTTTGGCACTTATCATTGTCCTTTTGGCATTAGTGTCCATTTAGCATCAGTGTCCTTTTGGCACTTATCATTGTCCTTTTGGCATTAGTGTCCTTTTAGCATCAGTGTCCTTTTGGCACTTATCATTGTCCTTTTGGCATTAGTGTCCTTTTAGCATCAGTGTCCTTTTGGCACTTATCATTGTCCTTTTGGCATTAGTGTCCTTTTGGCATTAGTGTCCTTTTAGCATCAGTGTCCTTTTGGCACTTATCATTGTCCTTTTGGCATTAGTGTCCTTTTAGCATCAGTGTCCTTTTGGCACTTATCATTGTCCTTTTGGCATTAGTGTCCTTTTAGCATCAGTGTCCTTTTGGCACTTATCATTGTCCTTTTGGCATTAGTGTCCTTTTAGCATCAGTGTCCTTTTGGCACTTATCATTGTCCTTTTGGCATTAGTGTCCTTTTGGCATCAGTGTCCTTTTGGCATCAATGTCCTTTTGGCATCAGTGTCCTTTTAGCATCAGTGTCCTTTTGGCACTTATCATTGTCCTTTTGGCATTAGTGTCCTTTTGGCATCAGTGTCCTTTTGGCATCAATGTCCTTTTGGCATCAGTGTCCTTTTAGCATCAGTGTCCTTTTGGCACTTATCATTGTCCTTTTGGCATCAGTGTCCTTTTAGCATCAGTGTCCTTTTGGCACTTATCATTGTCCTTTTGGCATTAGTGTCTTTTTAGCATCAGTGTCCTTTTGGCACTTATCATTGTCCTTTTGGCATTAGTGTCCTTTTGGCATCAGTGTCCTTTTGGCATCAATGTCCTTTTGGCATCAGTGTCCTTTTAGCATCAGTGTCCTTTTGGCACTTATCATTGTCCTTTTGGCATTAGTGTCCTTTTAGCATCAGTGTCCTTTTGGCACTTATCATTGTCCTTTTGGCATTAGTGTCCTTTTAGCATCAGTGTCCTTTTGGCACTTATCATTGTCCTTTTGGCATTAGTGTCCTTTTAGCATCAGTGTCCTTTTGGCACTTATCATTGTCCTTTTGGCATTAGTGTCCTTTGAGCATCAGTGTCCTTTTGGCACTTATCATTGTCCTTTTGGCATTAGTGTCCTTTTAGCATCAGTGTCCTTTTGGCACTTATCATTGTCCTTTTGGCATTAGTGTCCTTTTAGCATCAGTGTCCTTTTGGCACTTATCATTGTCCTTTTGGCATTAGTGTCCTTTTAGCATCAGTGTCCTTTTGGCACTTATCATTGTCCTTTTGGCATTAGTGTCCTTTTGGCATCAGTGTCCTTTTGGCATCAATGTCCTTTTGGCATCAGTGTCCTTTTAGCATCAGTGTCCTTTTGGCACTTATCATTGTCCTTTTGGCATTAGTGTCCTTTTGGCATCAGTGTCCTTTTGGCATCAATGTCCTTTTGGCATCAGTGTCCTTTTAGCATCAGTGTCCTTTTGGCACTTATCATTGTCCTTTTGGCATCAGTGTCCTTTTAGCATCAGTGTCCTTTTGGCACTTATCATTGTCCTTTTGGCATTAGTGTCTTTTTAGCATCAGTGTCCTTTTGGCACTTATCATTGTCCTTTTGGCATTAGTGTCCTTTTGGCATCAGTGTCCTTTTGGCATCAATGTCCTTTTGGCATCAGTGTCCTTTTAGCATCAGTGTCCTTTTGGCACTTATCATTGTCCTTTTGGCATTAGTGTCCTTTTAGCATCAGTGTCCTTTTGGCACTTATCATTGTCCTTTTGGCATTAGTGTCCTTTTGGCATCAGTGTCCTTTTGGCATCAATGTCCTTTTGGCATCAGTGTCCTTTTAGCATCAGTGTCCTTTTGGCACTTGTCATTGTCCTTTTGGCATTAGTGTCCTTTTAGCATCAGTGTCCTTTTGGCACTTATCATTGTCCTTTTGGCATTAGTGTCCATTTAGCATCAGTGTCCTTTTGGCACTTATCATTGTCCTTTTGGCATTAGTGTCCTTTTAGCATCAGTGTCCTTTTGGCACTTATCATTGTCCTTTTGGCATTAGTGTCCTTTTAGCATCAGTGTCCTTTTGGCACTTATCATTGTCCTTTTGGCATTAGTGTCCTTTTAGCATCAGTGTCCTTTTGGCACTTATCATTGTCCTTTTGGCATTAGTGTCCTTTTAGCATCAGTGTCCTTTTGGCACTTATCATTGTCCTTTTGGCATTAGTGTCCTTTTAGCATCAGTGTCCTTTTGGCACTTATCATTGTCCTTTTGGCATTAGTGTCCTTTTAGCATCAGTGTCCTTTTGGCACTTATCATTGTCCTTTTGGCATTAGTGTCCTTTTAGCATCAGTGTCCTTTTGGCACTTATCATTGTCCTTTTGGCATTAGTGTCCTTTTAGCAACAGTGTCCTTTTGGCACTTATCATTGTCCTTTTGGCATTAGTGTCCTTTTAGCATCAGTGTCCTTTTGGCACTTATCATTGTCCTTTTGGCATTAGTGTCCTTTTAGCATCAGTGTCCTTTTGGCACTTATCATTGTCCTTTTGGCATTAGTGTCCTTTTAGCAACAGTGTCCTTTTGGCACTTATCATTGTCCTTTTGGCATTAGTGTCCTTTTAGCATCAGTGTCCTTTTGGCACTTATCATTGTCCTTTTGGCATTAGTGTCCTTTTAGCATCAGTGTCCTTTTGGCACTTATCATTGTCCTTTTGGCATTAGTGTCCTTTTAGCATCAGTGTCCTTTTGGCACTTATCATTGTCCTTTTGGCATCAGTGTCCTTTTAGCATCAGTGTCCTTTTGGCACTTGTCATTGTCCTTTTGGCATTAGTGTCCTTTTAGCATCAGTGTCCTTTTGGCACTTATCATTGTCCTTTTGGCATTAGTGTCCATTTAGCATCAGTGTCCTTTTGGCACTTATCATTGTCCTTTTGGCATTAGTGTCCTTTTAGCATCAGTGTCCTTTTGGCACTTATCATTGTCCTTTTGGCATTAGTGTCCTTTTAGCATCAGTGTCCTTTTGGCACTTATCATTGTCCTTTTGGCATTAGTGTCCTTTTAGCATCAGTGTCCTTTTGGCACTTATCATTGTCCTTTTGGCATTAGTGTCCTTTTAGCATCAGTGTCCTTTTGGCACTTATCATTGTCCTTTTGGCATTAGTGTCCTTTTAGCATCAGTGTCCTTTTGGCACTTATCATTGTCCTTTTGGCATTAGTGTCCTTTTAGCATCAGTGTCCTTTTGGCACTTATCATTGTCCTTTTGGCATTAGTGTCCTTTTAGCATCAGTGTCCTTTTGGCACTTATCATTGTCCTTTTGGCATTAGTGTCCTTTTAGCAACAGTGTCCTTTTGGCACTTATCATTGTCCTTTTGGCATTAGTGTCCTTTTAGCATCAGTGTCCTTTTGGCACTTATCATTGTCCTTTTGGCATTAGTGTCCTTTTAGCATCAGTGTCCTTTTGGCACTTATCATTGTCCTTTTGGCATTAGTGTCCTTTTAGCAACAGTGTCCTTTTGGCACTTATCATTGTCCTTTTGGCATTAGTGTCCTTTTAGCATCAGTGTCCTTTTGGCACTTATCATTGTCCTTTTGGCATTAGTGTCCTTTTGGCATCAGTGTCCTTTTGGCACTTATCATTGTCCTTTTGGCATTAGAGTCCTTTTAGCATCAGTGTCCTTTTGGCACTTATCATTGTCCTTTTGGCATTAGTGTCCTTTTAGCATCAGTGTCCTTTTGGCACTTATCATTGTCCTTTTGGCATTAGTGTCCTTTTGGCATCAATGTCCTTTTGGCATCAGTGTCCTTTTAGCATCAGTGTCCTTTTGGCACTTATCATTGTCCTTTTGGCATCAGTGTCCTTTTGGCATCAGTGTCCTTTTGGCACTTATAGGTTACAAACATAACCCCAGTTATCATTGGCCTTTTGGCATTAGTGTCCTTTTGGCATCAGTGTCCTTTTGGCATCAATGTCCTTTTGGCATCAGTGTCCTTTTAGCATCAGTGTCCTTTTGGCACTTATCATTGTCCTTTTGGCATTAGTGTCTTTTTAGCATCAGTGTCCTTTTGGCACTTATCATTGTCCTTTTGGCATTAGTGTCCTTTTGGCATCAGTGTCCTTTTGGCATCAATGTCCTTTTGGCATCAGTGTCCTTTTAGCATCAGTGTCCTTTTGGCACTTATCATTGTCCTTTTGGCATTAGTGTCCTTTTAGCATCAGTGTCCTTTTGGCACTTATCATTGTCCTTTTGGCATTAGTGTCCTTTTGGCATCAGTGTCCTTTTGGCATCAATGTCCTTTTGGCATCAGTGTCCTTTTAGCATCAGTGTCCTTTTGGCACTTGTCATTGTCCTTTTGGCATTAGTGTCCTTTTAGCATCAGTGTCCTTTTGGCACTTATCATTGTCCTTTTGGCATTAGTGTCCATTTAGCATCAGTGTCCTTTTGGCACTTATCATTGTCCTTTTGGCATTAGTGTCCTTTTAGCATCAGTGTCCTTTTGGCACTTATCATTGTCCTTTTGGCATTAGTGTCCTTTTAGCATCAGTGTCCTTTTGGCACTTATCATTGTCCTTTTGGCATTAGTGTCCTTTTGGCATTAGTGTCCTTTTAGCATCAGTGTCCTTTTGGCACTTATCATTGTCCTTTTGGCATTAGTGTCCTTTTAGCATCAGTGTCCTTTTGGCACTTATCATTGTCCTTTTGGCATTAGTGTCCTTTTAGCATCAGTGTCCTTTTGGCACTTATCATTGTCCTTTTGGCATTAGTGTCCTTTTAGCATCAGTGTCCTTTTGGCACTTATCATTGTCCTTTTGGCATTAGTGTCCTTTTAGCATCAGTGTCCTTTTGGCACTTATCATTGTCCTTTTGGCATTAGTGTCCTTTTAGCATCAGTGTCCTTTTGGCACTTATCATTGTCCTTTTGGCATTAGTGTCCTTTGAGCATCAGTGTCCTTTTGGCACTTATCATTGTCCTTTTGGCATTAGTGTCCTTTTAGCATCAGTGTCCTTTTGGCACTTATCATTGTCCTTTTGGCATTAGTGTCCTTTTAGCATCAGTGTCCTTTTGGCACTTATCATTGTCCTTTTGGCATTAGTGTCCTTTTAGCATCAGTGTCCTTTTGGCACTTATCATTGTCCTTTTGGCATTAGTGTCCTTTTAGCATCAGTGTCCTTTTGGCACTTATCATTGTCCTTTTGGCATTAGTGTCCTTTTAGCATCAGTGTCCTTTTGGCACTTATCATTGTCCTTTTGGCATTAGTGTCCTTTTGGCATCAGTGTCCTTTTGGCATCAATGTCCTTTTGGCATCAGTGTCCTTTTAGCATCAGTGTCCTTTTGGCACTTATCATTGTCCTTTTGGCATCAGTGTCCTTTTAGCATCAGTGTCCTTTTGGCACTTATCATTGTCCTTTTGGCATTAGTGTCCTTTTAGCATCAGTGTCCTTTTGGCACTTATCATTGTCCTTTTGGCATTAGTGTCCTTTTAGCATCAGTGTCCTTTTGGCACTTATCATTGTCCTTTTGGCATTAGTGTCCTTTTAGCATCAGTGTCCTTTTGGCACTTATCATTGTCCTTTTGGCCTTAGTGTCCTTTTGGCATTAGTGTCCTTTTAGCATCAGTGTCCTTTTGGCACTTATCATTGTCCTTTTGGCATTAGTGTCCTTTTAGCATCAGTGTCCTTTTGGCACTTATCATTGTCCTTTTGGCATTAGTGTCCTTTTAGCATCAGTGTCCTTTTGGCACTTATCATTGTCCTTTTGGCATTAGTGTCCTTTTAGCATCAGTGTCCTTTTGGCACTTATCATTGTCCTTTTGGCATTAGTGTCCTTTTAGCATCAGTGTCCTTTTGGCACTTATCATTGTCCTTTTGGCATTAGTGTCCTTTTAGCATCAGTGTCCTTTTGGCACTTATCATTGTCCTTTTGGCATTAGTGTCCTTTGAGCATCAGTGTCCTTTTGGCACTTATCATTGTCCTTTTGGCATTAGTGTCCTTTTAGCATCAGTGTCCTTTTGGCACTTATCATTGTCCTTTTGGCATTAGTGTCCTTTTAGCATCAGTGTCCTTTTGGCACTTATCATTGTCCTTTTGGCATTAGTGTCCTTTTAGCATCAGTGTCCTTTTGGCACTTATCATTGTCCTTTTGGCATTAGTGTCCTTTTAGCATCAGTGTCCTTTTGGCACTTATCATTGTCCTTTTGGCATTAGTGTCCTTTTAGCATCAGTGTCCTTTTGGCACTTATCATTGTCCTTTTGGCATTAGTGTCCTTTTAGCATCAGTGTCCTTTTGGCACTTATCATTGTCCTTTTGGCATTAGTGTCCTTTTGGCATCAGTGTCCTTTTGGCATCAATGTCCTTTTGGCATTAGTGTCCTTTTAGCATCAGTGTCCTTTTGGCACTTATCATTGTCCTTTTGGCATTAGTGTCCTTTTAGCATCAGTGTCCTCATTGTCCTTTTGGCATTAGTGTCCTTTTAGCATCAGTGTCCTTTTGGCACTTATCATTGTCCTTTTGGCATTAGTGTCCTTTTAGCATCAGTGTCCTTTTGGCACTTATCATTGTCCTTTTGGCATTAGTGTCCTTTTAGCATCAGTGTCCTTTTGGCACTTATCATTGTCCTTTTGGCATTAGTGTCCTTTTAGCATCAGTGTCCTTTTGGCACTTATCATTGTCCTTTTGGCATTAGTGTCCTTTTAGCATCAGTGTCCTTTTGGCACTTATCATTGTCCTTTTGGCATTAGTGTCCTTTTAGCATCAGTGTCCTTTTGGCACTTATCATTGTCCTTTTGGCATTAGTGTCCTTTTGGCATCAGTGTCCTTTTGGCATCAATGTCCTTTTGGCATCAGTGTCCTTTTGGCACTTATCATTGTCCTTTTGGCATCAGTGTCCTTTTAGCATCAGTGTCCTTTTGGCACTTATCATTGTCCTTTTGGCATTAGTGTCCTTTTAGCATCAGTGTCCTTTTGGCACTTATCATTGTCCTTTTGGCATTAGTGTCCTTTTAGCATCAGTGTCCTTTTGGCACTTATCATTGTCCTTTTGGCATTAGTGTCCTTTTAGCATCAGTGTCCTTTTGGCACTTATCATTGTCCTTTTGGCATTAGTGTCCTTTTAGCATCAGTGTCCTTTTGGCACTTATCATTGTCCTTTTGGCATTAGTGTCCTTTTAGCATCAGTGTCCTCATTGTCCTTTTGGCATTAGTGTCCTTTTAGCATCAGTGTCCTTTTGGCACTTATCATTGTCCTTTTGGCATTAGTGTCCTTTTAGCATCAGTGTCCTTTTGGCACTTATCATTGTCCTTTTGGCATTAGTGTCCTTTTAGCATCAGTGTCCTTTTGGCACTTATCATTGTCCTTTTGGCATTAGTGTCCTTTTAGCATCAGTGTCCTTTTGGCACTTATCATTGTCCTTTTGGCATTAGTGTCCTTTTGGCATCAGTGTCCTTTTGGCACTTATCATTGTCCTTTTGGCATTAGTGTCCTTTTGGCATCAGTGTCCTTTTGGCATCAGTGTCCTTTTGGCATCAATGTTCTTTTGGCATCAGTGTCCTTTTAGCATCAGTGTCCTTTTGGCACTTATCATTGTCCTTTTGGCATTAGTGTCCTTTTAGCATCAGTGTCCTTTTGGCACTTATCATTGTCCTTTTGGCATTAGTGTCCTTTTAGCATCAGTGTCCTTTTGGCACTTATCATTGTCCTTTTGGCATTAGTGTCCTTTTAGCATCAGTGTCCTTTTGGCACTTATCATTGTCCTTTTGGCATTAGTGTCCTTTTAGCATCAGTGTCTTTTTGGCACTTATCATTGTCCTTTTGGCATTAGTGTCCTTTTAGCATCAGTGTCCTTTTGGCACTTATCATTGTCCTTTTGGCATTAGTGTCCTTTTGGCATCAGTGTCCTTTTTAGTAGGGGGTACTAAGCACAAAAAATGGCCAAATCGTTACGCGGCGGATAAAAGCATGAAATTTGATACAGATGTCCCTTGGGTCATCCTAAAACATCCTAGAAGGGGTGCCCAAAAAAATCTTAAACAGGAAGTGAGTTATGGACAAAATTCAAAATGGCCACCTAAACTGTTGACCGTTGACTCAAAAGACAACAAAAGAATCTCCAAAAAGCATAACATTTGGCACATATGTCCCTTGGGTCATCCTAAGACATCCTAGAAGGGGTGCCCAAAGGAATCTGAAACAGGAAGTGAGTTATGGACTAAATTGAAAATGGCCGCCTAGTGTTGTCGATTGACTCAAAAGACAACTAAAGAATCTCATAAAAGCATACAATTTGGCACACATGTCCTTTTGGTCATCCTAAGACATCCTAGAAGGGGTGCCCAAAAAAATCTTAAGCAGGAACTGAGTTATTGACAAAATTGAAAATGGCCGCCTACAGTGTTATCCATTGACTCAAAAGACAACTAAAGAATCTCATAAAAGCACACAATTTGGCATACATGTCCCTTGGGTCATCCCAAGACATCCCAGAAGGGGTGCCCATAAAAATCTTAAACAGGAAGTGAGTCATTGACTAAATTGAAAATCACCGTCTACAGTGTTGTCGATTGACTCAAAAGACAACTAAAGAATCTCATAAAAGCATACAATTTGGCATACATGTCCCTTGGGTCATCCTAAGACATCCTAGAAGGGGTGCCTGAAATTATCTGAAACAGGAAGTGAGTTATTGACTAAATTGAAAATGGCCGTGTACAGTGTTGACAGATGATGCAAAAGACACTCGTAAAAAATTATCTCATATAAAAGCATGAAATTTGGTACAAATGTCCCTTGGGTGATCTGAATGCATCTAAGGGGTGCCAAAAAAAGTTTTAATAGTCTCTCAATGGAAAACACTCCTCCCACACGGGCTGCACTGCTACAATAGTCAAATCGAGCAGCCAATCTGGCATTTGGTCCAGAAGCCTGAAAGCTATGCAATCTCTACCATCTCCTGACAAATATTGATGGATTAAAGTCGCTGATTCGTGGACACCTTTATGGACACTCTTGCCAGAGGCTGCTTAAGTTTGTAGAGAACTCAAGTGTGGCTGCAAAGCTGAGCCCTTCTGTTCGAGAAAGTGTAGATGCCGGGATGCTGGGTTACCTTGCAGAGCATTATGCCAATGTGCTGGTAATTGCGAAATGGCACACATGAATACATGTAGTTACTAAACACTAATCACAAAAAAACAGTAATGATCAAGAAGAAAATACATGAGAAGATAGAGTGTAAAACAAGCAAGAAGATGTAGAGTGCAAAATAAATAAGATGCAGAGAGTAAAATAAGAATATGCAGATTAAGATAAGATGCAGAGTAAAATAAATAAGAATATGCAGAGAGTTAGATAAATAAAGAAGATTCAAAGAGTACAATAAAAAAATAATGCAGAAAGTAAAATGAATAAGTGATGTAGAAATGAAAACAGAAGGTAGACTACAAAATACGGCAGGTTATGCACTGCATAACCTGTCGTATTGAGTCTGCATAATATGCAGACTGCCATGGTCAACTGTTTAAACAGCCATTTAGAATTTCTTCAACATGGTCCCTTCCTAAAAAGTTTAATAAACAAGCAAATAAATAACCTCTTCTAGGATATATTAAGAAGCACTCAATGTACGTACCAAATTATACACTTTTATGACGTCCCTTTATGTTTTCTTTTGTGTCAACTGCTTTAGGCGGTCACTTCCTGTTTAAAACCTTTTTGGGCACCCCTTGTAGGATGCGTTCAGATCACCCAAGGGACATTTGTACCACATTTCATGCTTTTATGAGATTCTTTAGGTATCTTGCATCATCTTTCAACACTGTAGGCGGCCATTTTCAATTTAGTCAATAATTCACTTCCTGTTTCAGATTATTTTGGGCACCCCTTCTAGGATGTGTTAGGATGACCCAAGGGACATATGTGCCAAATTGTATGCTTTTTGGAGATTCTATAGGCTTTTTGAGTCAATCGCCAGCACTGTAGGCGGCCATTTTCAATTTAGTCAATAACTCACTTCCTGTTGAAGACTTTTTTGGGCACCCCTTCTAGGATGTCTTAGGATGACCCAAGGGACATGTGTGACACATTTTATACTTTTTGGAGATTCTTTAGTTGTCTTTTGAGTCAATCGACAACACTAGGCGGCCATTTTCAATTTGGTCAATAACTCACTTCCTGTTTCAGATTTTTTTGGGCACCCCTTCTAGGATGTTTTAGGATGACCCAAGGGACATCTGTATCAAATTTCATGCTTTTATCCGCCGCGTAACGATTTTTCACTTAGTACCCCCTACTATTTGGCATCAATGTCCTTTTGGCATCAGTGTCCTTTTAGCATCAGTGTCCTTTTGGCACTTATCATTGTCCTTTTGGCATTAGTGTCCTTTTAGCATCAGTGTCCTTTTGGCACTTATCATTGTCCTTTTGGCATTAGTGTCCTTTTGGCATCAGTGTCCTTTTGGCATCAATGTCCTTTTGGCATCAGTGTCCTTTTAGCATCAGTGTCCTTTTGGCACTTATCATTGTCCTTTTGGCATTAGTGTCCTTTTAGCATCAGTGTCCTTTTGGCACTTATCATTGTCCTTTTGGCATTAGTGTCCTTTTAGCATCAGTGTCCTTTTGGCACTTATCATTGTCCTTTTGGCATTAGTGTCCTTTTAGCAACAGTGTCCTTTTGGCACTTATCATTGTCCTTTTGGCATTAGTGTCCTTTTAGCATCAGTGTCCTTTTGGCACTTATCATTGTCCTTTTGGCATTAGTGTCCTTTTAGCATCAGTGTCCTTTTGGCACTTATCATTGTCCTTTTGGCATTAGTGTCCTTTTAGCATCAGTGTCCTTTTGGCACTTATCATTGTCCTTTTGGCATTAGTGTCCTTTTAGCATCAGTGTCCTTTTGGCACTTATCATTGTCCTTTTGGCATTAGTGTCCTTTTGGCATCAGTGTCCTTTTGACATCAATGTCCTTTTGGCATCAGTGTCCTTTTAGCATCAGTGTCCTTTTGACACTTATCATTGTCCTTTTGGCATCAGTGTCCTTTTAGCATCAGTGTCCTTTTGGCACTTATCATTGTCCTTTTGGCATTAGTGTCCTTTTAGCATCAGTGTCCTTTTGGCACTTATCATTGTCCTTTTGGCATTAGTGTCCTTTTAGCATCAGTGTCCTTTTGGCACTTATCATTGTCCTTTTGGCATTAGTGTCCTTTTAGCATCAGTGTCCTTTTGGCACTTATCATTGTCCTTTTGGCATTAGTGTCCTTTTGGCATTAGTGTCCTTTTAGCATCAGTGTCCTTTTGGCACTTATCATTGTCCTTTTGGCATTAGTGTCCTTTTAGCATCAGTGTCCTTTTGGCACTTATCATTGTCCTTTTGGCATTAGTGTCCTTTTAGCATCAGTGTCCTTTTGGCACTTATCATTGTCCTTTTGGCATTAGTGTCCTTTTAGCATCAGTGTCCTTTTGGCACTTATCATTGTCCTTTTGGCATTAGTGTCCTTTTAGCATCAGTGTCCTTTTGGCACTTATCATTGTCCTTTTGGCATTAGTGTCCTTTTAGCATCAGTGTCCTTTTGGCACTTATCATTGTCCTTTTGGCATTAGTGTCCTTTGAGCATCAGTGTCCTTTTGGCACTTATCATTGTCCTTTTGGCATTAGTGTCCTTTTAGCATCAGTGTCCTTTTGGCACTTATCATTGTCCTTTTGGCATTAGTGTCCTTTTAGCATCAGTGTCCTTTTGGCACTTATCATTGTCCTTTTGGCATTAGTGTCCTTTTAGCATCAGTGTCCTTTTGGCACTTATCATTGTCCTTTTGGCATTAGTGTCCTTTTAGCATCAGTGTCCTTTTGGCACTTATCATTGTCCTTTTGGCATTAGTGTCCTTTTAGCATCAGTGTCCTTTTGGCACTTATCATTGTCCTTTTGGCATTAGTGTCCTTTTAGCATCAGTGTCCTTTTGGCACTTATCATTGTCCTTTTGGCATTAGTGTCCTTTTGGCATCAGTGTCCTTTTGGCATCAATGTCCTTTTGGCATCAGTGTCCTTTTAGCATCAGTGTCCTTTTGGCACTTATCATTGTCCTTTTGGCATCAGTGTCCTTTTAGCATCAGTGTCCTTTTGGCACTTATCATTGTCCTTTTGGCATTAGTGTCCTTTTAGCATCAGTGTCCTTTTGGCACTTATCATTGTCCTTTTGGCATTAGTGTCCTTTTAGCATCAGTGTCCTTTTGGCACTTATCATTGTCCTTTTGGCATTAGTGTCCTTTTAGCATCAGTGTCCTTTTGGCACTTATCATTGTCCTTTTGGCATTAGTGTCCTTTTAGCATCAGTGTCCTTTTGGCACTTATCATTGTCCTTTTGGCATTAGTGTCCTTTTAGCATCAGTGTCCTCATTGTCCTTTTGGCATTAGTGTCCTTTTAGCATCAGTGTCCTTTTGGCACTTATCATTGTCCTTTTGGCATTAGTGTCCTTTTAGCATCAGTGTCCTTTTGGCACTTATCATTGTCCTTTTGGCATTAGTGTCCTTTTAGCATCAGTGTCCTTTTGGCACTTATCATTGTCCTTTTGGCATTAGTGTCCTTTTAGCATCAGTGTCCTCATTGTCCTTTTGGCATTAGTGTCCTTTTAGCATCAGTGTCCTTTTGGCACTTATCATTGTCCTTTTGGCATTAGTGTCCTTTTAGCATCAGTGTCCTTTTGGCACTTGTCATTGTCCTTTTGGCATTAGTGTCCTTTTAGCATCAGTGTCCTTTTGGCACTTATCATTGTCCTTTTGGCATTAGTGTCCATTTAGCATCAGTGTCCTTTTGGCACTTATCATTGTCCTTTTGGCATTAGTGTCCTTTTAGCATCAGTGTCCTTTTGGCACTTATCATTGTCCTTTTGGCATTAGTGTCCTTTTAGCATCAGTGTCCTTTTGGCACTTATCATTGTCCTTTTGGCATTAGTGTCCTTTTGGCATTAGTGTCCTTTTAGCATCAGTGTCCTTTTGGCACTTATCATTGTCCTTTTGGCATTAGTGTCCTTTTAGCATCAGTGTCCTTTTGGCACTTATCATTGTCCTTTTGGCATTAGTGTCCTTTTAGCATCAGTGTCCTTTTGGCACTTATCATTGTCCTTTTGGCATTAGTGTCCTTTTAGCATCAGTGTCCTTTTGGCACTTATCATTGTCCTTTTGGCATTAGTGTCCTTTTAGCATCAGTGTCCTTTTGGCACTTATCATTGTCCTTTTGGCATTAGTGTCCTTTTAGCATCAGTGTCCTTTTGGCACTTATCATTGTCCTTTTGGCATTAGTGTCCTTTGAGCATCAGTGTCCTTTTGGCACTTATCATTGTCCTTTTGGCATTAGTGTCCTTTTAGCATCAGTGTCCTTTTGGCACTTATCATTGTCCTTTTGGCATTAGTGTCCTTTTAGCATCAGTGTCCTTTTGGCACTTATCATTGTCCTTTTGGCATTAGTGTCCTTTTAGCATCAGTGTCCTTTTGGCACTTATCATTGTCCTTTTGGCATTAGTGTCCTTTTAGCATCAGTGTCCTTTTGGCACTTATCATTGTCCTTTTGGCATTAGTGTCCTTTTAGCATCAGTGTCCTTTTGGCACTTATCATTGTCCTTTTGGCATTAGTGTCCTTTTAGCATCAGTGTCCTTTTGGCACTTATCATTGTCCTTTTGGCATTAGTGTCCTTTTGGCATCAGTGTCCTTTTGGCACTTATAGGTTACAAACATAACCCCAGTTATCATTGGCCTTTTGGCATTAGTGTCCTTTTGGCATCAGTGTCCTTTTGGCATCAATGTCCTTTTGGCATCAGTGTCCTTTTGGCATCAGTGTCCTTTTGGCATCAGTGTCCTTTTGGCATCAGTGTCCTTTTGGCACCAGAGGACAAGCACACGGCTTTAAACCACAATCCAAGGTGATAGGCCACGCCCCCAGGCCGATAAGCCCCGCCCACAGCTCCACAACACGCCCCCATGGTGATAGGCCACGCCCCCAGCTTCAAACCACACCCCGCTCGCCGAGAGAGGACAAGCACACGGCTTTAAACCACAATCCAAGGTGATAGGCCACGCCCCCAGGCCGATAAGCCACGCCCACAGCTCCAAAACATGCCCCATGGTGATAGGCCACGCCCCCAGCTTCAAACCACACCCCCCTCGCCGAGAGAGGACAAGCACACGGCTTAAAACCACAATCCAAGGTGATAGGCCACGCCCCCAGGCTGATAAGCCACGCCCACGGCTCCAAAACACGCCCCCATGGTGATAGGCCACGCCCCCAGCTTCAAACCACACCCCCCTCGCCGAGAGAGGACAAGCACACGGCTTAAAACCCCAATCCAAGGTGATAGGCCACGCCCCCAGGCCGATAAGCCACGCCCACGGCTCCAAAACACGCCCCCATGGTGATAGGCCACGCCCCCAGCTTCAAACCACACCCCCCTCGCCGAGAGAGGACAAGCACACGGCTTAAAACCCCAGTCCAAGGTGATAGGCCACGCCCCCAGGCCGATAAGCCACGCCCACAGCTGCAAAACACACCCCCATGGCGATAGGCCACGCCCCCAGCTTCAAACCACACCCCCCTCGCCGATAGAGGACAAGCACACGGCTTTAAACCACAATCCAAGGTGATAGGCCACGCCCCCAAGCCGACAGGCCACGCCCACAGCTCCAAACCACCCCCCCCCCCCCGGGTGATAGGACACGCCCACAGCTCCAAACCACTCCCTCCTCACCGATAGGCCACGCCCCCGGCTTCAAACCACACCCCCCGAAGCGATAGGCCACGCCCACAGAGCGGGTAGGGGAGGGCCCGGGGGGCGGGGTTAAGTGTTCGACCGATCAAACCGATCAATCGATCGATCGATCGATCAGTGCAGCCTCTATGGCTTGGATTGTGGAAAAATCTCTCCAAATGACTATGTCCAGAAGTCAAAATCGGTGATAATGACTATGTCCAGAAGTCAAAACGGCGAAAGATGGGGTTTTGCCCGGCTCTCCACGCGGCCCCGGGGAGCCTCCGGCCCCCACCGGGGTGCCCAGCCAGAGCCCAGCTAAGTCCTCTACCTGGCTCTCCATCCGAACCCGGGGACCCACTCTTAAGCACCCCCCCCGGAGTCTGGACCCACAGCCGCGGGCGCTAGTTGCCCGGGGACAGGGGAGTATAAGCCAATTTCGGCCCGGGGACAGGGGGGTACAAATCCATTTATATCCCTGAATTCTTCTAAGTCGAAACTGCAGAAGATGCAGTTTTGCGGGGCCCCCCACGCCAAACCGAGGCCCCTTAAGAGGACAGCACTCTGCCAGGTGTAACCAAAGTCATGCCTGGTTCCGTGTTCCGCAGCCCACCTGAGCTTTCTACGCTGTAGCGCCCCCTGGTGCTTCTCCAAAGTGTCCGATATTTCATTTTTTTTTTTAAGGATGCTTTCCTTAGGGAAAAAAAAAAGTTATCATTGTCCTTTTGGCATCAGTGTCCTTTTGGCATTTATAGGTTACAAACATAACCCCAGTTATCATTGGCCTTTTGGCATTAGTGTCCTTTTGGCATCAGTGTCCTTTTGGCATCAATGTCCTTTTGGCATCAGTGTCCTTTTAGCATCAGTGTCCTTTTGGCACTTATCATTGTCCTTTTGGCATTAGTGTCCTTTTAGCATCAGTGTCCTTTTGGCACTTATCATTGTCCTTTTGGCATTAGTGTCCTTTTGGCATCAGTGTCCTTTTGGCATCAATGTCCTTTTGGCATCAGTGTCCTTTTAGCATCAGTGTCCTTTTGGCACTTATCATTGTCCTTTTGGCATTAGTGTCCTTTTAGCATCAGTGTCCTTTTGGCACTTATCATTGTCCTTTTGGCATTAGTGTCCTTTTAGCATCAGTGTCCTTTTGGCACTTATCATTGTCCTTTTGGCATTAGTGTCCTTTTAGCATCAGTGTCCTTTTGGCACTTATCATTGTCCTTTTGGCATTAGTGTCCTTTTACCATCAGTGTCCTTTTGGCACTTATCATTGTCCTTTTGGCATTAGTGTCCTTTTAGCATCAGTGTCCTTTTGGCACTTATCATTGTCCTTTTGGCATTAGTGTCCTTTTAGCATCAGTGTCCTTTTGGCACTTATCATTGTCCTTTTGGCATTAGTGTCCTTTTAGCATCAGTGTCCTTTTGGCACTTATCATTGTCCTTTTGGCATTAGTGTCCTTTTGGCATCAGTGTCCTTTTGGCATCAATGTCCTTTTGGCATCAGTGTCCTTTTAGCATCAGTGTCCTTTTGACACTTATCATTGTCCTTTTGGCATCAGTGTCCTTTTAGCATCAGTGTCCTTTTGGCACTTATCATTGTCCTTTTGGCATTAGTGTCCTTTTAGCATCAGTGTCCTTTTGGCACTTATCATTGTCCTTTTGGCATTAGTGTCCTTTTGGCATCAGTGTCCTTTTGGCATCAATGTCCTTTTGGCATCAGTGTCCTTTTAGCATCAGTGTCCTTTTGGCACTTATCATTGTCCTTTTGGCATTAGTGTCCTTTTAGCATCAGTGTCCTTTTGGCACTTATCATTGTCCTTTTGGCATTAGTGTCCTTTTGGCATCAGTGTCCTTTTGGCATCAATGTCCTTTTGGCATCAGTGTCCTTTTAGCATCAGTGTCCTTTTGGCACTTATCATTGTCCTTTTGGCATTAGTGTCCTTTTAGCATCAGTGTCCTTTTGGCACTTATCATTGTCCTTTTGGCATTAGTGTCCTTTTAGCATCAGTGTCCTTTTGGCACTTATCATTGTCCTTTTGGCATTAGTGTCCTTTTAGCATCAGTGTCCTTTTGGCACTTATCATTGTCCTTTTGGCATTAGTGTCCTTTTACCATCAGTGTCCTTTTGGCACTTATCATTGTCCTTTTGGCATTAGTGTCCTTTTAGCATCAGTGTCCTTTTGGCACTTATCATTGTCCTTTTGGCATTAGTGTCCTTTTAGCATCAGTGTCCTTTTGGCACTTATCATTGTCCTTTTGGCATTAGTGTCCTTTTAGCATCAGTGTCCTTTTGGCACTTATCATTGTCCTTTTGGCATTAGTGTCCTTTTGGCATCAGTGTCCTTTTGGCATCAATGTCCTTTTGGCATCAGTGTCCTTTTAGCATCAGTGTCCTTTTGACACTTATCATTGTCCTTTTGGCATCAGTGTCCTTTTAGCATCAGTGTCCTTTTGGCACTTATCATTGTCCTTTTGGCATTAGTGTCCTTTTAGCATCAGTGTCCTTTTGGCACTTATCATTGTCCTTTTGGCATTAGTGTCCTTTTAGCATCAGTGTCCTTTTGGCACTTATCATTGTCCTTTTGGCATTAGTGTCCTTTTAGCATCAGTGTCCTTTTGGCACTTATCATTGTCCTTTTGGCATTAGTGTCCTTTTGGCATCAGTGTCCTTTTGGCATCAATGTCCTTTTGGCATCAGTGTCCTTTTAGCATCAGTGTCATTTTGGCACTTATCATTGTCCTTTTGGCATTAGTGTCCTTTTAGCATCAGTGTCCTTTTGGCACTTATCATTGTCCTTTTGGCATTAGTGTCCTTTTAGCATCAGTGTCCTTTTGGCACTTATCATTGTCCTTTTGGCATTAGTGTCCTTTTAGCATCAGTGTCCTTTTGGCACTTATCATTGTCCTTTTGGCATTAGTGTCCTTTTAGCATCAGTGTCCTTTTGGCACTTATCATTGTCCTTTTGGCATTAGTGTCCTTTTAGCATCAGTGTCCTTTTGGCACTTATCATTGTCCTTTTGGCATTAGTGTCCTTTTAGCAACAGTGTCCTTTTGGCACTTATCATTGTCCTTTTGGCATTAGTGTCCTTTTAGCATCAGTGTCCTTTTGGCACTTATCATTGTCCTTTTGGCATTAGTGTCCTTTTAGCATCAGTGTCCTTTTGGCACTTATCATTGTCCTTTTGGCATTAGTGTCCTTTTGGCATCAGTGTCCTTTTGGCATCAATGTCCTTTTGGCATCAGTGTCCTTTTAGCATCAGTGTCCTTTTGGCACTTATCATTGTCCTTTTGGCATCAGTGTCCTTTTAGCATCAGTGTCCTTTTGGCACTTATCATTGTCCTTTTGGCATTAGTGTCCTTTTAGCATCAGTGTCCTTTTGGCACTTATCATTGTCCTTTTGGCATTAGTGTCCTTTTAGCATCAGTGTCCTTTTGGCACTTATCATTGTCCTTTTGGCATTAGTGTCCTTTTAGCATCAGTGTCCTTTTGGCACTTATCATTGTCCTTTTGGCATTAGTGTCCTTTTAGCATCAGTGTCCTTTTGGCACTTATCATTGTCCTTTTGGCATTAGTGTCCTTTTAGCATCAGTGTCCTTTTGGCACTTATAGGTTACAAACATAACCCCAGTTATCATTGGCCTTTTGGCATTAGTGTCCTTTTGGCATCAGTGTCCTTTTGGCATCAATGTCCTTTTGGCATCAGTGTCCTTTTAGCATCAGTGTCCTTTTGGCACTTATCATTGTCCTTTTGGCATTAGTGTCTTTTTAGCATCAGTGTCCTTTTGGCACTTATCATTGTCCTTTTGGCATTAGTGTCCTTTTGGCATCAGTGTCCTTTTGGCATCAATGTCCTTTTGGCATCAGTGTCCTTTTAGCATCAGTGTCCTTTTGGCACTTATCATTGTCCTTTTGGCATTAGTGTCCTTTTAGCATCAGTATCCTTTTGGCACTTATCATTGTCCTTTTGGCATTAGTGTCCTTTTGGCATCAGTGTCCTTTTGGCATCAATGTCCTTTTGGCATCAGTGTCCTTTTGGCACTTGTCATTGTCCTTTTGGCATTAGTGTCCTTTTAGCATCAGTGTCCTTTTGGCACTTATCATTGTCCTTTTGGCATTAGTGTCCATTTAGCATCAGTGTCCTTTTGGCACTTATCATTGTCCTTTTGGCATTAGTGTCCTTTTAGCATCAGTGTCCTTTTGGCACTTATCATTTTTCCTTTTGGCATTAGTGTCCTTTTAGCATCAGTGTCCTTTTGGCACTTATCATTGTCCTTTGGCATTAGTGTCCTTTTGGCATTAGTGTCCTTTTAGCATCAGTGTCCTTTTGGCACTTATCATTGTCCTTTTGGCATTAGTGTCCTTTTAGCATCAGTGTCCTTTTGGCACTTATCATTGTCCTTTTGGCATTAGTGTCCTTTTAGCATCAGTGTCCTTTTGGCACTTATCATTGTCCTTTTGGCATTAGTCTCCTTTTAGCATCAGTGTCCTTTTGGCACTTATCATTGTCCTTTTGGCATTAGTGTCCTTTTAGCATCAGTGTCCTTTTGGCACTTATCATTGTCCTTTTGGCATTAGTGTCCTTTTAGCATCAGTGTCCTTTTGGCACTTATCATTGTCCTTTTGGCATTAGTGTCCTTTGAGCATCAGTGTCCTTTTGGCACTTATCATTGTCCTTTTGGCATTAGTGTCCTTTTAGCATCAGTGTCCTTTTGGCACTTATCATTGTCCTTTTGGCATTAGTGTCCTTTTAGCATCAGTGTCCTTTTGGCACTTATCATTGTCCTTTTGGCATTAGTGTCCTTTTAGCATCAGTGTCCTTTTGGCACTTATCATTGTCCTTTTGGCATTAGTGTCCTTTTAGCATCAGTGTCCTTTTGGCACTTATCATTGTCCTTTTGGCATTAGTGTCCTTTTAGCATCAGTGTCCTTTTGGCACTTATCATTGTCCTTTTGGCATTAGTGTCCTTTTAGCATCAGTGTCCTTTTGGCACTTATCATTGTCCTTTTGGCATTAGTGTCCTTTTGGCATCAGTGTCCTTTTGGCATCAATGTCCTTTTGGCATCAGTGTCCTTTTAGCATCAGTGTCCTTTTGGCACTTATCATTGTCCTTTTGGCATCAGTGTCCTTTTAGCATCAGTGTCCTTTTGGCACTTATCATTGTCCTTTTGGCATTAGTGTCCTTTTAGCATCAGTGTCCTTTTGGCACTTATCATTGTCCTTTTGGCATTAGTGTCCTTTTAGCATCAGTGTCCTTTTGGCACTTATCATTGTCCTTTTGGCATTAGTGTCCTTTTAGCATCAGTGTCCTTTTGGCACTTATCATTGTCCTTTTGGCATTAGTGTCCTTTTGGCATCAGTGTCCTTTTGGCATCAATGTCCTTTTGGCATCAGTGTCCTTTTAGCATCAGTGTCCTTTTGGCACTTATCATTGTCCTTTTGGCATCAGTGTCCTTTTAGCATCAGTGTCCTTTTGGCACTTATCATTGTCCTTTTGGCATTAGTGTCCTTTTAGCATCAGTGTCCTTTTGGCACTTATCATTGTCCTTTTGGCATTAGTGTCCTTTTAGCATCAGTGTCCTTTTGGCACTTATCATTGTCCTTTTGGCATTAGTGTCCTTTTAGCATCAGTGTCCTTTTGGCACTTATCATTGTCCTTTTGGCATTAGTGTCCTTTTAGCATCAGTGTCCTTTTGGCACTTATCATTGTCCTTTTGGCATTAGTGTCCTTTTAGCATCAGTGTCCTCATTGTCCTTTTGGCATTAGTGTCCTTTTAGCATCAGTGTCCTTTTGGCACTTATCATTGTCCTTTTGGCATTAGTGTCCTTTTAGCATCAGTGTCCTTTTGGCACTTATCATTGTCCTTTTGGCATTAGTGTCCTTTTAGCATCAGTGTCCTTTTGGCACTTATCATTGTCCTTTTGGCATTAGTGTCCTTTTAGCATCAGTGTCCTTTTGGCACTTATCATTGTCCTTTTGGCATTAGTGTCCTTTTGGCATCAGTGTCCTTTTGGCACTTATCATTGTCCTTTTGGCTTTAGTGTCCTTTTGGCATCAGTGTCCTTTTGGCATCAGTGTCCTTTTGGCATCAATGTTCTTTTGGCATCAGTGTCCTTTTAGCATCAGTGTCCTTTTGGCACTTATCATTGTCCTTTTGGCATTAGTGTCCTTTTAGCATCAGTGTCCTTTTGGCACTTATCATTGTCCTTTTGGCATTAGTGTCCTTTTAGCATCAGTGTCCTTTTGGCACTTATCATTGTCCTTTTGGCATTAGTGTCCTTTTAGCATCAGTGTCCTTTTGGCACTTATCATTGTCCTTTTGGCATTAGTGTCCTTTTAGCATCAGTGTCTTTTTGGCACTTATCATTGTCCTTTTGGCATTAGTGTCCTTTTAGCATCAGTGTCCTTTTGGCACTTATCATTGTCCTTTTGGCATTAGTGTCCTTTTGGCATCAGTGTCCTTTTGGCATCAATGTCCTTTTGGCATCAGTGTCCTTTTAGCATCAGTGTCCTTTTGGCACTTATCATTGTCCTTTTGGCATTAGTGTCCTTTTAGCATCAGTGTCCTTTTGGCACTTATCATTGTCCTTTTGGCATTAGTGTCCTTTTGGCATCAGTGTCCTTTTGGCATCAATGTCCTTTTGGCATCAGTGTCCTTTTAGCATCAGTGTCCTTTTGGCACTTATCATTGTCCTTTTGGTATCAGTGTCCTTTTAGCATCAGTGTCCTTTTGGCACTTATCATTGTCCTTTTGGCATTAGTGTCCTTTTGGCATCAGTGTCCTTTTGGCACTTATAGGTTACAAACATAACCCCAGTTATCATTGGCCTTTTGGCATTAGTGTCCTTTTGGCATCAGTGTCCTTTTGGCATCAATGTCCTTTTGGCATCAGTGTCCTTTTGGCATCAGTGTCCTTTTGGCATCAGTGTCCTTTTGGCATCATTGTCCTTTTGGCACCAGAGGACAAGCACACGGCTTTAAACCACAATCCAAGGTGATAGGCCACGCCCCCAGGCCGATAAGCCCCGCCCACAGCTCCACAACACGCCCCCATGGTGATAGGCCACGCCCCCAGCTTCAAACCACACCCCGCTCGCCGAGAGAGGACAAGCACACGGCTTTAAACCACAATCCAAGGTGATAGGCCACGCCCCCAGGCCGATAAGCCACGCCCACAGCTCCAAAACACGCCCCATGGTGATAGGCCACGCCCCCAGCTTCAAACCACACCCCCCTCGCCGAGAGAGGACAAGCACACGGCTTAAAACCACAATCCAAGGTGATAGGCCACGCCCCCAGGCTGATAAGCCACGCCCACGGCTCCAAAACACGCCCCCATGGTGATAGGCCACGCCCCCAGCTTCAAACCACACCCCCCTCGCCGAGAGAGGACAAGCACACGGCTTAAAACCCCAATCCAAGGTGATAGGCCACGCCCCCAGGCCGATAAGCCACGCCCACGGCTCCAAAACACGCCCCCATGGTGATAGGCCACGCCCCCAGCTTCAAACCACACCCCCCTCGCCGAGAGAGGACAAGCACACGGCTTAAAACCCCAGTCCAAGGTGATAGGCCACGCCCCCAGGCCGATAAGCCACGCCCACAGCTGCAAAACACGCCCCCATGGCGATAGGCCACGCCCCCAGCTTCAAACCACACCCCCCTCGCCGATAGAGGACAAGCACACGGCTTTAAACCACAATCCAAGGTGATAGGCCACGCCCCCAAGCCGACAGGCCACGCCCACAGCTCCAAACCACCCCCCCCCCCCGGGTGATAGGACACGCCCACAGCTCCAAACCACTCCCTCCTCACCGATAGGCCACGCCCCCGGCTTCAAACCACACCCCCCGAAGCGATAGGCCACGCCCACAGAGCGGGTAGGGGAGGGCCCGGGGGGCGGGGTTAAGTGTTCGACCGATCAAACCGATCAATCGATCGATCGATCGATCAGTGCAGCCTCTATGGCTTGGATTGTGGAAAAATCTCTCCAAATGACTATGTCCAGAAGTCAAAACGGCGAAAGATGGGGTTTTGCCCGGCTCTCCACGCGGCCCCGGGGAGCCTCCGGCCCCCACCGGGGTGCCCAGCCAGAGCCCAGCTAAGTCCTCTACCTGGCTCTCCATCCGAACCCGGGGACCCACTCTTAAGCACCCCCCCCGGAGTCTGGACCCACAGCCGCGGGCGCTAGTTGCCCGGGGACAGGGGAGTATAAGCCAATTTCGGCCCGGGGACAGGGGGGTACAAATCCATTTATATCCCTGAATTCTTCTAAGTCGAAACTGCAGAAGATGCAGTTTTGCGGGGCCCCCCACGCCAAACCGAGGCCCCTTAAGAGGATAGTACTCTGCCAGGTGTAACCAAAGTCATGCCTGGTTCCGTGTTCCGCAGCCCACCTGAGCTTTCTACGCTGTAGCGCCCCCTGGTGCTTCTCCAAAGTGTCCGATATTTCACTTTTTTTTTTTAAGGATGCTTTCCTTAGGGAAAAAAAAAAAGTTATCATTGTCCTTTTGGCATCAGTGTCCTTTTGGCATCAGTGTCCTTTTGGCACTTATAGGTTAACAAACATAACCCCAGTTATCATTGTCCTTTTGGCATTAGTGTCCTTTTGGCATCAGTGTCCTTTTGGCATCAATGTCCTTTTGGCATCAGTGTCCTTTTAGCATCAGTGTCCTTTTGGCACTTATCATTGTCCTTTTGGCATTAGTGTCCTTTTAGCATCAGTGTCCTTTTGGCACTTATCATTGTCCTTTTGGCATTAGTGTCCTTTTGGCATCAGTGTCCTTTTGGCATCAATGTCCTTTTGGCATCAGTGTCCTTTTAGCATCAGTGTCCTTTTGGCACTTATCATTGTCCTTTTGGCATTAGTGTCCTTTTAGCATCAGTGTCCTTTTGGCACTTATCATTGTCCTTTTGGCATTAGTGTCCTTTTGGCATCAGTGTCCTTTTGGCATCAATGTCCTTTTGGCATCAGTGTCCTTTTAGCATCAGTGTCCTTTTGGCACTTATCATTGTCCTTTTGGCATTAGTGTCCTTTTAGCATCAGTGTCCTTTTGGCACTTATCATTGTCCTTTTGGCATCAGTGTCCTTTTAGCATCAGTGTCCTTTTGGCACTTATCATTGTCCTTTTGGCATTAGTGTCCTTTTAGCATCAGTGTCCTTTTGGCACTTATCATTGTCCTTTTGGCATCAGTGTCCTTTTAGCATCAGTGTCCTTTTGGCACTTATCATTGTCCTTTTGGCATTAGTGTCCTTTTGGCATCAGTGTCCTTTTGGCACTTATAGGTTACAAACATAACCCCAGTTATCATTGGCCTTTTGGCATTAGTGTCCTTTTGGCATCAGTGTCCTTTTGGCATCAATGTCCTTTTGGCATCAGTGTCCTTTTGGCATCAGTGTCCTTTTGGCATCAGTGTCCTTTTGGCATCATTGTCCTATTGGCACCAGAGGACAAGCACACGGCTTTAAACCACAATCCAAGGTGATAGGCCACGCCCCCAGGCCGATAAGCCCCGCCCACAGCTCCACAACACGCCCCCATGGTGATAGGCCACGCCCCCAGCTTCAAACCACACCCCGCTCGCCGAGAGAGGACAAGCACACGGCTTTAAACCACAATCCAAGGTGATAGGCCACGCCCCCAGGCCGATAAGCCACGCCCACAGCTCCAAAACACGCCCCATGGTGATAGGCCACGCCCCCAGCTTCAAACCACACCCCCCTCGCCGAGAGAGGACAAGCACACGGCTTAAAACCACAATCCAAGGTGATAGGCCACGCCCCCAGGCTGATAAGCCACGCCCACGGCTCCAAAACACGCCCCCATGGTGATAGGCCACGCCCCCAGCTTCAAACCACACCCCCCTCGCCGAGAGAGGACAAGCACACGGCTTTAAACCACAATCCAAGGTGATAGGCCACGCCCCCAGGCCGATAAGCCCCGCCCACAGCTCCACAACACGCCCCCATGGTGATAGGCCACGCCCCCAGCTTCAAACCACACCCCGCTCGCCGAGAGAGGACAAGCACACGGCTTTAAACCACAATCCAAAGTGATAGGCCACGCCCCCAGGCCGATAAGCCACGCCCACAGCTCCAAAACACGCCCCATGGTGATAGGCCACGCCCCCAGCTTCAAACCACACCCCCCTCGCCGAGAGAGGACAAGCACACGGCTTAAAACCACAATCCAAGGTGATAGGCCACGCCCCCAGGCTGATAAGCCACGCCCACGGCTCCAAAACACGCCCCCATGGTGATAGGCCACGCCCCCAGCTTCAAACCACACCCCCCTCGCCGAGAGAGGACAAGCACACGGCTTAAAACCCCAATCCAAGGTGATAGGCCACGCCCCCAGGCCGATAAGCCACGCCCACGGCTCCAAAACACGCCCCCATGGTGATAGGCCACGCCCCCAGCTTCAAACCACACCCCCCTCGCCGATAGAGGACAAGCACACGGCTTTAAACCACAATCCAAGGTGATAGGCCACGCCCCCAAGCCGACAGGCCACGCCCACAGCTCCAAACCACCCCCCCCCCCCCGGGTGATAGGACACGCCCACAGCTCCAAACCACTCCCTCCTCACCGATAGGCCACGCCCCCGGCTTCAAACCACACCCCCCGAAGCGATAGGCCACGCCCACAGAGCGGGTAGGGGAGGGCCCGGGGGGCGGGGTTAAGTGTTCGACCGATCAAACCGATCAATCGATCGATCGATCGATCAGTGCAGCCTCTATGGCTTGGATTGTGGAAAAATCTCTCCAAATGACTATGTCCAGAAGTCAAAATCGGTGATAATGACTATGTCCAGAAGTCAAAACGGCGAAAGATGGGGTTTTGCCCGGCTCTCCACGCGGCCCCGGGGAGCCTCCGGCCCCCACCGGGGAGCCTCCGGCCCCCACCGGGGAGCCTCCGGCCCCCACCGGGGAGCCTCCGGCCCCCACCGGGGTGCCCAGCCAGAGCCCAGCTAAGTCCTCTACCTGGCTCTCCATCCGAACCCGGGGACCCACTCTTAAGCACCCCCCCCGGAGTCTGGACCCACAGCCGCGGGCGCTAGTTGCCCGGGGACAGGGGAGTATAAGCCAATTTCGGCCCGGGGTCAGGGGGGTACAAATCCATTTATATCCCTGAATTCTTCTAAGTCGAAACTGCAGAAGATGCAGTTTTGCGGGGCCCCCCACGCCAAACCGAGGCCCCTTAAGAGGACAGCACTCTGCCAGGTGTAACCAAAGTCATGCCTGGTTCCGTGTTCCGCAGCCCACCTGAGCTTTCTACGCTGTAGCGCCCCCTGGTGCTTCTCCAAAGTGTCCGATATTTCTTTTTTTTTTTTAAGGATGCTTTCCTTAGGGAAAAAAAAAAGTTATCATTGTCCTTTTGGCATCAGTGTCCTTTTGGCATCAGTGTCCTTTTGGCATTTATAGGTTACAAACATAACCCCAGTTATCATTGGCCTTTTGGCATTAGTGTCCTTTTGGCATCAGTGTCCTTTTGGCATCAATGTCCTTTTGGCATCAGTGTCCTTTTAGCATCAGTGTCCTTTTGGCACTTATCATTGTCCTTTTGGCATTAGTGTCCTTTTAGCATCAGTGTCCTTTTGACACTTATCATTGTCCTTTTGGCATTAGTGTCCTTTTGGCATCAGTGTCCTTTTGGCATCAATGTCCTTTTGGCATCAGTGTCCTTTTAGCATCAGTGTCCTTTTGGCACTTATCATTGTCCTTTTGGCATTAGTGTCCTTTTAGCATCAGTGTCCTTTTGGCACTTATCATTGTCCTTTTGGCATTAGTGTCCTTTTAGCATCAGTGTCCTTTTGGCATCAATGTCCTTTTGGCATCAGTGTCCTTTTAGCATCAGTGTCCTTTTGGCACTTATCATTGTCCTTTTGTCATTAGTGTCCTTTTAGCATCAGTGTCCTTTTGGCACTTATCATTGTCCTTTTGGCATTAGTGTCCTTTTGGCATCAGTGTCCTTTTGGCATCAATGTCCTTTTGGCATCAGTGTCCTTTTAGCATCAGTGTCCTTTTGGCATCAGTGTCCTTTTAGCATCAGTGTCCTTTTGGCACTTATCATTGTCCTTTTGGCATCAGTGTCCTTTTAGCATCAGTGTCCTTTTGGCACTTATCATTGTCCTTTTGGCATTAGTGTCCTTTTGGCATCAGTGTCCTTTTGGCACTTATAGGTTACAAACATAACCCCAGTTATCATTGGCCTTTTGGCATTAGTGTCCTTTTGGCATCAGTGTCCTTTTGGCATCAATGTCCTTTTGGCATCAGTGTCCTTTTGGCATCAGTGTCCTTTTGGCATCATTGTCCTTTTGGCACCAGAGGACAAGCACACGGCTTTAAACCACAATCCAAGGTGATAGGCCACGCCCCCAGGCCGATAAGCCCCGCCCACAGCTCCACAACACGCCCCCATGGTGATAGGCCACGCCCCCAGCTTCAAACCACACCCCGCTCGCCGAGAGAGGACAAGCACACGGCTTTAAACCACAATCCAAGGTGATAGGCCACGCCCCCAGGCCGATAAGCCACGCCCACAGCTCCAAAACACGCCCCATGGTGATAGGCCACGCCCCCAGCTTCAAACCACACCCCCCTCGCCGAGAGAGGACAAGCACACGGCTTAAAACCACAATCCAAGGTGATAGGCCACGCCCCCAGGCTGATAAGCCACGCCCACGGCTCCAAAACACGCCCCCATGGTGATAGGCCACGCCCCCAGCTTCAAACCACACCCCCCTCGCCGAGAGAGGACAAGCACACGGCTTTAAACCACAATCCAAGGTGATAGGCCACGCCCCCAAGCCGACAGGCCACGCCCACAGCTCCAAACCACCCCCCCCCCCCCCCCCGGGTGATAGGACACGCCCACAGCTCCAAACCACTCCCTCCTCACCGATAGGCCACGCCCCCGGCTTCAAACCACACCCCCCGAAGCGATAGGCCACGCCCACAGAGCGGGTAGGGGAGGGCCCGGGGGGCGGGGTTAAGTGTTCGACCGATCAAACCGATCAATCGATCGATCGATCGATCAGTGCAGCCTCTATGACTTGGATTGTGGAAAAATCTCTCCAAATGACTATGTCCAGAAGTCAAAATCTGTGAAAATGACTATGTCCAGAAGTCAAAACGGCGAAAGATGGGGTTTTGCCCGGCTCTCCACGCGGCCCCGGGGAGCCTCCGGCCCCCACCGGGGTGCCCAGCCAGAGCCCAGCTAAGTCCTCTACCTGGCTCTCCATCCGAACCCGGGGACCCACTCTTAAGCACCCCCCCCGGAGTCTGGACCCACAGCCGCGGGCGCTAGTTGCCCGGGGACAGGGGAGTATAAGCCAATTTCGGCCCGGGGACAGGGGGGTACAAATCCATTTATATCCCTGAATTCTTCTAAGTCGAAACTGCAGAAGATGCAGTTTTGCGGGGCCCCCCACGCCAAACCGAGGCCCCTTAAGAGGACAAAACTCTGCCAGGTGTAACCAAAGTCATGCCTGGTTCCGTGTTCCGCAGCCCACCTGAGCTTTCTACGCTGTAGCGCCCCCTGGTGCTTCTCCAAAGTGTCCGATATTTCACTTTTTTTTTTTAAGGATGCTTTCCTTAGGGAAAAAAAAAAAGTTATCATTGTCCTTTTGGCATCAGTGTCCTTTTGGCATCAGTGTCCTTTTGGCACTTATAGGTTACAAACATAACCCCAGTTATCATTGGCCTTTTGGCATTAGTGTCCTTTTGGCATCAGTGTCCTTTTGGCATCAATGTCCTTTTGGCATCAGTGTCCTTTTAGCATCAGTGTCCTTTTGGCACTTATCATTGTCCTTTTGGCATTAGTGTCTTTTTAGCATCAGTGTCCTTTTGGCACTTATCATTGTCCTTTTGGCATTAGTGTCCTTTTGGCATCAGTGTCCTTTTGGCATCAATGTCCTTTTGGCATCAGTGTCCTTTTAGCATCAGTGTCCTTTTGGCACTTATCATTGTCCTTTTGGCATTAGTGTCCTTTTAGCATCAGTGTCCTTTTGGCACTTATCATTGTCCTTTTGGCATTAGTGTCCTTTTGGCATCAGTGTCCTTTTGGCATCAATGTCCTTTTGGCATCAGTGTCCTTTTAGCATCAGTGTCCTTTTGGCACTTGTCATTGTCCTTTTGGCATTAGTGTCCTTTTAGCATCAGTGTCCTTTTGGCACTTATCATTGTCCTTTTGGCATTAGTGTCCTTTTAGCATCAGTGTCCTTTTGGCACTTATCATTGTCCTTTTGGCATTAGTGTCCTTTTAGCATCAGTGTCCTTTTGGCACTTATCATTGTCCTTTTGGCATTAGTGTCCTTTTAGCATCAGTGTCCTTTTGGCACTTATCATTGTCCTTTTGGCATTAGTGTCCTTTTGGCATTAGTGTCCTTTTAGCATCAGTGTCCTTTTGGCACTTATCATTGTCCTTTTGGCATTAGTGTCCTTTTAGCATCAGTGTCCTTTTGGCACTTATCATTGTCCTTTTGGCATTAGTGTCCTTTTAGCATCAGTGTCCTTTTGGCACTTATCATTGTCCTTTTGGCATTAGTGTCCTTTTAGCATCAGTGTCCTTTTGGCACTTATCATTGTCCTTTTGGCATTAGTGTCCTTTTAGCATCAGTGTCCTTTTGGCACTTATCATTGTCCTTTTGGCATTAGTGTCCTTTTAGCATCAGTGTCCTTTTGGCACTTATCATTGTCCTTTTGGCATTAGTGTCCTTTGAGCATCAGTGTCCTTTTGGCACTTATCATTGTCCTTTTGGCATTAGTGTCCTTTTAGCATCAGTGTCCTTTTGGCACTTATCATTGTCCTTTTGGCATTAGTGTCCTTTTAGCATCAGTGTCCTTTTGGCACTTATCATTGTCCTTTTGGCATTAGTGTCCTTTTAGCATCAGTGTCCTTTTGGCACTTATCATTGTCCTTTTGGCATTAGTGTCCTTTTAGCATCAGTGTCCTTTTGGCACTTATCATTGTCCTTTTGGCATTAGTGTCCTTTTAGCATCAGTGTCCTTTTGGCACTTATCATTGTCCTTTTGGCATTAGTGTCCTTTTAGCATCAGTGTCCTTTTGGCACTTATCATTGTCCTTTTGGCATTAGTGTCCTTTTGGCATCAGTGTCCTTTTGGCATCAATGTCCTTTTGGCATCAGTGTCCTTTTAGCATCAGTGTCCTTTTGGCACTTATCATTGTCCTTTTGGCATCAGTGTCCTTTTAGCATCAGTGTCCTTTTGGCACTTATCATTGTCCTTTTGGCATTAGTGTCCTTTTAGCATCAGTGTCCTTTTGGCACTTATCATTGTCCTTTTGGCTTTAGTGTCCTTTTAGCATCAGTGTCCTTTTGGCACTTATCATTGTCCTTTTGGCATTAGTGTCCTTTTAGCATCAGTGTCCTTTTGGCACTTATCATTGTCCTTTTGGCATTAGTGTCCTTTTAGCATCAGTGTCCTTTTGGCACTTATCATTGTCCTTTTGGCATTAGTGTCCTTTTAGCATCAGTGTCCTCATTGTCCTTTTGGCATTAGTGTCCTTTTAGCATCAGTGTCCTTTTGGCACTTATCATTGTCCTTTTGGCATTAGTGTCCTTTTAGCATCAGTGTCCTTTTGGCACTTATCATTGTCCTTTTGGCATTAGTGTCCTTTTAGCATCAGTGTCCTTTTGGCACTTATCATTGTCCTTTTGGCATTAGTGTCCTTTTAGCATCAGTGTCCTTTTGGCACTTATCATTGTCCTTTTGGCATTAGTGTCCTTTTCGCATCAGTGTCCTTTTGGCACTTATCATTGTCCTTTTGGCATTAGTGTCCTTTTGGCATCAGTGTCCTTTTGGCATCAGTGTCCTTTTGGCATCAATGTTCTTTTGGCATCAGTGTCCTTTTAGCATCAGTGTCCTTTTGGCACTTATCATTGTCCTTTTGGCATTAGTGTCCTTTTAGCATCAGTGTCCTTTTGGCACTTATCATTGTCCTTTTGGCATTAGTGTCCTTTTAGCATCAGTGTCCTTTTGGCACTTATCATTGTCCTTTTGGCATTAGTGTCCTTTTAGCATCAGTGTCCTTTTGGCACTTATCATTGTCCTTTTGGCATTTGTGTCCTTTTAGCATCAGTGTCTTTTTGGCACTTATCATTGTCCTTTTGGCATTAGTGTCCTTTTAGCATCAGTGTCCTTTTGGCACTTATCATTGTCCTTTTGGCATTAGTGTCCTTTTGGCATCAGTGTCCTTTTGGCATCAATGTCCTTTTGGCATCAGTGTCCTTTTAGCATCAGTGTCCTTTTGGCACTTATCATTGTCCTTTTGGCATTAGTGTCCTTTTAGCATCAGTGTCCTTTTGGCACTTATCATTGTCCTTTTGGCATTAGTGTCCTTTTGGCATCAGTGTCCTTTTGGCATCAATGTCCTTTTGGCATCAGTGTCCTTTTGGCATCAGTGTCCTTTTGGCATCAGTGTCCTTTTGGCATCATTGTCCTTTTGGCACCAGAGGACAAGCACACGGCTTTAAACCACAATCCAAGGTGATAGGCCACGCCCCCAGGCCGATAAGCCCCGCCCACAGCTCCACAACACGCCCCCATGGTGATAGGCCACGCCCCCAGCTTCAAACCACACCCCGCTCGCCGAGAGAGGACAAGCACACGGCTTTAAACCACAATCCAAAGTGATAGGCCACGCCCCCAGGCCGATAAGCCACGCCCACAGCTCCAAAACACGCCCCATGGTGATAGGCCACGCCCCCAGCTTCAAACCACACCCCCCTCGCCGAGAGAGGACAAGCACACGGCTTAAAACCACAATCCAAGGTGATAGGCCACGCCCCCAGGCTGATAAGCCACGCCCACGGCTCCAAAACACGCCCCCATGGTGATAGGCCACGCCCCCAGCTTCAAACCACACCCCCCTCGCCGAGAGAGGACAAGCACACGGCTTAAAACCCCAATCCAAGGTGATAGGCCACGCCCCCAGGCCGATAAGCCACGCCCACGGCTCCAAAACACGCCCCCATGGTGATAGGCCACGCCCCCAGCTTCAAACCACACCCCCCTCGCCGATAGAGGACAAGCACACGGCTTTAAACCACAATCCAAGGTGATAGGCCACGCCCCCAAGCCGACAGGCCACGCCCACAGCTCCAAACCACCCCCCCCCCCCCGGGTGATAGGACACGCCCACAGCTCCAAACCACTCCCTCCTCACCGATAGGCCACGCCCCCGGCTTCAAACCACACCCCCCGAAGCGATAGGCCACGCCCACAGAGCGGGTAGGGGAGGGCCCGGGGGGCGGGGTTAAGTGTTCGACCGATCAAACCGATCAATCGATCGATCGATCGATCAGTGCAGCCTCTATGGCTTGGATTGTGGAAAAATCTCTCCAAATGACTATGTCCAGAAGTTAAAATCGGTGATAATGACTATGTCCAGAAGTCAAAACGGCGAAAGATGGGGTTTTGCCCGGCTCTCCACGCGGCCCCGGGGAGCCTCCGGCCCCCACCGGGGAGCCTCCGGCCCCCACCGGGGTGCCCAGCCAGAGCCCAGCTAAGTCCTCTACCTGGCTCTCCATCCGAACCCGGGGACCCACTCTTAAGCACCCCCCCCGGAGTCTGGACCCACAGCCGCGGGCGCTAGTTGCCCGGGGACAGGGGAGTATAAGCCAATTTCGGCCCGGGGTCAGGGGGGTACAAATCCATTTATATCCCTGAATTCTTCTAAGTCGAAACTGCAGAAGATGCAGTTTTGCGGGGCCCCCCACGCCAAACCGAGGCCCCTTAAGAGGACAGCACTCTGCCAGGTGTAACCAAAGTCATGCCTGGTTCCGTGTTCCGCAGCCCACCTGAGCTTTCTACGCTGTAGCGCCCCCTGGTGCTTCTCCAAAGTGTCCGATATTTCTTTTTTTTTTTTAAGGATGCTTTCCTTAGGGAAAAAAAAAAGTTATCATTGTCCTTTTGGCATCAGTGTCCTTTTGGCATCAGTGTCCTTTTGGCATTTATAGGTTACAAACATAACCCCAGTTATCATTGGCCTTTTGGCATTAGTGTCCTTTTGGCATCAGTGTCCTTTTGGCATCAATGTCCTTTTGGCATCAGTGTCCTTTTAGCATCAGTGTCCTTTTGGCACTTATCATTGTCCTTTTGGCATTAGTGTCCTTTTAGCATCAGTGTCCTTTTGGCACTTATCATTGTCCTTTTGGCATTAGTGTCCTTTTGGCATCAGTGTCCTTTTGGCATCAATGTCCTTTTGGCATCAGTGTCCTTTTAGCATCAGTGTCCTTTTGGCACTTATCATTGTCCTTTTGGCATTAGTGTCCTTTTAGCATCAGTGTCCTTTTGGCACTTATCATTGTCCTTTTGGCATTAGTGTCCTTTTGGCATCAGTGTCCTTTTGGCATCAATGTCCTTTTGGCATCAGTGTCCTTTTAGCATCAGTGTCCTTTTGGCACTTATCATTGTCCTTTTGGCATTAGTGTCCTTTTAGCATCAGTGTCCTTTTGGCACTTATCATTGTCCTTTTGGCATTAGTGTCCTTTTAGCATCAGTGTCCTTTTGGCACTTATCATTGTCCTTTTGGCATTAGTGTCCTTTTAGCATCAGTGTCCTTTTGGCACTTATCATTGTCCTTTTGGCATTAGTGTCCTTTTACCATCAGTGTCCTTTTGGCACTTATCATTGTCCTTTTGGCATTAGTGTCCTTTTAGCATCAGTGTCCTTTTGGCACTTATCATTGTCCTTTTGGCATTAGTGTCCTTTTAGCATCAGTGTCCTTTTGGCACTTATCATTGTCCTTTTGGCATTAGTGTCCTTTTAGCATCAGTGTCCTTTTGGCACTTATCATTGTCCTTTTGGCATTAGTGTCCTTTTGGCATCAGTGTCCTTTTGGCATCAATGTCCTTTTGGCATCAGTGTCCTTTTAGCATCAGTGTCCTTTTGGCACTTATCATTGTCCTTTTGGCATCAGTGTCCTTTTAGCATCAGTGTCCTTTTGGCACTTATCATTGTCCTTTTGGCATTAGTGTCCTTTTAGCATCAGTGTCCTTTTGGCACTTATCATTGTCCTTTTGGCATTAGTGTCCTTTTAGCATCAGTGTCCTTTTGGCACTTATCATTGTCCTTTTGGCATTAGTGTCCTTTTAGCATCAGTGTCCTTTTGGCACTTATCATTGTCCTTTTGGCATTAGTGTCCTTTTGGCATCAGTGTCCTTTTGGCATCAATGTCCTTTTGGCATCAGTGTCCTTTTAGCATCAGTGTCATTTTGGCACTTATCATTGTCCTTTTGGCATTAGTGTCCTTTTAGCATCAGTGTCCTTTTGGCACTTATCATTGTCCTTTTGGCATTAGTGTCCTTTTAGCATCAGTGTCCTTTTGGCACTTATCATTGTCCTTTTGGCATTAGTGTCCTTTTAGCATCAGTGTCCTTTTGGCACTTATCATTGTCCTTTTGGCATTAGTGTCCTTTTGGCATCAGTGTCCTTTTGGCATCAATGTCCTTTTGGCATCAGTGTCCTTTTAGCATCAGTGTCCTTTTGGCACTTATCATTGTCCTTTTGGCATCAGTGTCCTTTTAGCATCAGTGTCCTTTTGGCACTTATCATTGTCCTTTTGGCATTAGTGTCCTTTTAGCATCAGTGTCCTTTTGGCACTTATCATTGTCCTTTTGGCATTAGTGTCCTTTTAGCATCAGTGTCCTTTTGGCACTTATCATTGTCCTTTTGGCATTAGTGTCCTTTTAGCATCAGTGTCCTTTTGGCACTTATCATTGTCCTTTTGGCATTAGTGTCCTTTTGGCATCAGTGTCCTTTTGGCATCAATGTCCTTTTGGCATCAGTGTCCTTTTAGCATCAGTGTCATTTTGGCACTTATCATTGTCCTTTTGGCATTAGTGTCCTTTTAGCATCAGTGTCCTTTTGGCACTTATCATTGTCCTTTTGGCATTAGTGTCCTTTTAGCATCAGTGTCCTTTTGGCACTTATCATTGTCCTTTTGGCATTAGTGTCCTTTTAGCATCAGTGTCCTTTTGGCACTTATCATTGTCCTTTTGGCATTAGTGTCCTTTTAGCATCAGTGTCCTTTTGGCACTTATCATTGTCCTTTTGGCATTAGTGTCCTTTTAGCATCAGTGTCCTTTTGGCACTTATCATTGTCCTTTTGGCATTAGTGTCCTTTTAGCAACAGTGTCCTTTTGGCACTTATCATTGTCCTTTTGGCATTAGTGTCCTTTTAGCATCAGTGTCCTTTTGGCACTTATCATTGTCCTTTTGGCATTAGTGTCCTTTTAGCATCAGTGTCCTTTTGGCACTTATCATTGTCCTTTTGGCATTAGTGTCCTTTTGGCATCAGTGTCCTTTTGGCATCAATGTCCTTTTGGCATCAGTGTCCTTTTAGCATCAGTGTCCTTTTGGCACTTATCATTGTCCTTTTGGCATCAGTGTCCTTTTAGCATCAGTGTCCTTTTGGCACTTATCATTGTCCTTTTGGCATTAGTGTCCTTTTAGCATCAGTGTCCTTTTGGCACTTATCATTGTCCTTTTGGCATTAGTGTCCTTTTAGCATCAGTGTCCTTTTGGCACTTATCATTGTCCTTTTGGCATTAGTGTCCTTTTAGCATCAGTGTCCTTTTGGCACTTATCATTGTCCTTTTGGCATTAGTGTCCTTTTAGCATCAGTGTCCTTTTGGCACTTATCATTGTCCTTTTGGCATTAGTGTCCTTTTAGCATCAGTGTCCTTTTGGCACTTATCATTGTCCTTTTGGCATTAGTGTCCTTTTAGCAACAGTGTCCTTTTGGCACTTATCATTGTCCTTTTGGCATTAGTGTCCTTTTAGCATCAGTGTCCTTTTGGCACTTATCATTGTCCTTTTGGCATTAGTGTCCTTTTAGCATCAGTGTCCTTTTGGCACTTATCATTGTCCTTTTGGCATTAGTGTCCTTTTAGCAACAGTGTCCTTTTGGCACTTATCATTGTCCTTTTGGCATTAGTGTCCTTTTAGCATCAGTGTCCTTTTGGCACTTATCATTGTCCTTTTGGCATTAGTGTCCTTTTGGCATCAGTGTCCTTTTGGCACTTATCATTGTCCTTTTGGCATTAGAGTCCTTTTAGCATCAGTGTCCTTTTGGCACTTATCATTGTCCTTTTGGCATTAGTGTCCTTTTAGCATCAGTGTCCTTTTGGCACTTATCATTGTCCTTTTGGCATTAGTGTCCTTTTACCATCAGTGTCCTTTTGGCACTTATCATTGTCCTTTTGGCATTAGTGTCCTTTTAGCATCAGTGTCCTTTTGGCACTTATCATTGTCCTTTTGGCATTAGTGTCCTTTTAGCATCAGTGTCCTTTTGGCACTTATCATTGTCCTTTTGGCATTAGTGTCCTTTTAGCATCAGTGTCCTTTTGGCACTTATCATTGTCCTTTTGGCATTAGTGTCCTTTTAGCATCAGTGTCCTTTTGGCACTTATCATTGTCCTTTTGGCATTAGTGTCCTTTTGGCATTAGTGTCCTTTTAGCATCAGTGTCCTTTTGGCACTTATCATTGTCCTTTTGGCATTAGTGTCCTTTTAGCATCAGTGTCCTTTTGGCACTTATCATTGTCCTTTTGGCATTAGTGTCCTTTTAGCATCAGTGTCCTTTTGGCACTTATCATTGTCCTTTTGGCATTAGTGTCCTTTTAGCATCAGTGTCCTTTTGGCACTTATCATTGTCCTTTTGGCATTAGTGTCCTTTTAGCATCAGTGTCCTTTTGGCACTTATCATTGTCCTTTTGGCATTAGTGTCCTTTTAGCATCAGTGTCCTTTTGGCACTTATCATTGTCCTTTTGGCATTAGTGTCCTTTGAGCATCAGTGTCCTTTTGGCACTTATCATTGTCCTTTTGGCATTAGTGTCCTTTTAGCATCAGTGTCCTTTTGGCACTTATCATTGTCCTTTTGGCATTAGTGTCCTTTTAGCATCAGTGTCCTTTTGGCACTTATCATTGTCCTTTTGGCATTAGTGTCCTTTTAGCATCAGTGTCCTTTTGGCACTTATCATTGTCCTTTTGGCATTAGTGTCCTTTTAGCATCAGTGTCCTTTTGGCACTTATCATTGTCCTTTTGGCATTAGTGTCCTTTTAGCATCAGTGTCCTTTTGGCACTTATCATTGTCCTTTTGGCATTAGTGTCCTTTTAGCATCAGTGTCCTTTTGGCACTTATCATTGTCCTTTTGGCATTAGTGTCCTTTTGGCATCAGTGTCCTTTTGGCATCAATGTCCTTTTGGCATCAGTGTCCTTTTAGCATCAGTGTCCTTTTGGCACTTATCATTGTCCTTTTGGCATCAGTGTCCTTTTAGCATCAGTGTCCTTTTGGCACTTATCATTGTCCTTTTGGCATTAGTGTCCTTTTAGCATCAGTGTCCTTTTGGCACTTATCATTGTCCTTTTGGCTTTAGTGTCCTTTTAGCATCAGTGTCCTTTTGGCACTTATCATTGTCCTTTTGGCATTAGTGTCCTTTTAGCATCAGTGTCCTTTTGGCACTTATCATTGTCCTTTTGGCATTAGTGTCCTTTTAGCATCAGTGTCCTTTTGGCACTTATCATTGTCCTTTTGGCATTAGTGTCCTTTTAGCATCAGTGTCCTCATTGTCCTTTTGGCATTAGTGTCCTTTTAGCATCAGTGTCCTTTTGGCACTTATCATTGTCCTTTTGGCATTAGTGTCCTTTTAGCATCAGTGTCCTTTTGGCACTTATCATTGTCCTTTTGGCATTAGTGTCCTTTTAGCATCAGTGTCCTTTTGGCACTTATCATTGTCCTTTTGGCATTAGTGTCCTTTTAGCATCAGTGTCCTTTTGGCACTTATCATTGTCCTTTTGGCATTAGTGTCCTTTTCGCATCAGTGTCCTTTTGGCACTTATCATTGTCCTTTTGGCATTAGTGTCCTTTTGGCATCAGTGTCCTTTTGGCATCAGTGTCCTTTTGGCATCAATGTTCTTTTGGCATCAGTGTCCTTTTAGCATCAGTGTCCTTTTGGCACTTATCATTGTCCTTTTGGCATTAGTGTCCTTTTAGCATCAGTGTCCTTTTGGCACTTATCATTGTCCTTTTGGCATTAGTGTCCTTTTAGCATCAGTGTCCTTTTGGCACTTATCATTGTCCTTTTGGCATTAGTGTCCTTTTAGCATCAGTGTCCTTTTGGCACTTATCATTGTCCTTTTGGCATTTGTGTCCTTTTAGCATCAGTGTCTTTTTGGCACTTATCATTGTCCTTTTGGCATTAGTGTCCTTTTAGCATCAGTGTCCTTTTGGCACTTATCATTGTCCTTTTGGCATTAGTGTCCTTTTGGCATCAGTGTCCTTTTGGCATCAATGTCCTTTTGGCATCAGTGTCCTTTTAGCATCAGTGTCCTTTTGGCACTTATCATTGTCCTTTTGGCATTAGTGTCCTTTTAGCATCAGTGTCCTTTTGGCACTTATCATTGTCCTTTTGGCATTAGTGTCCTTTTGGCATCAGTGTCCTTTTGGCATCAATGTCCTTTTGGCATCAGTGTCCTTTTGGCATCAGTGTCCTTTTGGCATCAGTGTCCTTTTGGCATCATTGTCCTTTTGGCACCAGAGGACAAGCACACGGCTTTAAACCACAATCCAAGGTGATAGGCCACGCCCCCAGGCCGATAAGCCCCGCCCACAGCTCCACAACACGCCCCCATGGTGATAGGCCACGCCCCCAGCTTCAAACCACACCCCGCTCGCCGAGAGAGGACAAGCACACGGCTTTAAACCACAATCCAAAGTGATAGGCCACGCCCCCAGGCCGATAAGCCACGCCCACAGCTCCAAAACACGCCCCATGGTGATAGGCCACGCCCCCAGCTTCAAACCACACCCCCCTCGCCGAGAGAGGACAAGCACACGGCTTAAAACCACAATCCAAGGTGATAGGCCACGCCCCCAGGCTGATAAGCCACGCCCACGGCTCCAAAACACGCCCCCATGGTGATAGGCCACGCCCCCAGCTTCAAACCACACCCCCCTCGCCGAGAGAGGACAAGCACACGGCTTAAAACCCCAATCCAAGGTGATAGGCCACGCCCCCAGGCCGATAAGCCACGCCCACGGCTCCAAAACACGCCCCCATGGTGATAGGCCACGCCCCCAGCTTCAAACCACACCCCCCTCGCCGATAGAGGACAAGCACACGGCTTTAAACCACAATCCAAGGTGATAGGCCACGCCCCCAAGCCGACAGGCCACGCCCACAGCTCCAAACCACCCCCCCCCCCCCGGGTGATAGGACACGCCCACAGCTCCAAACCACTCCCTCCTCACCGATAGGCCACGCCCCCGGCTTCAAACCACACCCCCCGAAGCGATAGGCCACGCCCACAGAGCGGGTAGGGGAGGGCCCGGGGGGCGGGGTTAAGTGTTCGACCGATCAAACCGATCAATCGATCGATCGATCGATCAGTGCAGCCTCTATGGCTTGGATTGTGGAAAAATCTCTCCAAATGACTATGTCCAGAAGTCAAAATCGGTGATAATGACTATGTCCAGAAGTCAAAACGGCGAAAGATGGGGTTTTGCCCGGCTCTCCACGCGGCCCCGGGGAGCCTCCGGCCCCCACCGGGGAGCCTCCGGCCCCCACCGGGGTGCCCAGCCAGAGCCCAGCTAAGTCCTCTACCTGGCTCTCCATCCGAACCCGGGGACCCACTCTTAAGCACCCCCCCCGGAGTCTGGACCCACAGCCGCGGGCGCTAGTTGCCCGGGGACAGGGGAGTATAAGCCAATTTCGGCCCGGGGTCAGGGGGGTACAAATCCATTTATATCCCTGAATTCTTCTAAGTCGAAACTGCAGAAGATGCAGTTTTGCGGGGCCCCCCACGCCAAACCGAGGCCCCTTAAGAGGACAGCACTCTGCCAGGTGTAACCAAAGTCATGCCTGGTTCCGTGTTCCGCAGCCCACCTGAGCTTTCTACGCTGTAGCGCCCCCTGGTGCTTCTCCAAAGTGTCCGATATTTCTTTTTTTTTTTTAAGGATGCTTTCCTTAGGGAAAAAAAAAAGTTATCATTGTCCTTTTGGCATCAGTGTCCTTTTGGCATCAGTGTCCTTTTGGCATTTATAGGTTACAAACATAACCCCAGTTATCATTGGCCTTTTGGCATTAGTGTCCTTTTGGCATCAGTGTCCTTTTGGCATCAATGTCCTTTTGGCATCAGTGTCCTTTTAGCATCAGTGTCCTTTTGGCACTTATCATTGTCCTTTTGGCATTAGTGTCCTTTTAGCATCAGTGTCCTTTTGGCACTTATCATTGTCCTTTTGGCATTAGTGTCCTTTTGGCATCAGTGTCCTTTTGGCATCAATGTCCTTTTGGCATCAGTGTCCTTTTAGCATCAGTGTCCTTTTGGCACTTATCATTGTCCTTTTGGCATTAGTGTCCTTTTAGCATCAGTGTCCTTTTGGCACTTATCATTGTCCTTTTGGCATTAGTGTCCTTTTGGCATCAGTGTCCTTTTGGCATCAATGTCCTTTTGGCATCAGTGTCCTTTTAGCATCAGTGTCCTTTTGGCACTTATCATTGTCCTTTTGGCATTAGTGTCCTTTTAGCATCAGTGTCCTTTTGGCACTTATCATTGTCCTTTTGGCATTAGTGTCCTTTTAGCATCAGTGTCCTTTTGGCACTTATCATTGTCCTTTTGGCATTAGTGTCCTTTTAGCATCAGTGTCCTTTTGGCACTTATCATTGTCCTTTTGGCATTAGTGTCCTTTTACCATCAGTGTCCTTTTGGCACTTATCATTGTCCTTTTGGCATTAGTGTCCTTTTAGCATCAGTGTCCTTTTGGCACTTATCATTGTCCTTTTGGCATTAGTGTCCTTTTAGCATCAGTGTCCTTTTGGCACTTATCATTGTCCTTTTGGCATTAGTGTCCTTTTAGCATCAGTGTCCTTTTGGCACTTATCATTGTCCTTTTGGCATTAGTGTCCTTTTGGCATCAGTGTCCTTTTGGCATCAATGTCCTTTTGGCATCAGTGTCCTTTTAGCATCAGTGTCCTTTTGGCACTTATCATTGTCCTTTTGGCATCAGTGTCCTTTTAGCATCAGTGTCCTTTTGGCACTTATCATTGTCCTTTTGGCATTAGTGTCCTTTTAGCATCAGTGTCCTTTTGGCACTTATCATTGTCCTTTTGGCATTAGTGTCCTTTTAGCATCAGTGTCCTTTTGGCACTTATCATTGTCCTTTTGGCATTAGTGTCCTTTTAGCATCAGTGTCCTTTTGGCACTTATCATTGTCCTTTTGGCATTAGTGTCCTTTTGGCATCAGTGTCCTTTTGGCATCAATGTCCTTTTGGCATCAGTGTCCTTTTAGCATCAGTGTCATTTTGGCACTTATCATTGTCCTTTTGGCATTAGTGTCCTTTTAGCATCAGTGTCCTTTTGGCACTTATCATTGTCCTTTTGGCATTAGTGTCCTTTTAGCATCAGTGTCCTTTTGGCACTTATCATTGTCCTTTTGGCATTAGTGTCCTTTTAGCATCAGTGTCCTTTTGGCACTTATCATTGTCCTTTTGGCATTAGTGTCCTTTTGGCATCAGTGTCCTTTTGGCATCAATGTCCTTTTGGCATCAGTGTCCTTTTAGCATCAGTGTCCTTTTGGCACTTATCATTGTCCTTTTGGCATCAGTGTCCTTTTAGCATCAGTGTCCTTTTGGCACTTATCATTGTCCTTTTGGCATTAGTGTCCTTTTAGCATCAGTGTCCTTTTGGCACTTATCATTGTCCTTTTGGCATTAGTGTCCTTTTAGCATCAGTGTCCTTTTGGCACTTATCATTGTCCTTTTGGCATTAGTGTCCTTTTAGCATCAGTGTCCTTTTGGCACTTATCATTGTCCTTTTGGCATTAGTGTCCTTTTGGCATCAGTGTCCTTTTGGCATCAATGTCCTTTTGGCATCAGTGTCCTTTTAGCATCAGTGTCATTTTGGCACTTATCATTGTCCTTTTGGCATTAGTGTCCTTTTAGCATCAGTGTCCTTTTGGCACTTATCATTGTCCTTTTGGCATTAGTGTCCTTTTAGCATCAGTGTCCTTTTGGCACTTATCATTGTCCTTTTGGCATTAGTGTCCTTTTAGCATCAGTGTCCTTTTGGCACTTATCATTGTCCTTTTGGCATTAGTGTCCTTTTAGCAACAGTGTCCTTTTGGCACTTATCATTGTCCTTTTGGCATTAGTGTCCTTTTAGCATCAGTGTCCTTTTGGCACTTATCATTGTCCTTTTGGCATTAGTGTCCTTTTAGCATCAGTGTCCTTTTGGCACTTATCATTGTCCTTTTGGCATTAGTGTCCTTTTGGCATCAGTGTCCTTTTGGCATCAATGTCCTTTTGGCATCAGTGTCCTTTTAGCATCAGTGTCCTTTTGGCACTTATCATTGTCCTTTTGGCATCAGTGTCCTTTTAGCATCAGTGTCCTTTTGGCACTTATCATTGTCCTTTTGGCATTAGTGTCCTTTTAGCATCAGTGTCCTTTTGGCACTTATCATTGTCCTTTTGGCATTAGTGTCCTTTTAGCATCAGTGTCCTTTTGGCACTTATCATTGTCCTTTTGGCATTAGTGTCCTTTTAGCATCAGTGTCCTTTTGGCACTTATCATTGTCCTTTTGGCATTAGTGTCCTTTTAGCATCAGTGTCCTTTTGGCACTTATCATTGTCCTTTTGGCATTAGTGTCCTTTTAGCATCAGTGTCCTTTTGGCACTTATCATTGTCCTTTTGGCATTAGTGTCCTTTTAGCAACAGTGTCCTTTTGGCACTTATCATTGTCCTTTTGGCATTAGTGTCCTTTTAGCATCAGTGTCCTTTTGGCACTTATCATTGTCCTTTTGGCATTAGTGTCCTTTTAGCATCAGTGTCCTTTTGGCACTTATCATTGTCCTTTTGGCATTAGTGTCCTTTTAGCAACAGTGTCCTTTTGGCACTTATCATTGTCCTTTTGGCATTAGTGTCCTTTTAGCATCAGTGTCCTTTTGGCACTTATCATTGTCCTTTTGGCATTAGTGTCCTTTTGGCATCAGTGTCCTTTTGGCACTTATCATTGTCCTTTTGGCATTAGAGTCCTTTTAGCATCAGTGTCCTTTTGGCACTTATCATTGTCCTTTTGGCATTAGTGTCCTTTTAGCATCAGTGTCCTTTTGGCACTTATCATTGTCCTTTTGGCATTAGTGTCCTTTTACCATCAGTGTCCTTTTGGCACTTATCATTGTCCTTTTGGCATTAGTGTCCTTTTAGCATCAGTGTCCTTTTGGCACTTATCATTGTCCTTTTGGCATTAGTGTCCTTTTAGCATCAGTGTCCTTTTGGCACTTATCATTGTCCTTTTGGCATTAGTGTCCTTTTAGCATCAGTGTCCTTTTGGCACTTATCATTGTCCTTTTGGCATTAGTGTCCTTTTGGCATCAGTGTCCTTTTGGCATCAATGTCCTTTTGGCATCAGTGTCCTTTTAGCATCAGTGTCCTTTTGGCACTTATCATTGTCCTTTTGGCATCAGTGTCCTTTTAGCATCAGTGTCCTTTTGGCACTTATCATTGTCCTTTTGGCATTAGTGTCCTTTTAGCATCAGTGTCCTTTTGGCACTTATCATTGTCCTTTTGGCATTAGTGTCCTTTTAGCATCAGTGTCCTTTTGGCACTTATCATTGTCCTTTTGGCATTAGTGTCCTTTTAGCATCAGTGTCCTTTTGGCACTTATCATTGTCCTTTTGGCATTAGTGTCCTTTTGGCATCAGTGTCCTTTTGGCATCAATGTCCTTTTGGCATCAGTGTCCTTTTAGCATCAGTGTCATTTTGGCACTTATCATTGTCCTTTTGGCATTAGTGTCCTTTTAGCATCAGTGTCCTTTTGGCACTTATCATTGTCCTTTTGGCATTAGTGTCCTTTTAGCATCAGTGTCCTTTTGGCACTTATCATTGTCCTTTTGGCATTAGTGTCCTTTTAGCATCAGTGTCCTTTTGGCACTTATCATTGTCCTTTTGGCATTAGTGTCCTTTTGGCATCAGTGTCCTTTTGGCATCAATGTCCTTTTGGCATCAGTGTCCTTTTAGCATCAGTGTCCTTTTGGCACTTATCATTGTCCTTTTGGCATCAGTGTCCTTTTAGCATCAGTGTCCTTTTGGCACTTATCATTGTCCTTTTGGCATTAGTGTCCTTTTAGCATCAGTGTCCTTTTGGCACTTATCATTGTCCTTTTGGCATTAGTGTCCTTTTAGCATCAGTGTCCTTTTGGCACTTATCATTGTCCTTTTGGCATTAGTGTCCTTTTAGCATCAGTGTCCTTTTGGCACTTATCATTGTCCTTTTGGCATTAGTGTCCTTTTGGCATCAGTGTCCTTTTGGCATCAATGTCCTTTTGGCATCAGTGTCCTTTTAGCATCAGTGTCATTTTGGCACTTATCATTGTCCTTTTGGCATTAGTGTCCTTTTAGCATCAGTGTCCTTTTGGCACTTATCATTGTCCTTTTGGCATTAGTGTCCTTTTAGCATCAGTGTCCTTTTGGCACTTATCATTGTCCTTTTGGCATTAGTGTCCTTTTAGCATCAGTGTCCTTTTGGCACTTATCATTGTCCTTTTGGCATTAGTGTCCTTTTAGCATCAGTGTCCTTTTGGCACTTATCATTGTCCTTTTGGCATTAGTGTCCTTTTAGCATCAGTGTCCTTTTGGCACTTATCATTGTCCTTTTGGCATTAGTGTCCTTTTAGCAACAGTGTCCTTTTGGCACTTATCATTGTCCTTTTGGCATTAGTGTCCTTTTAGCATCAGTGTCCTTTTGGCACTTATCATTGTCCTTTTGGCATTAGTGTCCTTTTAGCATCAGTGTCCTTTTGGCACTTATCATTGTCCTTTTGGCATTAGTGTCCTTTTGGCATCAGTGTCCTTTTGGCATCAATGTCCTTTTGGCATCAGTGTCCTTTTAGCATCAGTGTCCTTTTGGCACTTATCATTGTCCTTTTGGCATCAGTGTCCTTTTAGCATCAGTGTCCTTTTGGCACTTATCATTGTCCTTTTGGCATTAGTGTCCTTTTAGCATCAGTGTCCTTTTGGCACTTATCATTGTCCTTTTGGCATTAGTGTCCTTTTAGCATCAGTGTCCTTTTGGCACTTATCATTGTCCTTTTGGCATTAGTGTCCTTTTAGCATCAGTGTCCTTTTGGCACTTATCATTGTCCTTTTGGCATTAGTGTCCTTTTAGCATCAGTGTCCTTTTGGCACTTATCATTGTCCTTTTGGCATTAGTGTCCTTTTAGCATCAGTGTCCTTTTGGCACTTATCATTGTCCTTTTGGCATTAGTGTCCTTTTAGCAACAGTGTCCTTTTGGCACTTATCATTGTCCTTTTGGCATTAGTGTCCTTTTAGCATCAGTGTCCTTTTGGCACTTATCATTGTCCTTTTGGCATTAGTGTCCTTTTAGCATCAGTGTCCTTTTGGCACTTATCATTGTCCTTTTGGCATTAGTGTCCTTTTAGCAACAGTGTCCTTTTGGCACTTATCATTGTCCTTTTGGCATTAGTGTCCTTTTAGCATCAGTGTCCTTTTGGCACTTATCATTGTCCTTTTGGCATTAGTGTCCTTTTGGCATCAGTGTCCTTTTGGCACTTATCATTGTCCTTTTGGCATTAGAGTCCTTTTAGCATCAGTGTCCTTTTGGCACTTATCATTGTCCTTTTGGCATTAGTGTCCTTTTAGCATCAGTGTCCTTTTGGCACTTATCATTGTCCTTTTGGCATTAGTGTCCTTTTGGCATCAATGTCCTTTTGGCATCAGTGTCCTTTTAGCATCAGTGTCCTTTTGGCACTTATCATTGTCCTTTTGGCATCAGTGTCCTTTTGGCATCAGTGTCCTTTTGGCACTTATAGGTTACAAACATAACCCCAGTTATCATTGGCCTTTTGGCATTAGTGTCCTTTTGGCATCAGTGTCCTTTTGGCATCAATGTCCTTTTGGCATCAGTGTCCTTTTAGCATCAGTGTCCTTTTGGCACTTATCATTGTCCTTTTGGCATTAGTGTCTTTTTAGCATCAGTGTCCTTTTGGCACTTATCATTGTCCTTTTGGCATTAGTGTCCTTTTGGCATCAGTGTCCTTTTGGCATCAATGTCCTTTTGGCATCAGTGTCCTTTTAGCATCAGTGTCCTTTTGGCACTTATCATTGTCCTTTTGGCATTAGTGTCCTTTTAGCATCAGTGTCCTTTTGGCACTTATCATTGTCCTTTTGGCATTAGTGTCCTTTTGGCATCAGTGTCCTTTTGGCATCAATGTCCTTTTGGCATCAGTGTCCTTTTAGCATCAGTGTCCTTTTGGCACTTGTCATTGTCCTTTTGGCATTAGTGTCCTTTTAGCATCAGTGTCCTTTTGGCACTTATCATTGTCCTTTTGGCATTAGTGTCCATTTAGCATCAGTGTCCTTTTGGCACTTATCATTGTCCTTTTGGCATTAGTGTCCTTTTAGCATCAGTGTCCTTTTGGCACTTATCATTGTCCTTTTGGCATTAGTGTCCTTTTAGCATCAGTGTCCTTTTGGCACTTATCATTGTCCTTTTGGCATTAGTGTCCTTTTGGCATTAGTGTCCTTTTAGCATCAGTGTCCTTTTGGCACTTATCATTGTCCTTTTGGCATTAGTGTCCTTTTAGCATCAGTGTCCTTTTGGCACTTATCATTGTCCTTTTGGCATTAGTGTCCTTTTAGCATCAGTGTCCTTTTGGCACTTATCATTGTCCTTTTGGCATTAGTGTCCTTTTAGCATCAGTGTCCTTTTGGCACTTATCATTGTCCTTTTGGCATTAGTGTCCTTTTAGCATCAGTGTCCTTTTGGCACTTATCATTGTCCTTTTGGCATTAGTGTCCTTTTAGCATCAGTGTCCTTTTGGCACTTATCATTGTCCTTTTGGCATTAGTGTCCTTTGAGCATCAGTGTCCTTTTGGCACTTATCATTGTCCTTTTGGCATTAGTGTCCTTTTAGCATCAGTGTCCTTTTGGCACTTATCATTGTCCTTTTGGCATTAGTGTCCTTTTAGCATCAGTGTCCTTTTGGCACTTATCATTGTCCTTTTGGCATTAGTGTCCTTTTGGCATCAGTGTCCTTTTGGCATCAATGTCCTTTTGGCATCAGTGTCCTTTTAGCATCAGTGTCCTTTTGGCACTTATCATTGTCCTTTTGGCATCAGTGTCCTTTTAGCATCAGTGTCCTTTTGGCACTTATCATTGTCCTTTTGGCATTAGTGTCCTTTTAGCATCAGTGTCCTTTTGGCACTTATCATTGTCCTTTTGGCATTAGTGTCCTTTTAGCATCAGTGTCCTTTTGGCACTTATCTTTGTCCTTTTGGCATTAGTGTCCTTTTAGCATCAGTGTCCTTTTGGCACTTATCATTGTCCTTTTGGCATTAGTGTCCTTTTAGCATCAGTGTCCTTTTGGCACTTATCATTGTCCTTTTGGCATTAGAGTCCTTTTAGCATCAGTGTCCTTTTGGCACTTATCATTGTCCTTTTGGCATTAGTGTCCTTTTGGCATCAGTGTCCTTTTGGCATTAATGTCCTTTTGGCATCAGTGTCCTTTTAGCATCAGTGTCCTTTTGGCACTTATCATTGTCCTTTTGGCATCAGTGTCCTTTTAGCATCAGTGTCCTTTTGGCACTTATCATTGTCCTTTTGGCATTAGTGTCCTTTTAGCATCAGTGTCCTTTTGGCACTTATCATTGTCCTTTTGGCATTAGTGTCCTTTTAGCATCAGTGTCCTTTTGGCACTTATCATTGTCCTTTTGGCATTAGTGTCCTTTTAGCATCAGTGTCCTTTTGGCACTTATCATTGTCCTTTTGGCATTAGTGTCCTTTTGGCATTAGTGTCCTTTTAGCATCAGTGTCCTTTTGGCACTTATCATTGTCCTTTTGGCATTAGTGTCCTTTTAGCATCAGTGTCCTTTTGGCACTTATCATTGTCCTTTTGGCATTAGTGTCCTTTTAGCATCAGTGTCCTTTTGGCACTTATCATTGTCCTTTTGGCATTAGTGTCCTTTTAGCATCAGTGTCCTTTTGGCACTTATCATTGTCCTTTTGGCATTAGTGTCCTTTTAGCATCAGTGTCCTTTTGGCACTTATCATTGTCCTTTTGGCATTAGTGTCCTTTTAGCATCAGTGTCCTTTTGGCACTTATCATTGTCCTTTTGGCATTAGTGTCCTTTGAGCATCAGTGTCCTTTTGGCACTTATCATTGTCCTTTTGGCATTAGTGTCCTTTTAGCATCAGTGTCCTTTTGGCACTTATCATTGTCCTTTTGGCATTAGTGTCCTTTTAGCATCAGTGTCCTTTTGGCACTTATCATTGTCCTTTTGGCATTAGTGTCCTTTTAGCATCAGTGTCCTTTTGGCACTTATCATTGTCCTTTTGGCATTAGTGTCCTTTTAGCATCAGTGTCCTTTTGGCACTTATCATTGTCCTTTTGGCATTAGTGTCCTTTTAGCATCAGTGTCCTTTTGGCACTTATCATTGTCCTTTTGGCATTAGTGTCCTTTTAGCATCAGTGTCCTTTTGGCACTTATCATTGTCCTTTTGGCATTAGTGTCCTTTGAGCATCAGTGTCCTTTTGGCACTTATCATTGTTCTTTTGGCATTAGTGTCCTTTTAGCATCAGTGTCCTTTTGGCACTTATCATTGTCCTTTTGGCATTAGTGTCCTTTTAGCATCAGTGTCCTTTTGGCACTTATCATTGTCCTTTTGGCATTAGTGTCCTTTTAGCATCAGTGTCCTTTTGGCACTTATCATTGTCCTTTTGGCATTAGAGTCCTTTTAGCATCAGTGTCCTTTTGGCACTTATCATTGTCCTTTTGGCATTAGTGTCCTTTTAGCATCAGTGTCCTTTTGGCACTTATCATTGTCCTTTTGGCATTAGTGTCCTTTTGGCATCAATGTCCTTTTGGCATCAGTGTCCTTTTAGCATCAGTGTCCTTTTGGCACTTATCATTGTCCTTTTGGCATCAGTGTCCTTTTGGCATCAGTGTCCTTTTGGCACTTATAGGTTACAAACATAACCCCAGTTATCATTGGCCTTTTGGCATTAGTGTCCTTTTGGCATCAGTGTCCTTTTGGCATCAATGTCCTTTTGGCATCAGTGTCCTTTTAGCATCAGTGTCCTTTTGGCACTTATCATTGTCCTTTTGGCATTAGTGTCTTTTTAGCATCAGTGTCCTTTTGGCACTTATCATTGTCCTTTTGGCATTAGTGTCCTTTTGGCATCAGTGTCCTTTTGGCATCAATGTCCTTTTGGCATCAGTGTCCTTTTAGCATCAGTGTCCTTTTGGCACTTATCATTGTCCTTTTGGCATTAGTGTCCTTTTAGCATCAGTGTCCTTTTGGCACTTATCATTGTCCTTTTGGCATTAGTGTCCTTTTGGCATCAGTGTCCTTTTGGCATCAATGTCCTTTTGGCATCAGTGTCCTTTTAGCATCAGTGTCCTTTTGGCACTTGTCATTGTCCTTTTGGCATTAGTGTCCTTTTAGCATCAGTGTCCTTTTGGCACTTATCATTGTCCTTTTGGCATTAGTGTCCATTTAGCATCAGTGTCCTTTTGGCACTTATCATTGTCCTTTTGGCATTAGTGTCCTTTTAGCATCAGTGTCCTTTTGGCACTTATCATTGTCCTTTTGGCATTAGTGTCCTTTTAGCATCAGTGTCCTTTTGGCACTTATCATTGTCCTTTTGGCATTAGTGTCCTTTTGGCATTAGTGTCCTTTTAGCATCAGTGTCCTTTTGGCACTTATCATTGTCCTTTTGGCATTAGTGTCCTTTTAGCATCAGTGTCCTTTTGGCACTTATCATTGTCCTTTTGGCATTAGTGTCCTTTTAGCATCAGTGTCCTTTTGGCACTTATCATTGTCCTTTTGGCATTAGTGTCCTTTTAGCATCAGTGTCCTTTTGGCACTTATCATTGTCCTTTTGGCATTAGTGTCCTTTTAGCATCAGTGTCCTTTTGGCACTTATCATTGTCCTTTTGGCATTAGTGTCCTTTTAGCATCAGTGTCCTTTTGGCACTTATCATTGTCCTTTTGGCATTAGTGTCCTTTGAGCATCAGTGTCCTTTTGGCACTTATCATTGTCCTTTTGGCATTAGTGTCCTTTTAGCATCAGTGTCCTTTTGGCACTTATCATTGTCCTTTTGGCATTAGTGTCCTTTTAGCATCAGTGTCCTTTTGGCACTTATCATTGTCCTTTTGGCATTAGTGTCCTTTTAGCATCAGTGTCCTTTTGGCACTTATCATTGTCCTTTTGGCATTAGTGTCCTTTTAGCATCAGTGTCCTTTTGGCACTTATCATTGTCCTTTTGGCATTAGTGTCCTTTTAGCATCAGTGTCCTTTTGGCACTTATCATTGTCCTTTTGGCATTAGTGTCCTTTTGGCATCAGTGTCCTTTTGGCATTAATGTCCTTTTGGCATCAGTGTCCTTTTAGCATCAGTGTCCTTTTGGCACTTATCATTGTCCTTTTGGCATCAGTGTCCTTTTAGCATCAGTGTCCTTTTGGCACTTATCATTGTCCTTTTGGCATTAGTGTCCTTTTAGCATCAGTGTCCTTTTGGCACTTATCATTGTCCTTTTGGCATTAGTGTCCTTTTAGCATCAGTGTCCTTTTGGCACTTATCATTGTCCTTTTGGCATTAGTGTCCTTTTAGCATCAGTGTCCTTTTGGCACTTATCATTGTCCTTTTGGCATTAGTGTCCTTTTGGCATTAGTGTCCTTTTAGCATCAGTGTCCTTTTGGCACTTATCATTGTCCTTTTGGCATTAGTGTCCTTTTAGCATCAGTGTCCTTTTGGCACTTATCATTGTCCTTTTGGCATTAGTGTCCTTTTAGCATCAGTGTCCTTTTGGCACTTATCATTGTCCTTTTGGCATTAGTGTCCTTTTAGCATCAGTGTCCTTTTGGCACTTATCATTGTCCTTTTGGCATTAGTGTCCTTTTAGCATCAGTGTCCTTTTGGCACTTATCATTGTCCTTTTGGCATTAGTGTCCTTTTAGCATCAGTGTCCTTTTGGCACTTATCATTGTCCTTTTGGCATTAGTGTCCTTTGAGCATCAGTGTCCTTTTGGCACTTATCATTGTCCTTTTGGCATTAGTGTCCTTTTAGCATCAGTGTCCTTTTGGCACTTATCATTGTCCTTTTGGCATTAGTGTCCTTTTAGCATCAGTGTCCTTTTGGCACTTATCATTGTCCTTTTGGCATTAGTGTCCTTTTAGCATCAGTGTCCTTTTGGCACTTATCATTGTCCTTTTGGCATTAGTGTCCTTTTAGCATCAGTGTCCTTTTGGCACTTATCATTGTCCTTTTGGCATTAGTGTCCTTTTAGCATCAGTGTCCTTTTGGCACTTATCATTGTCCTTTTGGCATTAGTGTCCTTTTGGCATCAGTGTCCTTTTGGCATCAATGTCCTTTTGGCATCAGTGTCCTTTTAGCATCAGTGTCCTTTTGGCACTTATCATTGTCCTTTTGGCATCAGTGTCCTTTTAGCATCAGTGTCCTTTTGGCACTTATCATTGTCCTTTTGGCATTAGTGTCCTTTTAGCATCAGTGTCCTTTTGGCACTTATCATTGTCCTTTTGGCATTAGTGTCCTTTTAGCATCAGTGTCCTTTTGGCACTTATCATTGTCCTTTTGGCATTAGTGTCCTTTTAGCATCAGTGTCCTTTTGGCACTTATCATTGTCCTTTTGGCATTAGTGTCCTTTTAGCATCAGTGTCCTTTTGGCACTTATCATTGTCCTTTTGGCATTAGTGTCCTTTTAGCATCAGTGTCCTTTTGGCACTTATCATTGTCCTTTTGGCATTAGTGTCCTTTTAGCATCAGTGTCCTTTTGGCACTTATCATTGTCCTTTTGGCATTAGTGTCCTTTTGGCATCAGTGTCCTTTTGGCATCAATGTCCTTTTGGCATCAGTGTCCTTTTAGCATCAGTGTCATTTTGGCACTTATCATTGTCCTTTTGGCATTAGTGTCCTTTTAGCATCAGTGTCCTTTTGGCACTTATCATTGTCCTTTTGGCATTAGTGTCCTTTTAGCATCAGTGTCCTTTTGGCACTTATCATTGTCCTTTTGGCATTAGTGTCCTTTTAGCATCAGTGTCCTTTTGGCACTTATCATTGTCCTTTTGGCATTAGTGTCCTTTTAGCATCAGTGTCCTTTTGGCACTTATCATTGTCCTTTTGGCATTAGTGTCCTTTTAGCATCAGTGTCCTTTTGGCACTTATCATTGTCCTTTTGGCATTAGTGTCCTTTTAGCAACAGTGTCCTTTTGGCACTTATCATTGTCCTTTTGGCATTAGTGTCCTTTTAGCATCAGTGTCCTTTTGGCACTTATCATTGTCCTTTTGGCATTAGTGTCCTTTTAGCATCAGTGTCCTTTTGGCACTTATCATTGTCCTTTTGGCATTAGTGTCCTTTTGGCATCAGTGTCCTTTTGGCATCAATGTCCTTTTGGCATCAGTGTCCTTTTAGCATCAGTGTCCTTTTGGCACTTATCATTGTCCTTTTGGCATCAGTGTCCTTTTAGCATCAGTGTCCTTTTAGCATCAGTGTCCTTTTGGCACTTATCATTGTCCTTTTGGCATTAGTGTCCTTTTAGCATCAGTGTCCTTTTGGCACTTATCATTGTCCTTTTGGCATTAGTGTCCTTTTAGCATCAGTGTCCTTTTGGCACTTATCATTGTCCTTTTGGCATTAGTGTCCTTTTAGCATCAGTGTCCTTTTGGCACTTATCATTGTCCTTTTGGCATTAGTGTCCTTTTAGCATCAGTGTCCTTTTGGCACTTATCATTGTCCTTTTGGCATTAGTGTCCTTTTAGCATCAGTGTCCTTTTGGCACTTATCATTGTCCTTTTGGCATTAGTGTCCTTTTAGCAACAGTGTCCTTTTGGCACTTATCATTGTCCTTTTGGCATTAGTGTCCTTTTAGCATCAGTGTCCTTTTGGCACTTATCATTGTCCTTTTGGCATTAGTGTCCTTTTAGCATCAGTGTCCTTTTGGCACTTATCATTGTCCTTTTGGCATTAGTGTCCTTTTAGCAACAGTGTCCTTTTGGCACTTATCATTGTCCTTTTGGCATTAGTGTCCTTTTAGCATCAGTGTCCTTTTGGCACTTATCATTGTCCTTTTGGCATTAGTGTCCTTTTGGCATCAGTGTCCTTTTGGCACTTATCATTGTCCTTTTGGCATTAGAGTCCTTTTAGCATCAGTGTCCTTTTGGCACTTATCATTGTCCTTTTGGCATTAGTGTCCTTTTAGCAACAGTGTCCTTTTGGCACTTATCATTGTCCTTTTGGCATTAGTGTCCTTTTAGCATCAGTGTCCTTTTGGCACTTATCATTGTCCTTTTGGCATTAGTGTCCTTTTAGCATCAGTGTCCTTTTGGCACTTATCATTGTCCTTTTGGCATTAGTGTCCTTTTAGCAACAGTGTCCTTTTGGCACTTATCATTGTCCTTTTGGCATTAGTGTCCTTTTAGCATCAGTGTCCTTTTGGCACTTATCATTGTCCTTTTGGCATTAGTGTCCTTTTGGCATCAGTGTCCTTTTGGCACTTATCATTGTCCTTTTGGCATTAGAGTCCTTTTAGCATCAGTGTCCTTTTGGCACTTATCATTGTCCTTTTGGCATTAGTGTCCTTTTAGCATCAGTGTCCTTTTGGCACTTATCATTGTCCTTTTGGCATTAGTGTCCTTTTAGCATCAGTGTCCTTTTGGCACTTATCATTGTCCTTTTGGCATTAGTGTCCTTTTAGCATCAGTGTCCTTTTGGCACTTATCATTGTCCTTTTGGCATTAGTGTCCTTTTAGCATCAGTGTCCTTTTGGCACTTATCATTGTCCTTTTGGCATTAGTGTCCTTTTAGCAACAGTGTCCTTTTGGCACTTATCATTGTCCTTTTGGCATTAGTGTCCTTTTAGCATCAGTGTCCTTTTGGCACTTATCATTGTCCTTTTGGCATTAGTGTCCTTTTAGCATCAGTGTCCTTTTGGCACTTATCATTGTCCTTTTGGCATTAGTGTCCTTTTAGCAACAGTGTCCTTTTGGCACTTATCATTGTCCTTTTGGCATTAGTGTCCTTTTAGCATCAGTGTCCTTTTGGCACTTATCATTGTCCTTTTGGCATTAGTGTCCTTTTGGCATCAGTGTCCTTTTGGCACTTATCATTGTCCTTTTGGCATTAGAGTCCTTTTAGCATCAGTGTCCTTTTGGCACTTATCATTGTCCTTTTGGCATTAGTGTCCTTTTAGCAACAGTGTCCTTTTGGCACTTATCATTGTCCTTTTGGCATTAGTGTCCTTTTAGCATCAGTGTCCTTTTGGCACTTATCATTGTCCTTTTGGCATTAGTGTCCTTTTAGCATCAGTGTCCTTTTGGCACTTATCATTGTCCTTTTGGCATTAGTGTCCTTTTAGCAACAGTGTCCTTTTGGCACTTATCATTGTCCTTTTGGCATTAGTGTCCTTTTAGCATCAGTGTCCTTTTGGCACTTATCATTGTCCTTTTGGCATTAGTGTCCTTTTGGCATCAGTGTCCTTTTGGCACTTATCATTGTCCTTTTGGCATTAGAGTCCTTTTAGCATCAGTGTCCTTTTGGCACTTATCATTGTCCTTTTGGCATTAGTGTCCTTTTAGCATCAGTGTCCTTTTGGCACTTATCATTGTCCTTTTGGCATTAGTGTCCTTTTGGCATCAATGTCCTTTTGGCATCAGTGTCCTTTTAGCATCAGTGTCCTTTTGGCACTTATCATTGTCCTTTTGGCATCAGTGTCCTTTTGGCATCAGTGTCCTTTTGGCACTTATAGGTTACAAACATAACCCCAGTTATCATTGGCCTTTTGGCATTAGTGTCCTTTTGGCATCAGTGTCCTTTTGGCATCAATGTCCTTTTGGCATCAGTGTCCTTTTAGCATCAGTGTCCTTTTGGCACTTATCATTGTCCTTTTGGCATTAGTGTCTTTTTAGCATCAGTGTCCTTTTGGCACTTATCATTGTCCTTTTGGCATTAGTGTCCTTTTGGCATCAGTGTCCTTTTGGCATCAATGTCCTTTTGGCATCAGTGTCCTTTTAGCATCAGTGTCCTTTTGGCACTTATCATTGTCCTTTTGGCATTAGTGTCCTTTTAGCATCAGTGTCCTTTTGGCACTTATCATTGTCCTTTTGGCATTAGTGTCCTTTTGGCATCAGTGTCCTTTTGGCATCAATGTCCTTTTGGCATCAGTGTCCTTTTAGCATCAGTGTCCTTTTGGCACTTGTCATTGTCCTTTTGGCATTAGTGTCCTTTTAGCATCAGTGTCCTTTTGGCACTTATCATTGTCCTTTTGGCATTAGTGTCCATTTAGCATCAGTGTCCTTTTGGCACTTATCATTGTCCTTTTGGCATTAGTGTCCTTTTAGCATCAGTGTCCTTTTGGCACTTATCATTGTCCTTTTGGCATTAGTGTCCTTTTAGCATCAGTGTCCTTTTGGCACTTATCATTGTCCTTTTGGCATTAGTGTCCTTTTGGCATTAGTGTCCTTTTGGCATTAGTGTCCTTTTAGCATCAGTGTCCTTTTGGCACTTATCATTGTCCTTTTGGCATTAGTGTCCTTTTAGCATCAGTGTCCTTTTGGCACTTATCATTGTCCTTTTGGCATTAGTGTCCTTTTAGCATCAGTGTCCTTTTGGCACTTATCATTGTCCTTTTGGCATTAGTGTCCTTTTAGCATCAGTGTCCTTTTGGCACTTATCATTGTCCTTTTGGCATTAGTGTCCTTTTAGCATCAGTGTCCTTTTGGCACTTATCATTGTCCTTTTGGCATTAGTGTCCTTTTAGCATCAGTGTCCTTTTGGCACTTATCATTGTCCTTTTGGCATTAGTGTCCTTTGAGCATCAGTGTCCTTTTGGCACTTATCATTGTCCTTTTGGCATTAGTGTCCTTTTAGCATCAGTGTCCTTTTGGCACTTATCATTGTCCTTTTGGCATTAGTGTCCTTTTAGCATCAGTGTCCTTTTGGCACTTATCATTGTCCTTTTGGCATTAGTGTCCTTTTAGCATCAGTGTCCTTTTGGCACTTATCATTGTCCTTTTGGCATTAGTGTCCTTTTAGCATCAGTGTCCTTTTGGCACTTATCATTGTCCTTTTGGCATTAGTGTCCTTTTAGCATCAGTGTCCTTTTGGCACTTATCATTGTCCTTTTGGCATTAGTGTCCTTTTGGCATCAGTGTCCTTTTGGCATCAATGTCCTTTTGGCATCAGTGTCCTTTTAGCATCAGTGTCCTTTTGGCACTTATCATTGTCCTTTTGGCATCAGTGTCCTTTTAGCATCAGTGTCCTTTTGGCACTTATCATTGTCCTTTTGGCATTAGTGTCCTTTTAGCATCAGTGTCCTTTTGGCACTTATCATTGTCCTTTTGGCATTAGTGTCCTTTTAGCATCAGTGTCCTTTTGGCACTTATCATTGTCCTTTTGGCATTAGTGTCCTTTTAGCATCAGTGTCCTTTTGGCACTTATCATTGTCCTTTTGGCATTAGTGTCCTTTTGGCATTAGTGTCCTTTTAGCATCAGTGTCCTTTTGGCACTTATCATTGTCCTTTTGGCATTAGTGTCCTTTTAGCATCAGTGTCCTTTTGGCACTTATCATTGTCCTTTTGGCATTAGTGTCCTTTTAGCATCAGTGTCCTTTTGGCACTTATCATTGTCCTTTTGGCATTAGTGTCCTTTTAGCATCAGTGTCCTTTTGGCACTTATCATTGTCCTTTTGGCATTAGTGTCCTTTTAGCATCAGTGTCCTTTTGGCACTTATCATTGTCCTTTTGGCATTAGTGTCCTTTTAGCATCAGTGTCCTTTTGGCACTTATCATTGTCCTTTTGGCATTAGTGTCCTTTGAGCATCAGTGTCCTTTTGGCACTTATCATTGTCCTTTTGGCATTAGTGTCCTTTTAGCATCAGTGTCCTTTTGGCACTTATCATTGTCCTTTTGGCATTAGTGTCCTTTTAGCATCAGTGTCCTTTTGGCACTTATCATTGTCCTTTTGGCATTAGTGTCCTTTTAGCATCAGTGTCCTTTTGGCACTTATCATTGTCCTTTTGGCATTAGTGTCCTTTTAGCATCAGTGTCCTTTTGGCACTTATCATTGTCCTTTTGGCATTAGTGTCCTTTTAGCATCAGTGTCCTTTTGGCACTTATCATTGTCCTTTTGGCATTAGTGTCCTTTTAGCATCAGTGTCCTTTTGGCACTTATCATTGTCCTTTTGGCATTAGTGTCCTTTTGGCATCAGTGTCCTTTTGGCATCAATGTCCTTTTGGCATCAGTGTCCTTTTAGCATCAGTGTCCTTTTGGCACTTATCATTGTCCTTTTGGCATCAGTGTCCTTTTAGCATCAGTGTCCTTTTGGCACTTATCATTGTCCTTTTGGCATTAGTGTCCTTTTAGCATCAGTGTCCTTTTGGCACTTATCATTGTCCTTTTGGCATTAGTGTCCTTTTAGCATCAGTGTCCTTTTGGCACTTATGATTGTCCTTTTGGCATTAGTGTCCTTTTAGCATCAGTGTCCTTTTGGCACTTATCATTGTCCTTTTGGCATTAGTGTCCTTTTAGCATCAGTGTCCTTTTGGCACTTATCATTGTCCTTTTGGCATTAGTGTCCTTTTAGCATCAGTGTCCTCATTGTCCTTTTGGCATTAGTGTCCTTTTAGCATCAGTGTCCTTTTGGCACCTATCATTGTCCTTTTGGCATTAGTGTCCTTTTAGCATCAGTGTCCTTTTGGCACTTATCATTGTCCTTTTGGCATTAGTGTCCTTTTAGCATCAGTGTCCTTTTGGCACTTATCATTGTCCTTTTGGCATTAGTGTCCTTTTAGCATCAGTGTCCTTTTGGCACTTATCATTGTCCTTTTGGCATTAGTGTCCTTTTAGCATCAGTGTCCTTTTGGCACTTATCATTGTCCTTTTGGCATTAGTGTCCTTTTAGCATCAGTGTCCTTTTGGCACTTATCATTGTCCTTTTGGCATTAGTGTCCTTTTAGCATCAGTGTCCTTTTGGCACTTATCATTGTCCTTTTGGCATTAGTGTCCTTTTGGCATCAGTGTCCTTTTGGCATCAATGTCCTTTTGGCATCAGTGTCCTTTTAGCATCAGTGTCCTTTTGGCACTTATCATTGTCCTTTTGGCATCAGTGTCCTTTTAGCATCAGTGTCCTTTTGGCACTTATCATTGTCCTTTTGGCATTAGTGTCCTTTTAGCAACAGTGTCCTTTTGGCACTTATCATTGTCCTTTTGGCATTAGTGTCCTTTTAGCATCAGTGTCCTTTTGGCACTTATCATTGTCCTTTTGGCATTAGTGTCCTTTTAGCATCAGTGTCCTTTTGGCACTTATCATTGTCCTTTTGGCATTAGTGTCCTTTTGGCATCAGTGTCCTTTTGGCATCAATGTCCTTTTGGCATCAGTGTCCTTTTAGCATCAGTGTCCTTTTGGCACTTATCATTGTCCTTTTGGCATCAGTGTCCTTTTAGCATCAGTGTCCTTTTAGCATCAGTGTCCTTTTGGCACTTATCATTGTCCTTTTGGCATTAGTGTCCTTTTAGCATCAGTGTCCTTTTGGCACTTATCATTGTCCTTTTGGCATTAGTGTCCTTTTAGCATCAGTGTCCTTTTGGCACTTATCATTGTCCTTTTGGCATTAGTGTCCTTTTAGCATCAGTGTCCTTTTGGCACTTATCATTGTCCTTTTGGCATTAGTGTCCTTTTAGCATCAGTGTCCTTTTGGCACTTATCATTGTCCTTTTGGCATTAGTGTCCTTTTAGCATCAGTGTCCTTTTGGCACTTATCATTGTCCTTTTGGCATTAGTGTCCTTTTAGCAACAGTGTCCTTTTGGCACTTATCATTGTCCTTTTGGCATTAGTGTCCTTTTAGCATCAGTGTCCTTTTGGCACTTATCATTGTCCTTTTGGCATTAGTGTCCTTTTAGCATCAGTGTCCTTTTGGCACTTATCATTGTCCTTTTGGCATTAGTGTCCTTTTAGCAACAGTGTCCTTTTGGCACTTATCATTGTCCTTTTGGCATTAGTGTCCTTTTAGCATCAGTGTCCTTTTGGCACTTATCATTGTCCTTTTGGCATTAGTGTCCTTTTGGCATCAGTGTCCTTTTGGCACTTATCATTGTCCTTTTGGCATTAGAGTCCTTTTAGCATCAGTGTCCTTTTGGCACTTATCATTGTCCTTTTGGCATTAGTGTCCTTTTAGCAACAGTGTCCTTTTGGCACTTATCATTGTCCTTTTGGCATTAGTGTCCTTTTAGCATCAGTGTCCTTTTGGCACTTATCATTGTCCTTTTGGCATTAGTGTCCTTTTAGCATCAGTGTCCTTTTGGCACTTATCATTGTCCTTTTGGCATTAGTGTCCTTTTAGCAACAGTGTCCTTTTGGCACTTATCATTGTCCTTTTGGCATTAGTGTCCTTTTAGCATCAGTGTCCTTTTGGCACTTATCATTGTCCTTTTGGCATTAGTGTCCTTTTGGCATCAGTGTCCTTTTGGCACTTATCATTGTCCTTTTGGCATTAGAGTCCTTTTAGCATCAGTGTCCTTTTGGCACTTATCATTGTCCTTTTGGCATTAGTGTCCTTTTAGCATCAGTGTCCTTTTGGCACTTATCATTGTCCTTTTGGCATTAGTGTCCTTTTGGCATCAATGTCCTTTTGGCATCAGTGTCCTTTTAGCATCAGTGTCCTTTTGGCACTTATCATTGTCCTTTTGGCATCAGTGTCCTTTTGGCATCAGTGTCCTTTTGGCACTTATAGGTTACAAACATAACCCCAGTTATCATTGGCCTTTTGGCATTAGTGTCCTTTTGGCATCAGTGTCCTTTTGGCATCAATGTCCTTTTGGCATCAGTGTCCTTTTAGCATCAGTGTCCTTTTGGCACTTATCATTGTCCTTTTGGCATTAGTGTCTTTTTAGCATCAGTGTCCTTTTGGCACTTATCATTGTCCTTTTGGCATTAGTGTCCTTTTGGCATCAGTGTCCTTTTGGCATCAATGTCCTTTTGGCATCAGTGTCCTTTTAGCATCAGTGTCCTTTTGGCACTTATCATTGTCCTTTTGGCATTAGTGTCCTTTTAGCATCAGTGTCCTTTTGGCACTTATCATTGTCCTTTTGGCATTAGTGTCCTTTTGGCATCAGTGTCCTTTTGGCATCAATGTCCTTTTGGCATCAGTGTCCTTTTAGCATCAGTGTCCTTTTGGCACTTGTCATTGTCCTTTTGGCATTAGTGTCCTTTTAGCATCAGTGTCCTTTTGGCACTTATCATTGTCCTTTTGGCATTAGTGTCCATTTAGCATCAGTGTCCTTTTGGCACTTATCATTGTCCTTTTGGCATTAGTGTCCTTTTAGCATCAGTGTCCTTTTGGCACTTATCATTGTCCTTTTGGCATTAGTGTCCTTTTAGCATCAGTGTCCTTTTGGCACTTATCATTGTCCTTTTGGCATTAGTGTCCTTTTGGCATTAGTGTCCTTTTGGCATTAGTGTCCTTTTAGCATCAGTGTCCTTTTGGCACTTATCATTGTCCTTTTGGCATTAGTGTCCTTTTAGCATCAGTGTCCTTTTGGCACTTATCATTGTCCTTTTGGCATTAGTGTCCTTTTAGCATCAGTGTCCTTTTGGCACTTATCATTGTCCTTTTGGCATTAGTGTCCTTTTAGCATCAGTGTCCTTTTGGCACTTATCATTGTCCTTTTGGCATTAGTGTCCTTTTAGCATCAGTGTCCTTTTGGCACTTATCATTGTCCTTTTGGCATTAGTGTCCTTTTAGCATCAGTGTCCTTTTGGCACTTATCATTGTCCTTTTGGCATTAGTGTCCTTTGAGCATCAGTGTCCTTTTGGCACTTATCATTGTCCTTTTGGCATTAGTGTCCTTTTAGCATCAGTGTCCTTTTGGCACTTATCATTGTCCTTTTGGCATTAGTGTCCTTTTAGCATCAGTGTCCTTTTGGCACTTATCATTGTCCTTTTGGCATTAGTGTCCTTTTAGCATCAGTGTCCTTTTGGCACTTATCATTGTCCTTTTGGCATTAGTGTCCTTTTAGCATCAGTGTCCTTTTGGCACTTATCATTGTCCTTTTGGCATTAGTGTCCTTTTAGCATCAGTGTCCTTTTGGCACTTATCATTGTCCTTTTGGCATTAGTGTCCTTTTGGCATCAGTGTCCTTTTGGCATCAATGTCCTTTTGGCATCAGTGTCCTTTTAGCATCAGTGTCCTTTTGGCACTTATCATTGTCCTTTTGGCATCAGTGTCCTTTTAGCATCAGTGTCCTTTTGGCACTTATCATTGTCCTTTTGGCATTAGTGTCCTTTTAGCATCAGTGTCCTTTTGGCACTTATCATTGTCCTTTTGGCATTAGTGTCCTTTTAGCATCAGTGTCCTTTTGGCACTTATCATTGTCCTTTTGGCATTAGTGTCCTTTTAGCATCAGTGTCCTTTTGGCACTTATCATTGTCCTTTTGGCATTAGTGTCCTTTTGGCATTAGTGTCCTTTTAGCATCAGTGTCCTTTTGGCACTTATCATTGTCCTTTTGGCATTAGTGTCCTTTTAGCATCAGTGTCCTTTTGGCACTTATCATTGTCCTTTTGGCATTAGTGTCCTTTTAGCATCAGTGTCCTTTTGGCACTTATCATTGTCCTTTTGGCATTAGTGTCCTTTTAGCATCAGTGTCCTTTTGGCACTTATCATTGTCCTTTTGGCATTAGTGTCCTTTTAGCATCAGTGTCCTTTTGGCACTTATCATTGTCCTTTTGGCATTAGTGTCCTTTTAGCATCAGTGTCCTTTTGGCACTTATCATTGTCCTTTTGGCATTAGTGTCCTTTGAGCATCAGTGTCCTTTTGGCACTTATCATTGTCCTTTTGGCATTAGTGTCCTTTTAGCATCAGTGTCCTTTTGGCACTTATCATTGTCCTTTTGGCATTAGTGTCCTTTTAGCATCAGTGTCCTTTTGGCACTTATCATTGTCCTTTTGGCATTAGTGTCCTTTTAGCATCAGTGTCCTTTTGGCACTTATCATTGTCCTTTTGGCATTAGTGTCCTTTTAGCATCAGTGTCCTTTTGGCACTTATCATTGTCCTTTTGGCATTAGTGTCCTTTTAGCATCAGTGTCCTTTTGGCACTTATCATTGTCCTTTTGGCATTAGTGTCCTTTTAGCATCAGTGTCCTTTTGGCACTTATCATTGTCCTTTTGGCATTAGTGTCCTTTTGGCATCAGTGTCCTTTTGGCATCAATGTCCTTTTGGCATCAGTGTCCTTTTAGCATCAGTGTCCTTTTGGCACTTATCATTGTCCTTTTGGCATCAGTGTCCTTTTAGCATCAGTGTCCTTTTGGCACTTATCATTGTCCTTTTGGCATTAGTGTCCTTTTAGCATCAGTGTCCTTTTGGCACTTATCATTGTCCTTTTGGCATTAGTGTCCTTTTAGCATCAGTGTCCTTTTGGCACTTATGATTGTCCTTTTGGCATTAGTGTCCTTTTAGCATCAGTGTCCTTTTGGCACTTATCATTGTCCTTTTGGCATTAGTGTCCTTTTAGCATCAGTGTCCTTTTGGCACTTATCATTGTCCTTTTGGCATTAGTGTCCTTTTAGCATCAGTGTCCTCATTGTCCTTTTGGCATTAGTGTCCTTTTAGCATCAGTGTCCTTTTGGCACCTATCATTGTCCTTTTGGCATTAGTGTCCTTTTAGCATCAGTGTCCTTTTGGCACTTATCATTGTCCTTTTGGCATTAGTGTCCTTTTAGCATCAGTGTCCTTTTGGCACTTATCATTGTCCTTTTGGCATTAGTGTCCTTTTAGCATCAGTGTCCTTTTGTTACTTATCATTGTCCTTTTGGCATTAGTGTCCTTTTAGCATCAGTGTCCTTTTGGCACTTATCATTGTCCTTTTGGCATTAGTGTCCTTTTAGCAACAGTGTCCTTTTGGCACTTATCATTGTCCTTTTGGCATTAGTGTCCTTTTAGCATCAGTGTCCTTTTGGCACTTATCATTGTCCTTTTGGCATTAGTGTCCTTTTAGCATCAGTGTCCTTTTGGCACTTATCATTGTCCTTTTGGCATTAGTGTCCTTTTAGCATCAGTGTCCTTTTGGCACTTATCATTGTCCTTTTGGCATTAGTGTCCTTTTAGCATCAGTGTCCTTTTGGCACTTATCATTGTCCTTTTGGCATTAGTGTCCTTTTAGCAACAGTGTCCTTTTGGCACTTATCATTGTCCTTTTGGCATTAGTGTCCTTTTAGCATCAGTGTCCTTTTGGCACTTATCATTGTCCTTTTGGCATTAGTGTCCTTTTAGCATCAGTGTCCTTTTGGCACTTATCATTGTCCTTTTGGCATTAGTGTCCTTTTAGCATCAGTGTCCTTTTGGCACTTATCATTGTCCTTTTGGCATTAGTGTCCTTTTAGCAACAGTGTCCTTTTGGCACTTATCATTGTCCTTTTGGCATTAGTGTCCTTTTAGCATCAGTGTCCTTTTGGCACTTATCATTGTCCTTTTGGCATTAGTGTCCTTTTAGCATCAGTGTCCTTTTGGCACTTATCATTGTCCTTTTGGCATTAGTGTCCTTTTGGCATCAGTGTCCTTTTGGCATCAATGTCCTTTTGGCATCAGTGTCCTTTTAGCATCAGTGTCCTTTTGGCACTTATCATTGTCCTTTTGGCATCAGTGTCCTTTTAGCATCAGTGTCCTTTTAGCATCAGTGTCCTTTTGGCACTTATCATTGTCCTTTTGGCATTAGTGTCCTTTTAGCATCAGTGTCCTTTTGGCACTTATCATTGTCCTTTTGGCATTAGTGTCCTTTTAGCATCAGTGTCCTTTTGGCACTTATCATTGTCCTTTTGGCATTAGTGTCCTTTTAGCATCAGTGTCCTTTTGGCACTTATCATTGTCCTTTTGGCATTAGTGTCCTTTTAGCATCAGTGTCCTTTTGGCACTTATCATTGTCCTTTTGGCATTAGTGTCCTTTTAGCATCAGTGTCCTTTTGGCACTTATCATTGTCCTTTTGGCATTAGTGTCCTTTTAGCAACAGTGTCCTTTTGGCACTTATCATTGTCCTTTTGGCATTAGTGTCCTTTTAGCATCAGTGTCCTTTTGGCACTTATCATTGTCCTTTTGGCATTAGTGTCCTTTTAGCATCAGTGTCCTTTTGGCACTTATCATTGTCCTTTTGGCATTAGTGTCCTTTTAGCAACAGTGTCCTTTTGGCACTTATCATTGTCCTTTTGGCATTAGTGTCCTTTTAGCATCAGTGTCCTTTTGGCACTTATCATTGTCCTTTTGGCATTAGTGTCCTTTTGGCATCAGTGTCCTTTTGGCACTTATCATTGTCCTTTTGGCATTAGAGTCCTTTTAGCATCAGTGTCCTTTTGGCACTTATCATTGTCCTTTTGGCATTAGTGTCCTTTTAGCATCAGTGTCCTTTTGGCACTTATCATTGTCCTTTTGGCATTAGTGTCCTTTTGGCATCAATGTCCTTTTGGCATCAGTGTCCTTTTAGCATCAGTGTCCTTTTGGCACTTATCATTGTCCTTTTGGCATCAGTGTCCTTTTGGCACTTATAGGTTACAAACATAACCCCAGTTATCATTGGCCTTTTGGCATTAGTGTCCTTTTGGCATCAGTGTCCTTTTGGCATCAATGTCCTTTTGGCATCAGTGTCCTTTTAGCATCAGTGTCCTTTTGGCACTTATCATTGTCCTTTTGGCATTAGTGTCTTTTTAGCATCAGTGTCCTTTTGGCACTTATCATTGTCCTTTTGGCATTAGTGTCCTTTTGGCATCAGTGTCCTTTTGGCATCAATGTCCTTTTGGCATCAGTGTCCTTTTAGCATCAGTGTCCTTTTGGCACTTATCATTGTCCTTTTGGCATTAGTGTCCTTTTAGCATCAGTGTCCTTTTGGCACTTATCATTGTCCTTTTGGCATTAGTGTCCTTTTGGCATCAGTGTCCTTTTGGCATCAATGTCCTTTTGGCATCAGTGTCCTTTTAGCATCAGTGTCCTTTTGGCACTTGTCATTGTCCTTTTGGCATTAGTGTCCTTTTAGCATCAGTGTCCTTTTGGCACTTATCATTGTCCTTTTGGCATTAGTGTCCATTTAGCATCAGTGTCCTTTTGGCACTTATCATTGTCCTTTTGGCATTAGTGTCCTTTTAGCATCAGTGTCCTTTTGGCACTTATCATTGTCCTTTTGGCATTAGTGTCCTTTTAGCATCAGTGTCCTTTTGGCACTTATCATTGTCCTTTTGGCATTAGTGTCCTTTTGGCATTAGTGTCCTTTTAGCATCAGTGTCCTTTTGGCACTTATCATTGTCCTTTTGGCATTAGTGTCCTTTTAGCATCAGTGTCCTTTTGGCACTTATCATTGTCCTTTTGGCATTAGTGTCCTTTTAGCATCAGTGTCCTTTTGGCACTTATCATTGTCCTTTTGGCATTAGTGTCCTTTTAGCATCAGTGTCCTTTTGGCACTTATCATTGTCCTTTTGGCATTAGTGTCCTTTTAGCATCAGTGTCCTTTTGGCACTTATCATTGTCCTTTTGGCATTAGTGTCCTTTTAGCATCAGTGTCCTTTTGGCACTTATCATTGTCCTTTTGGCATTAGTGTCCTTTGAGCATCAGTGTCCTTTTGGCACTTATCATTGTCCTTTTGGCATTAGTGTCCTTTTAGCATCAGTGTCCTTTTGGCACTTATCATTGTCCTTTTGGCATTAGTGTCCTTTTAGCATCAGTGTCCTTTTGGCACTTATCATTGTCCTTTTGGCATTAGTGTCCTTTTAGCATCAGTGTCCTTTTGGCACTTATCATTGTCCTTTTGGCATTAGTGTCCTTTTGGCATCAGTGTCCTTTTGGCATCAATGTCCTTTTGGCATCAGTGTCCTTTTAGCATCAGTGTCCTTTTGGCACTTATCATTGTCCTTTTGGCATTAGTGTCCTTTTGGCATCAGTGTCCTTTTGGCATCAATGTCCTTTTGGCATCAGTGTCCTTTTAGCATCAGTGTCCTTTTGGCACTTATCATTGTCCTTTTGGCATCAGTGTCCTTTTAGCATCAGTGTCCTTTTGGCACTTATCATTGTCCTTTTGGCATTAGTGTCTTTTTAGCATCAGTGTCCTTTTGGCACTTATCATTGTCCTTTTGGCATTAGTGTCCTTTTGGCATCAGTGTCCTTTTGGCATCAATGTCCTTTTGGCATCAGTGTCCTTTTAGCATCAGTGTCCTTTTGGCACTTATCATTGTCCTTTTGGCATTAGTGTCCTTTTAGCATCAGTGTCCTTTTGGCACTTATCATTGTCCTTTTGGCATTAGTGTCCTTTTGGCATCAGTGTCCTTTTGGCATCAATGTCCTTTTGGCATCAGTGTCCTTTTAGCATCAGTGTCCTTTTGGCACTTGTCATTGTCCTTTTGGCATTAGTGTCCTTTTAGCATCAGTGTCCTTTTGGCACTTATCATTGTCCTTTTGGCATTAGTGTCCATTTAGCATCAGTGTCCTTTTGGCACTTATCATTGTCCTTTTGGCATTAGTGTCCTTTTAGCATCAGTGTCCTTTTGGCACTTATCATTGTCCTTTTGGCATTAGTGTCCTTTTAGCATCAGTGTCCTTTTGGCACTTATCATTGTCCTTTTGGCATTAGTGTCCTTTTGGCATTAGTGTCCTTTTAGCATCAGTGTCCTTTTGGCACTTATCATTGTCCTTTTGGCCTTAGTGTCCTTTTAGCATCAGTGTCCTTTTGGCACTTATCATTGTCCTTTTGGCATTAGTGTCCTTTTAGCATCAGTGTCCTTTTGGCACTTATCATTGTCCTTTTGGCATTAGTGTCCTTTTAGCATCAGTGTCCTTTTGGCACTTATCATTGTCCTTTTGGCATTAGTGTCCTTTTAGCATCAGTGTCCTTTTGGCACTTATCATTGTCCTTTTGGCATTAGTGTCCTTTTAGCATCAGTGTCCTTTTGGCACTTATCATTGTCCTTTTGGCATTAGTGTCCTTTGAGCATCAGTGTCCTTTTGGCACTTATCATTGTCCTTTTGGCATTAGTGTCCTTTTAGCATCAGTGTCCTTTTGGCACTTATCATTGTCCTTTTGGCATTAGTGTCCTTTTAGCATCAGTGTCCTTTTGGCACTTATCATTGTCCTTTTGGCATTAGTGTCCTTTTAGCATCAGTGTCCTTTTGGCACTTATCATTGTCCTTTTGGCATTAGTGTCCTTTTGGCATCAGTGTCCTTTTGGCATCAATGTCCTTTTGGCATCAGTGTCCTTTTAGCATCAGTGTCCTTTTGGCACTTATCATTGTCCTTTTGGCATTAGTGTCCTTTTAGCATCAGTGTCCTTTTGGCACTTATCATTGTCCTTTTGGCATTAGTGTCCTTTTAGCATCAGTGTCCTTTTGGCACTTATCATTGTCCTTTTGGCATTAGTGTCCTTTTAGCATCAGTGTCCTTTTGGCACTTATCATTGTCCTTTTGGCATTAGTGTCCTTTTGGCATTAGTGTCCTTTTAGCATCAGTGTCCTTTTGGCACTTATCATTGTCCTTTTGGCATTAGTGTCCTTTTAGCATCAGTGTCCTTTTGGCACTTATCATTGTCCTTTTGGCATTAGTGTCCTTTTAGCATCAGTGTCCTTTTGGCACTTATCATTGTCCTTTTGGCATTAGTGTCCTTTTAGCATCAGTGTCCTTTTGGCACTTATCATTGTCCTTTTGGCATTAGTGTCCTTTTAGCATCAGTGTCCTTTTGGCACTTATCATTGTCCTTTTGGCATTAGTGTCCTTTTAGCATCAGTGTCCTTTTGGCACTTATCATTGTCCTTTTGGCATTAGTGTCCTTTGAGCATCAGTGTCCTTTTGGCACTTATCATTGTCCTTTTGGCATTAGTGTCCTTTTAGCATCAGTGTCCTTTTGGCACTTATCATTGTCCTTTTGGCATTAGTGTCCTTTTAGCATCAGTGTCCTTTTGGCACTTATCATTGTCCTTTTGGCATTAGTGTCCTTTTAGCATCAGTGTCCTTTTGGCACTTATCATTGTCCTTTTGGCATTAGTGTCCTTTTAGCATCAGTGTCCTTTTGGCACTTATCATTGTCCTTTTGGCATTAGTGTCCTTTTAGCATCAGTGTCCTTTTGGCACTTATCATTGTCCTTTTGGCATTAGTGTCCTTTTAGCATCAGTGTCCTTTTGGCACTTATCATTGTCCTTTTGGCATTAGTGTCCTTTTAGCATCAGTGTCCTTTTGGCACTTATCATTGTCCTTTTGGCATTAGTGTCCTTTGAGCATCAGTGTCCTTTTGGCACTTATCATTGTCCTTTTGGCATTAGTGTCCTTTTAGCATCAGTGTCCTTTTGGCACTTATCATTGTCCTTTTGGCATTAGTGTCCTTTTGGCATTAGTGTCCTTTTAGCATCAGTGTCCTTTTGGCACTTATCATTGTCCTTTTGGCATTAGTGTCCTTTTAGCATCAGTGTCCTTTTGGCACTTATCATTGTCCTTTTGGCATTAGTGTCCTTTTAGCATCAGTGTCCTTTTGGCACTTATCATTGTCCTTTTGGCATTAGTGTCCTTTTGGCATCAGTGTCCTTTTGGCATCAATGTCCTTTTGGCATCAGTGTCCTTTTAGCATCAGTGTCCTTTTGGCACTTGTCATTGTCCTTTTGGCATTAGTGTCCTTTTAGCATCAGTGTCCTTTTGGAACTTATCATTGTCCTTTTGGCATTAGTGTCCATTTAGCATCAGTGTCCTTTTGGCACTTATCATTGTCCTTTTGGCATTAGTGTCCTTTTAGCATCAGTGTCCTTTTGGCACTTATCATTGTCCTTTTGGCATTAGTGTCCTTTTAGCATCAGTGTCCTTTTGGCACTTATCATTGTCCTTTTGGCATTAGTGTCCTTTTGGCATTAGTGTCCTTTTAGCATCAGTGTCCTTTTGGCACTTATCATTGTCCTTTTGGCATTAGTGTCCTTTTAGCATCAGTGTCCTTTTGGCACTTATCATTGTCCTTTTGGCATTAGTGTCCTTTTAGCATCAGTGTCCTTTTGGCACTTATCATTGTCCTTTTGGCATTAGTGTCCTTTTAGCATCAGTGTCCTTTTGGCACTTATCATTGTCCTTTTGGCATTAGTGTCCTTTTAGCATCAGTGTCCTTTTGGCACTTATCATTGTCCTTTTGGCATTAGTGTCCTTTTAGCATCAGTGTCCTTTTGGCACTTATCATTGTCCTTTTGGCATTAGTGTCCTTTGAGCATCAGTGTCCTTTTGGCACTTATCATTGTCCTTTTGGCATTAGTGTCCTTTTAGCATCAGTGTCCTTTTGGCACTTATCATTGTCCTTTTGGCATTAGTGTCCTTTTAGCATCAGTGTCCTTTTGGCACTTATCATTGTCCTTTTGGCATTAGTGTCCTTTTAGCATCAGTGTCCTTTTGGCACTTATCATTGTCCTTTTGGCATTAGTGTCCTTTTGGCATCAGTGTCCTTTTGGCATCAATGTCCTTTTGGCATCAGTGTCCTTTTAGCATCAGTGTCCTTTTGGCACTTATCATTGTCCTTTTGGCATTAGTGTCCTTTTGGCATCAGTGTCCTTTTGGCATCAATGTCCTTTTGGCATCAGTGTCCTTTTAGCATCAGTGTCCTTTTGGCACTTATCATTGTCCTTTTGGCATCAGTGTCCTTTTAGCATCAGTGTCCTTTTGGCACTTATCATTGTCCTTTTGGCATTAGTGTCTTTTTAGCATCAGTGTCCTTTTGGCACTTATCATTGTCCTTTTGGCATTAGTGTCCTTTTGGCATCAGTGTCCTTTTGGCATCAATGTCCTTTTGGCATCAGTGTCCTTTTAGCATCAGTGTCCTTTTGGCACTTATCATTGTCCTTTTGGCATTAGTGTCCTTTTAGCATCAGTGTCCTTTTGGCACTTATCATTGTCCTTTTGGCATTAGTGTCCTTTTGGCATCAGTGTCCTTTTGGCATCAATGTCCTTTTGGCATCAGTGTCCTTTTAGCATCAGTGTCCTTTTGGCACTTATCATTGTCCTTTTGGCATTAGTGTCTTTTTAGCATCAGTGTCCTTTTGGCACTTATCATTGTCCTTTTGGCATTAGTGTCCTTTTGGCATCAGTGTCCTTTTGGCATCAATGTCCTTTTGGCATCAGTGTCCTTTTAGCATCAGTGTCCTTTTGGCACTTATCATTGTCCTTTTGGCATTAGTGTCCTTTTAGCATCAGTGTCCTTTTGGCACTTATCATTGTCCTTTTGGCATTAGTGTCCTTTTGGCATCAGTGTCCTTTTGGCATCAATGTCCTTTTGGCATCAGTGTCCTTTTAGCATCAGTGTCCTTTTGGCACTTGTCATTGTCCTTTTGGCATTAGTGTCCTTTTAGCATCAGTGTCCTTTTGGCACTTATCATTGTCCTTTTGGCATTAGTGTCCATTTAGCATCAGTGTCCTTTTGGCACTTATCATTGTCCTTTTGGCATTAGTGTCCTTTTAGCATCAGTGTCCTTTTGGCACTTATCATTGTCCTTTTGGCATTAGTGTCCTTTTAGCATCAGTGTCCTTTTGGCACTTATCATTGTCCTTTTGGCATTAGTGTCCTTTTGGCATTAGTGTCCTTTTAGCATCAGTGTCCTTTTGGCACTTATCATTGTCCTTTTGGCATTAGTGTCCTTTTAGCATCAGTGTCCTTTTGGCACTTATCATTGTCCTTTTGGCATTAGTGTCCTTTTAGCATCAGTGTCCTTTTGGCACTTATCATTGTCCTTTTGGCATTAGTGTCCTTTTAGCATCAGTGTCCTTTTGGCACTTATCATTGTCCTTTTGGCATTAGTGTCCTTTTGGCATCAGTGTCCTTTTGGCATCAATGTCCTTTTGGCATCAGTGTCCTTTTAGCATCAGTGTCCTTTTGGCACTTATCATTGTCCTTTTGGCATTAGTGTCCTTTTGGCATCAGTGTCCTTTTGGCATCAATGTCCTTTTGGCATCAGTGTCCTTTTAGCATCAGTGTCCTTTTGGCACTTATCATTGTCCTTTTGGCATCAGTGTCCTTTTAGCATCAGTGTCCTTTTGGCACTTATCATTGTCCTTTTGGCATTAGTGTCTTTTTAGCATCAGTGTCCTTTTGGCACTTATCATTGTCCTTTTGGCATTAGTGTCCTTTTGGCATCAGTGTCCTTTTGGCATCAATGTCCTTTTGGCATCAGTGTCCTTTTAGCATCAGTGTCCTTTTGGCACTTATCATTGTCCTTTTGGCATTAGTGTCCTTTTAGCATCAGTGTCCTTTTGGCACTTATCATTGTCCTTTTGGCATTAGTGTCCTTTTAGCATCAGTGTCCTTTTGGCACTTATCATTGTCCTTTTGGCATTAGTGTCCTTTTAGCATCAGTGTCCTTTTGGCACTTATCATTGTCCTTTTGGCATTAGTGTCCTTTGAGCATCAGTGTCCTTTTGGCACTTATCATTGTCCTTTTGGCATTAGTGTCCTTTTAGCATCAGTGTCCTTTTGGCACTTATCATTGTCCTTTTGGCATTAGTGTCCTTTTAGCATCAGTGTCCTTTTGGCACTTATCATTGTCCTTTTGGCATTAGTGTCCTTTTAGCATCAGTGTCCTTTTGGCACTTATCATTGTCCTTTTGGCATTAGTGTCCTTTTGGCATCAGTGTCCTTTTGGCATCAATGTCCTTTTGGCATCAGTGTCCTTTTAGCATCAGTGTCCTTTTGGCACTTATCATTGTCCTTTTGGCATTAGTGTCCTTTTGGCATCAGTGTCCTTTTGGCATCAATGTCCTTTTGGCATCAGTGTCCTTTTAGCATCAGTGTCCTTTTGGCACTTATCATTGTCCTTTTGGCATCAGTGTCCTTTTAGCATCAGTGTCCTTTTGGCACTTATCATTGTCCTTTTGGCATTAGTGTCTTTTTAGCATCAGTGTCCTTTTGGCACTTATCATTGTCCTTTTGGCATTAGTGTCCTTTTGGCATCAGTGTCCTTTTGGCATCAATGTCCTTTTGGCATCAGTGTCCTTTTAGCATCAGTGTCCTTTTGGCACTTATCATTGTCCTTTTGGCATTAGTGTCCTTTTAGCATCAGTGTCCTTTTGGCACTTATCATTGTCCTTTTGGCATTAGTGTCCTTTTGGCATCAGTGTCCTTTTGGCATCAATGTCCTTTTGGCATCAGTGTCCTTTTAGCATCAGTGTCCTTTTGGCACTTGTCATTGTCCTTTTGGCATTAGTGTCCTTTTAGCATCAGTGTCCTTTTGGCACTTATCATTGTCCTTTTGGCATTAGTGTCCATTTAGCATCAGTGTCCTTTTGGCACTTATCATTGTCCTTTTGGCATTAGTGTCCTTTTAGCATCAGTGTCCTTTTGGCACTTATCATTGTCCTTTTGGCATTAGTGTCCTTTTAGCATCAGTGTCCTTTTGGCACTTATCATTGTCCTTTTGGCATTAGTGTCCTTTTAGCATCAGTGTCCTTTTGGCACTTATCATTGTCCTTTTGGCATTAGTGTCCTTTTAGCATCAGTGTCCTTTTGGCACTTATCATTGTCCTTTTGGCATTAGTGTCCTTTTAGCATCAGTGTCCTTTTGGCACTTATCATTGTCCTTTTGGCATTAGTGTCCTTTTAGCATCAGTGTCCTTTTGGCACTTATCATTGTCCTTTTGGCATTAGTGTCCTTTTAGCATCAGTGTCCTTTTGGCACTTATCATTGTCCTTTTGGCATTAGTGTCCTTTTAGCAACAGTGTCCTTTTGGCACTTATCATTGTCCTTTTGGCATTAGTGTCCTTTTAGCATCAGTGTCCTTTTGGCACTTATCATTGTCCTTTTGGCATTAGTGTCCTTTTAGCATCAGTGTCCTTTTGGCACTTATCATTGTCCTTTTGGCATTAGTGTCCTTTTAGCAACAGTGTCCTTTTGGCACTTATCATTGTCCTTTTGGCATTAGTGTCCTTTTAGCATCAGTGTCCTTTTGGCACTTATCATTGTCCTTTTGGCATTAGTGTCCTTTTGGCATCAGTGTCCTTTTGGCACTTATCATTGTCCTTTTGGCATTAGAGTCCTTTTAGCATCAGTGTCCTTTTGGCACTTATCATTGTCCTTTTGGCATTAGTGTCCTTTTAGCATCAGTGTCCTTTTGGCACTTATCATTGTCCTTTTGGCATTAGTGTCCTTTTGGCATCAATGTCCTTTTGGCATCAGTGTCCTTTTAGCATCAGTGTCCTTTTGGCACTTATCATTGTCCTTTTGGCATCAGTGTCCTTTTGGCATCAGTGTCCTTTTGGCACTTATAGGTTACAAACATAACCCCAGTTATCATTGGCCTTTTGGCATTAGTGTCCTTTTGGCATCAGTGTCCTTTTGGCATCAATGTCCTTTTGGCATCAGTGTCCTTTTAGCATCAGTGTCCTTTTGGCACTTATCATTGTCCTTTTGGCATTAGTGTCTTTTTAGCATCAGTGTCCTTTTGGCACTTATCATTGTCCTTTTGGCATTAGTGTCCTTTTGGCATCAGTGTCCTTTTGGCATCAATGTCCTTTTGGCATCAGTGTCCTTTTAGCATCAGTGTCCTTTTGGCACTTATCATTGTCCTTTTGGCATTAGTGTCCTTTTAGCATCAGTGTCCTTTTGGCACTTATCATTGTCCTTTTGGCATTAGTGTCCTTTTGGCATCAGTGTCCTTTTGGCATCAATGTCCTTTTGGCATCAGTGTCCTTTTAGCATCAGTGTCCTTTTGGCACTTGTCATTGTCCTTTTGGCATTAGTGTCCTTTTAGCATCAGTGTCCTTTTGGCACTTATCATTGTCCTTTTGGCATTAGTGTCCATTTAGCATCAGTGTCCTTTTGGCACTTATCATTGTCCTTTTGGCATTAGTGTCCTTTTAGCATCAGTGTCCTTTTGGCACTTATCATTGTCCTTTTGGCATTAGTGTCCTTTTAGCATCAGTGTCCTTTTGGCACTTATCATTGTCCTTTTGGCATTAGTGTCCTTTTGGCATTAGTGTCCTTTTAGCATCAGTGTCCTTTTGGCACTTATCATTGTCCTTTTGGCATTAGTGTCCTTTTAGCATCAGTGTCCTTTTGGCACTTATCATTGTCCTTTTGGCATTAGTGTCCTTTTAGCATCAGTGTCCTTTTGGCACTTATCATTGTCCTTTTGGCATTAGTGTCCTTTTAGCATCAGTGTCCTTTTGGCACTTATCATTGTCCTTTTGGCATTAGTGTCCTTTTAGCATCAGTGTCCTTTTGGCACTTATCATTGTCCTTTTGGCATTAGTGTCCTTTTAGCATCAGTGTCCTTTTGGCACTTATCATTGTCCTTTTGGCATTAGTGTCCTTTGAGCATCAGTGTCCTTTTGGCACTTATCATTGTCCTTTTGGCATTAGTGTCCTTTTAGCATCAGTGTCCTTTTGGCACTTATCATTGTCCTTTTGGCATTAGTGTCCTTTTAGCATCAGTGTCCTTTTGGCACTTATCATTGTCCTTTTGGCATTAGTGTCCTTTTAGCATCAGTGTCCTTTTGGCACTTATCATTGTCCTTTTGGCATTAGTGTCCTTTTAGCATCAGTGTCCTTTTGGCACTTATCATTGTCCTTTTGGCATTAGTGTCCTTTTAGCATCAGTGTCCTTTTGGCACTTATCATTGTCCTTTTGGCATTAGTGTCCTTTTGGCATCAGTGTCCTTTTGGCATCAATGTCCTTTTGGCATCAGTGTCCTTTTAGCATCAGTGTCCTTTTGGCACTTATCATTGTCCTTTTGGCATCAGTGTCCTTTTAGCATCAGTGTCCTTTTGGCACTTATCATTGTCCTTTTGGCATTAGTGTCCTTTTAGCATCAGTGTCCTTTTGGCACTTATCATTGTCCTTTTGGCATTAGTGTCCTTTTAGCATCAGTGTCCTTTTGGCACTTATCATTGTCCTTTTGGCATTAGTGTCCTTTTAGCATCAGTGTCCTTTTGGCACTTATCATTGTCCTTTTGGCCTTAGTGTCCTTTTGGCATTAGTGTCCTTTTAGCATCAGTGTCCTTTTGGCACTTATCATTGTCCTTTTGGCATTAGTGTCCTTTTAGCATCAGTGTCCTTTTGGCACTTATCATTGTCCTTTTGGCATTAGTGTCCTTTTAGCATCAGTGTCCTTTTGGCACTTATCATTGTCCTTTTGGCATTAGTGTCCTTTTAGCATCAGTGTCCTTTTGGCACTTATCATTGTCCTTTTGGCATTAGTGTCCTTTTAGCATCAGTGTCCTTTTGGCACTTATCATTGTCCTTTTGGCATTAGTGTCCTTTTAGCATCAGTGTCCTTTTGGCACTTATCATTGTCCTTTTGGCATTAGTGTCCTTTGAGCATCAGTGTCCTTTTGGCACTTATCATTGTCCTTTTGGCATTAGTGTCCTTTTAGCATCAGTGTCCTTTTGGCACTTATCATTGTCCTTTTGGCATTAGTGTCCTTTTAGCATCAGTGTCCTTTTGGCACTTATCATTGTCCTTTTGGCATTAGTGTCCTTTTAGCATCAGTGTCCTTTTGGCACTTATCATTGTCCTTTTGGCATTAGTGTCCTTTTAGCATCAGTGTCCTTTTGGCACTTATCATTGTCCTTTTGGCATTAGTGTCCTTTTAGCATCAGTGTCCTTTTGGCACTTATCATTGTCCTTTTGGCATTAGTGTCCTTTTAGCATCAGTGTCCTTTTGGCACTTATCATTGTCCTTTTGGCATTAGTGTCCTTTTGGCATCAGTGTCCTTTTGGCATCAATGTCCTTTTGGCATTAGTGTCCTTTTAGCATCAGTGTCCTTTTGGCACTTATCATTGTCCTTTTGGCATTAGTGTCCTTTTAGCATCAGTGTCCTCATTGTCCTTTTGGCATTAGTGTCCTTTTAGCATCAGTGTCCTTTTGGCACTTATCATTGTCCTTTTGGCATTAGTGTCCTTTTAGCATCAGTGTCCTTTTGGCACTTATCATTGTCCTTTTGGCATTAGTGTCCTTTTAGCATCAGTGTCCTTTTGGCACTTATCATTGTCCTTTTGGCATTAGTGTCCTTTTAGCATCAGTGTCCTTTTGGCACTTATCATTGTCCTTTTGGCATTAGTGTCCTTTTAGCATCAGTGTCCTTTTGGCACTTATCATTGTCCTTTTGGCATTAGTGTCCTTTTAGCATCAGTGTCCTTTTGGCACTTATCATTGTCCTTTTGGCATTAGTGTCCTTTTGGCATCAGTGTCCTTTTGGCATCAATGTCCTTTTGGCATCAGTGTCCTTTTGGCACTTATCATTGTCCTTTTGGCATCAGTGTCCTTTTAGCATCAGTGTCCTTTTGGCACTTATCATTGTCCTTTTGGCATTAGTGTCCTTTTAGCATCAGTGTCCTTTTGGCACTTATCATTGTCCTTTTGGCATTAGTGTCCTTTTAGCATCAGTGTCCTTTTGGCACTTATCATTGTCCTTTTGGCATTAGTGTCCTTTTAGCATCAGTGTCCTTTTGGCACTTATCATTGTCCTTTTGGCATTAGTGTCCTTTTAGCATCAGTGTCCTTTTGGCACTTATCATTGTCCTTTTGGCATTAGTGTCCTTTTAGCATCAGTGTCCTCATTGTCCTTTTGGCATTAGTGTCCTTTTAGCATCAGTGTCCTTTTGGCACTTATCATTGTCCTTTTGGCATTAGTGTCCTTTTAGCATCAGTGTCCTTTTGGCACTTATCATTGTCCTTTTGGCATTAGTGTCCTTTTAGCATCAGTGTCCTTTTGGCACTTATCATTGTCCTTTTGGCATTAGTGTCCTTTTAGCATCAGTGTCCTTTTGGCACTTATCATTGTCCTTTTGGCATTAGTGTCCTTTTGGCATCAGTGTCCTTTTGGCACTTATCATTGTCCTTTTGGCATTAGTGTCCTTTTGGCATCAGTGTCCTTTTGGCATCAGTGTCCTTTTGGCATCAATGTTCTTTTGGCATCAGTGTCCTTTTAGCATCAGTGTCCTTTTGGCACTTATCATTGTCCTTTTGGCATTAGTGTCCTTTTAGCATCAGTGTCCTTTTGGCACTTATCATTGTCCTTTTGGCATTAGTGTCCTTTTAGCATCAGTGTCCTTTTGGCACTTATCATTGTCCTTTTGGCATTAGTGTCCTTTTAGCATCAGTGTCCTTTTGGCACTTATCATTGTCCTTTTGGCATTAGTGTCCTTTTAGCATCAGTGTCTTTTTGGCACTTATCATTGTCCTTTTGGCATTAGTGTCCTTTTAGCATCAGTGTCCTTTTGGCACTTATCATTGTCCTTTTGGCATTAGTGTCCTTTTGGCATCAGTGTCCTTTTTAGTAGGGGGTACTAAGCACAAAAAATGGCCAAATCGTTACGCGGCGGATAAAAGCATGAAATTTGATACAGATGTCCCTTGGGTCATCCTAAAACATCCTAGAAGGGGTGCCCAAAAAAATCTTAAACAGGAAGTGAGTTATGGACAAAATTCAAAATGGCCACCTAAACTGTTGACCGTTGACTCAAAAGACAACAAAAGAATCTCCAAAAAGCATAACATTTGGCACATATGTCCCTTGGGTCATCCTAAGACATCCTAGAAGGGGTGCCCAAAGGAATCTGAAACAGGAAGTGAGTTATGGACTAAATTGAAAATGGCCGCCTAGTGTTGTCGATTGACTCAAAAGACAACTAAAGAATCTCATAAAAGCATACAATTTGGCACACATGTCCTTTTGGTCATCCTAAGACATCCTAGAAGGGGTGCCCAAAAAAATCTTAAGCAGGAACTGAGTTATTGACAAAATTGAAAATGGCCGCCTACAGTGTTATCCATTGACTCAAAAGACAACTAAAGAATCTCATAAAAGCACACAATTTGGCATACATGTCCCTTGGGTCATCCCAAGACATCCCAGAAGGGGTGCCCATAAAAATCTTAAACAGGAAGTGAGTCATTGACTAAATTGAAAATCACCGTCTACAGTGTTGTCGATTGACTCAAAAGACAACTAAAGAATCTCATAAAAGCATACAATTTGGCATACATGTCCCTTGGGTCATCCTAAGACATCCTAGAAGGGGTGCCTGAAATTATCTGAAACAGGAAGTGAGTTATTGACTAAATTGAAAATGGCCGTGTACAGTGTTGACAGATGATGCAAAAGACACTCGTAAAAAATTATCTCATATAAAAGCATGAAATTTGGTACAAATGTCCCTTGGGTGATCTGAATGCATCTAAGGGGTGCCAAAAAAAGTTTTAATAGTCTCTCAATGGAAAACACTCCTCCCACACGGGCTGCACTGCTACAATAGTCAAATCGAGCAGCCAATCTGGCATTTGGTCCAGAAGCCTGAAAGCTATGCAATCTCTACCATCTCCTGACAAATATTGATGGATTAAAGTCGCTGATTCGTGGACACCTTTATGGACACTCTTGCCAGAGGCTGCTTAAGTTTGTAGAGAACTCAAGTGTGGCTGCAAAGCTGAGCCCTTCTGTTCGAGAAAGTGTAGATGCCGGGATGCTGGGTTACCTTGCAGAGCATTATGCCAATGTGCTGGTAATTGCGAAATGGCACACATGAATACATGTAGTTACTAAACACTAATCACAAAAAAACAGTAATGATCAAGAAGAAAATACATGAGAAGATAGAGTGTAAAACAAGCAAGAAGATGTAGAGTGCAAAATAAATAAGATGCAGAGAGTAAAATAAGAATATGCAGATTAAGATAAGATGCAGAGTAAAATAAATAAGAATATGCAGAGAGTTAGATAAATAAAGAAGATTCAAAGAGTACAATAAAAAAATAATGCAGAAAGTAAAATGAATAAGTGATGTAGAAATGAAAACAGAAGGTAGACTACAAAATACGGCAGGTTATGCACTGCATAACCTGTCGTATTGAGTCTGCATAATATGCAGACTGCCATGGTCAACTGTTTAAACAGCCATTTAGAATTTCTTCAACATGGTCCCTTCCTAAAAAGTTTAATAAACAAGCAAATAAATAACCTCTTCTAGGATATATTAAGAAGCACTCAATGTACGTACCAAATTATACACTTTTATGACGTCCCTTTATGTTTTCTTTTGTGTCAACTGCTTTAGGCGGTCACTTCCTGTTTAAAACCTTTTTGGGCACCCCTTGTAGGATGCGTTCAGATCACCCAAGGGACATTTGTACCACATTTCATGCTTTTATGAGATTCTTTAGGTATCTTGCATCATCTTTCAACACTGTAGGCGGCCATTTTCAATTTAGTCAATAATTCACTTCCTGTTTCAGATTATTTTGGGCACCCCTTCTAGGATGTGTTAGGATGACCCAAGGGACATATGTGCCAAATTGTATGCTTTTTGGAGATTCTATAGGCTTTTTGAGTCAATCGCCAGCACTGTAGGCGGCCATTTTCAATTTAGTCAATAACTCACTTCCTGTTGAAGACTTTTTTGGGCACCCCTTCTAGGATGTCTTAGGATGACCCAAGGGACATGTGTGACACATTTTATACTTTTTGGAGATTCTTTAGTTGTCTTTTGAGTCAATCGACAACACTAGGCGGCCATTTTCAATTTGGTCAATAACTCACTTCCTGTTTCAGATTTTTTTGGGCACCCCTTCTAGGATGTTTTAGGATGACCCAAGGGACATCTGTATCAAATTTCATGCTTTTATCCGCCGCGTAACGATTTTTCACTTAGTACCCCCTACTATTTGGCATCAATGTCCTTTTGGCATCAGTGTCCTTTTAGCATCAGTGTCCTTTTGGCACTTATCATTGTCCTTTTGGCATTAGTGTCCTTTTAGCATCAGTGTCCTTTTGGCACTTATCATTGTCCTTTTGGCATTAGTGTCCTTTTGGCATCAGTGTCCTTTTGGCATCAATGTCCTTTTGGCATCAGTGTCCTTTTAGCATCAGTGTCCTTTTGGCACTTATCATTGTCCTTTTGGCATTAGTGTCCTTTTAGCATCAGTGTCCTTTTGGCACTTATCATTGTCCTTTTGGCATTAGTGTCCTTTTAGCATCAGTGTCCTTTTGGCACTTATCATTGTCCTTTTGGCATTAGTGTCCTTTTAGCAACAGTGTCCTTTTGGCACTTATCATTGTCCTTTTGGCATTAGTGTCCTTTTAGCATCAGTGTCCTTTTGGCACTTATCATTGTCCTTTTGGCATTAGTGTCCTTTTAGCATCAGTGTCCTTTTGGCACTTATCATTGTCCTTTTGGCATTAGTGTCCTTTTAGCATCAGTGTCCTTTTGGCACTTATCATTGTCCTTTTGGCATTAGTGTCCTTTTAGCATCAGTGTCCTTTTGGCACTTATCATTGTCCTTTTGGCATTAGTGTCCTTTTGGCATCAGTGTCCTTTTGACATCAATGTCCTTTTGGCATCAGTGTCCTTTTAGCATCAGTGTCCTTTTGACACTTATCATTGTCCTTTTGGCATCAGTGTCCTTTTAGCATCAGTGTCCTTTTGGCACTTATCATTGTCCTTTTGGCATTAGTGTCCTTTTAGCATCAGTGTCCTTTTGGCACTTATCATTGTCCTTTTGGCATTAGTGTCCTTTTAGCATCAGTGTCCTTTTGGCACTTATCATTGTCCTTTTGGCATTAGTGTCCTTTTAGCATCAGTGTCCTTTTGGCACTTATCATTGTCCTTTTGGCATTAGTGTCCTTTTGGCATTAGTGTCCTTTTAGCATCAGTGTCCTTTTGGCACTTATCATTGTCCTTTTGGCATTAGTGTCCTTTTAGCATCAGTGTCCTTTTGGCACTTATCATTGTCCTTTTGGCATTAGTGTCCTTTTAGCATCAGTGTCCTTTTGGCACTTATCATTGTCCTTTTGGCATTAGTGTCCTTTTAGCATCAGTGTCCTTTTGGCACTTATCATTGTCCTTTTGGCATTAGTGTCCTTTTAGCATCAGTGTCCTTTTGGCACTTATCATTGTCCTTTTGGCATTAGTGTCCTTTTAGCATCAGTGTCCTTTTGGCACTTATCATTGTCCTTTTGGCATTAGTGTCCTTTGAGCATCAGTGTCCTTTTGGCACTTATCATTGTCCTTTTGGCATTAGTGTCCTTTTAGCATCAGTGTCCTTTTGGCACTTATCATTGTCCTTTTGGCATTAGTGTCCTTTTAGCATCAGTGTCCTTTTGGCACTTATCATTGTCCTTTTGGCATTAGTGTCCTTTTAGCATCAGTGTCCTTTTGGCACTTATCATTGTCCTTTTGGCATTAGTGTCCTTTTAGCATCAGTGTCCTTTTGGCACTTATCATTGTCCTTTTGGCATTAGTGTCCTTTTAGCATCAGTGTCCTTTTGGCACTTATCATTGTCCTTTTGGCATTAGTGTCCTTTTAGCATCAGTGTCCTTTTGGCACTTATCATTGTCCTTTTGGCATTAGTGTCCTTTTGGCATCAGTGTCCTTTTGGCATCAATGTCCTTTTGGCATCAGTGTCCTTTTAGCATCAGTGTCCTTTTGGCACTTATCATTGTCCTTTTGGCATCAGTGTCCTTTTAGCATCAGTGTCCTTTTGGCACTTATCATTGTCCTTTTGGCATTAGTGTCCTTTTAGCATCAGTGTCCTTTTGGCACTTATCATTGTCCTTTTGGCATTAGTGTCCTTTTAGCATCAGTGTCCTTTTGGCACTTATCATTGTCCTTTTGGCATTAGTGTCCTTTTAGCATCAGTGTCCTTTTGGCACTTATCATTGTCCTTTTGGCATTAGTGTCCTTTTAGCATCAGTGTCCTTTTGGCACTTATCATTGTCCTTTTGGCATTAGTGTCCTTTTAGCATCAGTGTCCTCATTGTCCTTTTGGCATTAGTGTCCTTTTAGCATCAGTGTCCTTTTGGCACTTATCATTGTCCTTTTGGCATTAGTGTCCTTTTAGCATCAGTGTCCTTTTGGCACTTATCATTGTCCTTTTGGCATTAGTGTCCTTTTAGCATCAGTGTCCTTTTGGCACTTATCATTGTCCTTTTGGCATTAGTGTCCTTTTAGCATCAGTGTCCTCATTGTCCTTTTGGCATTAGTGTCCTTTTAGCATCAGTGTCCTTTTGGCACTTATCATTGTCCTTTTGGCATTAGTGTCCTTTTAGCATCAGTGTCCTTTTGGCACTTGTCATTGTCCTTTTGGCATTAGTGTCCTTTTAGCATCAGTGTCCTTTTGGCACTTATCATTGTCCTTTTGGCATTAGTGTCCATTTAGCATCAGTGTCCTTTTGGCACTTATCATTGTCCTTTTGGCATTAGTGTCCTTTTAGCATCAGTGTCCTTTTGGCACTTATCATTGTCCTTTTGGCATTAGTGTCCTTTTAGCATCAGTGTCCTTTTGGCACTTATCATTGTCCTTTTGGCATTAGTGTCCTTTTGGCATTAGTGTCCTTTTAGCATCAGTGTCCTTTTGGCACTTATCATTGTCCTTTTGGCATTAGTGTCCTTTTAGCGTCAGTGTCCTTTTGGCACTTATCATTGTCCTTTTGGCATTAGTGTCCTTTTAGCATCAGTGTCCTTTTGGCACTTATCATTGTCCTTTTGGCATTAGTGTCCTTTTAGCATCAGTGTCCTTTTGGCACTTATCATTGTCCTTTTGGCATTAGTGTCCTTTTAGCATCAGTGTCCTTTTGGCACTTATCATTGTCCTTTTGGCATTAGTGTCCTTTTAGCATCAGTGTCCTTTTGGCACTTATCATTGTCCTTTTGGCATTAGTGTCCTTTGAGCATCAGTGTCCTTTTGGCACTTATCATTGTCCTTTTGGCATTAGTGTCCTTTTAGCATCAGTGTCCTTTTGGCACTTATCATTGTCCTTTTGGCATTAGTGTCCTTTTAGCATCAGTGTCCTTTTGGCACTTATCATTGTCCTTTTGGCATTAGTGTCCTTTTAGCATCAGTGTCCTTTTGGCACTTATCATTGTCCTTTTGGCATTAGTGTCCTTTTAGCATCAGTGTCCTTTTGGCACTTATCATTGTCCTTTTGGCATTAGTGTCCTTTTAGCATCAGTGTCCTTTTGGCACTTATCATTGTCCTTTTGGCATTAGTGTCCTTTTAGCATCAGTGTCCTTTTGGCACTTATCATTGTCCTTTTGGCATTAGTGTCCTTTTGGCATCAGTGTCCTTTTGGCACTTATAGGTTACAAACATAACCCCAGTTATCATTGGCCTTTTGGCATTAGTGTCCTTTTGGCATCAGTGTCCTTTTGGCATCAATGTCCTTTTGGCATCAGTGTCCTTTTGGCATCAGTGTCCTTTTGGCATCAGTGTCCTTTTGGCATCAGTGTCCTTTTGGCACCAGAGGACAAGCACACGGCTTTAAACCACAATCCAAGGTGATAGGCCACGCCCCCAGGCCGATAAGCCCCGCCCACAGCTCCACAACACGCCCCCATGGTGATAGGCCACGCCCCCAGCTTCAAACCACACCCCGCTCGCCGAGAGAGGACAAGCACACGGCTTTAAACCACAATCCAAGGTGATAGGCCACGCCCCCAGGCCGATAAGCCACGCCCACAGCTCCAAAACATGCCCCATGGTGATAGGCCACGCCCCCAGCTTCAAACCACACCCCCCTCGCCGAGAGAGGACAAGCACACGGCTTAAAACCACAATCCAAGGTGATAGGCCACGCCCCCAGGCTGATAAGCCACGCCCACGGCTCCAAAACACGCCCCCATGGTGATAGGCCACGCCCCCAGCTTCAAACCACACCCCCCTCGCCGAGAGAGGACAAGCACACGGCTTAAAACCCCAATCCAAGGTGATAGGCCACGCCCCCAGGCCGATAAGCCACGCCCACGGCTCCAAAACACGCCCCCATGGTGATAGGCCACGCCCCCAGCTTCAAACCACACCCCCCTCGCCGAGAGAGGACAAGCACACGGCTTAAAACCCCAGTCCAAGGTGATAGGCCACGCCCCCAGGCCGATAAGCCACGCCCACAGCTGCAAAACACACCCCCATGGCGATAGGCCACGCCCCCAGCTTCAAACCACACCCCCCTCGCCGATAGAGGACAAGCACACGGCTTTAAACCACAATCCAAGGTGATAGGCCACGCCCCCAAGCCGACAGGCCACGCCCACAGCTCCAAACCACCCCCCCCCCCCCGGGTGATAGGACACGCCCACAGCTCCAAACCACTCCCTCCTCACCGATAGGCCACGCCCCCGGCTTCAAACCACACCCCCCGAAGCGATAGGCCACGCCCACAGAGCGGGTAGGGGAGGGCCCGGGGGGCGGGGTTAAGTGTTCGACCGATCAAACCGATCAATCGATCGATCGATCGATCAGTGCAGCCTCTATGGCTTGGATTGTGGAAAAATCTCTCCAAATGACTATGTCCAGAAGTCAAAATCGGTGATAATGACTATGTCCAGAAGTCAAAACGGCGAAAGATGGGGTTTTGCCCGGCTCTCCACGCGGCCCCGGGGAGCCTCCGGCCCCCACCGGGGTGCCCAGCCAGAGCCCAGCTAAGTCCTCTACCTGGCTCTCCATCCGAACCCGGGGACCCACTCTTAAGCACCCCCCCCGGAGTCTGGACCCACAGCCGCGGGCGCTAGTTGCCCGGGGACAGGGGAGTATAAGCCAATTTCGGCCCGGGGACAGGGGGGTACAAATCCATTTATATCCCTGAATTCTTCTAAGTCGAAACTGCAGAAGATGCAGTTTTGCGGGGCCCCCCACGCCAAACCGAGGCCCCTTAAGAGGACAGCACTCTGCCAGGTGTAACCAAAGTCATGCCTGGTTCCGTGTTCCGCAGCCCACCTGAGCTTTCTACGCTGTAGCGCCCCCTGGTGCTTCTCCAAAGTGTCCGATATTTCATTTTTTTTTTTAAGGATGCTTTCCTTAGGGAAAAAAAAAAGTTATCATTGTCCTTTTGGCATCAGTGTCCTTTTGGCATTTATAGGTTACAAACATAACCCCAGTTATCATTGGCCTTTTGGCATTAGTGTCCTTTTGGCATCAGTGTCCTTTTGGCATCAATGTCCTTTTGGCATCAGTGTCCTTTTAGCATCAGTGTCCTTTTGGCACTTATCATTGTCCTTTTGGCATTAGTGTCCTTTTAGCATCAGTGTCCTTTTGGCACTTATCATTGTCCTTTTGGCATTAGTGTCCTTTTGGCATCAGTGTCCTTTTGGCATCAATGTCCTTTTGGCATCAGTGTCCTTTTAGCATCAGTGTCCTTTTGGCACTTATCATTGTCCTTTTGGCATTAGTGTCCTTTTAGCATCAGTGTCCTTTTGGCACTTATCATTGTCCTTTTGGCATTAGTGTCCTTTTAGCATCAGTGTCCTTTTGGCACTTATCATTGTCCTTTTGGCATTAGTGTCCTTTTAGCATCAGTGTCCTTTTGGCACTTATCATTGTCCTTTTGGCATTAGTGTCCTTTTACCATCAGTGTCCTTTTGGCACTTATCATTGTCCTTTTGGCATTAGTGTCCTTTTAGCATCAGTGTCCTTTTGGCACTTATCATTGTCCTTTTGGCATTAGTGTCCTTTTAGCATCAGTGTCCTTTTGGCACTTATCATTGTCCTTTTGGCATTAGTGTCCTTTTAGCATCAGTGTCCTTTTGGCACTTATCATTGTCCTTTTGGCATTAGTGTCCTTTTGGCATCAGTGTCCTTTTGGCATCAATGTCCTTTTGGCATCAGTGTCCTTTTAGCATCAGTGTCCTTTTGACACTTATCATTGTCCTTTTGGCATCAGTGTCCTTTTAGCATCAGTGTCCTTTTGGCACTTATCATTGTCCTTTTGGCATTAGTGTCCTTTTAGCATCAGTGTCCTTTTGGCACTTATCATTGTCCTTTTGGCATTAGTGTCCTTTTGGCATCAGTGTCCTTTTGGCATCAATGTCCTTTTGGCATCAGTGTCCTTTTAGCATCAGTGTCCTTTTGGCACTTATCATTGTCCTTTTGGCATTAGTGTCCTTTTAGCATCAGTGTCCTTTTGGCACTTATCATTGTCCTTTTGGCATTAGTGTCCTTTTGGCATCAGTGTCCTTTTGGCATCAATGTCCTTTTGGCATCAGTGTCCTTTTAGCATCAGTGTCCTTTTGGCACTTATCATTGTCCTTTTGGCATTAGTGTCCTTTTAGCATCAGTGTCCTTTTGGCACTTATCATTGTCCTTTTGGCATTAGTGTCCTTTTAGCATCAGTGTCCTTTTGGCACTTATCATTGTCCTTTTGGCATTAGTGTCCTTTTAGCATCAGTGTCCTTTTGGCACTTATCATTGTCCTTTTGGCATTAGTGTCCTTTTACCATCAGTGTCCTTTTGGCACTTATCATTGTCCTTTTGGCATTAGTGTCCTTTTAGCATCAGTGTCCTTTTGGCACTTATCATTGTCCTTTTGGCATTAGTGTCCTTTTAGCATCAGTGTCCTTTTGGCACTTATCATTGTCCTTTTGGCATTAGTGTCCTTTTAGCATCAGTGTCCTTTTGGCACTTATCATTGTCCTTTTGGCATTAGTGTCCTTTTGGCATCAGTGTCCTTTTGGCATCAATGTCCTTTTGGCATCAGTGTCCTTTTAGCATCAGTGTCCTTTTGACACTTATCATTGTCCTTTTGGCATCAGTGTCCTTTTAGCATCAGTGTCCTTTTGGCACTTATCATTGTCCTTTTGGCATTAGTGTCCTTTTAGCATCAGTGTCCTTTTGGCACTTATCATTGTCCTTTTGGCATTAGTGTCCTTTTAGCATCAGTGTCCTTTTGGCACTTATCATTGTCCTTTTGGCATTAGTGTCCTTTTAGCATCAGTGTCCTTTTGGCACTTATCATTGTCCTTTTGGCATTAGTGTCCTTTTGGCATCAGTGTCCTTTTGGCATCAATGTCCTTTTGGCATCAGTGTCCTTTTAGCATCAGTGTCATTTTGGCACTTATCATTGTCCTTTTGGCATTAGTGTCCTTTTAGCATCAGTGTCCTTTTGGCACTTATCATTGTCCTTTTGGCATTAGTGTCCTTTTAGCATCAGTGTCCTTTTGGCACTTATCATTGTCCTTTTGGCATTAGTGTCCTTTTAGCATCAGTGTCCTTTTGGCACTTATCATTGTCCTTTTGGCATTAGTGTCCTTTTAGCATCAGTGTCCTTTTGGCACTTATCATTGTCCTTTTGGCATTAGTGTCCTTTTAGCATCAGTGTCCTTTTGGCACTTATCATTGTCCTTTTGGCATTAGTGTCCTTTTAGCAACAGTGTCCTTTTGGCACTTATCATTGTCCTTTTGGCATTAGTGTCCTTTTAGCATCAGTGTCCTTTTGGCACTTATCATTGTCCTTTTGGCATTAGTGTCCTTTTAGCATCAGTGTCCTTTTGGCACTTATCATTGTCCTTTTGGCATTAGTGTCCTTTTGGCATCAGTGTCCTTTTGGCATCAATGTCCTTTTGGCATCAGTGTCCTTTTAGCATCAGTGTCCTTTTGGCACTTATCATTGTCCTTTTGGCATCAGTGTCCTTTTAGCATCAGTGTCCTTTTGGCACTTATCATTGTCCTTTTGGCATTAGTGTCCTTTTAGCATCAGTGTCCTTTTGGCACTTATCATTGTCCTTTTGGCATTAGTGTCCTTTTAGCATCAGTGTCCTTTTGGCACTTATCATTGTCCTTTTGGCATTAGTGTCCTTTTAGCATCAGTGTCCTTTTGGCACTTATCATTGTCCTTTTGGCATTAGTGTCCTTTTAGCATCAGTGTCCTTTTGGCACTTATCATTGTCCTTTTGGCATTAGTGTCCTTTTAGCATCAGTGTCCTTTTGGCACTTATAGGTTACAAACATAACCCCAGTTATCATTGGCCTTTTGGCATTAGTGTCCTTTTGGCATCAGTGTCCTTTTGGCATCAATGTCCTTTTGGCATCAGTGTCCTTTTAGCATCAGTGTCCTTTTGGCACTTATCATTGTCCTTTTGGCATTAGTGTCTTTTTAGCATCAGTGTCCTTTTGGCACTTATCATTGTCCTTTTGGCATTAGTGTCCTTTTGGCATCAGTGTCCTTTTGGCATCAATGTCCTTTTGGCATCAGTGTCCTTTTAGCATCAGTGTCCTTTTGGCACTTATCATTGTCCTTTTGGCATTAGTGTCCTTTTAGCATCAGTATCCTTTTGGCACTTATCATTGTCCTTTTGGCATTAGTGTCCTTTTGGCATCAGTGTCCTTTTGGCATCAATGTCCTTTTGGCATCAGTGTCCTTTTGGCACTTGTCATTGTCCTTTTGGCATTAGTGTCCTTTTAGCATCAGTGTCCTTTTGGCACTTATCATTGTCCTTTTGGCATTAGTGTCCATTTAGCATCAGTGTCCTTTTGGCACTTATCATTGTCCTTTTGGCATTAGTGTCCTTTTAGCATCAGTGTCCTTTTGGCACTTATCATTTTTCCTTTTGGCATTAGTGTCCTTTTAGCATCAGTGTCCTTTTGGCACTTATCATTGTCCTTTGGCATTAGTGTCCTTTTGGCATTAGTGTCCTTTTAGCATCAGTGTCCTTTTGGCACTTATCATTGTCCTTTTGGCATTAGTGTCCTTTTAGCATCAGTGTCCTTTTGGCACTTATCATTGTCCTTTTGGCATTAGTGTCCTTTTAGCATCAGTGTCCTTTTGGCACTTATCATTGTCCTTTTGGCATTAGTCTCCTTTTAGCATCAGTGTCCTTTTGGCACTTATCATTGTCCTTTTGGCATTAGTGTCCTTTTAGCATCAGTGTCCTTTTGGCACTTATCATTGTCCTTTTGGCATTAGTGTCCTTTTAGCATCAGTGTCCTTTTGGCACTTATCATTGTCCTTTTGGCATTAGTGTCCTTTGAGCATCAGTGTCCTTTTGGCACTTATCATTGTCCTTTTGGCATTAGTGTCCTTTTAGCATCAGTGTCCTTTTGGCACTTATCATTGTCCTTTTGGCATTAGTGTCCTTTTAGCATCAGTGTCCTTTTGGCACTTATCATTGTCCTTTTGGCATTAGTGTCCTTTTAGCATCAGTGTCCTTTTGGCACTTATCATTGTCCTTTTGGCATTAGTGTCCTTTTAGCATCAGTGTCCTTTTGGCACTTATCATTGTCCTTTTGGCATTAGTGTCCTTTTAGCATCAGTGTCCTTTTGGCACTTATCATTGTCCTTTTGGCATTAGTGTCCTTTTAGCATCAGTGTCCTTTTGGCACTTATCATTGTCCTTTTGGCATTAGTGTCCTTTTGGCATCAGTGTCCTTTTGGCATCAATGTCCTTTTGGCATCAGTGTCCTTTTAGCATCAGTGTCCTTTTGGCACTTATCATTGTCCTTTTGGCATCAGTGTCCTTTTAGCATCAGTGTCCTTTTGGCACTTATCATTGTCCTTTTGGCATTAGTGTCCTTTTAGCATCAGTGTCCTTTTGGCACTTATCATTGTCCTTTTGGCATTAGTGTCCTTTTAGCATCAGTGTCCTTTTGGCACTTATCATTGTCCTTTTGGCATTAGTGTCCTTTTAGCATCAGTGTCCTTTTGGCACTTATCATTGTCCTTTTGGCATTAGTGTCCTTTTGGCATCAGTGTCCTTTTGGCATCAATGTCCTTTTGGCATCAGTGTCCTTTTAGCATCAGTGTCCTTTTGGCACTTATCATTGTCCTTTTGGCATCAGTGTCCTTTTAGCATCAGTGTCCTTTTGGCACTTATCATTGTCCTTTTGGCATTAGTGTCCTTTTAGCATCAGTGTCCTTTTGGCACTTATCATTGTCCTTTTGGCATTAGTGTCCTTTTAGCATCAGTGTCCTTTTGGCACTTATCATTGTCCTTTTGGCATTAGTGTCCTTTTAGCATCAGTGTCCTTTTGGCACTTATCATTGTCCTTTTGGCATTAGTGTCCTTTTAGCATCAGTGTCCTTTTGGCACTTATCATTGTCCTTTTGGCATTAGTGTCCTTTTAGCATCAGTGTCCTCATTGTCCTTTTGGCATTAGTGTCCTTTTAGCATCAGTGTCCTTTTGGCACTTATCATTGTCCTTTTGGCATTAGTGTCCTTTTAGCATCAGTGTCCTTTTGGCACTTATCATTGTCCTTTTGGCATTAGTGTCCTTTTAGCATCAGTGTCCTTTTGGCACTTATCATTGTCCTTTTGGCATTAGTGTCCTTTTAGCATCAGTGTCCTTTTGGCACTTATCATTGTCCTTTTGGCATTAGTGTCCTTTTGGCATCAGTGTCCTTTTGGCACTTATCATTGTCCTTTTGGCTTTAGTGTCCTTTTGGCATCAGTGTCCTTTTGGCATCAGTGTCCTTTTGGCATCAATGTTCTTTTGGCATCAGTGTCCTTTTAGCATCAGTGTCCTTTTGGCACTTATCATTGTCCTTTTGGCATTAGTGTCCTTTTAGCATCAGTGTCCTTTTGGCACTTATCATTGTCCTTTTGGCATTAGTGTCCTTTTAGCATCAGTGTCCTTTTGGCACTTATCATTGTCCTTTTGGCATTAGTGTCCTTTTAGCATCAGTGTCCTTTTGGCACTTATCATTGTCCTTTTGGCATTAGTGTCCTTTTAGCATCAGTGTCTTTTTGGCACTTATCATTGTCCTTTTGGCATTAGTGTCCTTTTAGCATCAGTGTCCTTTTGGCACTTATCATTGTCCTTTTGGCATTAGTGTCCTTTTGGCATCAGTGTCCTTTTGGCATCAATGTCCTTTTGGCATCAGTGTCCTTTTAGCATCAGTGTCCTTTTGGCACTTATCATTGTCCTTTTGGCATTAGTGTCCTTTTAGCATCAGTGTCCTTTTGGCACTTATCATTGTCCTTTTGGCATTAGTGTCCTTTTGGCATCAGTGTCCTTTTGGCATCAATGTCCTTTTGGCATCAGTGTCCTTTTAGCATCAGTGTCCTTTTGGCACTTATCATTGTCCTTTTGGTATCAGTGTCCTTTTAGCATCAGTGTCCTTTTGGCACTTATCATTGTCCTTTTGGCATTAGTGTCCTTTTGGCATCAGTGTCCTTTTGGCACTTATAGGTTACAAACATAACCCCAGTTATCATTGGCCTTTTGGCATTAGTGTCCTTTTGGCATCAGTGTCCTTTTGGCATCAATGTCCTTTTGGCATCAGTGTCCTTTTGGCATCAGTGTCCTTTTGGCATCAGTGTCCTTTTGGCATCATTGTCCTTTTGGCACCAGAGGACAAGCACACGGCTTTAAACCACAATCCAAGGTGATAGGCCACGCCCCCAGGCCGATAAGCCCCGCCCACAGCTCCACAACACGCCCCCATGGTGATAGGCCACGCCCCCAGCTTCAAACCACACCCCGCTCGCCGAGAGAGGACAAGCACACGGCTTTAAACCACAATCCAAGGTGATAGGCCACGCCCCCAGGCCGATAAGCCACGCCCACAGCTCCAAAACACGCCCCATGGTGATAGGCCACGCCCCCAGCTTCAAACCACACCCCCCTCGCCGAGAGAGGACAAGCACACGGCTTAAAACCACAATCCAAGGTGATAGGCCACGCCCCCAGGCTGATAAGCCACGCCCACGGCTCCAAAACACGCCCCCATGGTGATAGGCCACGCCCCCAGCTTCAAACCACACCCCCCTCGCCGAGAGAGGACAAGCACACGGCTTAAAACCCCAATCCAAGGTGATAGGCCACGCCCCCAGGCCGATAAGCCACGCCCACAAAACACGCCCCCATGGTGATAGGCCACGCCCCCAGCTTCAAACCACACCCCCCTCGCCGAGAGAGGACAAGCACACGGCTTAAAACCCCAGTCCAAGGTGATAGGCCACGCCCCCAGGCCGATAAGCCACGCCCACAGCTGCAAAACACACCCCCATGGCGATAGGCCACGCCCCCAGCTTCAAACCACACCCCCCTCGCCGATAGAGGACAAGCACACGGCTTTAAACCACAATCCAAGGTGATAGGCCACGCCCCCAAGCCGACAGGCCACGCCCACAGCTCCAAACCACCCCCCCCCCCCCCGGGTGATAGGACACGCCCACAGCTCCAAACCACTCCCTCCTCACCGATAGGCCACGCCCCCGGCTTCAAACCACACCCCCCGAAGCGATAGGCCACGCCCACAGAGCGGGTAGGGGAGGGCCCGGGGGGCGGGGTTAAGTGTTCGACCGATCAAACCGATCAATCGATCGATCGATCGATCAGTGCAGCCTCTATGGCTTGGATTGTGGAAAAATCTCTCCAAATGACTATGTCCAGAAGTCAAAATCGGTGATAATGACTATGTCCAGAAGTCAAAACGGCGAAAGATGGGGTTTTGCCCGGCTCTCCACGCGGCCCCGGGGAGCCTCCGGCCCCCACCGGGGTGCCCAGCCAGAGCCCAGCTAAGTCCTCTACCTGGCTCTCCATCCGAACCCGGGGACCCACTCTTAAGCACCCCCCCCGGAGTCTGGACCCACAGCCGCGGGCGCTAGTTGCCCGGGGACAGGGGAGTATAAGCCAATTTCGGCCCGGGGACAGGGGGGTACAAATCCATTTATATCCCTGAATTCTTCTAAGTCGAAACTGCAGAAGATGCAGTTTTGCGGGGCCCCCCACGCCAAACCGAGGCCCCTTAAGAGGACAGCACTCTGCCAGGTGTAACCAAAGTCATGCCTGGTTCCGTGTTCCGCAGCCCACCTGAGCTTTCTACGCTGTAGCGCCCCCTGGTGCTTCACCAAAGTGTCCGATATTTCATTTTTTTTTTTAAGGATGCTTTCCTTAGGGAAAAAAAAAAGTTATCATTGTCCTTTTGGCATCAGTGTCCTTTTGGCATCAGTGTCCTTTTGGCATTTATAGGTTACAAACATAACCCCAGTTATCATTGGCCTTTTGGCATTAGTGTCCTTTTGGCATCAGTGTCCTTTTGGCATCAATGTCCTTTTGGCATCAGTGTCCTTTTAGCATCAGTGTCCTTTTGGCACTTATCATTGTCCTTTTGGCATTAGTGTCCTTTTAGCATCAGTGTCCTTTTGGCACTTATCATTGTCCTTTTGGCATTAGTGTCCTTTTGGCATCAGTGTCCTTTTGGCATCAATGTCCTTTTGGCATCAGTGTCCTTTTAGCATCAGTGTCCTTTTGGCACTTATCATTGTCCTTTTGGCATTAGTGTCCTTTTAGCATCAGTGTCCTTTTGGCACTTATCATTGTCCTTTTGGCATTAGTGTCCTTTTGGCATCAGTGTCCTTTTGGCATCAATGTCCTTTTGGCATCAGTGTCCTTTTAGCATCAGTGTCCTTTTGGCACTTATCATTGTCCTTTTGGCATTAGTGTCCTTTTAGCATCAGTGTCCTTTTGGCACTTATCATTGTCCTTTTGGCATTAGTGTCCTTTTAGCATCAGTGTCCTTTTGGCACTTATCATTGTCCTTTTGGCATTAGTGTCCTTTTAGCATCAGTGTCCTTTTGGCACTTATCATTGTCCTTTTGGCATTAGTGTCCTTTTACCATCAGTGTCCTTTTGGCACTTATCATTGTCCTTTTGGCATTAGTGTCCTTTTAGCATCAGTGTCCTTTTGGCACTTATCATTGTCCTTTTGGCATTAGTGTCCTTTTAGCATCAGTGTCCTTTTGGCACTTATCATTGTCCTTTTGGCATTAGTGTCCTTTTAGCATCAGTGTCCTTTTGGCACTTATCATTGTCCTTTTGGCATTAGTGTCCTTTTAGCATCAGTGTCCTTTTGGCACTTATCATTGTCCTTTTGGCATTAGTGTCCTTTTAGCATCAGTGTCCTTTTGGCACTTATCATTGTCCTTTTGGCATTAGTGTCCTTTTAGCATCAGTGTCCTTTTGGCACTTATCATTGTCCTTTTGGCATTAGTGTCCTTTTGGCATCAGTGTCCTTTTGGCATCAATGTCCTTTTGGCATCAGTGTCCTTTTAGCATCAGTGTCCTTTTGGCACTTATCATTGTCCTTTTGGCATCAGTGTCCTTTTAGCATCAGTGTCCTTTTGGCACTTATCATTGTCCTTTTGGCATTAGTGTCCTTTTAGCATCAGTGTCCTTTTGGCACTTATCATTGTCCTTTTGGCATTAGTGTCCTTTTAGCATCAGTGTCCTTTTGGCACTTATCATTGTCCTTTTGGCATTAGTGTCCTTTTAGCATCAGTGTCCTTTTGGCACTTATCATTGTCCTTTTGGCATTAGTGTCCTTTTGGCATCAGTGTCCTTTTGGCACTTATCATTGTCCTTTTGGCTTTAGTGTCCTTTTGGCATCAGTGTCCTTTTGGCATCAGTGTCCTTTTGGCATCAATGTTCTTTTGGCATCAGTGTCCTTTTAGCATCAGTGTCCTTTTGGCACTTATCATTGTCCTTTTGGCATTAGTGTCCTTTTAGCATCAGTGTCCTTTTGGCACTTATCATTGTCCTTTTGGCATTAGTGTCCTTTTAGCATCAGTGTCCTTTTGGCACTTATCATTGTCCTTTTGGCATTAGTGTCCTTTTAGCATCAGTGTCCTTTTGGCACTTATCATTGTCCTTTTGGCATTAGTGTCCTTTTAGCATCAGTGTCTTTTTGGCACTTATCATTGTCCTTTTGGCATTAGTGTCCTTTTAGCATCAGTGTCCTTTTGGCACTTATCATTGTCCTTTTGGCATTAGTGTCCTTTTGGCATCAGTGTCCTTTTGGCATCAATGTCCTTTTGGCATCAGTGTCCTTTTAGCATCAGTGTCCTTTTGGCACTTATCATTGTCCTTTTGGCATTAGTGTCCTTTTAGCATCAGTGTCCTTTTGGCACTTATCATTGTCCTTTTGGCATTAGTGTCCTTTTGGCATCAGTGTCCTTTTGGCATCAATGTCCTTTTGGCATCAGTGTCCTTTTAGCATCAGTGTCCTTTTGGCACTTATCATTGTCCTTTTGGTATCAGTGTCCTTTTAGCATCAGTGTCCTTTTGGCACTTATCATTGTCCTTTTGGCATTAGTGTCCTTTTGGCATCAGTGTCCTTTTGGCACTTATAGGTTACAAACATAACCCCAGTTATCATTGGCCTTTTGGCATTAGTGTCCTTTTGGCATCAGTGTCCTTTTGGCATCAGTGTCCTTTTGGCATTTATAGGTTACAAACATAACCCCAGTTATCATTGGCCTTTTGGCATTAGTGTCCTTTTGGCATCAGTGTCCTTTTGGCATCAATGTCCTTTTGGCATCAGTGTCCTTTTAGCATCAGTGTCCTTTTGGCACTTATCATTGTCCTTTTGGCATTAGTGTCCTTTTAGCATCAGTGTCCTTTTGGCACTTATCATTGTCCTTTTGGCATTAGTGTCCTTTTGGCATCAGTGTCCTTTTGGCATCAATGTCCTTTTGGCATCAGTGTCCTTTTAGCATCAGTGTCCTTTTGGCACTTATCATTGTCCTTTTGGCATTAGTGTCCTTTTAGCATCAGTGTCCTTTTGGCACTTATCATTGTCCTTTTGGCATTAGTGTCCTTTTGGCATCAGTGTCCTTTTGGCATCAATGTCCTTTTGGCATCAGTGTCCTTTTAGCATCAGTGTCCTTTTGGCACTTATCATTGTCCTTTTGGCATTAGTGTCCTTTTAGCATCAGTGTCCTTTTGGCACTTATCATTGTCCTTTTGGCATTAGTGTCCTTTTAGCATCAGTGTCCTTTTGGCACTTATCATTGTCCTTTTGGCATTAGTGTCCTTTTAGCATCAGTGTCCTTTTGGCACTTATCATTGTCCTTTTGGCATTAGTGTCCTTTTACCATCAGTGTCCTTTTGGCACTTATCATTGTCCTTTTGGCATTAGTGTCCTTTTAGCATCAGTGTCCTTTTGGCACTTATCATTGTCCTTTTGGCATTAGTGTCCTTTTAGCATCAGTGTCCTTTTGGCACTTATCATTGTCCTTTTGGCATTAGTGTCCTTTTAGCATCAGTGTCCTTTTGGCACTTATCATTGTCCTTTTGGCATTAGTGTCCTTTTAGCATCAGTGTCCTTTTGGCACTTATCATTGTCCTTTTGGCATTAGTGTCCTTTTGGCATCAGTGTCCTTTTGGCATCAATGTCCTTTTGGCATCAGTGTCCTTTTAGCATCAGTGTCCTTTTGGCACTTATCATTGTCCTTTTGGCATTAGTGTCCTTTTAGCATCAGTGTCCTTTTGGCACTTATCATTGTCCTTTTGGCATTAGTGTCCTTTTAGCATCAGTGTCCTTTTGGCACTTATCATTGTCCTTTTGGCATTAGTGTCCTTTTAGCATCAGTGTCCTTTTGGCACTTATCATTGTCCTTTTGGCATTAGTGTCCTTTTACCATCAGTGTCCTTTTGGCACTTATCATTGTCCTTTTGGCATTAGTGTCCTTTTAGCATCAGTGTCCTTTTGGCACTTATCATTGTCCTTTTGGCATTAGTGTCCTTTTAGCATCAGTGTCCTTTTGGCACTTATCATTGTCCTTTTGGCATTAGTGTCCTTTTAGCATCAGTGTCCTTTTGGCACTTATCATTGTCCTTTTGGCATTAGTGTCCTTTTAGCATCAGTGTCCTTTTGGCACTTATCATTGTCCTTTTGGCATTAGTGTCCTTTTAGCATCAGTGTCCTTTTGGCACTTATCATTGTCCTTTTGGCATTAGTGTCCTTTTAGCATCAGTGTCCTTTTGGCACTTATCATTGTCCTTTTGGCATTAGTGTCCTTTTGGCATCAGTGTCCTTTTGGCATCAATGTCCTTTTGGCATCAGTGTCCTTTTAGCATCAGTGTCCTTTTGGCACTTATCATTGTCCTTTTGGCATCAGTGTCCTTTTAGCATCAGTGTCCTTTTGGCACTTATCATTGTCCTTTTGGCATTAGTGTCCTTTTAGCATCAGTGTCCTTTTGGCACTTATCATTGTCCTTTTGGCATTAGTGTCCTTTTAGCATCAGTGTCCTTTTGGCACTTATCATTGTCCTTTTGGCATTAGTGTCCTTTTAGCATCAGTGTCCTTTTGGCACTTATCATTGTCCTTTTGGCATTAGTGTCCTTTTGGCATCAGTGTCCTTTTGGCACTTATCATTGTCCTTTTGGCTTTAGTGTCCTTTTGGCATCAGTGTCCTTTTGGCATCAGTGTCCTTTTGGCATCAATGTTCTTTTGGCATCAGTGTCCTTTTAGCATCAGTGTCCTTTTGGCACTTATCATTGTCCTTTTGGCATTAGTGTCCTTTTAGCATCAGTGTCCTTTTGGCACTTATCATTGTCCTTTTGGCATTAGTGTCCTTTTAGCATCAGTGTCCTTTTGGCACTTATCATTGTCCTTTTGGCATTAGTGTCCTTTTAGCATCAGTGTCCTTTTGGCACTTATCATTGTCCTTTTGGCATTAGTGTCCTTTTAGCATCAGTGTCTTTTTGGCACTTATCATTGTCCTTTTGGCATTAGTGTCCTTTTAGCATCAGTGTCCTTTTGGCACTTATCATTGTCCTTTTGGCATTAGTGTCCTTTTGGCATCAGTGTCCTTTTGGCATCAATGTCCTTTTGGCATCAGTGTCCTTTTAGCATCAGTGTCCTTTTGGCACTTATCATTGTCCTTTTGGCATTAGTGTCCTTTTAGCATCAGTGTCCTTTTGGCACTTATCATTGTCCTTTTGGCATTAGTGTCCTTTTGGCATCAGTGTCCTTTTGGCATCAATGTCCTTTTGGCATCAGTGTCCTTTTAGCATCAGTGTCCTTTTGGCACTTATCATTGTCCTTTTGGTATCAGTGTCCTTTTAGCATCAGTGTCCTTTTGGCACTTATCATTGTCCTTTTGGCATTAGTGTCCTTTTGGCATCAGTGTCCTTTTGGCACTTATAGGTTACAAACATAACCCCAGTTATCATTGGCCTTTTGGCATTAGTGTCCTTTTGGCATCAGTGTCCTTTTGGCATCAGTGTCCTTTTGGCATTTATAGGTTACAAACATAACCCCAGTTATCATTGGCCTTTTGGCATTAGTGTCCTTTTGGCATCAGTGTCCTTTTGGCATCAATGTCCTTTTGGCATCAGTGTCCTTTTAGCATCAGTGTCCTTTTGGCACTTATCATTGTCCTTTTGGCATTAGTGTCCTTTTAGCATCAGTGTCCTTTTGGCACTTATCATTGTCCTTTTGGCATTAGTGTCCTTTTGGCATCAGTGTCCTTTTGGCATCAATGTCCTTTTGGCATCAGTGTCCTTTTAGCATCAGTGTCCTTTTGGCACTTATCATTGTCCTTTTGGCATTAGTGTCCTTTTAGCATCAGTGTCCTTTTGGCACTTATCATTGTCCTTTTGGCATTAGTGTCCTTTTGGCATCAGTGTCCTTTTGGCATCAATGTCCTTTTGGCATCAGTGTCCTTTTAGCATCAGTGTCCTTTTGGCACTTATCATTGTCCTTTTGGCATTAGTGTCCTTTTAGCATCAGTGTCCTTTTGGCACTTATCATTGTCCTTTTGGCATTAGTGTCCTTTTAGCATCAGTGTCCTTTTGGCACTTATCATTGTCCTTTTGGCATTAGTGTCCTTTTAGCATCAGTGTCCTTTTGGCACTTATCATTGTCCTTTTGGCATTAGTGTCCTTTTACCATCAGTGTCCTTTTGGCACTTATCATTGTCCTTTTGGCATTAGTGTCCTTTTAGCATCAGTGTCCTTTTGGCACTTATCATTGTCCTTTTGGCATTAGTGTCCTTTTAGCATCAGTGTCCTTTTGGCACTTATCATTGTCCTTTTGGCATTAGTGTCCTTTTAGCATCAGTGTCCTTTTGGCACTTATCATTGTCCTTTTGGCATTAGTGTCCTTTTAGCATCAGTGTCCTTTTGGCACTTATCATTGTCCTTTTGGCATTAGTGTCCTTTTAGCATCAGTGTCCTTTTGGCACTTATCATTGTCCTTTTGGCATTAGTGTCCTTTTAGCATCAGTGTCCTTTTGGCACTTATCATTGTCCTTTTGGCATTAGTGTCCTTTTGGCATCAGTGTCCTTTTGGCATCAATGTCCTTTTGGCATCAGTGTCCTTTTAGCATCAGTGTCCTTTTGGCACTTATCATTGTCCTTTTGGCATCAGTGTCCTTTTAGCATCAGTGTCCTTTTGGCACTTATCATTGTCCTTTTGGCATTAGTGTCCTTTTAGCATCAGTGTCCTTTTGGCACTTATCATTGTCCTTTTGGCATTAGTGTCCTTTTAGCATCAGTGTCCTTTTGGCACTTATCATTGTCCTTTTGGCATTAGTGTCCTTTTAGCATCAGTGTCCTTTTGGCACTTATCATTGTCCTTTTGGCATTAGTGTCCTTTTGGCATCAGTGTCCTTTTGGCACTTATCATTGTCCTTTTGGCTTTAGTGTCCTTTTGGCATCAGTGTCCTTTTGGCATCAGTGTCCTTTTGGCATCAATGTTCTTTTGGCATCAGTGTCCTTTTAGCATCAGTGTCCTTTTGGCACTTATCATTGTCCTTTTGGCATTAGTGTCCTTTTAGCATCAGTGTCCTTTTGGCACTTATCATTGTCCTTTTGGCATTAGTGTCCTTTTAGCATCAGTGTCCTTTTGGCACTTATCATTGTCCTTTTGGCATTAGTGTCCTTTTAGCATCAGTGTCCTTTTGGCACTTATCATTGTCCTTTTGGCATTAGTGTCCTTTTAGCATCAGTGTCTTTTTGGCACTTATCATTGTCCTTTTGGCATTAGTGTCCTTTTAGCATCAGTGTCCTTTTGGCACTTATCATTGTCCTTTTGGCATTAGTGTCCTTTTGGCATCAGTGTCCTTTTGGCATCAATGTCCTTTTGGCATCAGTGTCCTTTTAGCATCAGTGTCCTTTTGGCACTTATCATTGTCCTTTTGGCATTAGTGTCCTTTTAGCATCAGTGTCCTTTTGGCACTTATCATTGTCCTTTTGGCATTAGTGTCCTTTTGGCATCAGTGTCCTTTTGGCATCAATGTCCTTTTGGCATCAGTGTCCTTTTAGCATCAGTGTCCTTTTGGCACTTATCATTGTCCTTTTGGTATCAGTGTCCTTTTAGCATCAGTGTCCTTTTGGCACTTATCATTGTCCTTTTGGCATTAGTGTCCTTTTGGCATCAGTGTCCTTTTGGCACTTATAGGTTACAAACATAACCCCAGTTATCATTGGCCTTTTGGCATTAGTGTCCTTTTGGCATCAGTGTCCTTTTGGCATCAATGTCCTTTTGGCATCAGTGTCCTTTTGGCATCAGTGTCCTTTTGGCATCAGTGTCCTTTTGGCATCATTGTCCTTTTGGCACCAGAGGACAAGCACACGGCTTTAAACCACAATCCAAGGTGATAGGCCACGCCCCCAGGCCGATAAGCCCCGCCCACAGCTCCACAACACGCCCCCATGGTGATAGGCCACGCCCCCAGCTTCAAACCACACCCCGCTCGCCGAGAGAGGACAAGCACACGGCTTTAAACCACAATCCAAGGTGATAGGCCACGCCCCCAGGCCGATAAGCCACGCCCACAGCTCCAAAACACGCCCCATGGTGATAGGCCACGCCCCCAGCTTCAAACCACACCCCCCTCGCCGAGAGAGGACAAGCACACGGCTTAAAACCACAATCCAAGGTGATAGGCCACGCCCCCAGGCTGATAAGCCACGCCCACGGCTCCAAAACACGCCCCCATGGTGATAGGCCACGCCCCCAGCTTCAAACCACACCCCCCTCGCCGAGAGAGGACAAGCACACGGCTTAAAACCCCAATCCAAGGTGATAGGCCACGCCCCCAGGCCGATAAGCCACGCCCACAAAACACGCCCCCATGGTGATAGGCCACGCCCCCAGCTTCAAACCACACCCCCCTCGCCGAGAGAGGACAAGCACACGGCTTAAAACCCCAGTCCAAGGTGATAGGCCACGCCCCCAGGCCGATAAGCCACGCCCACAGCTGCAAAACACACCCCCATGGCGATAGGCCACGCCCCCAGCTTCAAACCACACCCCCCTCGCCGATAGAGGACAAGCACACGGCTTTAAACCACAATCCAAGGTGATAGGCCACGCCCCCAAGCCGACAGGCCACGCCCACAGCTCCAAACCACCCCCCCCCCCCCGGGTGATAGGACACGCCCACAGCTCCAAACCACTCCCTCCTCACCGATAGGCCACGCCCCCGGCTTCAAACCACACCCCCCGAAGCGATAGGCCACGCCCACAGAGCGGGTAGGGGAGGGCCCGGGGGGCGGGGTTAAGTGTTCGACCGATCAAACCGATCAATCGATCGATCGATCGATCAGTGCAGCCTCTATGGCTTGGATTGTGGAAAAATCTCTCCAAATGACTATGTCCAGAAGTCAAAATCGGTGATAATGACTATGTCCAGAAGTCAAAACGGCGAAAGATGGGGTTTTGCCTGGCTCTCCACGCGGCCCCGGGGAGCCTCCGGCCCCCACCGGGGTGCCCAGCCAGAGCCCAGCTAAGTCCTCTACCTGGCTCTCCATCCGAACCCGGGGACCCACTCTTAAGCACCCCCCCCGGAGTCTGGACCCACAGCCGCGGGCGCTAGTTGCCCGGGGACAGGGGAGTATAAGCCAATTTCGGCCCGGGGACAGGGGGGTACAAATCCATTTATATCCCTGAATTCTTCTAAGTCGAAACTGCAGAAGATGCAGTTTTGCGGGGCCCCCCACGCCAAACCGAGGCCCCTTAAGAGGACAGCACTCTGCCAGGTGTAACCAAAGTCATGCCTGGTTCCGTGTTCCGCAGCCCACCTGAGCTTTCTACGCTGTAGCGCCCCCTGGTGCTTCTCCAAAGTGTCCGATATTTCATTTTTTTTTTTAAGGATGCTTTCCTTAGGGAAAAAAAAAAGTTATCATTGTCCTTTTGGCATCAGTGTCCTTTTGGCATCAGTGTCCTTTTGGCATTTATAGGTTACAAACATAACCCCAGTTATCATTGGCCTTTTGGCATTAGTGTCCTTTTGGCATCAGTGTCCTTTTGGCATCAATGTCCTTTTGGCATCAGTGTCCTTTTAGCATCAGTGTCCTTTTGGCACTTATCATTGTCCTTTTGGCATTAGTGTCCTTTTAGCATCAGTGTCCTTTTGGCACTTATCATTGTCCTTTTGGCATTAGTGTCCTTTTGGCATCAGTGTCCTTTTGGCATCAATGTCCTTTTGGCATCAGTGTCCTTTTAGCATCAGTGTCCTTTTGGCACTTATCATTGTCCTTTTGGCATTAGTGTCCTTTTAGCATCAGTGTCCTTTTGGCACTTATCATTGTCCTTTTGGCATTAGTGTCCTTTTGGCATCAGTGTCCTTTTGGCATCAATGTCCTTTTGGCATCAGTGTCCTTTTAGCATCAGTGTCCTTTTGGCACTTATCATTGTCCTTTTGGCATTAGTGTCCTTTTAGCATCAGTGTCCTTTTGGCACTTATCATTGTCCTTTTGGCATTAGTGTCCTTTTAGCATCAGTGTCCTTTTGGCACTTATCATTGTCCTTTTGGCATTAGTGTCCTTTTAGCATCAGTGTCCTTTTGGCACTTATCATTGTCCTTTTGGCATTAGTGTCCTTTTACCATCAGTGTCCTTTTGGCACTTATCATTGTCCTTTTGGCATTAGTGTCCTTTTAGCATCAGTGTCCTTTTGGCACTTATCATTGTCCTTTTGGCATTAGTGTCCTTTTAGCATCAGTGTCCTTTTGGCACTTATCATTGTCCTTTTGGCATTAGTGTCCTTTTAGCATCAGTGTCCTTTTGGCACTTATCATTGTCCTTTTGGCATTAGTGTCCTTTTAGCATCAGTGTCCTTTTGGCACTTATCATTGTCCTTTTGGCATTAGTGTCCTTTTAGCATCAGTGTCCTTTTGGCACTTATCATTGTCCTTTTGGCATTAGTGTCCTTTTAGCATCAGTGTCCTTTTGGCACTTATCATTGTCCTTTTGGCATTAGTGTCCTTTTGGCATCAGTGTCCTTTTGGCATCAATGTCCTTTTGGCATCAGTGTCCTTTTAGCATCAGTGTCCTTTTGGCACTTATCATTGTCCTTTTGGCATCAGTGTCCTTTTAGCATCAGTGTCCTTTTGGCACTTATCATTGTCCTTTTGGCATTAGTGTCCTTTTAGCATCAGTGTCCTTTTGGCACTTATCATTGTCCTTTTGGCATTAGTGTCCTTTTAGCATCAGTGTCCTTTTGGCACTTATCATTGTCCTTTTGGCATTAGTGTCCTTTTAGCATCAGTGTCCTTTTGGCACTTATCATTGTCCTTTTGGCATTAGTGTCCTTTTGGCATCAGTGTCCTTTTGGCATCTAATGCCAAAAGGACAATGATAAGTGCCAAAAGGACACTGATGCTAAAAGGACACTAATGCCAAAAGGACAATGAATAAGTGCCAAAAGGACACTGATGCCAAAAGGACATTGATGCCAAAAGGACACTGATGCCAAAAGGACACTAATGCCAAAAGGACAATGATAAGTGCCAAAAGGACACTGATGCTAAAAGGACACTAATGCCAAAAGGACACTGATGCTAAAAGGACACTAATGCCAAAAGGACAATGATAAGTGCCAAAAGGACACTGATGCTAAAAGGACACTGATGCCAAAAGGACAATGATAAGTGCCAAAAGGACACTGATGCTAAAAGGACACTAATGCCAAAAGGACAATGATAAGTGCCAAAAGGACACTGATGCTAAAAGGACACTAATGCCAAAAGGGCAATGATAAGTGCCAAAAGGACACTGATGCTAAAAGGACACTAATGCCAAAAGGACAATGATAAGTGCCAAAAGGACACTGATGCTAAAAGGACACTAATGCCAAAAGGACAATGATAAGTGCCAAAAGGACACTGATGCTAAAAGGACACTAATGCCAAAAGGACAATGATAAGTGCCAAAAGGACACTGATGCTAAAAGGACACTGATGCCAAAAGGACATTGATGCCAAAAGGACATTGATGCCAAAAGGACACTAATGCCAAAAGGACAATGATAAGTGCCGAAAGTATGGAAGCGAATACGTGCCATAATTAAAATGAAATTGCAAATTTGAAAATGCAATTGAAATAAGACAAATGCTTTTTAATCTTCAGGAAATTAACGCATTTTTTGAGACAAAAATAAATGTAAAATGCAATAGCATTTGCATTTAAACTACAGGTCTGCTCATTCTATGACAGAATTAAAATGATAAATAAAAGATCATTTGATTTTTTATTTTCCAAAAATGCCCAGCTAAATAGTGGACAATATTAAAAGGAAAATGCAATTTTGAAAATGAAAATGAAATATGAGAAATGCGTTTTAATCTTCAGATAATGAACGCATTTGTTGAGACAAAAATAAATGTAAAATGCAATAGCATTTGCATTTAAACTACAGGTGTGCTTATTCTATGACAGAAATAAAACGATAAATAAAAGATCATTTGATTTTTAATTTTCCAAAAATGGCCTGCTAAATAATGGACAATATTAAAATGAAAGGTTTATTTTGAAAATGTATATTAAATAAGGCTATTGCTTTTTCATCTTAAGCTAATAAATGCATTTTTTGAGACACAAATGAATGTATAATTCAATAGCATTTACATTTCATCTCCAGGTGTGCTCATTCTATGACCGAATGAAAAAGCAAAAGCAAATGACATTGCATTTTCATTTTCGAATCCTACCCTGCGCAGTGGGTGACAGAATTCAAATGCCTCCTTGTCTATTGATGGCGCGGGTAAGTGACGTCATTGGACGAATCCTTCAAGCTCTTCTCCTCCAACCGTGACATACCCAACCCGGTACGCTAGGTGGCAGTATTCCACTGCAGGTAGTCTCAGCTATCATCTGCACCCTGGCTTCCCAAGACTGAAGCCCAGGCAGGCAGGCATGAAGTCAGTTACGTCGGGAGCTATGAACCAGCGAAGAGACTCGATGAATGCTATCAAAAAAGAAATGTTTAATGGTATGCACCGTATGCACGCACACTTTATAACTACGCCAGCCTAAAGCAGGTTGCAATCCGCTTTGGAGCAGCAGCAAGAACATCTGTTTACCACCGTACCTTAGGCCTAAGGTAAAAAGCTAACTTTAGCTTTTAGCATCAACGGCAACGCTACGCTAACGCTACACAACAACATTGTTATTAGCATAGTATTTTTTAGCAACAAACTAATATGTATGTTTTGATTGTGATTTGTGTGCTATGGTTCACTCTGTATTGTATTATGTAACGTTATGGAAAGTATATATGATTATTTGGTGCTAGACACCTAGTGGTGGAAAAAGTTTTTTACTCAAGTAAAAATATCAACGGCAATGCAGAAATAAGTAAAAGTCCGGAATTCATGTGCTTGGTTTACAATTACGTTGATTTAATCAACCATCAGTAATTCAAACTTTATGGTTTAGTTATTTTAATTGGTTAATCAATGTCATAGCTTTTTAATGCATTAATGATATTTGATATTTATATTTCTAACAGAACTTTGACGTGGGGCAAGGAACATCATCAGGAACGTCACCAGAACCAGGAAGGAACCACGTTGACATTTGTGAAAAGTAAGACATAAATTTCCATTTCCATTCATAAGAATTCTCTCACACATCACATTAACCTAAAACATCACTGGGCACAAGGTTACACATTCTAGATTTTTCTGCAATATTCCTCTGCTATACCACCACTAACACACGTCAAAAGACCCCATCACTCGTTCCTGTAGGTTCACACTATAACATTCAAAGGATTAGACCCTTCCTCAGCACAGCTCCTTATCCAGCCATCAGTCATATCAAAACCTGACTATTGTAACTCTCTCCTTACAGGCCTCCCGGCATGTGCACTTAAGCCTCTCCAAATGATCCAGAATGCAGCAGCACGCTTGGTCTTCAACCAGCCAAAATGTTCACATGTCACCCCCCTTCTCCTCTCCCTCCATTGGCTCCCAGTTACTGCCCGCACAGAGTACAAAACACTGACGTTGGCCAACAAAGCAACCAAAGGTATGGCACCACCGTATCTTCAAAGCCTGATCCAACCCTACAAGCCCTCCCGCTCTCTCAGATCAGCTAACACAGGGAAGCTTTCAGAACCTTCGCTAAAACATCCGGGCCAACGCTCCACACGTCCAAGACTCTTCTCCCTTCTGGCTCCCAAACTATGGAATGAACTCCCCATTGCAATTAGAACTGCAGACTCACTCCGTAATCTGAAGACTCACCTCTTCAGATTCCACCTCAGCCCGTAGCACTTGCCCTAGCCTTGATGACCTTGCAAGATTATGCAAAGGCTAAAATGTAACTTAGATAGCATGTTATGTAGACAGATGCCAGGTCATTGTTGACCTGGCATCCTATAGTGTGTATAGTTTCAATGTAGGCTGCATTTGATGTATTATTGATGTATTATCTTGTGTCCTTGCTTACTAAATCGCTCTGGATTAAGAGCGTCTGCTAAATGCCTAAACTGTAAACCACAATGGAAATAAGATCTCAAGCTTTGTGTTATTTTGACAGATATATAAAAATGATGAGGATGTTAATCAATGTCCAAGCTTTTTAATGGATTAGCTATATTTTATATTTATTTTTCTAACAGAACTGTGATGATGGGGAAAGAACGTCATCGGGAACTGCACAGAACCAGGAAATACACCAGGCAGTTCAGAGGGAACATCTTCGGTAGCCCAGCCTTCAACTTCAGGGTCGCTGTCAGACAGAAGAAGGATGCTGGAGAACTCGCAAAGGAACCCTGAGGGTCCCTGAACCCCACTTTGAGAACCACTGCATTACAATGTCATCCAGGCTTTAACTGGATTGTTATAGCCTAGTAACAGGCTCTGTGCTAACTTAAGTCCCAGGTTTCCAGTAGGTAGCATCCATTTCCTGCTGCGGTCCATTGTCCCATAGCTTCGTCTGATTGACTTGACAGCAGATTTAAACGGGTAACAATATTGACACCTGTATGTGTGTTAACCGTTCAAAAATCTGCTGCCGAGCCAATCGAATGATGCTATGGAAAAATGCCACGTTCTGATGTGAGATTATATAGTGTAGGAGGAAATGCTATATCTTGTGTAATTCAACACACAATATGGAAGTGTATGCCCAATGACATGAAACATTTGCATAATTAGGTGTACATTCCGTACAGATTTAGGTCCCAAAATCTGAGGTTTCCCTTAACCACAATGTTATTTGGAAGAAAGCTTTTACACAACTATATGTGGACTGTCAATACTAATGGTGAAAAAAGGGCATTTGTGTGTTGTTATGTGTGTTGAAATGTTGTCATTTTCAACAACAAAAACAGTACAATATTTGTCTTTGAAATGTAGTAAAGTTAAAGCCATAAAACCCCCAAAATAGTATATTATAGTACCATTTCCAAGATCTGCAGCACAAGTGAGACCCAGAGGTAATTTTCTTATTACTGTACATTAGACTGTTAAGCACTATACATTATGACTTCATGAGACCCAGGTGTGATGGCAGTAGTGATATGACATATCAATTGTGTAGACTGGGGCCCCTTTAAAAACAAGCAACATAAAAAAACACTACATGTTAACTAATTTGGCATTTCTTAAATAAGTTCAAAGGTTCAATTCATAAATTACCGTTGCTCAGTGATCACAATTTAAGAATAAGTGATCACAATTTGTGCAATGTCCTGGTACATATTGCAATGCAAACCTTCATAAATATGCATGTTATTCTGTGATGCTTTAAAGGTCCAGTATAGATGTTCTGTCAAATGTGGAAGGCACAGATTCATGGTCCAACACATGCTTAAAAATGAACTGCTTTGTTGTAATGCATTTTACAGTGCAGGCTAGCATTGTTGCCATCCATAGCTTTATAAAAAGTTGATGTGTTTTACCATGCAAGCATACTACTGCACATAGTTTTATATTTACTTTTAAAATGTTTGGAGTTAATGTTACCACACCCGTTTTGTGAATGTTTACAGCTAGACTGAACTTAACATGTTGCACTATGCTGTGCCTTGAAAAATAGTTGCATTGATGTTTACCAAAGATTTACTGTAGTTTCAGGATATACACATTTAAGCTGATGTAGTTTTGTCAAGGAAATGTAATGCTAGATGTAGTCATAAAGTCAGACAAGCTCTGCAAAATGCAGGGTTGGGAGAGAAGAAAATAACGTTCCCAGGTTGGTCAAACTATTTTGTGTCTAAACTAATCCCACTGCTACAGATCAAATGAATGTATCCGTTGACCTTGCTTATTGTAAGTTGCTCTGTATAAGAACGTCTGCTAAATTATAAATGCATTGTAATGTTGAGCTCATTAATGAGAAACACAAAATATACTGCAAATAATCCAAAATCTAATAGTATTTGAGCCCTCTGAAACCTCTTGATTCTCAAATATTTGTCAAGGACTCACATTTATATGCAATTGATTTTGTGAAAAAAGTAATAATACTAAATATTTGTTGTGCTATCTGCATTGTTATGTCTCTCTTACTCACCTCTTGGACCTACACTATCCTGACTAAGAATCAACCTGGGGACTGTAGGTTAAGATAAAGACTTTCTTTTCTCCCTGTGTCACAGTTTTGATATTCTTGGCTATTAGAGTACAGTCTGATGTCATTTTCTGGCTAAAACCTAGTCCTGAGTTCTTCAGGTATGTCAGTGTGGAAAAAAATGTTCTCACAGAGATATGTAGTTGCAAAAAGATAAAACCTGGTCCCTGTTAGTGATGAGCCAAGACTTCGAACCATCAGTAAGGCCCTGCCCGAGGATCTCAGGTAGCAAATAATACATACTTATAGACCATTTACATTCACTGCCATTGGCAAAGGAACATGCTCTCTAGAACTCATTTCTAGACTGATCCAGTCTAGAGGCAAAACACTCTAAATGTGCTGTTCTTTACCAGAGACGTAGTGGTGCAACCGCTGGTATAAATCTACGGCTGACAAAAGCCCTGAGTTTACCATCAACTCAGAACTTATTTGTGTGTATGACCTACATGAGACATACACCTACCTAGGTCATACATTTAATATTGCAGGGGAATGGAAAGAACAGGTTGATTACATCACAACTGAGTTTACAGCTAGTCTGAATCTGATCAATACTTGGCACTGCTGATTGATTGAATATTTTATTAGGCAAAAATGTAAAACAGCACAATTAAATTTAAAATACTTTGTCTAAAAGGTCCGTTCAAAAAAGTGTTTCCAGTGAGGTCCTTGGACTCCACGATGCAGTTGGAGGCTATTAGGCAGGTGGCCCTGTCTAGAATTCAACACCTCTTCTCCAACGTTCACCTAGAATGCCAGTAATACTATTACATTATATTTCATGACCTCAAACATTGCTTACATAATTAGTGAAAAAGGGTAAAACATGTTGTCAGCTGGCAGCTCTCAATATGAAGCTTAATATGAATATGAACCACTTAGTGAACTAAATGACAAAATAGTTTATTTTGTGAGGAAGTGGTTTGGATTTAACACCCACACCACCAGAGACATTATTTTCCAGTCCAAACGGGGGTGGGTTTGGTTTCGTGGTTTCGTGGAGTGGACAACGCTGGCTCACTTGATGAGCATGCTGAACAGTGATGACAAAACTGTCAGGGAACTTGCAAGATCTTCTCTGTTTATAGATATGAAGCGGCGTAAAGTGCCCCTGGAAACTTTCCTGGGGTTCAGAAGAAAACCTAAGCTTAGAATGGACACACATGCTAGTGGGTTCTGTTAGATTGGCCTGACCTCAATGACCTTTGTGTGAGAACAGGATTATCCCTGCACTGTGTACGACCTGACTCGGTCACTGTAGATGTCTCTGAGGAGGACATTATTACCAACTGTTTGATCTCAGTAAGGGCTATTGCAAGTGATACCGAACACCATTTATCACCAGCTAATGCACAGAGGTATCTTGTAATGTTACAACAGCAAAAACAACACTGGACTGGTTTAAAACTACAAGGAAAGCTAACTTGCCTTCCTTCTGGAGATCACACCGTGTCTCATACACTATTCAAAGATTATGCAGTTGATGAGGATATAGTCATCGTTAAAGTCAAAGCCAGATTACAGATCCTTCGAACCACACTCAATCTTTCTCTGTGGTACCCTATTATGTTTCCTCCTCATTGTCTGCACCATGACCATAATCCAGTTACTTAAACTCTGTCACATATTCTGAATGGCTGCTACTGTATGTATATAAGGGAATGTATATTGCAACAGGATTGTGGATCTATTAGTTAAGGACATGTAAGTTCATATGTTTCATCATGTGTCAAAATGTATAAGCACTCTTGTGTCTCAACTGCCATGTTCAAACTGTGCAATATGAAAATGATGCCTTTTCAGATGTTACAGCTAATACAGCAGATGTTGTTGTTGATGGGAACAGTAGAGAAGTGACCCTTTTGGAAATGGGTTGTACATTCGGGAAATCCTTACCAAGCTGCTAAAGTAGGCCTACCAACGTCTTAAGGATGCTATTATACAGCTTGGTTACACATGTGAACTGCTTGTGTTCATATTTGGAAGCCTGGTAATGTCCATACTCCATACATTTGTTGTGAGAGGCCTGCAGATTGCAGAAATGCCCAAGCTGAGAGCTAAGGCAAACACTTATTGTTGAGTTTCCCAAGTTTGTGCATCTACTACTGTTTGTGTTCAAGAATCTTTTGGTTAAATGTGAACACAAATAAAGATGCGTGTGTGTGCGTGTGCGTGCGTGCGTGCGTGTGTGTGTGTGTGTGTGTGTGTGTGTGTGTGTGTGTAACGTGTGAGCGTGTAGATAGGGAGGTAGGTAGGAAGGTAGGTAGGTAGGTAGGTAGGTAGGTAGGGTATCTAAGTAATGTACAAACTGTATGTATGTTCATTGTATGTAGCATGATGGGACTGACCATCAATAACCAACACACAGGTAATGTGTCAGATGGGCAGTTGTGGAAAGTAAATAAGTACATTTACTGAAGTACTGCACTTAAGTACAATTTTGAGGTATTTGTACTTTACTGGAGAATTTTTCATTTTCAATAATTTTACTTCTACTCCACTACATCTCAGAGGCAAATATTATACTTTTACTCCACTACATTTATTTGAAAACTTTAATTACTAGTTAGTTTTTTGTTTTTGATTATTATTACAAAACATACATTAACCACTTCAACCATATACATTTCGGCCCTTTGAAAATAGCCCATCTACAAGCTTACAATGTGTTGCGATGCGCTTGTAGATATACTTTTTTCAAAAGATTTTAATATATTTTATACACATTCGAAATCTTGTGAATGGGACATTCTGCATAATGAGTACTTTCTACTTTTGTACTTTAAGTATATTTGGATACCAATACTTTTGTACTTTTACTCAAGTACATTTTGAATTCAGGACTTTTACTTCATAGTATTTCTACATTGCAGTATTGATACTTTTACTTAAGTAAAACATTTGAGTACTTTTCCCAGCACTGCAGAAGGGTGCCAGCCTCCCTATTAAGTATAATATCACACCTGCACAGTGGTTAATGACAGTTTGAAAATGTTTTGTAGTGGAGCAGAATAATTTAAAATTTGATATACTCTGGTAAACTACCCCTCTCACTCTTTCACGTCTAAGCTGTCAGTACCAGAGGTGTCCACAAGAATTTTCGTAAAGTGCTCTTCCGGTGCAGGGAGACCATTTTTGGTGCATAGGGGCGGTCCTCTTCCCGCATCCAGCCAATTGCAAGCAGGTAGGGCGGTGCTGGGAATGACACTGGTGTCAGCGCCGTATCTGACTGGTGTAGGCTAAAATTACGCGGGATCCACAGCTGGGTTAAAAGAAAAAGGCGCGCAGAAGCAGAAGTAAACAGAAGCGGCCAAGGACACTGAGGGGAACGCATTCGCAAGCAGACACAGGATCAACAAAATGGCGAAGCCAATGTACCAGATGCTAAGGGAGGCCGCCGATGCTTTGGAGGAGCAGGATAGGCACAATTCTGTGGACACAACACCACCGCCAGCAGTAGCACCACCTTCACCCAATATCAGCAGTGGACCGACCGCTCCAGACCGCCACAGCCGCGGCACCATAGCTCACGGTAAGGGGTTAGCTTTTAGCTTCCATGCTACAAACAAATATGTATATTTTGGTTGTGTTTCACCAGCTTGCTTGCAGAGCTGGTCTTTATCAATATTCACTTGCTTGCTGCAACCACGGTTATAATATATCGGTGTATAGTTTGTGTTATTGCCACTTAACCTTTTATCCTTTTTTCTTTTTGTTCATATCACCACCAGCTGAGGTGAGGGCGATGTTTACCCCTTACGCGAGTCCCGCCAGAGGATTGCGTAGATCATCTATGATCCCACCAGCCACGGTGCCCAAAAAAGTGAAGAAGCTCACATATACACATATCTTCTTCTGCCTGGCCGGTAGGAAGGACTGTGAGGTCCCTACTTCTCGTTCAGTCAGACAAGATCTGCAAAATGCAGGGTTGGGAGAGAAGAAAATAACGTTCCCAGGTTGGTCAAACTATTTTGTGTCTAAACTAATCCCACTGCTACAGAGCAAATGAATGTATCCGTTTACCTTGCTTATTGTAAGTTGCTCTGTATAAGAACGTCTGCTAAATTATAAATGCATTGTAATGTTGAGCTCATTAATGAGAAACACAAAATCTACTGCAAATAATCCAAAATCTAATAGTATTTGAGCCCCCTGAAACCTTGATTCTCAAATATTTGTTAAGGACTCACACATTTATATGCAATTGATTTTGTGCCAGACACCACCATAGGGATGATTTGTGAACATGTTACAAGCTCAACTTGACTATATAGCCAAAAATAATGGTTTAAACTTGTATCCATTTTGCTGGGGACCCCTGGAATGCCATCAAGGACCCATGGTGGTCTTGTGAACCCACTTTGAAAACCACTGCCCTAAGCATGCCATAAACGGGGGGAGGGGGCTTCTGGCAGAGAATCAACTCTTGATACCTATGGGATGTGAAAATGTGTAGTCATGATGTGTTTATTTTTTTTACTCCCTTAGACAAACAGTGCCATTCTTCTGAGTTCTCTGACACTCTTCAACACAACTTCCCACAACTGAAGGAATGTGGGGGTTTTGTGCTGTTGCGGAGCCGAGGTTCAACGAGGTCCAAGGCCTTGGATCTGATACCCTGTCCACAGGAGGGATATACACCGGTGTACCTGTGTCGCCAAGAGCTTGGTGTCGGTGCAGCTGTACTCTACATAAGGCCTCTACAAAAGGACATTGACCTTGAGGTAACTTTGTGGTTAAAGGAAAACTTCAAATGTTTTAACCTAAATATGTACGGAATGTAAACCCAAAACGATGTGTTTGGTGTCATTAGGCATACACTTCCATCATATTTCATGTCTAAATACACAGAAGATAAGATGGCATTTCCTCCTACACTATATGTATATCTCACAACAAAAAAGTGGAATTTTAGGTTCAAAATCTCTGAAATTTCCCTTAAGATGTAGTTTTGTCAAGGAAATGTATTGCTAGATGTAGTCATGTGACATTAATTCAGGTAAAACCTAGGGGAAAACTGCGGTTAATTTCTGTGTATTAACATATTTGTGGTCTTTTACTAGAGTCATCCCGATCAGCCAATGACTCAACAGGGAAGTGGCCCCTTTGTTGAGTGCGTCTACTGTGCAGAGATCATCGAGATGTCCCAAATGGAGGACCATGTCGATATTTGTGAAAAGTAAGACTTAATATGCAATTTCCATTTATAAAAATTGTCTCACATCACATTAACCTAAAACATCACTGCGCACAAGGTTACACATGATGTTGTGGTACTGTAGGACAGGTGATGCCTTGGACATTTTATTAAATTAATGTTTCGATTTTTCTGCAATAATCCACTGCTACACCGCCATAACACACAATGGAAATAAGATCTCAACAAGCCTTATTTTGACAGATATATAAAAATGATGAGGGATGTTAATCAATGGCTTTGCTTTTTAATGCATTAACTATATTTTCCTATTTCTAACATGCCAAGGAAATCCAACTTTGATGCGGGGGAAGGAACGTCGTCTGGAACAGGACCAGGAACGGCTTCAACAGGACCAGACCAGGCTTCAACTTCAGGGTAGGCCTCTCACTAATGTAACATAATATCATAATTGCCTAATCACAAATTTTGAATATCATCAATTGTTTCCATGTAGAACAACTTTTTCCAAGTGGTGGAAATGGCAGATCTACAAGCTCACTTAAATAGGCCTATTTTGACATTACAGTCAGTAATTTCTTTTATTTTTAAGGTATTTGCCCATACAACCTGGAACTGCAGAGGGGAGTTCATCAGGTACTTCAGAGGCAGAGGGGAGCTCAGCAGGAACCCAGCGTTCAGCGATGTCATGGGAAAAGCAGCCTTCAGGATATGAAGGTACCCAAGTTAGCTCATCAAGTAGAAAGTTAAAGTGTCTTTGAAGATGTCACTTTTTTTTTGTTCATGACTACATATGCTATGCAAATAAATGGGTGCTATGTATAACATTTTAATTCCAGTCTTGCAAAAGTTAAAAGCTTAAGCTAACAGAAGTATTTGATCTTATTTATTGGCTCTTTTTTTCAGAGTGGAAGACTGAGCCAAACCTCTTTAAGGCAGCATACCTCTTCCGCAGGCACTTAGTCCACGGGGCCCAACGGAACAGGGAGTTGGTGGTACGCCTGGACATTAGGTCCAGTGAGGAGGAGAGAGAACGGGAAATTCTCTCATTCTATAAAAGGCCAGGGATTGACTGGGCAAGCCCATTTGCGCTTGTAATGGATGGTAGGTATATCATTGAATGCTTTCCACTGTAAGTAGGTCAGAGTGTCTTTCATTTTTGGCTTCAGCTGTGCAATCACACTGACCCGACCAGGACATGATTCTGTGAACACAGAATCATGTCCTGGTCTGGTTGGTGTGATTAGCCACACACAGGTCACAGACAATCAACGAGACACTCGTACAGAGGAGTGTGATTGTCTGACACCTCTGAACGTGTGTATATGGGACCTTTTAAATTGTATGAACTAAAATTAATTTCACCCTGATATCATACACATTGCTTTAATCTGGATCAATACCCATTATGTTTTCTATTTCAGGTGAAGCAGCGTTTGGTGATGGCCTAAAAAAACAGTTCTTTCAGACAGTGATGGAGAAAGTAGAAACCGGCTTCGAGCTGAATCTTGGTGAGTTTTCAAAATGTATTATGTAAATTACCTAATTTGAACTCTATAGCAACACTTGCTAACATTATTTTAGGAAAGAATCACCCCAGTCCCCCCTTTTCCCATCAATCCTAGACAACACAGGCGGAACGTGGCTTTTCAACGGGGCAGAGGATCACAAGATCCCTTCTACATCTCGCGTCCTTGAAGAAGGAGACCTCTTCAGGGTGGCTGGGCGCATCTTTGGGCACTCCTTCCTGCATGGCGGTCCTACTTTCACTGGCCTGAGTCCAGTAGTTTTGCAGATCATCCAAGGTACAGCACTTCAGATATTTACATACTAGTTCATATATAGACATAGCTATGACTTTCCCCATATTATATGGAAATGATTAAAAATGAGCGTACTGATAGGGCAGCTGTACAGGAAAAGGAGTATTGACATCACGAGTGGAGGAAGTTGCTAGCTGTGCATAGTTTCTTGGTGTACAATATTGGCCTACATGTGTACATTGTAAATGTGTTGCATTCAAAACCAGCTACTTTTTCAATGCTTAGTCTTGAACCCTTTTTACATGGGGCTTGAGTAAGTAAGACTTCTTCCATTGCTAACATCGCATCCTTGAGTATGGGAATTGAGAGGGTGGGGCAGAGTTGGCCATTAAAACACAGATTTCCAATATTTTATAAATATTTATTTATGAGACTGCCAAATTATAACAAACAGGTGCCGTTTGTGCTCAATTGCTGAATTTCTAGCATTTACAGATTTATTTACAATTTCTGTTGCCCTGTCTTTAAAGGTGATAAAGACAATTTCCATGCCTTGGATCTCTGTGACTGCCCTGACACAGATGTTGTGGAGGTGGTGTCTCTAGTAAGTTATTCTTCCTGTAAAAATAATAATCAAAACACTTCATATGTTTAAATGATTGAAATAGAACTCTAGGATTCTTATGATTTAAAACTATGCTAACTTTTTTACTTACTGTGATGTACAAGAAAATACAACTGTTATACAACTATGCTCTTTAAATTGCAGCTTGAGAGTCAGAGGGATTTGACCCCCGAGGAAAAGTCCCAAGTAGACAGCCTCGGCGTGGCATGGTATTTCCCAGCCGTCAACAATGAGAACAGGAGGTGGTTGGCAGTCAACATCCTGCAGTATGCGGTACGTGTGAATGGATCTGGGCTTGAATTTTACATTACTTGAGTTCTGTACTTTCCTTTTTTTTGTTTCACTCTGCTACATTTCAAATAGAAATGTCACACTCTTGACTCTACTACATTTGTAGGAAGCGACTCCTGAGCCCCGAACTTACAAAAACATTATGAATTACTCCATTTGAATTGGTAAATAGCTGATCTACAAGCTCACAATTGCTTTTTGGGGCTGTACAGCAATGCATTGATATTAACAAGAAAATGTACTTCGGAGTATATACTTTGTCCATCACTGATGGTAGGACATCACTGGAGCTTTATGTAATATTCTAACATCTCCTGTCCCTCGCCCATCAATCTTCACTGAGGCTGTCTCTAGTCCAGTGAAGGATTTTTCTGCATTGAAAAAAGCTGAAAACATGGACTTGCATTACATGGAGATTAGATACTGTAATCTAAATAGTTTAATTTTAGAGCTAATGGCTAATTTAATTGCTTGACTTCTCCAGGTAATTGAACGGCGTAAAACCCAGGTCAAACAACTCCGTAAGGGGCTGAAGGACACAGGAGTACTTGAGATGGTAAAGGAGCGCCCCGCCCTGGCCGAGGTCCTCTTTCCAAGAGCAGCCTCAAAAGTGATATACCCAGAGGTAATTTTCTCATTACTGTACATTTGACTATACATTATTCTTAAAAAATCCAATCATATGGATATCGCTGAGATCTACATTGGAACGGCGTGGCTCCAATGTGGATCTCAGACTTCATGTGACCCAGGTGTGATGGTGTCAACATCAGCTGTGTATGACATATCAAGGCTTTTTAAACGTTTTAGCATGATAAAAGTTGCCCTTTCTGCTCCCCCCCCTTCTCTAAACAAATTACATTACTTTTATTCTCAAATGTTTTATTCTCTAGATGGTGTTGAAGCGGATTATCTGGCCAATGACAGATAGTGACGACGAGGATGGCAATGTGGAGGAGACGTGCCGGGTCACAGGCTTTTTGCGTACCTACATCGAGACTGGTGAGGAGAATATGAATGCAAACCTAAACTTATGCATGTTTTGTGATACACTAATGGTTTTAAAAGTCCACTTCTGAAATATGACCATGTTTCTGTAGGCTCTTCTGATGACCTTAGAAAGCTGCTGGAGTTTTGGACAGCTTGGACTGTCTTGCCCCAGCAAGGCGATTACCTCTACGTCGAAGTGGACCCAAAAGCGGAATTGCCGAAGGCCTCAACCTGCTCCACTACACTCAGACTGCCGTTGAACACCTGCACTTACCAGGAGTTCACCAAAAACTTGATGGCATCTGTGGAAAGCACCAAGTTTTGGTTTGGCATGGTCTGAAAAAAAAAAGGAAGGGGAAAAAAAAATAAAAAAGTGTGGGGTGGATCTCTAGGGCATTGTTCCTATCATTCTCATGGAAAGAACTCGAGTGGGTGGGGAGGGAGGAGAGGTAGAGGAAGGCCGAGGCAGCTGACCGTTGGTCGCGGTGAAGCTCATGTCCACTTTGGATTCTGTGGGGTCGGCTCCAAGGAGCTGGTTGGACCTCGGAAAAGTTCCTTCCTAGGTTTTATAAAATGTTTGCACTTTGTACCTGCGTACCTGTTTGCACTGACTTAGGTTACGGTTAATTAAATTGCACTGCAATTGTTGTTTACAAAAAATGTGTGTGTTGGCACTGGCCACATTCTGCGCCACATTACCAATCATGCACTTTACATGTGGTAAACTGTGAGTGTATATTTGTAAAAAAACAAATAAAAGATGCACTGTCTGAATTTTGATGTCCCTTTTTAAAAATGCACCTCTTAACCACAAAAACCTGGTCTGTAGTTATCAAAAACAGCCAATCCACAAGCTCGCAATGTGCATATCGTGACATGTCGTGAGCTTGTAGATCTGCTATTTTTGGCAGAGATATGTAGAGAAAAGGAGTGTCTAGTACAGACTTCTGGGCACACTGGGAAGTATATAGGGTAAAAACAATACATTGAATATGAGAAATGGTGTTAAAGGGATTTGTGACATGAAAATGCATTAAAGTATGCTCATTCGGATAGAATGCCAAATAAGTTAGTCTGGCCTGAGGTGGGGTATGAAGTTTGGTATGGTTTTCTTTTATGGCCAAATGTCTACATTCATGAAACCACCGGCTGTCAGCATTGAACAAATGTCTTTGTATAGGGGTTATATGTATGTTACCGTATTACAAAAACACACTACTTGAATTTTCCTGTGCTCAAATGTTTTCTACCAACTTTATTATTGAAAGGTAATACATAGGCCAAGTATGAAATTAATATTGAACTGAGTGGCTTTGTTTTCTCAGTGTTGCAGACAGATCTCCCTTAACATTTGTAAAACGGAGCCAGACTGGCTGTGCAACCAAATGCCTTGGTTTTACTCCCAGGTTTTTTTTTAAATAATTTTTATTCAGCATATAGGTAGTAGTAGAAAAAAACATATGTAGTACTCATGCTTTTTCTCCCCCTTTTTTCCTACATACGACATCTAGTCAATGGTAATCTCTCAAGAACAGATTCTGCTGTGAGATAGTACAAACAGCAGAGGGTGCTGTTTTTCCTTCTCATTGGCTCAGGGTTCCCAGATTGAGTCAATGGTAATGTGACTGGTTGGAGAGACTTATTTGCCTTATTCCTCTCTCACCCATACTCAGTGGGATCTGCATTTTGGGGGCAGTCATTGAGGTAACATCGTACAAATGCATTTTGTTAATTGGGATACGACCGCTTCTATGGCTGCTGTCAGATCCCCAAGCAAACTTATGCTGCACTTGGCACCTTGAACAGTGAGTTTAAGGCATAGTCAATGGGGGCTCTTTCTTAGCGTGTCAGAATTAATGTCATGGTGCAGTGAAGTGATTGATAGGCTGTAGTAGTGACAAAGCTGCATAATGTAGACCAGAGGTCTTCAACAGGGGGTCTGGGACCCCTAAGGGGTCCTCAGAGTTACTACAGGGGGTCTGCCAAATCTTTGTGATTTTTACATTAACCACTTCAACCAAGCATCCATATTCTGAGGAGAACTTTAGCCAAAGTGGTTCGGTATAGGGGGAAAAAGAGTGAAAGTACAGAAAGTACAGAGTGAAAGGTCAGGTTTACTAAGTATTGTTTTTAGAGCATGGTTAAATGTCTGGAAATACACATTAACATGAATCCAACATGATAGTGCTGTGAAACAAGTCTATGAAGCTGCCTATGAAATCTATGAAAATAAAAAATACTTCATACAATATATAATGCGGGTCCCTGCTTTCTCTCTCAGCCAAGGGGTCCTTGGCCTGAAAACGTTGAAGACCCCTGATGTAGACATTGGTGTCATCAGCAACAACTCCAACACACGTTCCCTCCTCGGTTGCTGCATAGCCTGTGCCACGACTATTTCATCTGCCTCCTCATGGGTGATCTTTAGATCCTCTCTTGATATAGTGATGCCACCTGCTGATATCTCAGTGGGGGTAGGGTCCTGGCCACTATAACAAGTCTGCTCTGGTATCCTCCAGGAATTGTGGCTTCAGTCACAAGAACTTCTACTATGATCTGAATAAGTTGCTTCTTATTCTCTGGGATATTGAGAACTTGGTTGTGAGCAGGGAGTGGAGAGTTGGAGGACAGTTGGAACACCCTGTAGCCCCACGCCTCTAGCCTTGCGAGCAGAACACAGTGCTATACCTATCAAACACAATATAAACATTTCCAATTCTCAATTTGTGTTGCAGGTACTGCATGAAAGACTCCACATAGTCACTGACAAGAGCTTGGTTTGTTTTACTTGATGCTGGCCATGGGACAACCCATTGCACAGCCAACCAGAATAGTACAGTCGATCTGGTGAGCATTCCTCGAAGACACCTCAACCCTTGTCTTCAAATGTACTTTGGACTTGCATATCCTCATTTCCCCATAGTCATCAAATAGCTGTTGGGATGGGTGCTAGTACATTAGAGAGAACATCTTTGGCTATTAATATTCTAATTATGCACATTTCCCAACATTACATTTTTAGCAAACATTTCATATTTCATACACTAGGCCTATGGATTACATTTCAATAATAGAAAGTTAAAACTACATTCACTCAAAAAAATCCTAGTAGTGTATTTTTTTTAATAAAGAAATTGCTCAATGTTGACAGTCGGTTAGCAGGTGGTTTCATGAATGTATTTAGGCTATATAAAACTATATACCAAATGTCATACTATATACCAAATTTCATTAAAAAAAAAGGCCCTTTGGCTGCCGGACTGTTTTTATTTATCTTATTATCCTTCCACTCCAACGGTGGCAAGGTGGCATACCCACCCCGGTACGGTAGGTGGCGGTATGCCCGTGAAGACACCATATTTTAGAGACGGTACCTCTTTGAGGTGCCAGTCCCATACATAAAGACAGCTGAAGAAGTCCCATTGACCCTTGACAGCGAGAAGATGGCGTTCCTTGGAAGAGTCGCGCAGTCTTTAGTGCAGTTGGCTCATCTGGTGGAACAGAATAATATTTCTAGCATAATATCTAGCATAATATCCAATGCTCATGACCGAGTTGAACAAATAATAGAGAATTTGGCAGAATATTCTGCCGTCACAGACACGAACATCAACGAGGTAGCTATCTCCAATCTCTTAGCTATCCGTGATCAACTTGTTGATGTGTTGCCTGCTCCGGTCATTGAAAGGGGACGGCCAGCTATTTACATCCCATTCGAAGTGATCGAGAGGTATTTACTGCAAGGGTTTAAAGTGAAGGAGATAGCAGAGCTGTTTGGCGTAAGCCTCCGGACCATCCATCGGAGAATGCAAACCAACGGATTGAGGTAAATTCTACTACTCGACTGTATGTGTAGCCACAAGCAACTTAGATCCTACATGCATCTATTCAGTGGTGGAAAAAGTACTCAAATTCTCTACTTAAGTAAAAGTACCAATACTGCAATATCAAAATACTCTGTTACAAGTAAATTCAAAATTTACTTGAGTTAAAGTACAAAAGTATTGGCATCAAAATGTACTTAAAGTACCAAAAGTAAAAGTACTAAATATTTGAAAATAGCAGATCTACAAGCTCACAACGCTTGTAGATCTGCTATTTTCAAATAGCCTAGGTATAAAATAGGGCTAAAGTGGTTAATGTGTGTTTCATAATATCATAATTTATATCTGAAAAGTAACTAGTAACTAAAGTTTTCAAGTAAATGTAGTGGAGTAAAAGTACAATATTTGCCTCTGAGATGTAGTGGAGTAAAAGTATTGGAAATTGGAAATACTAGTAAAGTACAAATGCCTCAACATTTTACTTAAGTACAGTACTTAAGTAAATGTACTTAGTTACTTTACACCACTGCATCTATTATCCTCCATTCTTGACACCCCATGTGATTGTATCAAACGGCGACAAAATAACCAATATTGCACCTGTACGGACAGCTTGGATTATCCTCTTTGTCTCAGTCAAGACTTTGTTTGAAAAAAATGATTGAAAATCATTCAACGTCTTGCGTACCACCTGTTACAAACATAAACACTACATGTATGTATGTATTATTAATGCATGTATGTATTGATATGTATGTATTCTTTTTTTACAGAGTATCTGACACATACTCTGAAATGAGTGACGTCGAGCTAGATGAAGTTATAGCTGACATTCATATAGCTCACCCTAACACCGGATACAGAATGATGGGAGCATTCTTGCGTGCCAGAGGCCTGCGAGTGCAAAGTAAGTGTGTGTGTGTGTGTGTGTGTGTGTGTGTGTGTGTGTGTGTGTGTACAAATGCAGTATATAAAGTAATATTTCGATTACTTGGGGTTCTATTTTGTTATAGTAATCATTGATGTAGTGTTTATTCAGTAACTGGTCTCTTCAGCTCTTTAATGAACATAAAATACACTTGCAGGTGGGACACCAATTTAATCCAACCAGGAGAGAGAACTCATTTATAAGCATACATTTGTATAGTGTTGTGGTTCCAATTAGTCCACTCATTGTTTGGTTTCATCACTTCCAATTTCACTTGTTTATACTATAACATGTATGAGTTCCCTCTCCTCATTGGATGAAATAACACAACAGGTATTGTCTGTTCACTAAAGGAAACTGAGAAACCGCCTTTACTGAACAAACACTCCATACTATATCAATGATTACAATATAGAGAAATGTAACACTTACTACACTTACTTTAAGAAAAAACATTACTTACTGCACCTTTTATTGGTGCATGTTTGTCATGTTTGGTGAGCATTTCTTTTCTCCCCCCCGCGTAGTTCCAAGAGTGCGCGATTCGTTAAGAAGAGTGGACCCAGATGGGACGGAATTGCGAGCCATAGCCAACCGCACTCTGAGACGCAGGCAATATTCTGTTCCAGCACCTAATGCAATGTGGCACATTGATGGAAACCATAAATTAATCCGGTATTTTCTTCCAGTATTTTTACATGCCTCAATACATGTATTACATTATCTGAGTATTCTTTCAAAGTAGGCATATTGTAACCTCCCTTTCTTTCTACACTACAGTACACTACAGTATGTTAAACACCCAGTTTTCTATTAGTATGAATACTTTTCAAAGTTCTAATGTCTTTTACATTTTAGTGTGGGATGTCATCCCCCTTAAGAGAGTCAGATTGTTTTAAAGCTTTGTGAATGATAAACTAGATTGGTATATCCTAGTAATTGTGATTAGAAAATAGTCAGTCAAATGTAGTTCTAATCTGTAATGTACTCTGTCCTTTTCTCCTTCTTATTAATAGCTGGAGATTTGTGGTTCATGGTGGAATAGACGGCTTCAGTCGTTTGATTGTTTTTCTGTCTGCTGCTACGAACAACCGAGCCTCTACGGTACTGCAGAGTTTCCTTGGTGCAGTCAACACATTTGGTTTGCCGTCTCGTGTACGCTCGGACAAGGGTGGTGAGAACGTTGACGTCGCCCATTTCATGGTGGAAAACCGGGGTCCGAACCGGAACTCGCACATTACAGGAAGGAGTGTCCATAACCAACGGTATGCTTTTCATAGTACTGTGTTTTAACCACTTGAACACTAGCACCGCTATTCTGGGAGGAACATTCTCTGAAAATTGTAGATTCGTTGTGAACTTGTAATGTTGTATTGATTTTTTTTCGGCTAAAAGATATTTAGTTGACGGAAAAAAGACCGGAAAAAGTACACATAGCCGACCCCGGTCAACTAAGTATTACCCTATTAAGTATAGAGGTTTATGTTGTTAAGAAAACTATGCTGGCTTCTATTTTCATTTAGAGCACATGAGACAAAGCTTATTGTTCTCCAATTAAATGTGGTTCCTTGAAAACAACTTTTGGGTACAATCCTTCTACACTGTTTAAGCGAGACATACCATTCAAACTTTTAAAATGTAGCTTTGATCAACTTGATACCAGACATAATACTAGTTTTACATTTTAAGTAAGGACTCCTAGGGTAGACCAGCCAGACATGTTCTGAAGCCACAAGTGCTCATTCCCTCAGAAAGCAATAATTGAACATTAAATTCCACTCAGAACATTCTAAAGGCCTACCATTTTAAACGTCAGCCAACCACCCCAGACTACCGTTCATAACTGCCAAGGAATCAGACCAAAGTGCTTAATTGTTTGTACTGTCACTCAATATTATTCACTTGTCTTTTATTTTTTTTATCAAAATTGTAGGATAGAGCGCCTATGGAGGGATGTGTACATGCAAGTCCTTGATGTGTTCCATCTTCTCTTCCGTAACCTTGAGAGAGAGGGGATGTTGAATCCTGATGACGAGGCACATCTTTTTGCACTCCATTGGACTTTTCTGCCTCAACTGCAGAGACAACTGGACTTCTTTATGGAGGCCTGGAACCATCACGGCTTGAGAACAGAAGGTAGCCAGTCTCCATACAGACTTTGGACACGATTCAGAAACCTTGAAGACTCGGATCAGGTATGACAACTGTTGGTTGTTACATTGTTTTAGGAACCACTATTTTGAATTGCAGCTTAAGGGCATATTGGCAACCGACCGTGTTGTCTTTGAATACGCTTTCACTGTTTATTGGTCATGCTACTCCTACAACATTTAATGCCATTTCAACTTGAAGGGAAAGGCCACCAATGCTAAATGTCTGCAGATATGCCTTTGACCAGCCATAGAGTGGCACACAAAACACAAATGTTTTGTGGAATTCCCCTTTAGAAATGTACATGTTGTCCGGTTAAGTGGAGTGCACTCGCACACAGAAAGGCCCAACTAAACATTCTGAAACAGTTAAAAGTTGCCACAGCCCGAATATTAGAGCTACTTAAGTATCCAGTCTGCTGAAACGACAAAAGTTGAATAAACTTTGCATTCTAATTGTCTTACAAGGTGGAGGCAGATTATGGAATTGATTGGACTGGACCATATGGCCACGATGACCGTGGAGGTTCTGGAGAACTACTTCGAGTCCCAGAAGTGCAGCTGCAGCGACCTCTTACTGCAGAGGACATTGCCAGATTACCCAACCCCAATGTTGACTTATTGGATTCACTTGACATCTACAATGCTACAGTGCAGCAGTTAACCACTTAAATAAAGTACAAATAATAGTTTTTGGTTTGAACAAAGTTGTTTATTTTTTATATATATATATATTCAGATGGTAATCATTGCTAGTGTTTTAACAGTGGTCTCCCCATCTTTACAGCGCTTTAATAAACAGACATTACGTTTTCAGGTGGGTTGCCAATTTCATATAATTTAACTTGTTTTTCATGAAATTGGTATCCTTAACTGGAAATGCAGTTTGCTGGTTACTCAAAAGCCCTATACAGAATAGAGATCTAGTTAACATAAATATGTAATGTGAAACACTGTGGCTATGATAAAAGCATTACTGATTGTACTGAAACAATCATTTTGCTGCATTTAAAACCTGTGAGCTTGTACATACCCTTGTATGATGTAGAGGTCTTCAACAGGGGGGGGGGGGGGGGGGGGGGGTCCAAATATTTTTGATTAGAACTTTTTTTTACATTAACCACTTGAACCATAGTATCTCTTCTGAGGGAAATATTTGCCAAAAATAGCTGATCTACAAGCTCACAATGCCTCGCACTGCAAGGCGTTGTGAGCTTGTAGAACGGCTATTTTTGGCAAAAACTTTTGGTGTAGAGGTAAAAACGGAGAACACCAAGTACAGAGCCAATGGTACGACCATCAATCTAACAATAGAGAAGTCAACAAACTAAAAAATAACATTAATTTACTCATCAGATGATAGTGCTGTCAAACAAGTCTATGAAATATATTAAGTTTAGTTGACTGTTTGCCCCAAAATACAGACACCAGGTACTTGTGGTTACAACACTGACATGAGTGCAGGATCAAGAGGCGTATTTATAAAGTGACATCATAAAAAATGCAGCCAGCACAATTATTCTTAATTGTGATCACTGAGCAACGGTAATTTATGAATTGCCAAATGTGTTAACATGTAGTGTTTTTAATGGGCCCCCAGTCTACACAAATAACGTTGATGGATATTCTTCTCAGCATTCTCAATGTAGCTTTGTAAAGAACCTGTGATTTGGTAGGTCTCTTCCATATTGCTGTCGTGGTCCTCATCTTCACTATCTAGCCTTGATATGTCATATCACTACTGCCATCACACCTGGGTCTCATGAAGTCATAATGTATAGTGCTTAACAGTCTAATGTACAGTAATAAGAAAATTACCTCTGGGTCTCACTTGTGCTGCAGATCTTGGAAACGGTACTATAATATACCATTTGGTTTTTTTTATGGCTTTAACTCTACTACATTCCAAAGACATTGTACTTTTTGGGTTGTTGAAAATGACATTACAATACACAAATGCCTTTTTTCACCATTAGTATTGACAGTCCACATATATTTGTGTAAAAGCTTTCTTCCAGATAACATTGTACACACATTGTCTACACTATATAATCTCACATCAGAACGTGGCATTTTTCCATAGCATCATTCGATTGGCTCGGCAGCAGATTTGAACGGTTAACACACATACAGGTGTCAATATTGTTACCCGTTTAAATCTGCTGTCGAGTCAATCAGACGAAGCTATGGGACAATGGACCGCAGCAGGACTGGAAACCTGGGACTTAAGTTAGCACAGAGCCTGTTACTAGGCTATAACAATCCAGGTAAAGCCTGGATGACATTGTAATGCAGTGGTTCTCAAAGTGGGGTTCAGGGACCCTCAGGGTTCCTTTGCGAGTTCTCCAGCATCCTTCTTCTGTCTGACAGCGACCCTGAAGTTGAAGGCTGGGCTACCGAACATGTTCCCTCTGAGCTGCCTGGTGTATTTCCTGGTTCTGTTCAGTTCCCGATGATGTTCTTTCCCCAGCATCACAGTTCTGTTAGAAAAATTAATATAAAATATAGCTAATGCATTAAAAAGCTATGACATTGATTAACATCCTCATCATTTTTATATATTAGTCAAAATAACACAAAGCTTGAGATCTTATTTCCATTGTGGTTTACAGTTTAGGCATTTAGCAGACGCTCTTAATCCAGAGCGATTTAGTAAGCAAGGACACAAGATAATACATCAATAATACATCAAATGTATAGAAATAGTAATCTAGTAATAACTAATACATACGTAAACCCGGAACTTATCATCAGCCTACATTGAAACTATACACACTATAGGATGCCAGGTCAACAATGACCTGGCATCTGTCTACATAACATGCTATCTAAGTTACATTTTAGCCTTTGCATAATCTTGCAAGGTCATCAAGGCTAGGGCAAGTGCTACGGGCTGAGGTGGAATCTAAAGAGGTGAGTCTTCAGATTACGGAGTGAGTCTGCAGTTCTAATTGCAATGGGGAGTTCATTCCATAGTTTGGGAGCCAGAAGGGACAAGAGTCTTGGACGTGTGGAGCGTTGGCCCGGATGTTTTAGCGAAGGTTCTGACAGCTTCCCTGTGTTAGCTGATCTGAGAGAGCGGGAGGGCTTGTAGGGTTGGATCAGGCTTTGAAGATACGGGGGTGCCATACCTTTGGTTGCTTTGTTGGCCAACGTCAGTGTTTAGTACTCTGTGCGGGCAGTAACTGGGAGTAGAGAAGGGGGGTGACATGTGAACATTTTGGCTGGTTGAAGACCAAGCGTGCTGCTGCATTCTGGATCATTTGGAGAGGCTTAAGTGCACATGCCGGCAGGCCTGTAAGGAGAGAGTTACAATAGTCAAGTTTTGATATGACTGATGGCTGGATAAGGAGCTGTGCTGAGGAAGGGTCTAATCCTTTGAATGTTATAGTGTGAACCTACAGGAACGAGTGATGGGGTCTTTTGACGTGTGTTAGTGGTGGTATAGCAGAGGAATATTGCAGAAAAATCTAAACCGTGTAACCTTGTGCCCAGTGATGTTTTAGGTTAATGTGATGTGTGAGAGAATTCTTATGAATGGAAATGGAAATTTATGTCTTACTTTTCACAAATGTCAACGTGGTTCCTTCCTGGTTCTGGTGACGTTCCTGATGATGTTCCTTGCCCCACGTCAAAGTTCTGTTAGAAATATAAATATCAAATATCATTAATGCATTAAAAAGCTATGACATTGATTAACCAATTAAAATAACTAAACCATAAAGTTTGAATTACTGATGGTTGATTAAATCAACGTAATTGTAAACCAAGCACATAGCCAAAGGTCAAGTTTACCCAAGTATTGAGGGTTCAAGTCATTAAATGTCTGGAAATAAGCATTGACATGAATCCAAAATATTAATAGATTATGTGTAAACAAAAAAAACATGAACACTGATGATAGTGCTGTCAAACAAGTCTATGAAACCATCGATGAAATCTATGAAAAAGTTTAATTTGCAACACATTTATACAATATGTAGTGGGGGACCCTGCTTCACCTATTTCTCAGCTAAGGGGTTCTTGACCTGAAAAACGTTGAAGACCCCTGGCATATGCCACTCTTATGGGGGTGTCTACAGTGGTATTGAGTAACTAAGTACATTTACTCAAGTACTGTACTAAAGTCCAATTTTGAGGTATTTTTTACTTCACTGGAGTATTTCCAATACTTTTACTTCTACTCCACTACACCTCAGAGGCAAATATTGCACTTTTACTCCACTTCAATTATTTGAAATTTTTGTTACTTTGTAGATTTGGATTGTTATTACATAACATACATTAACCACTTCAGCCCTATATACATTTCGGCCATATGAAAATGGCCGATCTACAAGCTCCATTACAATGCATTGTGAGCTTGTAGATCTGCTATTTTCATAACATTTTTAAACATTCGAAAACTTGTGAAATTAAGTACATGTTGATGCCAATACTTGAATTCCGGACTTTTACTTATTTCTGCATTGCCGTTGATATTTTTACTTGAGTAAAAAACTTTTTCCACCACTAGGTGTCTAGCACCAAATAATCATATATACTTTCCATAACGTTACATAATACAATACAGAGTGAACCATAGCACACAAATCACAATCAAAACATACATATTAGTTTGTTGCTAAAAAATACTATGCTAATAACAATGTTGTTGTGTAGCGTTAGCGTAGCGTTGCCGTTGATGCTAAAAGCTAAAGTTCGCTTTTTACCTTAGGCCTAAGGTACGGTGGTAAACAGATGTTCTTGCTGCTGCTCCAAAGCGGATTGCAACCTGCTTTAGGCTGGCGTAGTTATAAAGTGTGCGTGCATACGGTGCATACCATTAAACATTTCTTTTTTGATAGCATTCATCGAGTCTCTTCGCTGGTTCATAGCTCCCGACGTAACTGACTTCATGCCTGCCTGCCTGGGCTTCAGTCTTGGGAAGCCAGGGTGCAGATGATAGCTGAGACTACCTGCAGTGGAATACTGCCACCTAGCGTACCGGGTTGGGTATGTCACGGTTGGAGGAGAAGAGCTTGAAGGATTCGTCCAATGACGTCACTTACCCGCGCCATCAATAGACAAGGAGGCATTTGAATTCTGTCACCCACTGCGCAGGGTAGGATTCGAAAATGAAAATGCAATGTCATTTGCTTTTGCTTTTTCATTCGGTCATAGAATGAGCACACCTGGAGATGAAATGTAAATGCTATTGAATTATACATTCATTTGTGTCTCAAAAAATGCATTTATTAGCTTAAGATGAAAAAGCAATAGTCTTATTTAATATACATTTTCAAAATAAACTTTTCATTTTAATATTGTCCATTATTTAGCAGGCCATTTTTGGAAAATTAAAAATCAAATGATCTTTTATTTATCGTTTTATTTCTGTCATAGAATAAGCACACCTGTAGTTTAAATGCAAATTCTATTGCATTTTACATTTATTTTTGTCTCAACAAATGCGTTCATTATCTGAAGATTAAAACGCATTTCTCATATTTCATTTTCATTTTCAAAATTGCATTTTCCTTTTAATATTGTCCACTATTTAGCTGGGCATTTTTGGAAAATTAAAAATCAAATGATCTTTTATTTATCATTTTAATTCTGTCATAGAATGAGCAGACCAGTAGATTAAATGCAAATGCTATTGCATTTGACATTTATTTTTGTCTCAAAAAATGCGTTAATTTCCTGAAGATTAAAAAGCATTTCATTTCAATTGCATTTTCGAATTTGCAATTTCATTTTAATTATGGCACGTATTCGCTTCCATACATTAGTGTCCTTTTGGCATCAGTGTCCTTTTGGCATCAATGTCCTTTTGGCATCAGTGTCCTTTTAGCATCAGTGTCCTTTTGGCACTTATCATTGTCCTTTTGGCATTAGTGTCCTTTTAGCATCAGTGTCCTTTTGGCACTTATCATTGTCCTTTTGGCATTAGTGTCCTTTTAGCATCAGTGTCCTTTTGGCACTTATCATTGTCCTTTTGGCATTAGTGTCCTTTTAGCATCAGTGTCCTTTTGGCACTTATCATTGTCCTTTTGGCATTAGTGTCCTTTTAGCATCAGTGTCCTTTTGGCACTTATCATTGTCCTTTTGGCATTAGTGTCCTTTTGGCATCAGTGTCCTTTTGGCATCAATGTCCTTTTGGCATCAGTGTCCTTTTAGCATCAGTGTCCTTTTGGCACTTATCATTGTCCTTTTGGCATTAGTGTCCTTTTAGCATCAGTGTCCTTTTGGCACTTATCATTGTCCTTTTGGCATTAGTGTCCTTTTAGCATCAGTGTCCTTTTGGCACTTATCATTGTCCTTTTGGCATTAGTGTCCTTTTAGCATCAGTGTCCTTTTGGCACTTATCATTGTCCTTTTGGCATTAGTGTCCTTTTAGCATCAGTGTCCTTTTGGCACTTATCATTGTCCTTTTGGCATTAGTGTCCTTTTAGCATCAGTGTCCTTTTGGCACTTATCATTGTCCTTTTGGCATTAGTGTCCTTTTGGCATCAGTGTCCTTTTGGCACTTATCATTGTCCTTTTGGCATTAGTGTCCTTTTGGCATCAGTGTCCTTTTGGCACTTATAATTGTCCTTTTGGCATTAGTGTCCTTTTGGCATTAGTGTCCTTTTGGCATCAGTGTCCTTTTGGCATCAATGTCCTTTTGGCATCAGTGTCCTTTTAGCATCAGTGTCCTTTTGGCACTTATCATTGTCCTTTTGGCATTAGTGTCCTTTTAGCATCAGTGTCCTTTTGGCACTTATCATTGTCCTTTTGGCATTAGTGTCTTTTTAGCATCAGTGTCCTTTTGGCACTTATCATTGTCCTTTTGGCATTAGTGTCCTTTTAGCATCAGTGTCCTTTTGGCACTTATCATTGTCCTTTTGGCATTAGTGTCCTTTTAGCATCAGTGTCCTTTTGGCACTTATCATTGTCCTTTTGGCATTAGTGTCCTTTTGGCATCAGTGTCCTTTTGGCATCAATGTCCTTTTGGCATCAGTGTCCTTTTAGCATCAGTGTCCTTTTGGCACTTATCATTGTCCTTTTGGCATTAGTGTCCTTTTAGCATCAGTGTCCTTTTGGCACTTATCATTGTCCTTTTGGCATTAGTGTCCTTTATAGCATCAGTGTCCTTTTGGCACTTATCATTGTCCTTTTGGCATTAGTGTCATTTTAGCATCAGTGTCCTTTTGGCACTTATCATTGTCCTTTTGGCATTAGTGTCCTTTTAGCATCAGTGTCCTTTTGGCACTTATCATTGTCCTTTTGGCATTAGTGTCTTTTTAGCATCAGTGTCCTTTTGGCACTTATCATTGTCCTTTTGGCATTAGTGTCCTTTTAGCATCAGTGTCCTTTTGGCACTTATCATTGTCCTTTTGGCATTAGTGTCCTTTTAGCATCAGTGTCCTTTTGGCACTTATCATTGTCCTTTTGGCATTAGTGTCCTTTTGGCATCAGTGTCCTTTTGGCATCAATGTCCTTTTGGCATCAGTGTCCTTTTAGCATCAGTGTCCTTTTGGCACTTATCATTGTCCTTTTGGCATTAGTGTCCTTTTAGCATCAGTGTCCTTTTGGCACTTATCATTGTCCTTTTGGCATTAGTGTCCTTTTAGCATCAGTGTCCTTTTGGCACTTATCATTGTCCTTTTGGCATTAGTGTCCTTTTAGCATCAGTGTCCTTTTGGCACTTATCATTGTCCTTTTGGCATTAGTGTCCTTTTAGCATCAGTGTCCTTTTGGCACTTATCATTGTCCTTTTGGCATTAGTGTCCTTTTAGCATCAGTGTCCTTTTGGCACTTATCATTGTCCTTTTGGCATTAGTGTCCTTGTGGCATCAGTGTCCTTTTGGCATCAATGTCCTTTTGGCATCAGTGTCCTTTTAGCATCAGTGTCCTTTTGGCACTTATCATTGTCCTTTTGGCATCAGTGTCCTTTTAGCATCAGTGTCCTTTTGGCACTTATCATTGTCCTTTTGGCATCAGTGTCCTTTTAGCATCAGTGTCCTTTTGGCACTTATCATTGTCCTTTTGGCATTAGTGTCCTTTTGGCATCAGTGTCCTTTTGGCACTTATAGGTTACAAACATAACCCCAGTTATCATTGGCCTTTTGGCATTAGTGTCCTTTTAGCATCAGTGTCCTTTTGGCACTTATCATTGTCCTTTTGGCATTAGTGTCCTTTTGGCATCAGTGTCCTTTTGGCATCAATGTCCTTTTGGCATCAGTGTCCTTTTAGCATCAGTGTCCTTTTGGCACTTATCATTGTCCTTTTGGCATTAGTGTCCTTTTAGCATCAGTGTCCTTTTGGCACTTATCATTGTCCTTTTGGCATTAGTGTCCTTTTAGCATCAGTGTCCTTTTGGCACTTATCATTGTCCTTTTGGCATTAGTGTCCTTTTAGCATCAGTGTCCTTTTGGCACTTATCATTGTCCTTTTGGCATTAGTGTCCTTTTAGCATCAGTGTCCTTTTGGCACTTATCATTGTCCTTTTGGCATTAGTGTCCTTTTGGCATCAGTGTCCTTTTGGCATCAATGTCCTTTTGGCATCAGTGTCCTTTTAGCATCAGTGTCCTTTTGGCACTTATCATTGTCCTTTTGGCATTAGTGTCCTTTTAGCATCAGTGTCCTTTTGGCACTTATCATTGTCCTTTTGGCATTAGTGTCCTTTTAGCATCAGTGTCCTTTTGGCACTTATCATTGTCCTTTTGGCATTAGTGTCCTTTTAGCATCAGTGTCCTTTTGGCACTTATCATTGTCCTTTTGGCATTAGTGTCCTTTTAGCATCAGTGTCCTTTTGGCACTTATCATTGTCCTTTTGGCATTAGTGTCCTTTTAGCATCAGTGTCCTTTTGGCACTTATCATTGTCCTTTTGGCATTAGTGTCCTTTTAGCATCAGTGTCCTTTTGGCACTTATCATTGTCCTTTTGGCATTAGTGTCCTTTTAGCATCAGTGTCCTTTTGGCACTTATCATTGTCCTTTTGGCATTAGTGTCCTTTTGGCATCAGTGTCCTTTTGGCATCAATGTCCTTTTGGCATCAGTGTCCTTTTAGCATCAGTGTCCTTTTGGCACTTATCATTGTCCTTTTGGCATTAGTGTCCTTTTAGCAACAGTGTCCTTTTGGCACTTATCATTGTCCTTTTGGCATTAGTGTCTTTTTAGCATCAGTGTCCTTTTGGCACTTATCATTGTCCTTTTGGCATTAGTGTCCTTTTAGCATCAGTGTCCTTTTGGCACTTATCATTGTCCTTTTGGCATTAGTGTCCTTTTAGCATCAGTGTCCTTTTGGCACTTATCATTGTCCTTTTGGCATTAGTGTCCTTTTGGCATCAGTGTCCTTTTGGCATCAATGTCCTTTTGGCATCAGTGTCCTTTTAGCATCAGTGTCCTTTTGGCACTTATCATTGTCCTTTTGGCATCAGTGTCCTTTTAGCATCAGTGTCCTTTTGGCACTTATCATTGTCCTTTTGGCATTAGTGTCCTTTTAGCATCAGTGTCCTTTTGGCACTTATCATTGTCCTTTTGGCATTAGTGTTTTGGCATCAGTGTCCTTTTGGCATCAATGTCCTTTTGGCATCAGTGTCCTTTTAGCATCAGTGTCCTTTTGGCACTTATCATTGTCCTTTTGGCATTAGTGTCCTTTTAGCATCAGTGTCCTTTTGGCACTTATCATTGTCCTTTTGGCATTAGTGTCCTTTTGGCATCAGTGTCCTTTTGGCATCAATGTCCTTTTGGCATCAGTGTCCTTTTAGCATCAGTGTCCTTTTGGCACTTATCATTGTCCTTTTGGCATCAGTGTCCTTTTAGCATCAGTGTCCTTTTGGCACTTATCATTGTCCTTTTGGCATTAGTGTCCTTTTGGCATCAGTGTCCTTTTGGCACTTATAGGTTACAAACATAACCCCAGTTATCATTGGCCTTTTGGCATTAGTGTCCTTTTAGCATCAGTGTCCTTTTGGCACTTATCATTGTCCTTTTGGCATTAGTGTCCTTTTGGCATCAGTGTCCTTTTGGCATCAATGTCCTTTTGGCATCAGTGTCCTTTTAGCATCAGTGTCCTTTTGGCACTTATCATTGTCCTTTTGGCATTAGTGTCCTTTTAGCATCAGTGTCCTTTTGGCACTTATCATTGTCCTTTTGGCATTAGTGTCCTTTTAGCATCAGTGTCCTTTTGGCACTTATCATTGTCCTTTTGGCATTAGTGTCCTTTTAGCATCAGTGTCCTTTTGGCACTTATCATTGTCCTTTTGGCATTAGTGTCCTTTTGGCATCAGTGTCCTTTTGGCATCAATGTCCTTTTGGCATCAGTGTCCTTTTAGCATCAGTGTCCTTTTGGCACTTATCATTGTCCTTTTGGCATCAGTGTCCTTTTAGCATCAGTGTCCTTTTGGCACTTATCATTGTCCTTTTGGCATTAGTGTCCTTTTAGCATCAGTGTCCTTTTGGCACTTATCATTGTCCTTTTGGCATTAGTGTCCTTTTAGCATCAGTGTCCTTTTGGCACTTATCATTGTCCTTTTGGCATTAGTGTCCTTTTAGCATCAGTGTCCTTTTGGCACTTATCATTGTCCTTTTGGCATTAGTGTCCTTTTAGCATCAGTGTCCTTTTGGCACTTATCATTGTCCTTTTGGCATTAGTGTTTTGGCATCAGTGTCCTTTTGGCATCAATGTCCTTTTGGCATCAGTGTCCTTTTAGCATCAGTGTCCTTTTGGCACTTATCATTGTCCTTTTGGCATTAGTGTCCTTTTAGCATCAGTGTCCTTTTGGCACTTATCATTGTCCTTTTGGCATTAGTGTCCTTTTGGCATCAGTGTCCTTTTGGCATCAATGTCCTTTTGGCATCAGTGTCCTTTTAGCATCAGTGTCCTTTTGGCACTTATCATTGTCCTTTTGGCATCAGTGTCCTTTTAGCATCAGTGTCCTTTTGGCACTTATCATTGTCCTTTTGGCATTAGTGTCCTTTTGGCATCAGTGTCCTTTTGGCACTTATAGGTTACAAACATAACCCCAGTTATCATTGGCCTTTTGGCATTAGTGTCCTTTTAGCATCAGTGTCCTTTTGGCACTTATCATTGTCCTTTTGGCATTAGTGTCCTTTTGGCATCAGTGTCCTTTTGGCATCAATGTCCTTTTGGCATCAGTGTCCTTTTAGCATCAGTGTCCTTTTGGCACTTATCATTGTCCTTTTGGCATTAGTGTCCTTTTAGCATCAGTGTCCTTTTGGCACTTATCATTGTCCTTTTGGCATTAGTGTCCTTTTAGCATCAGTGTCCTTTTGGCACTTATCATTGTCCTTTTGGCATTAGTGTCCTTTTAGCATCAGTGTCCTTTTGGCACTTATCATTGTCCTTTTGGCATTAGTGTCCTTTTAGCATCAGTGTCCTTTTGACACTTATCATTGTCCTTTTGGCATTAGTGTCCTTTTAGCATCAGTGTCCTTTTGGCACTTATCATTGTCCTTTTGGCATTAGTGTCCTTTTGGCATCAGTGTCCTTTTGGCACTTATCATTGTCCTTTTGGCATTAGTGTCCTTTTGGCATCAGTGTCCTTTTGGCACTTATCATTGTCCTTTTGGCATTAGTGTCCTTTTGGCATCAGTGTCCTTTTGGCATCAATGTCCTTTTGGCATCAGTGTCCTTTTAGCATCAGTGTCCTTTTGGCACTTATCATTGTCCTTTTGGCATTAGTGTCCTTTTAGCATCAGTGTCCTTTTGGCACTTATCATTGTCCTTTTGGCATTAGTGTCTTTTTAGCATCAGTGTCCTTTTGGCACTTATCATTGTCCTTTTGGCATTAGTGTCCTTTTAGCATCAGTGTCCTTTTGGCACTTATCATTGTCCTTTTGGCATTAGTGTCCTTTTAGCATCAGTGTCCTTTTGGCACTTATCATTGTCCTTTTGGCATTAGTGTCCTTTTGTCATCAGTGTCCTTTTGGCATCAATGTCCTTTTGGCATCAGTGTCCTTTTAGCATCAGTGTCCTTTTGGCACTTATCATTGTCCTTTTGGCATTAGTGTCCTTTTAGCATCAGTGTCCTTTTGGCACTTATCATTGTCCTTTTGGCATTAGTGTCCTTTTAGCATCAGTGTCCTTTTGGCACTTATCATTGTCCTTTTGGCATTAGTGTCCTTTTAGCATCAGTGTCCTTTTGGCACTTATCATTGTCCTTTTGGCATTAGTGTCCTTTTAGCATCAGTGTCCTTTTGGCACTTATCATTGTCCTTTTGGCATTAGTGTCCTTTTAGTATCAGTGTCCTTTTGGCACTTATCATTGTCCTTTTGGCATTAGTGTCCTTTTAGCATCAGTGTCCTTTTGGCACTTATCATTGTCCTTTTGGCATTAGTGTCCTTTTAGCATCAGTGTCCTTTTGGCACTTATCATTGTCCTTTTGGCATTAGTGTCCTTTTAGCATCAGTGTCCTTTTGGCACTTATCATTGTCCTTTTAGCATCAGTGTCCTTTTGGCACTTATCATTGTCCTTTTGGCATCAGTGTCCTTTTAGCATCAGTGTCCTTTTGGCACTTATCATTGTCCTTTTGGCATTAGTGTCCTTTTGGCATCAGTGTCCTTTTGGCACTTATAGGTTACAAACATAACCCCAGTTATCATTGGCCTTTTGGCATTAGTGTCCTTTTAGCATCAGTGTCCTTTTGGCACTTATCATTGTCCTTTTGGCATTAGTGTCCTTTTGGCATCAGTGTCCTTTTGGCATCAATGTCCTTTTGGCATCAGTGTCCTTTTAGCATCAGTGTCCTTTTGGCACTTATCATTGTCCTTTTGGCATTAGTGTCCTTTTAGCATCAGTGTCCTTTTGGCACTTATCATTGTCCTTTTGGCATTAGTGTCCTTTTAGCATCAGTGTCCTTTTGGCACTTATCATTGTCCTTTTGGCATTAGTGTCCTTTTAGCATCAGTGTCCTTTTGGCACTTATCATTGTCCTTTTGGCATTAGTGTCCTTTTAGCATCAGTGTCCTTTTGGCACTTATCATTGTCCTTTTGGCATTAGTGTCCTTTTGGCATCAGTGTCCTTTTGGCATCAATGTCCTTTTGGCATCAGTGTCCTTTTAGCATCAGTGTCCTTTTGGCACTTATCATTGTCCTTTTGGCATTAGTGTCCTTTTAGCATCAGTGTCCTTTTGGCACTTATCATTGTCCTTTTGGCATTAGTGTCCTTTTAGCATCAGTGTCCTTTTGGCACTTATCATTGTCCTTTTGGCATTAGTGTCCTTTTAGCATCAGTGTCCTTTTGGCACTTATCATTGTCCTTTTGGCATTAGTGTCCTTTTAGCATCAGTGTCCTTTTGGCACTTATCATTGTCCTTTTGGCATTAGTGTCCTTTTAGCATCACTGTCCTTTTGGCACTTATCATTGTCCTTTTGGCATTAGTGTCCTTTTGGCATCAGTGTCCTTTTGGCACTTATCATTGTCCTTTTGGCATTAGTGTCCTTTTGGCATCAGTGTCCTTTTGGCACTTATCATTGTCCTTTTGGCATTAGTGTCCTTTTGGCATCAGTGTCCTTTTGGCATCAATGTCCTTTTGTCATCAGTGTCCTTTTAGCATCAGTGTCCTTTTGGCACTTATCATTGTCCTTTTGGCATTAGTGTCCTTTTAGCATCAGTGTCCTTTTGGCACTTATCATTGTCCTTTTGGCATTAGTGTCTTTTTAGCATCAGTGTCCTTTTGGCACTTATCATTGTCCTTTTGGCATTAGTGTCCTTTTAGCATCAGTGTCCTTTTGGCACTTATCATTGTCCTTTTGGCATTAGTGTCCTTTTAGCATCAGTGTCCTTTTGGCACTTATCATTGTCCTTTTGGCATTAGTGTCTTTTTAGCATCAGTGTCCTTTTGGCACTTATCATTGTCCTTTTGGCATTAGTGTCCTTTTAGCATCAGTGTCCTTTTGGCACTTATCATTGTCCTTTTGGCATTAGTGTCCTTTTAGCATCAGTGTCCTTTTGGCACTTATCATTGTCCTTTTGGCATTAGTGTCCTTTTGGCATCAGTGTCCTTTTGGCATCAATGTCCTTTTGGCATCAGTGTCCTTTTAGCATCAGTGTCCTTTTGGCACTTATCATTGTCCTTTTGGCATTAGTGTCCTTTTAGCATCAGTGTCCTTTTGGCACTTATCATTGTCCTTTTGGCATTAGTGTCCTTTTGGCATCAGTGTCCTTTTGGCACTTATAGGTTACAAACATAACCCCAGTTATCATTGGCCTTTTGGCATTAGTGTCCTTTTAGCATCAGTGTCCTTTTGGCACTTATCATTGTCCTTTTGGCATTAGTGTCCTTTTGGCATCAGTGTCCTTTTGGCATCAATGTCCTTTTGGCATCAGTGTCCTTTTAGCATCAGTGTCCTTTTGGCACTTATCATTGTCCTTTTGGCATTAGTGTCCTTTTAGCATCAGTGTCCTTTTGGCACTTATCATTGTCCTTTTGGCATTAGTGTCCTTTTAGCATCAGTGTCCTTTTGGCACTTATCATTGTCCTTTTGGCATTAGTGTCCTTTTAGCATCAGTGTCCTTTTGGCACTTATCATTGTCCTTTTGGCATTAGTGTCCTTTTAGCATCAGTGTCCTTTTGGCACTTATCATTGTCCTTTTGGCATTAGTGTCCTTTTGGCATCAGTGTCCTTTTGGCATCAATGTCCTTTTGGCATCAGTGTCCTTTTAGCATTAGTGTCCTTTTGGCATCAGTGTCCTTTTGGCATCAATGTCCTTTTGGCATCAGTGTCCTTTTAGCATCAGTGTCCTTTTGGCACTTATCATTGTCCTTTTGGCATCAGTGTCCTTTTAGCATCAGTGTCCTTTTGGCACTTATCATTGTCCTTTTGGCATTAGTGTCCTTTTGGCATCAGTGTCCTTTTGGCACTTATAGGTTACAAACATAACCCCAGTTATCATTGGCCTTTTGGCATTAGTGTCCTTTTAGCATCAGTGTCCTTTTGGCACTTATCATTGTCCTTTTGGCATTAGTGTCCTTTTGGCATCAGTGTCCTTTTGGCATCAATGTCCTTTTGGCATCAGTGTCCTTTTAGCATCAGTGTCCTTTTGGCACTTATCATTGTCCTTTTGGCATTAGTGTCCTTTTAGCATCAGTGTCCTTTTGGCACTTATCATTGTCCTTTTGGCATTAGTGTCCTTTTAGCATCAGTGTCCTTTTGGCACTTATCATTGTCCTTTTGTCATTAGTGTCCTTTTAGCATCAGTGTCCTTTTGGCACTTATCATTGTCCTTTTGGCATTAGTGTCCTTTTAGCATCAGTGTCCTTTTGACACTTATCATTGTCCTTTTGGCATTAGTGTCCTTTTAGCATCAGTGTCCTTTTGGCACTTATCATTGTCCTTTTGGCATTAGTGTCCTTTTGGCATCAGTGTCCTTTTGGCACTTATCATTGTCCTTTTGGCATTAGTGTCCTTTTGGCATCAGTGTCCTTTTGGCACTTATCATTGTCCTTTTGGCATTAGTGTCCTTTTGGCATCAGTGTCCTTTTGGCATCAATGTCCTTTTGGCATCAGTGTCCTTTTAGCATCAGTGTCCTTTTGGCACTTATCATTGTCCTTTTGGCATTAGTGTCCTTTTAGCATCAGTGTCCTTTTGGCACTTATCATTGTCCTTTTGGCATTAGTGTCTTTTTAGCATCAGTGTCCTTTTGGCACTTATCATTGTCCTTTTGGCATTAGTGTCCTTTTAGCATCAGTGTCCTTTTGGCACTTATCATTGTCCTTTTGGCATTAGTGTCCTTTTAGCATCAGTGTCCTTTTGGCACTTATCATTGTCCTTTTGGCATTAGTGTCCTTTTAGCATCAGTGTCCTTTTGGCACTTATCATTGTCCTTTTGGCATTAGTGTCCTTTTGGCATCAGTGTCCTTTTGGCATCAATGTCCTTTTGGCATCAGTGTCCTTTTAGCATTAGTGTCCTTTTGGCATCAGTGTCCTTTTGGCATCAATGTCCTTTTGGCATCAGTGTCCTTTTAGCATCAGTGTCCTTTTGGCACTTATCATTGTCCTTTTGGCATCAGTGTCCTTTTAGCATCAGTGTCCTTTTGGCACTTATCATTGTCCTTTTGGCATTAGTGTCCTTTTGGCATCAGTGTCCTTTTGGCACTTATAGGTTACAAACATAACCCCAGTTATCATTGGCCTTTTGGCATTAGTGTCCTTTTAGCATCAGTGTCCTTTTGGCACTTATCATTGTCCTTTTGGCATTCGTGTCCTTTTGGCATCAGTGTCCTTTTGGCATCAATGTCCTTTTGGCATCAGTGTCCTTTTAGCATCAGTGTCCTTTTGGCACTTATCATTGTCCTTTTGGCATTAGTGTCCTTTTAGCATCAGTGTCCTTTTGGCACTTATCATTGTCCTTTTGGCATTAGTGTCCTTTTAGCATCAGTGTCCTTTTGGCACTTATCATTGTCCTTTTGGCATTAGTGTCCTTTTAGCATCAGTGTCCTTTTGGCACTTATCATTGTCCTTTTGGCATTAGTGTCCTTTTAGCATCAGTGTCCTTTTGACACTTATCATTGTCCTTTTGGCATTAGTGTCCTTTTAGCATCAGTGTCCTTTTGGCACTTATCATTGTCCTTTTGGCATTAGTGTCCTTTTGGCATCAGTGTCCTTTTGGCACTTATCATTGTCCTTTTGGCATTAGTGTCCTTTTGGCATCAGTGTCCTTTTGGCACTTATCATTGTCCTTTTGGCATTAGTGTCCTTTTGGCATCAGTGTCCTTTTGGCATCAATGTCCTTTTGGCATCAGTGTCCTTTTAGCATCAGTGTCCTTTTGGCACTTATCATTGTCCTTTTGGCATTAGTGTCTTTTTAGCATCAGTGTCCTTTTGGCACTTATCATTGTCCTTTTGGCATTAGTGTCCTTTTAGCATCAGTGTCCTTTTGGCACTTATCATTGTCCTTTTGGCATTAGTGTCCTTTTAGCATCAGTGTCCTTTTGGCACTTATCATTGTCCTTTTGGCATTAGTGTCCTTTTGTCATCAGTGTCCTTTTGGCATCAATGTCCTTTTGGCATCAGTGTCCTTTTAGCATCAGTGTCCTTTTGGCACTTATCATTGTCCTTTTGGCATTAGTGTCCTTTTAGCATCAGTGTCCTTTTGGCACTTATCATTGTCCTTTTGGCATTAGTGTCCTTTTAGCATCAGTGTCCTTTTGGCACTTATCATTGTCCTTTTGGCATTAGTGTCCTTTTAGCATCAGTGTCCTTTTGGCACTTATCATTGTCCTTTTGGCATTAGTGTCCTTTTAGCATCAGTGTCCTTTTGGCACTTATCATTGTCCTTTTGGCATTAGTGTCCTTTTAGTATCAGTGTCCTTTTGGCACTTATCATTGTCCTTTTGGCATTAGTGTCCTTTTAGCATCAGTGTCCTTTTGGCACTTATCATTGTCCTTTTGGCATTAGTGTCCTTTTAGCATCAGTGTCCTTTTGGCACTTATCATTGTCCTTTTGGCATTAGTGTCCTTTTAGCATCAGTGTCCTTTTGGCACTTATCATTGTCCTTTTAGCATCAGTGTCCTTTTGGCACTTATCATTGTCCTTTTGGCATCAGTGTCCTTTTAGCATCAGTGTCCTTTTGGCACTTATCATTGTCCTTTTGGCATTAGTGTCCTTTTGGCATCAGTGTCCTTTTGGCACTTATAGGTTACAAACATAACCCCAGTTATCATTGGCCTTTTGGCATTAGTGTCCTTTTAGCATCAGTGTCCTTTTGGCACTTATCATTGTCCTTTTGGCATTAGTGTCCTTTTGGCATCAGTGTCCTTTTGGCATCAATGTCCTTTTGGCATCAGTGTCCTTTTAGCATCAGTGTCCTTTTGGCACTTATCATTGTCCTTTTGGCATTAGTGTCCTTTTAGCATCAGTGTCCTTTTGGCACTTATCATTGTCCTTTTGGCATTAGTGTCCTTTTAGCATCAGTGTCCTTTTGGCACTTATCATTGTCCTTTTGGCATTAGTGTCCTTTTAGCATCAGTGTCCTTTTGGCACTTATCATTGTCCTTTTGGCATTAGTGTCCTTTTAGCATCAGTGTCCTTTTGGCACTTATCATTGTCCTTTTGGCATTAGTGTCCTTTTGGCATCAGTGTCCTTTTGGCATCAATGTCCTTTTGGCATCAGTGTCCTTTTAGCATCAGTGTCCTTTTGGCACTTATCATTGTCCTTTTGGCATTAGTGTCCTTTTAGCATCAGTGTCCTTTTGGCACTTATCATTGTCCTTTTGGCATTAGTGTCCTTTTAGCATCAGTGTCCTTTTGGCACTTATCATTGTCCTTTTGGCATTAGTGTCCTTTTAGCATCAGTGTCCTTTTGGCACTTATCATTGTCCTTTTGGCATTAGTGTCCTTTTAGCATCAGTGTCCTTTTGGCACTTATCATTGTCCTTTTGGCATTAGTGTCCTTTTAGCATCACTGTCCTTTTGGCACTTATCATTGTCCTTTTGGCATTAGTGTCCTTTTGGCATCAGTGTCCTTTTGGCACTTATCATTGTCCTTTTGGCATTAGTGTCCTTTTGGCATCAGTGTCCTTTTGGCACTTATCATTGTCCTTTTGGCATTAGTGTCCTTTTGGCATCAGTGTCCTTTTGGCATCAATGTCCTTTTGTCATCAGTGTCCTTTTAGCATCAGTGTCCTTTTGGCACTTATCATTGTCCTTTTGGCATTAGTGTCCTTTTAGCATCAGTGTCCTTTTGGCACTTATCATTGTCCTTTTGGCATTAGTGTCTTTTTAGCATCAGTGTCCTTTTGGCACTTATCATTGTCCTTTTGGCATTAGTGTCCTTTTAGCATCAGTGTCCTTTTGGCACTTATCATTGTCCTTTTGGCATTAGTGTCCTTTTAGCATCAGTGTCCTTTTGGCACTTATCATTGTCCTTTTGGCATTAGTGTCTTTTTAGCATCAGTGTCCTTTTGGCACTTATCATTGTCCTTTTGGCATTAGTGTCCTTTTAGCATCAGTGTCCTTTTGGCACTTATCATTGTCCTTTTGGCATTAGTGTCCTTTTAGCATCAGTGTCCTTTTGGCACTTATCATTGTCCTTTTGGCATTAGTGTCCTTTTGGCATCAGTGTCCTTTTGGCATCAATGTCCTTTTGGCATCAGTGTCCTTTTAGCATCAGTGTCCTTTTGGCACTTATCATTGTCCTTTTGGCATTAGTGTCCTTTTAGCATCAGTGTCCTTTTGGCACTTATCATTGTCCTTTTGGCATTAGTGTCCTTTTGGCATCAGTGTCCTTTTGGCACTTATAGGTTACAAACATAACCCCAGTTATCATTGGCCTTTTGGCATTAGTGTCCTTTTAGCATCAGTGTCCTTTTGGCACTTATCATTGTCCTTCTGGCATTAGTGTCCTTTTGGCATCAGTGTCCTTTTGGCATCAATGTCCTTTTGGCATCAGTGTCCTTTTAGCATCAGTGTCCTTTTGGCACTTATCATTGTCCTTTTGGCATTAGTGTCCTTTTAGCATCAGTGTCCTTTTGGCACTTATCATTGTCCTTTTGGCATTAGTGTCCTTTTAGCATCAGTGTCCTTTTGGCACTTATCATTGTCCTTTTGGCATTAGTGTCCTTTTAGCATCAGTGTCCTTTTGGCACTTATCATTGTCCTTTTGGCATTAGTGTCCTTTTAGCATCAGTGTCCTTTTGGCACTTATCATTGTCCTTTTGGCATTAGTGTCCTTTTGGCATCAGTGTCCTTTTGGCATCAATGTCCTTTTGGCATCAGTGTCCTTTTAGCATCAGTGTCCTTTTGGCACTTATCATTGTCCTTTTGGCATTAGTGTCCTTTTAGCATCAGTGTCCTTTTGGCACTTATCATTGTCCTTTTGGCATTAGTGTCCTTTTAGCATCAGTGTCCTTTTGGCACTTATCATTGTCCTTTTGGCATTAGTGTCCTTTTAGCATCAGTGTCCTTTTGGCACTTATCATTGTCCTTTTGGCATTAGTGTCCTTTTAGCATCAGTGTCCTTTTGGCACTTATCATTGTCCTTTTGGCATTAGTGTCCTTTTGGCATCAGTGTCCTTTTGGCACTTATCATTGTCCTTTTGGCATTAGTGTCCTTTTGGCATCAGTGTCCTTTTGGCACTTATCATTGTCCTTTTGGCATTAGTGTCCTTTTGGCATCAGTGTCCTTTTGGCATCAATGTCCTTTTGGCATCAGTGTCCTTTTAGCATCAGTGTCCTTTTGGCACTTATCATTGTCCTTTTGGCATTAGTGTCCTTTTAGCATCAGTGTCCTTTTGGCACTTATCATTGTCCTTTTGGCATTAGTGTCCTTTTAGCATCAGTGTCCTTTTGGCACTTATCATTGTCCTTTTGGCATTAGTGTCCTTTTAGCATCAGTGTCCTTTTGGCACTTATCATTGTCCTTTTGGCATTAGTGTCCTTTTGGCATCAGTGTCCTTTTGGCACTTATCATTGTCCTTTTGGCATTAGTGTCCTTTTGGCATCAGTGTCCTTTTGGCACTTATCATTGTCCTTTTGGCATTAGTGTCCTTTTGGCATCAGTGTCCTTTTGGCACTTATCATTGTCCTTTTGGCATTAGTGTCCTTTTGGCATCAGTGTCCTTTTGGCATCAATGTCCTTTTGGCATCAGTGTCCTTTTAGCATCAGTGTCCTTTTGGCACTTATCATTGTCCTTTTGGCATTAGTGTCCTTTTAGCATCAGTGTCCTTTTGGCACTTATCATTGTCCTTTTGGCATTAGTGTCCTTTTAGCATCAGTGTCCTTTTGGCACTTATCATTGTCCTTTTGGCATTAGTGTCCTTTTAGCATCAGTGTCCTTTTGGCACTTATCATTGTCCTTTTGGCATCAGTGTCTTTTTAGCATCAGTGTCCTTTTGGCACTTATCATTGTCCTTTTGGCATTAGTGTCCTTTTAGCATCAGTGTCCTTTTGGCACTTATCATTGTCCTTTTGGCATTAGTGTCCTTTTAGCATCAGTGTCCTTTTGGCACTTATCATTGTCCTTTTGGCATTAGTGTCCTTTTGGCATCAGTGTCCTTTTGGCATCAATGTCCTTTTGTCCTTTTGGCATTAGTGTCCTTTTAGCATCAGTGTCCTTTTGGCACTTATCATTGTCCTTTTGGCATTAGTGTCCTTTTGGCATCAGTGTCCTTTTCGCTCTTATCATTGTCCTTTTGGCATTAGTGTCCTTTTGGCATCAGTGTCCTTTTGGCATCAATGTTCTTTTGGCATCAGTGTCCTTTTAGCATCAGTGTCCTTTTGGCACTTATCATTGTCCTTTTGGCATTAGTGTCCTTTTAGCATCAGTGTCCTTTTGGCACTTATCATTGTCCTTTTGGCATTAGTGTCCTTTTAGCATCAGTGTCCTTTTGGCACTTATCATTGTCCTTTTGGCATTAGTGTCCTTTTAGCATCAGTGTCCTTTTGGCACTTATCATTGTCCTTTTGGCATTAGTGTCCTTTTGGCATCAGTGTCCTTTTGGCATCAATGTCCTTTTGGCATCAGTGTCCTTTTAGCATCAGTGTCCTTTTGGCACTTATCATTGTCCTTTTGGCATTAGTGTCCTTTTAGCATCAGTGTCCTTTTGGCACTTATCATTGTCCTTTTGGCATTAGTGTCCTTTTGGCATCAGTGTCCTTTTGGCATCAATGTCCTTTTGGCATCAGTGTCCTTTTAGCATCAGTGTCCTTTTGGCACTTATCATTGTCCTTTTGGCATCAGTGTCCTTTTAGCATCAGTGTCCTTTTGGCACTTATCATTGTCCTTTTGGCATTAGTGTCCTTTTGGCATCAGTGTCCTTTTGGCACTTATAGGTTACAAACATAACCCCAGTTATCATTGGCCTTTTGGCATTAGTGTCCTTTTAGCATCAGTGTCCTTTTGGCACTTATCATTGTCCTTTTGGCATTAGTGTCCTTTTGGCATCAGTGTCCTTTTGGCATCAATGTCCTTTTGGCATCAGTGTCCTTTTAGCATCAGTGTCCTTTTGGCACTTATCATTGTCCTTTTGGCATTAGTGTCCTTTTAGCATCAGTGTCCTTTTGGCACTTATCATTGTCCTTTTGGCATTAGTGTCCTTTTAGCATCAGTGTCCTTTTGGCACTTATCATTGTCCTTTTGGCATTAGTGTCCTTTTAGCATCAGTGTCCTTTTGGCACTTATCATTGTCCTTTTGGCATTAGTGTCCTTTTGGCATCAGTGTCCTTTTGGCATCAATGTCCTTTTGGCATCAGTGTCCTTTTAGCATCAGTGTCCTTTTGGCACTTATCATTGTCCTTTTGGCATTAGTGTCCTTTTAGCATCAGTGTCCTTTTGGCACTTATCATTGTCCTTTTGGCATTAGTGTCCTTTTAGCATCAGTGTCCTTTTGGCACTTATCATTGTCCTTTTGGCATTAGTGTCCTTTTAGCATCAGTGTCCTTTTGGCACTTATCATTGTCCTTTTGGCATTAGTGTCCTTTTAGCATCAGTGTCCTTTTGGCACTTATCATTGTCCTTTTGGCATTAGTGTCCTTTTGGCATCAGTGTCCTTTTGGCACTTATCATTGTCCTTTTGGCATTAGTGTCCTTTTGGCATCAGTGTCCTTTTGGCACTTATCATTGTCCTTTTGGCATTAGTGTCCTTTTGGCATCAGTGTCCTTTTGGCACTTATCATTGTCCTTTTGGCATTAGTGTCCTTTTGGCATCAGTGTCCTTTTGGCATCAATGTCCTTTTGGCATCAGTGTCCTTTTAGCATCAGTGTCCTTTTGGCACTTATCATTGTCCTTTTGGCATTAGTGTCCTTTTAGCATCAGTGTCCTTTTGGCACTTATCATTGTCCTTTTGGCATTAGTGTCTTTTTAGCATCAGTGTCCTTTTGGCACTTATCATTGTCCTTTTGGCATTAGTGTCCTTTTAGCATCAGTGTCCTTTTGGCACTTATCATTGTCCTTTTGGCATTAGTGTCCTTTTAGCATCAGTGTCCTTTTGGCACTTATCATTGTCCTTTTGGCATTAGTGTCCTTTTGTCATCAGTGTCCTTTTGGCATCAATGTCCTTTTGGCATCAGTGTCCTTTTAGCATCAGTGTCCTTTTGGCACTTATCATTGTCCTTTTGGCATTAGTGTCCTTTTAGCATCAGTGTCCTTTTGGCACTTATCATTGTCCTTTTGGCATTAGTGTCCTTTTAGCATCAGTGTCCTTTTGGCACTTATCATTGTCCTTTTGGCATTAGTGTCCTTTTAGCATCAGTGTCCTTTTGGCACTTATCATTGTCCTTTTGGCATTAGTGTCCTTTTAACATCAGTGTCCTTTTGGCACTTATCATTGTCCTTTTAGCATCAGTGTCCTTTTGGCACTTATCATTGTCCTTTTGGCATCAGTGTCCTTTTAGCATCAGTGTCCTTTTGGCACTTATCATTGTCCTTTTGGCATTAGTGTCCTTTTGGCATCAGTGTCCTTTTGGCACTTATAGGTTACAAACATAACCCCAGTTATCATTGGCCTTTTGGCATTAGTGTCCTTTTAGCATCAGTGTCCTTTTGGCACTTATCATTGTCCTTTTGGCATTAGTGTCCTTTTGGCATCAGTGTCCTTTTGGCATCAATGTCCTTTTGGCATCAGTGTCCTTTTAGCATCAGTGTCCTTTTGGCACTTATCATTGTCCTTTTGGCATTAGTGTCCTTTTAGCATCAGTGTCCTTTTGGCACTTATCATTGTCCTTTTGGCATTAGTGTCCTTTTAGCATCAGTGTCCTTTTGGCACTTATCATTGTCCTTTTAGCATCAGTGTCCTTTTGGCACTTATCATTGTCCTTTTGGCATCAGTGTCCTTTTAGCATCAGTGTCCTTTTGGCACTTATCATTGTCCTTTTGGCATTAGTGTCCTTTTGGCATCAGTGTCCTTTTGGCACTTATAGGTTACAAACATAACCCCAGTTATCATTGGCCTTTTGGCATTAGTGTCCTTTTAGCATCAGTGTCCTTTTGGCACTTATCATTGTCCTTTTGGCATTAGTGTCCTTTTGGCATCAGTGTCCTTTTGGCACTTATCATTGTCCTTTTGGCATTAGTGTCCTTTTAGCATCAGTGTCCTTTTGGCACTTATCATTGTCCTTTTGGCATTAGTAACCTTTTGGCATCAATGTCCTTTTGGCATCAGTGTCCTTTTAGCATCAGTGTCCTTTTGGCACTTATCATTGTCCTTTTGGCATTAGTGTCCTTTTAGCATCAGTGTCCTTTTGGCACTTATCATTGTCCTTTTGGCATTAGTGTCCTTTTAGCATCAGTGTCCTTTTGGCACTTATCATTGTCCTTTTGGCATTAGTAACCTTTTAGCATCAGTGTCCTTTTGGCACTTATCATTGTCCTTTTGGCATTAGTGTCCTTTTAGCATCAGTGTCCTTTTGGCACTTATCATTGTCCTTTTGGCATTAGTGTCCTTTTGGCATCAGTGTCCTTTTGGCATCAATGTCCTTTTGGCATCAGTGTCCTTTTAGCATCAGTGTCCTTTTGGCACTTATCATTGTCCTTTTGGCATTAGTGTCCTTTTAGCATCAGTGTCCTTTTGGCACTTATCATTGTCCTTTTGGCATTAGTGTCCTTTTAGCATCAGTGTCCTTTTGGCACTTATCATTGTCCTTTTGGCATTAGTGTCCTTTTAGCATCAGTGTCCTTTTGGCACTTATCATTGTCCTTTTGGCATTAGTGTCCTTTTAGCATCAGTGTCCTTTTGACACTTATCATTGTCCTTTTGGCATTAGTGTCCTTTTAGCATCAGTGTCCTTTTGGCACTTATCATTGTCCTTTTGGCATTAGTGTCCTTTTGGCATCAGTGTCCTTTTGGCACTTATCATTGTCCTTTTGGCATTAGTGTCCTTTTGGCATCAGTGTCCTTTTGGCACTTATCATTGTCCTTTTGGCATTAGTGTCCTTTTGGCATCAGTGTCCTTTTGGCATCAGTGTCCTTTTAGCATCAGTGTCCTTTTGGCACTTATCATTGTCCTTTTGGCATTAGTGTCCTTTTAGCATCAGTGTCCTTTTGGCACTTATCATTGTCCTTTTGGCATTAGTGTCCTTTTAGCATCAGTGTCCTTTTGGCACTTATCATTGTCCTTTTGGCATTAGTGTCCTTTTAGCATCAGTGTCCTTTTGGCACTTATCATTGTCCTTTTGGCATTAGTGTCCTTTTAGCATCAGTGTCCTTTTGGCACTTATCATTGTCCTTTTGGCATTAGTGTCCTTTTGTCATCAGTGTCCTTTTGGCATCAATGTCCTTTTGGCATCAGTGTCCTTTTAGCATCAGTGTCCTTTTGGCACTTATCATTGTCCTTTTGGCATTAGTGTCCTTTTAGCATCAGTGTCCTTTTGGCACTTATCATTGTCCTTTTGGCATTAGTGTCCTTTTAGCATCAGTGTCCTTTTGGCACTTATCATTGTCCTTTTAGCATCAGTGTCCTTTTGGCACTTATCATTGTCCTTTTGGCATCAGTGTCCTTTTAGCATCAGTGTCCTTTTGGCACTTATCATTGTCCTTTTGGCATTAGTGTCCTTTTGGCATCAGTGTCCTTTTGGCACTTATAGGTTACAAACATAACCCCAGTTATCATTGGCCTTTTGGCATTAGTGTCCTTTTAGCATCAGTGTCCTTTTGGCACTTATCATTGTCCTTTTGGCATTAGTGTCCTTTTGGCATCAGTGTCCTTTTGGCATCAATGTCCTTTTGGCATCAGTGTCCTTTTAGCATCAGTGTCCTTTTGGCACTTATCATTGTCCTTTTGGCATTAGTGTCCTTTTAGCATCAGTGTCCTTTTGGCACTTATCATTGTCCTTTTGGCATTAGTGTCCTTTTAGCATCAGTGTCCTTTTGGCACTTATCATTGTCCTTTTGGCATTAGTGTCCTTTTAGCATCAGTGTCCTTTTGGCACTTATCATTGTCCTTTTGGCATTAGTGTCCTTTTAGTATCAGTGTCCTTTTGGCACTTATCATTGTCCTTTTGGCATTAGTGTCCTTTTAGCATCAGTGTCCTTTTGGCACTTATCATTGTCCTTTTGGCATTAGTGTCCTTTTAGCATCAGTGTCCTTTTGGCACTTATCATTGTCCTTTTGGCATTAGTGTCCTTTTAGCATCAGTGTCCTTTTGGCACTTATCATTGTCCTTTTGGCATTAGTGTCCTTTTAGCATCAGTGTCCTTTTGGCACTTATCATTGTCCTTTTGGCATTAGTGTCCTTTTAGCATCAGTGTCCTTTTGGCACTTATCATTGTCCTTTTGGCATTAGTGTCCTTTTGGCATCAGTGTCCTTTTGGCATCAATGTCCTTTTGGCATCAGTGTCCTTTTAGCATCAGTGTCCTTTTGGCACTTATCATTGTCCTTTTGGCATTAGTGTCCTTTTAGCATTAGTGTCCTTTTGGCACTTATCATTGTCCTTTTGGCATTAGTGTCCTTTTAGCATCAGTGTCCTTTTGGCACTTATCATTGTCCTTTTGGCATTAGTGTCCTTTTGGCATCAGTGTCCTTTTGGCACTTATCATTGTCCTTTTGGCATTAGTGTCCTTTTAGCATCAGTGTCCTTTTGGCACTTATCATTGTCCTTTTGGCATTAGTGTCCTTTTAGCATCAGTGTCCTTTTGGCACTTATCATTGTCCTTTTGGCATTAGTGTCCTTTTGGCATCAGTGTCCTTTTCGCACTTATCATTGTCCTTTTGGCATTAGTGTCCTTTTGGCATCAGTGTCCTTTTGGCATCAATGTTCTTTTGGCATCAGTGTCCTTTTAGCATCAGTGTCCTTTTGGCACTTATCATTGTCCTTTTGGCATTAGTGTCCTTTTAGCATCAGTGTCCTTTTGGCACTTATCATTGTCCTTTTGGCATTAGTGTCCTTTTAGCATCAGTGTCCTTTTGGCACTTATCATTGTCCTTTTGGCATTAGTGTCCTTTTAGCATCAGTGTCCTTTTGGCACTTATCATTGTCCTTTTGGCATTAGTGTCCTTTTGTCATCAGTGTCCTTTTGGCATCAATGTCCTTTTGGCATCAGTGTCCTTTTAGCATCAGTGTCCTTTTGGCACTTATCATTGTCCTTTTGGCATTAGTGTCCTTTTAGCATCAGTGTCCTTTTGGCACTTATCATTGTCCTTTTGGCATTAGTGTCCTTTTAGCATCAGTGTCCTTTTGGCACTTATCATTGTCCTTTTAGCATCAGTGTCCTTTTGGCACTTATCATTGTCCTTTTGGCATCAGTGTCCTTTTAGCATCAGTGTCCTTTTGGCACTTATCATTGTCCTTTTGGCATTAGTGTCCTTTTGGCATCAGTGTCCTTTTGGCACTTATAGGTTACAAACATAACCCCAGTTATCATTGGCCTTTTGGCATTAGTGTCCTTTTAGCATCAGTGTCCTTTTGGCACTTATCATTGTCCTTTTGGCATTAGTGTCCTTTTGGCATCAGTGTCCTTTTGGCATCAATGTCCTTTTGGCATCAGTGTCCTTTTAGCATCAGTGTCCTTTTGGCACTTATCATTGTCCTTTTGGCATTAGTGTCCTTTTAGCATCAGTGTCCTTTTGGCACTTATCATTGTCCTTTTGGCATTAGTGTCCTTTTAGCATCAGTGTCCTTTTGGCACTTATCATTGTCCTTTTGGCATTAGTGTCCTTTTAGCATCAGTGTCCTTTTGGCACTTATCATTGTCCTTTTGGCATTAGTGTCCTTTTAGTATCAGTGTCCTTTTGGCACTTATCATTGTCCTTTTGGCATTAGTGTCCTTTTAGCATCAGTGTCCTTTTGGCACTTATCATTGTCCTTTTGGCATTAGTGTCCTTTTAGCATCAGTGTCCTTTTGGCACTTATCATTGTCCTTTTGGCATTAGTGTCCTTTTAGCATCAGTGTCCTTTTGGCACTTATCATTGTCCTTTTGGCATTAGTGTCCTTTTAGCATCAGTGTCCTTTTGGCACTTATCATTGTCCTTTTGGCATTAGTGTCCTTTTAGCATCAGTGTCCTTTTGGCACTTATCATTGTCCTTTTGGCATTAGTGTCCTTTTGGCATCAGTGTCCTTTTGGCATCAATGTCCTTTTGGCATCAGTGTCCTTTTAGCATCAGTGTCCTTTTGGCACTTATCATTGTCCTTTTGGCATTAGTGTCCTTTTAGCATTAGTGTCCTTTTGGCACTTATCATTGTCCTTTTGGCATTAGTGTCCTTTTAGCATCAGTGTCCTTTTGGCACTTATCATTGTCCTTTTGGCATTAGTGTCCTTTTGGCATCAGTGTCCTTTTGGCACTTATCATTGTCCTTTTGGCATTAGTGTCCTTTTAGCATCAGTGTCCTTTTGGCACTTATCATTGTCCTTTTGGCATTAGTGTCCTTTTAGCATCAGTGTCCTTTTGGCACTTATCATTGTCCTTTTGGCATTAGTGTCCTTTTGGCATCAGTGTCCTTTTCGCACTTATCATTGTCCTTTTGGCATTAGTGTCCTTTTGGCATCAGTGTCCTTTTGGCATCAATGTTCTTTTGGCATCAGTGTCCTTTTAGCATCAGTGTCCTTTTGGCACTTATCATTGTCCTTTTGGCATTAGTGTCCTTTTAGCATCAGTGTCCTTTTGGCACTTATCATTGTCCTTTTGGCATTAGTGTCCTTTTAGCATCAGTGTCCTTTTGGCACTTATCATTGTCCTTTTGGCATTAGTGTCCTTTTAGCATCAGTGTCCTTTTGGCACTTATCATTGTCCTTTTGGCATTAGTGTCCTTTTGGCATCAGTGTCCTTTTGGCATCAATGTCCTTTTGGCATCAGTGTCCTTTTAGCATCAGTGTCCTTTTGGCACTTATCATTGTCCTTTTGGCATTAGTGTCCTTTTAGCATCAGTGTCCTTTTGGCACTTATCATTGTCCTTTTGGCATTAGTGTCCTTTTGGCATCAGTGTCCTTTTGGCATCAATGTCCTTTTGGCATCAGTGTCCTTTTAGCATCAGTGTCCTTTTGGCACTTATCATTGTCCTTTTGGCATCAGTGTCCTTTTAGCATCAGTGTCCTTTTGGCACTTATCATTGTCCTTTTGGCATTAGTGTCCTTTTGGCATCAGTGTCCTTTTGGCACTTATAGGTTACAAACATAACCCCAGTTATCATTGGCCTTTTGGCATTAGTGTCCTTTTAGCATCAGTGTCCTTTTGGCACTTATCATTGTCCTTTTGGCATTAGTGTCCTTTTGGCATCAGTGTCCTTTTGGCATCAATGTCCTTTTGGCATCAGTGTCCTTTTAGCATCAGTGTCCTTTTGGCACTTATCATTGTCCTTTTGGCATTAGTGTCCTTTTAGCATCAGTGTCCTTTTGGCACTTATCATTGTCCTTTTGGCATTAGTGTCCTTTTAGCATCAGTGTCCTTTTGGCACTTATCATTGTCCTTTTGGCATTAGTGTCCTTTTAGCATCAGTGTCCTTTTGGCACTTATCATTGTCCTTTTGGCATTAGTGTCCTTTTAGCATCAGTGTCCTTTTGGCACTTATCATTGTCCTTTTGGCATTAGTGTCCTTTTGGCATCAGTGTCCTTTTGGCATCAATGTCCTTTTGGCATCAGTGTCCTTTTAGCATCAGTGTCCTTTTGGCACTTATCATTGTCCTTTTGGCATTAGTGTCCTTTTAGCATCAGTGTCCTTTTGGCACTTATCATTGTCCTTTTGGCATTAGTGTCCTTTTAGCATCAGTGTCCTTTTGGCACTTATCATTGTCCTTTTGGCATTAGTGTCCTTTTAGCATCAGTGTCCTTTTGGCACTTATCATTGTCCTTTTGGCATTAGTGTCCTTTTAGCATCAGTGTCCTTTTGGCACTTATCATTGTCCTTTTGGCATTAGTGTCCTTTTAGCATCAGTGTCCTTTTGGCACTTATCATTGTCCTTTTGGCATTAGTGTCCTTTTGGCATCAGTGTCCTTTTGGCACTTATCATTGTCCTTTTGGCATTAGTGTCCTTTTGGCATCAGTGTCCTTTTGGCACTTATCATTGTCCTTTTGGCATTAGTGTCCTTTTGGCATCAGTGTCCTTTTGGCACTTATCATTGTCCTTTTGGCATTAGTGTCCTTTTGGCATCAGTGTCCTTTTGGCATCAATGTCCTTTTGGCATCAGTGTCCTTTTAGCATCAGTGTCCTTTTGGCACTTATCATTGTCCTTTTGGCATTAGTGTCCTTTTAGCATCAGTGTCCTTTTGGCACTTATCATTGTCCTTTTGGCATTAGTGTCCTTTTGGCATCAGTGTCCTTTTCGCACTTATCATTGTCCTTTTGGCATTAGTGTCCTTTTGGCATCAGTGTCCTTTTGGCATCAATGTTCTTTTGGCATCAGTGTCCTTTTAGCATCAGTGTCCTTTTGGCACTTATCATTGTCCTTTTGGCATTAGTGTCCTTTTAGCATCAGTGTCCTTTTGGCACTTATCATTGTCCTTTTGGCATTAGTGTCCTTTTAGCATCAGTGTCCTTTTGGCACTTATCATTGTCCTTTTGGCATTAGTGTCCTTTTAGCATCAGTGTCCTTTTGGCACTTATCATTGTCCTTTTGGCATTAGTGTCCTTTTGGCATCAGTGTCCTTTTGGCATCAATGTCCTTTTGGCATCAGTGTCCTTTTAGCATCAGTGTCCTTTTGGCACTTATCATTGTCCTTTTGGCATTAGTGTCCTTTTGGCATCAGTGTCCTTTTGGCATCAATGTCCTTTTGGCATTAGTGTCCTTTTAGCATCAGTGTCCTTTTGGCACTTATCATTGTCCTTTTGGCATTAGTGTCCTTTTGGCATCAGTGTCCTTTTGGCACTTATCATTGTCCTTTTGGCATTAGTGTCCTTTTAGCATCAGTGTCCTTTTGGCACTTATCATTGTCCTTTTGGCATTAGTAACCTTTTGGCATCAATGTCCTTTTGGCATCAGTGTCCTTTTAGCATCAGTGTCCTTTTGGCACTTATCATTGTCCTTTTGGCATTAGTGTCCTTTTAGCATCAGTGTCCTTTTGGCACTTATCATTGTCCTTTTGGCATTAGTGTCCTTTTAGCATCAGTGTCCTTTTGGCACTTATCATTGTCCTTTTGGCATTAGTAACCTTTTAGCATCAGTGTCCTTTTGGCACTTATCATTGTCCTTTTGGCATTAGTGTCCTTTTAGCATCAGTGTCCTTTTGGCACTTATCATTGTCCTTTTGGCATTAGTGTCCTTTTGGCATCAGTGTCCTTTTGGCATCAATGTCCTTTTGGCATCAGTGTCCTTTTAGCATCAGTGTCCTTTTGGCACTTATCATTGTCCTTTTGGCATTAGTGTCCTTTTAGCATCAGTGTCCTTTTGGCACTTATCATTGTCCTTTTGGCATTAGTGTCCTTTTAGCATCAGTGTCCTTTTGGCACTTATCATTGTCCTTTTGGCATTAGTGTCCTTTTAGCATCAGTGTCCTTTTGGCACTTATCATTGTCCTTTTGGCATTAGTGTCCTTTTAGCATCAGTGTCCTTTTGGCACTTATCATTGTCCTTTTGGCATTAGTGTCCTTTTAGCATCAGTGTCCTTTTGGCACTTATCATTGTCCTTTTGGCATTAGTGTCCTTTTGGCATCAGTGTCCTTTTGGCATCAATGTCCTTTTGGCATCAGTGTCCTTTTAGCATCAGTGTCCTTTTGGCACTTATCATTGTCCTTTTGGCATTAGTGTCCTTTTGGCATCAGTGTCCTTTTGGCATCAATGTCCTTTTGGCATTAGTGTCCTTTTAGCATCAGTGTCCTTTTGGCACTTATCATTGTCCTTTTGGCATTAGTGTCCTTTTGGCATCAGTGTCCTTTTGGCACTTATCATTGTCCTTTTGGCATTAGTGTCCTTTTAGCATCAGTGTCCTTTTGGCACTTATCATTGTCCTTTTGGCATTAGTAACCTTTTGGCATCAATGTCCTTTTGGCATCAGTGTCCTTTTAGCATCAGTGTCCTTTTGGCACTTATCATTGTCCTTTTGGCATTAGTGTCCTTTTAGCATCAGTGTCCTTTTGGCACTTATCATTGTCCTTTTGGCATTAGTGTCCTTTTAGCATCAGTGTCCTTTTGGCACTTATCATTGTCCTTTTGGCATTAGTAACCTTTTAGCATCAGTGTCCTTTTGGCACTTATCATTGTCCTTTTGGCATTAGTGTCCTTTTAGCATCAGTGTCCTTTTGGCACTTATCATTGTCCTTTTGGCATTAGTGTCCTTTTGGCATCAGTGTCCTTTTGGCATCAATGTCCTTTTGGCATCAGTGTCCTTTTAGCATCAGTGTCCTTTTGGCACTTATCATTGTCCTTTTGGCATTAGTGTCCTTTTAGCATCAGTGTCCTTTTGGCACTTATCATTGTCCTTTTGGCATTAGTGTCCTTTTAGCATCAGTGTCCTTTTGGCACTTATCATTGTCCTTTTGGCATTAGTGTCCTTTTAGCATCAGTGTCCTTTTGGCACTTATCATTGTCCTTTTGGCATTAGTGTCCTTTTAGCATCAGTGTCCTTTTGACACTTATCATTGTCCTTTTGGCATTAGTGTCCTTTTAGCATCAGTGTCCTTTTGGCACTTATCATTGTCCTTTTGGCATTAGTGTCCTTTTGGCATCAGTGTCCTTTTGGCACTTATCATTGTCCTTTTGGCATTAGTGTCCTTTTGGCATCAGTGTCCTTTTGGCACTTATCATTGTCCTTTTGGCATTAGTGTCCTTTTGGCATCAGTGTCCTTTTGGCATCAGTGTCCTTTTAGCATCAGTGTCCTTTTGGCACTTATCATTGTCCTTTTGGCATTAGTGTCCTTTTAGCATCAGTGTCCTTTTGGCACTTATCATTGTCCTTTTGGCATTAGTGTCCTTTTAGCATCAGTGTCCTTTTGGCACTTATCATTGTCCTTTTGGCATTAGTGTCCTTTTAGCATCAGTGTCCTTTTGGCACTTATCATTGTCCTTTTGGCATTAGTGTCCTTTTAGCATCAGTGTCCTTTTGGCACTTATCATTGTCCTTTTGGCATTAGTGTCCTTTTGTCATCAGTGTCCTTTTGGCATCAATGTCCTTTTGGCATCAGTGTCCTTTTAGCATCAGTGTCCTTTTGGCACTTATCATTGTCCTTTTGGCATTAGTGTCCTTTTAGCATCAGTGTCCTTTTGGCACTTATCATTGTCCTTTTGGCATTAGTGTCCTTTTAGCATCAGTGTCCTTTTGGCACTTATCATTGTCCTTTTAGCATCAGTGTCCTTTTGGCACTTATCATTGTCCTTTTGGCATCAGTGTCCTTTTAGCATCAGTGTCCTTTTGGCACTTATCATTGTCCTTTTGGCATTAGTGTCCTTTTGGCATCAGTGTCCTTTTGGCACTTATAGGTTACAAACATAACCCCAGTTATCATTGGCCTTTTGGCATTAGTGTCCTTTTAGCATCAGTGTCCTTTTGGCACTTATCATTGTCCTTTTGGCATTAGTGTCCTTTTGGCATCAGTGTCCTTTTCGCACTTATCATTGTCCTTTTGGCATTAGTGTCCTTTTGGCATCAGTGTCCTTTTGGCATCAATGTTCTTTTGGCATCAGTGTCCTTTTAGCATCAGTGTCCTTTTGGCACTTATCATTGTCCTTTTGGCATTAGTGTCCTTTTAGCATCAGTGTCCTTTTGGCACTTATCATTGTCCTTTTGGCATTAGTGTCCTTTTAGCATCAGTGTCCTTTTGGCACTTATCATTGTCCTTTTGGCATTAGTGTCCTTTTAGCATCAGTGTCCTTTTGGCACTTATCATTGTCCTTTTGGCATTAGTGTCCTTTTGGCATCAGTGTCCTTTTGGCATCAATGTCCTTTTGGCATCAGTGTCCTTTTAGCATCAGTGTCCTTTTGGCACTTATCATTGTCCTTTTGGCATTAGTGTCCTTTTGGCATCAGTGTCCTTTTGGCATCAATGTCCTTTTGGCATCAGTGTCCTTTTAGCATCAGTGTCCTTTTGGCACTTATCATTGTCCTTTTGGCATCAGTGTCCTTTTAGCATCAGTGTCCTTTTGGCACTTATCATTGTCCTTTTGGCATTAGTGTCCTTTTGGCATCAGTGTCCTTTTGGCACTTATAGGTTACAAACATAACCCCAGTTATCATTGGCCTTTTGGCATTAGTGTCCTTTTAGCATCAGTGTCCTTTTGGCACTTATCATTGTCCTTTTGGCATTAGTGTCCTTTTGGCATCAGTGTCCTTTTGGCATCAATGTCCTTTTGGCATCAGTGTCCTTTTAGCATCAGTGTCCTTTTGGCACTTATCATTGTCCTTTTGGCATTAGTGTCCTTTTAGCATCAGTGTCCTTTTGGCACTTATCATTGTCCTTTTGGCATTAGTGTCCTTTTAGCATCAGTGTCCTTTTGGCACTTATCATTGTCCTTTTGGCATTAGTGTCCTTTTAGCATCAGTGTCCTTTTGGCACTTATCATTGTCCTTTTGGCATTAGTGTCCTTTTAGCATCAGTGTCCTTTTGGCACTTATCATTGTCCTTTTGGCATTAGTGTCCTTTTGGCATCAGTGTCCTTTTGGCATCAATGTCCTTTTGGCATCAGTGTCCTTTTAGCATCAGTGTCCTTTTGGCACTTATCATTGTCCTTTTGGCATTAGTGTCCTTTTAGCATCAGTGTCCTTTTGGCACTTATCATTGTCCTTTTGGCATTAGTGTCCTTTTAGCATCAGTGTCCTTTTGGCACTTATCATTGTCCTTTTGGCATTAGTGTCCTTTTAGCATCAGTGTCCTTTTGGCACTTATCATTGTCCTTTTGGCATTAGTGTCCTTTTAGCATCAGTGTCCTTTTGGCACTTATCATTGTCCTTTTGGCATTAGTGTCCTTTTAGCATCAGTGTCCTTTTGGCACTTATCATTGTCCTTTTGGCATTAGTGTCCTTTTGGCATCAGTGTCCTTTTGGCACTTATCATTGTCCTTTTGGCATTAGTGTCCTTTTGGCATCAGTGTCCTTTTGGCACTTATCATTGTCCTTTTGGCATTAGTGTCCTTTTGGCATCAGTGTCCTTTTGGCACTTATCATTGTCCTTTTGGCATTAGTGTCCTTTTGGCATCAGTGTCCTTTTGGCATCAATGTCCTTTTGGCATCAGTGTCCTTTTAGCATCAGTGTCCTTTTGGCACTTATCATTGTCCTTTTGGCATTAGTGTCCTTTTAGCATCAGTGTCCTTTTGGCACTTATCATTGTCCTTTTGGCATTAGTGTCTTTTTAGCATCAGTGTCCTTTTGGCACTTATCATTGTCCTTTTGGCATTAGTGTCCTTTTAGCATCAGTGTCCTTTTGGCACTTATCATTGTCCTTTTGGCATTAGTGTCCTTTTAGCATCAGTGTCCTTTTGGCACTTATCATTGTCCTTTTGGCATTAGTGTCCTTTTGTCATCAGTGTCCTTTTGGCATCAATGTCCTTTTGGCATCAGTGTCCTTTTAGCATCAGTGTCCTTTTGGCACTTATCATTGTCCTTTTGGCATTAGTGTCCTTTTAGCATCAGTGTCCTTTTGGCACTTATCATTGTCCTTTTGGCATTAGTGTCCTTTTAGCATCAGTGTCCTTTTGGCACTTATCATTGTCCTTTTGGCATTAGTGTCCTTTTAGCATCAGTGTCCTTTTGGCACTTATCATTGTCCTTTTGGCATTAGTGTCCTTTTAGCATCAGTGTCCTTTTGGCACTTATCATTGTCCTTTTGGCATTAGTGTCCTTTTAGCATCAGTGTCCTTTTGGCACTTATCATTGTCCTTTTGGCATTAGTGTCCTTTTAGCATCAGTGTCCTTTTGGCACTTATCATTGTCCTTTTGGCATTAGTGTCCTTTTGGCATCAGTGTCCTTTTGGCATCAATGTCCTTTTGGCATCAGTGTCCTTTTAGCATCAGTGTCCTTTTGGCACTTATCATTGTCCTTTTGGCATTAGTGTCCTTTTAGCATCAGTGTCCTTTTGGCACTTATCATTGTCCTTTTGGCATTAGTGTCCTTTTAGCATCAGTGTCCTTTTGGCACTTATCATTGTCCTTTTGGCATTAGTGTCCTTTTAGCATCAGTGTCCTTTTGGCACTTATCATTGTCCTTTTAGCATCAGTGTCCTTTTGGCACTTATCATTGTCCTTTTGGCATTAGTGTCCTTTTGGCATCAGTGTCCTTTTGGCATCAATGTCCTTTTGGCATCAGTGTCCTTTTAGCATCAGTGTCATTTTGGCACTTATCATTGTCCTTTTGGCATTAGTGTCCTTTTAGCATCAGTGTCCTTTTGGCACTTATCATTGTCCTTTTGGCATTAGTGTCCTTTTAGCATCAGTGTCCTTTTGGCACTTATCATTGTCCTTTTGGCATTAGTGTCCTTTTAGCATCAGTGTCCTTTTGGCACTTATCATTGTCCTTTTGGCATTAGTGTCCTTTTAGCATCAGTGTCCTTTTGGCACTTATCATTGTCCTTTTGGCATTAGTGTCCTTTTAGCATCAGTGTCCTTTTGGCACTTATCATTGTCCTTTTGGCATTAGTGTCCTTTTAGCATCAGTGTCCTTTTGGCACTTATCATTGTCCTTTTGGCATTAGTGTCCTTTTAGCATCAGTGTCCTTTTGGCACTTATCATTGTCCTTTTGGCATTAGTGTCCTTTTGGCATCAGTGTCCTTTTGGCATCAATGTCCTTTTGGCATCAGTGTCCTTTTAGCATCAGTGTCCTTTTGGCACTTATCATTGTCCTTTTGGCATTAGTGTCCTTTTAGCATCAGTGTCCTTTTGGCACTTATCATTGTCCTTTTGGCATTAGTGTCCTTTTAGCATCAGTGTCCTTTTGGCACTTATCATTGTCCTTTTAGCATCAGTGTCCTTTTGGCACTTATCATTGTCCTTTTGGCATTAGTGTCCTTTTGGCATCAGTGTCCTTTTGGCACTTATAGGTTACAAACATAACCCCAGTTATCATTGGCCTTTTGGCATTAGTGTCCTTTTAGCATCAGTATCCTTTTGGCACTTATCATTGTCCTTTTGGCATTAGTGTCCTTTTGGCATCAGTGTCCTTTTGGCATCAATGTCCTTTTGGCATCAGTGTCCTTTTAGCATCAGTGTCCTTTTGGCACTTATCATTGTCCTTTTGGCATTAGTGTCCTTTTAGCATCAGTGTCCTTTTGGCACTTATCATTGTCCTTTTGGCATTAGTGTCCTTTTAGCATCAGTGTCCTTTTGGCACTTATCATTGTCCTTTTGGCATTAGTGTCCTTTTAGCATCAGTGTCCTTTTGGCACTTATCATTGTCCTTTTGGCATTAGTGTCCTTTTAGTATCAGTGTCCTTTTGGCACTTATCATTGTCCTTTTGGCATTAGTGTCCTTTTAGCATCAGTGTCCTTTTGGCACTTATCATTGTCCTTTTGGCATTAGTGTCCTTTTAGCATCAGTGTCCTTTTGGCACTTATCATTGTCCTTTTGGCATTAGTGTCCTTTTAGCATCAGTGTCCTTTTGGCACTTATCATTGTCCTTTTGGCATTAGTGTCCTTTTAGCATCAGTGTCCTTTTGGCACTTATCATTGTCCTTTTGGCATTAGTGTCCTTTTAGCATCAGTGTCCTTTTGGCACTTATCATTGTCCTTTTGGCATTAGTGTCCTTTTGGCATCAGTGTCCTTTTGGCATCAATGTCCTTTTGGCATCAGTGTCCTTTTAGCATCAGTGTCCTTTTGGCACTTATCATTGTCCTTTTGGCATTAGTGTCCTTTTAGCATTAGTGTCCTTTTGGCACTTATCATTGTCCTTTTGGCATTAGTGTCCTTTTAGCATCAGTGTCCTTTTGGCACTTATCATTGTCCTTTTGGCATTAGTGTCCTTTTGGCATCAGTGTCCTTTTGGCATCAATGTCCTTTTGTCCTTTTGGCATTAGTGTCCTTTTAGCATCAGTGTCCTTTTGGCACTTATCATTGTCCTTTTGGCATTAGTGTCCTTTTAGCATCAGTGTCCTTTTGGCACTTTTCATTGTCCTTTTGGCATTAGTGTCCTTTTGGCATCAGTGTCCTTTTCGCACTTATCATTGTCCTTTTGGCATTAGTGTCCTTTTGGCATCAGTGTCCTTTTGGCATCAATGTTCTTTTGGCATCAGTGTCCTTTTAGCATCAGTGTCCTTTTGGCACTTATCATTGTCCTTTTGGCATTAGTGTCCTTTTAGCATCAGTGTCCTTTTGGCACTTATCATTGTCCTTTTGGCATTAGTGTCCTTTTGGCATCAGTGTCCTTTTGGCATCAATGTCCTTTTGGCATCAGTGTCCTTTTAGCATCAGTGTCCTTTTGGCACTTATCATTGTCCTTTTGGCATTAGTGTCCTTTTAGCATCAGTGTCCTTTTGGCACTTATCATTGTCCTTTTGGCATTAGTGTCCTTTTGGCATCAGTGTCCTTTTGGCATCAATGTCCTTTTGGCATCAGTGTCCTTTTAGCATCAGTGTCCTTTTGGCACTTATCATTGTCCTTTTGGCATCAGTGTCCTTTTAGCATCAGTGTCCTTTTGGCACTTATCATTGTCCTTTTGGCATTAGTGTCCTTTTGGCATCAGTGTCCTTTTGGCACTTATAGGTTACAAACATAACCCCAGTTATCATTGGCCTTTTGGCATTAGTGTCCTTTTAGCATCAGTGTCCTTTTGGCACTTATCATTGTCCTTTTGGCATTAGTGTCCTTTTGGCATCAGTGTCCTTTTGGCATCAATGTCCTTTTGGCATCAGTGTCCTTTTAGCATCAGTGTCCTTTTGGCACTTATCATTGTCCTTTTGGCATTAGTGTCCTTTTAGCATCAGTGTCCTTTTGGCACTTATCATTGTCCTTTTGGCATTAGTGTCCTTTTAGCATCAGTGTCCTTTTGGCACTTATCATTGTCCTTTTGGCATTAGTGTCCTTTTAGCATCAGTGTCCTTTTGGCACTTATCATTGTCCTTTTGGCATTAGTGTCCTTTTAGCATCAGTGTCCTTTTGGCACTTATCATTGTCCTTTTGGCATTAGTGTCCTTTTGGCATCAGTGTCCTTTTGGCATCAATGTCCTTTTGGCATCAGTGTCCTTTTAGCATCAGTGTCCTTTTGGCACTTATCATTGTCCTTTTGGCATTAGTGTCCTTTTAGCATCAGTGTCCTTTTGGCACTTATCATTGTCCTTTTGGCATTAGTGTCCTTTTAGCATCAGTGTCCTTTTGGCACTTATCATTGTCCTTTTGGCATTAGTGTCCTTTTAGCATCAGTGTCCTTTTGGCACTTATCATTGTCCTTTTGGCATTAGTGTCCTTTTAGCATCAGTGTCCTTTTGGCACTTATCATTGTCCTTTTGGCATTAGTGTCCTTTTAGCATCAGTGTCCTTTTGGCACTTATCATTGTCCTTTTGGCATTAGTGTCCTTTTGGCATCAGTGTCCTTTTGGCACTTATCATTGTCCTTTTGGCATTAGTGTCCTTTTGGCATCAGTGTCCTTTTGGCACTTATCATTGTCCTTTTGGCATTAGTGTCCTTTTGGCATCAGTGTCCTTTTGGCACTTATCATTGTCCTTTTGGCATTAGTGTCCTTTTGGCATCAGTGTCCTTTTGGCATCAATGTCCTTTTGGCATCAGTGTCCTTTTAGCATCAGTGTCCTTTTGGCACTTATCATTGTCCTTTTGGCATTAGTGTCCTTTTAGCATCAGTGTCCTTTTGGCACTTATCATTGTCCTTTTGGCATTAGTGTCTTTTTAGCATCAGTGTCCTTTTGGCACTTATCATTGTCCTTTTGGCATTAGTGTCCTTTTAGCATCAGTGTCCTTTTGGCACTTATCATTGTCCTTTTGGCATTAGTGTCCTTTTAGCATCAGTGTCCTTTTGGCACTTATCATTGTCCTTTTGGCATTAGTGTCCTTTTGTCATCAGTGTCCTTTTGGCATCAATGTCCTTTTGGCATCAGTGTCCTTTTAGCATCAGTGTCCTTTTGGCACTTATCATTGTCCTTTTGGCATTAGTGTCCTTTTAGCATCAGTGTCCTTTTGGCACTTATCATTGTCCTTTTGGCATTAGTGTCCTTTTAGCATCAGTGTCCTTTTGGCACTTATCATTGTCCTTTTGGCATTAGTGTCCTTTTAGCATCAGTGTCCTTTTGGCACTTATCATTGTCCTTTTGGCATTAGTGTCCTTTTAGCATCAGTGTCCTTTTGGCACTTATCATTGTCCTTTTAGCATCAGTGTCCTTTTGGCACTTATCATTGTCCTTTTGGCATCAGTGTCCTTTTAGCATCAGTGTCCTTTTGGCACTTATCATTGTCCTTTTGGCATTAGTGTCCTTTTGGCATCAGTGTCCTTTTGGCACTTATAGGTTACAAACATAACCCCAGTTATCATTGGCCTTTTGGCATTAGTGTCCTTTTAGCATCAGTATCCTTTTGGCACTTATCATTGTCCTTTTGGCATTAGTGTCCTTTTGGCATCAGTGTCCTTTTGGCATCAATGTCCTTTTGGCATCAGTGTCCTTTTAGCATCAGTGTCCTTTTGGCACTTATCATTGTCCTTTTGGCATTAGTGTCCTTTTAGCATCAGTGTCCTTTTGGCACTTATCATTGTCCTTTTGGCATTAGTGTCCTTTTAGCATCAGTGTCCTTTTGGCACTTATCATTGTCCTTTTGGCATTAGTGTCCTTTTAGCATCAGTGTCCTTTTGGCACTTATCATTGTCCTTTTGGCATTAGTGTCCTTTTAGCATCAGTGTCCTTTTGGCACTTATCATTGTCCTTTTGGCATTAGTGTCCTTTTGGCATCAGTGTCCTTTTGGCACTTATCATTGTCCTTTTGGCATTAGTGTCCTTTTGGCATCAGTGTCCTTTTGGCACTTATCATTGTCCTTTTGGCATTAGTGTCCTTTTGGCATCAGTGTCCTTTTGGCACTTATCATTGTCCTTTTGGCATTAGTGTCCTTTTGGCATCAGTGTCCTTTTGGCATCAATGTCCTTTTGGCATCAGTGTCCTTTTAGCATCAGTGTCCTTTTGGCACTTATCATTGTCCTTTTGGCATTAGTGTCCTTTTAGCATCAGTGTCCTTTTGGCACTTATCATTGTCCTTTTGGCATTAGTGTCTTTTTAGCATCAGTGTCCTTTTGGCACTTATCATTGTCCTTTTGGCATTAGTGTCCTTTTAGCATCAGTGTCCTTTTGGCACTTATCATTGTCCTTTTGGCATTAGTGTCCTTTTAGCATCAGTGTCCTTTTGGCACTTATCATTGTCCTTTTGGCATTAGTGTCCTTTTGTCATCAGTGTCCTTTTGGCATCAATGTCCTTTTGGCATCAGTGTCCTTTTAGCATCAGTGTCCTTTTGGCACTTATCATTGTCCTTTTGGCATTAGTGTCCTTTTAGCATCAGTGTCCTTTTGGCACTTATCATTGTCCTTTTGGCATTAGTGTCCTTTTAGCATCAGTGTCCTTTTGGCACTTATCATTGTCCTTTTGGCATTAGTGTCCTTTTAGCATCAGTGTCCTTTTGGCACTTATCATTGTCCTTTTGGCATTAGTGTCCTTTTAGCATCAGTGTCCTTTTGGCACTTATCATTGTCCTTTTAGCATCAGTGTCCTTTTGGCACTTATCATTGTCCTTTTGGCATCAGTGTCCTTTTAGCATCAGTGTCCTTTTGGCACTTATCATTGTCCTTTTGGCATTAGTGTCCTTTTGGCATCAGTGTCCTTTTGGCACTTATAGGTTACAAACATAACCCCAGTTATCATTGGCCTTTTGGCATTAGTGTCCTTTTAGCATCAGTATCCTTTTGGCACTTATCATTGTCCTTTTGGCATTAGTGTCCTTTTGGCATCAGTGTCCTTTTGGCATCAATGTCCTTTTGGCATCAGTGTCCTTTTAGCATCAGTGTCCTTTTGGCACTTATCATTGTCCTTTTGGCATTAGTGTCCTTTTAGCATCAGTGTCCTTTTGGCACTTATCATTGTCCTTTTGGCATTAGTGTCCTTTTAGCATCAGTGTCCTTTTGGCACTTATCATTGTCCTTTTGGCATTAGTGTCCTTTTAGCATCAGTGTCCTTTTGGCACTTATCATTGTCCTTTTGGCATTAGTGTCCTTTTAGCATCAGTGTCCTTTTGGCACTTATCATTGTCCTTTTGGCATTAGTGTCCTTTTAGCATCAGTGTCCTTTTGGCACTTATCATTGTCCTTTTGGCATTAGTGTCCTTTTAGCATCAGTGTCCTTTTGGCACTTATCATTGTCCTTTTGGCATTAGTGTCCTTTTAGCATCAGTGTCCTTTTGGCACTTATCATTGTCCTTTTGGCATTAGTGTCCTTTTGGCATCAGTGTCCTTTTGGCATCAATGTCCTTTTGGCATCAGTGTCCTTTTAGCATCAGTGTCCTTTTGGCACTTATCATTGTCCTTTTGGCATTAGTGTCCTTTTAGCATCAGTGTCCTTTTGGCACTTATCATTGTCCTTTTGGCATTAGTGTCCTTTTAGCATCAGTGTCCTTTTGGCACTTATCATTGTCCTTTTGGCATTAGTGTCCTTTTAGCATCAGTGTCCTTTTGGCACTTATCATTGTCCTTTTGGCATTAGTGTCCTTTTAGCATCAGTGTCCTTTTGGCACTTATCATTGTCCTTTTGGCATTAGTGTCCTTTTAGCATCAGTGTCCTTTTGGCACTTATCATTGTCCTTTTGGCATTAGTGTCCTTTTGGCATCAGTGTCCTTTTGGCACTTATCATTGTCCTTTTGGCATTAGTGTCCTTTTGGCATCAGTGTCCTTTTGGCACTTATCATTGTCCTTTTGGCATTAGTGTCCTTTTGGCATCAGTGTCCTTTTGGCACTTATCATTGTCCTTTTGGCATTAGTGTCCTTTTGGCATCAGTGTCCTTTTGGCATCAATGTCCTTTTGGCATCAGTGTCCTTTTAGCATCAGTGTCCTTTTGGCACTTATCATTGTCCTTTTGGCATTAGTGTCCTTTTAGCATCAGTGTCCTTTTGGCACTTATCATTGTCCTTTTGGCATTAGTGTCTTTTTAGCATCAGTGTCCTTTTGGCACTTATCATTGTCCTTTTGGCATTAGTGTCCTTTTAGCATCAGTGTCCTTTTGGCACTTATCATTGTCCTTTTGGCATTAGTGTCCTTTTAGCATCAGTGTCCTTTTGGCACTTATCATTGTCCTTTTGGCATTAGTGTCCTTTTGTCATCAGTGTCCTTTTGGCATCAATGTCCTTTTGGCATCAGTGTCCTTTTAGCATCAGTGTCCTTTTGGCACTTATCATTGTCCTTTTGGCATTAGTGTCCTTTTAGCATCAGTGTCCTTTTGGCACTTATCATTGTCCTTTTGGCATTAGTGTCCTTTTAGCATCAGTGTCCTTTTGGCACTTATCATTGTCCTTTTGGCATTAGTGTCCTTTTAGCATCAGTGTCCTTTTGGCACTTATCATTGTCCTTTTGGCATTAGTGTCCTTTTAGCATCAGTGTCCTTTTGGCACTTATCATTGTCCTTTTAGCATCAGTGTCCTTTTGGCACTTATCATTGTCCTTTTGGCATCAGTGTCCTTTTAGCATCAGTGTCCTTTTGGCACTTATCATTGTCCTTTTGGCATTAGTGTCCTTTTGGCATCAGTGTCCTTTTGGCACTTATAGGTTACAAACATAACCCCAGTTATCATTGGCCTTTTGGCATTAGTGTCCTTTTAGCATCAGTATCCTTTTGGCACTTATCATTGTCCTTTTGGCATTAGTGTCCTTTTGGCATCAGTGTCCTTTTGGCATCAATGTCCTTTTGGCATCAGTGTCCTTTTAGCATCAGTGTCCTTTTGGCACTTATCATTGTCCTTTTGGCATTAGTGTCCTTTTAGCATCAGTGTCCTTTTGGCACTTATCATTGTCCTTTTGGCATTAGTGTCCTTTTAGCATCAGTGTCCTTTTGGCACTTATCATTGTCCTTTTGGCATTAGTGTCCTTTTAGCATCAGTGTCCTTTTGGCACTTATCATTGTCCTTTTGGCATTAGTGTCCTTTTGGCATCAGTGTCCTTTTGGCACTTATCATTGTCCTTTTGGCATTAGTGTCCTTTTGGCATCAGTGTCCTTTTGGCACTTATCATTGTCCTTTTGGCATTAGTGTCCTTTTGGCATCAGTGTCCTTTTGGCACTTATCATTGTCCTTTTGGCATTAGTGTCCTTTTGGCATCAGTGTCCTTTTGGCACTTATCATTGTCCTTTTGGCATTAGTGTCCTTTTGGCATCAGTGTCCTTTTGGCATCAATGTCCTTTTGGCATCAGTGTCCTTTTAGCATCAGTGTCCTTTTGGCACTTATCATTGTCCTTTTGGCATTAGTGTCCTTTTAGCATCAGTGTCCTTTTGGCACTTATCATTGTCCTTTTGGCATTAGTGTCTTTTTAGCATCAGTGTCCTTTTGGCACTTATCATTGTCCTTTTGGCATTAGTGTCCTTTTAGCATCAGTGTCCTTTTGGCACTTATCATTGTCCTTTTGGCATTAGTGTCCTTTTAGCATCAGTGTCCTTTTGGCACTTATCATTGTCCTTTTGGCATTAGTGTCCTTTTGTCATCAGTGTCCTTTTGGCATCAATGTCCTTTTGGCATCAGTGTCCTTTTAGCATCAGTGTCCTTTTGGCACTTATCATTGTCCTTTTGGCATTAGTGTCCTTTTAGCATCAGTGTCCTTTTGGCACTTATCATTGTCCTTTTGGCATTAGTGTCCTTTTAGCATCAGTGTCCTTTTGGCACTTATCATTGTCCTTTTGGCATTAGTGTCCTTTTAGCATCAGTGTCCTTTTGGCACTTATCATTGTCCTTTTGGCATTAGTGTCCTTTTAGCATCAGTGTCCTTTTGGCACTTATCATTGTCCTTTTAGCATCAGTGTCCTTTTGGCACTTATCATTGTCCTTTTGGCATCAGTGTCCTTTTAGCATCAGTGTCCTTTTGGCACTTATCATTGTCCTTTTGGCATTAGTGTCCTTTTGGCATCAGTGTCCTTTTGGCACTTATAGGTTACAAACATAACCCCAGTTATCATTGGCCTTTTGGCATTAGTGTCCTTTTAGCATCAGTATCCTTTTGGCACTTATCATTGTCCTTTTGGCATTAGTGTCCTTTTGGCATCAGTGTCCTTTTGGCATCAATGTCCTTTTGGCATCAGTGTCCTTTTAGCATCAGTGTCCTTTTGGCACTTATCATTGTCCTTTTGGCATTAGTGTCCTTTTAGCATCAGTGTCCTTTTGGCACTTATCATTGTCCTTTTGGCATTAGTGTCCTTTTAGCATCAGTGTCCTTTTGGCACTTATCATTGTCCTTTTGGCATTAGTGTCCTTTTAGCATCAGTGTCCTTTTGGCACTTATCATTGTCCTTTTGGCATTAGTGTCCTTTTAGTATCAGTGTCCTTTTGGCACTTATCATTGTCCTTTTGGCATTAGTGTCCTTTTAGCATCAGTGTCCTTTTGGCACTTATCATTGTCCTTTTGGCATTAGTGTCCTTTTAGCATCAGTGTCCTTTTGGCACTTATCATTGTCCTTTTGGCATTAGTGTCCTTTTAGCATCAGTGTCCTTTTGGCACTTATCATTGTCCTTTTGGCATTAGTGTCCTTTTAGCATCAGTGTCCTTTTGGCACTTATCATTGTCCTTTTGGCATTAGTGTCCTTTTAGCATCAGTGTCCTTTTGGCACTTATCATTGTCCTTTTGGCATTAGTGTCCTTTTGGCATCAGTGTCCTTTTGGCATCAATGTCCTTTTGGCATCAGTGTCCTTTTAGCATCAGTGTCCTTTTGGCACTTATCATTGTCCTTTTGGCATTAGTGTCCTTTTAGCATTAGTGTCCTTTTGGCACTTATCATTGTCCTTTTGGCATTAGTGTCCTTTTAGCATCAGTGTCCTTTTGGCACTTATCATTGTCCTTTTGGCATTAGTGTCCTTTTGGCATCAGTGTCCTTTTGGCATCAATGTCCTTTTGTCCTTTTGGCATTAGTGTCCTTTTAGCATCAGTGTCCTTTTGGCACTTATCATTGTCCTTTTGGCATTAGTGTCCTTTTAGCATCAGTGTCCTTTTGGCACTTATCATTGTCCTTTTGGCATTAGTGTCCTTTTGGCATCAGTGTCCTTTTCGCACTTATCATTGTCCTTTTGGCATTAGTGTCCTTTTGGCATCAGTGTCCTTTTGGCATCAATGTTCTTTTGGCATCAGTGTCCTTTTAGCATCAGTGTCCTTTTGGCACTTATCATTGTCCTTTTGGCATTAGTGTCCTTTTAGCATCAGTGTCCTTTTGGCACTTATCATTGTCCTTTTGGCATTAGTGTCCTTTTGGCATCAGTGTCCTTTTGGCATCAATGTCCTTTTGGCATCAGTGTCCTTTTAGCATCAGTGTCCTTTTGGCACTTATCATTGTCCTTTTGGCATTAGTGTCCTTTTAGCATCAGTGTCCTTTTGGCACTTATCATTGTCCTTTTGGCATTAGTGTCCTTTTGGCATCAGTGTCCTTTTGGCATCAATGTCCTTTTGGCATCAGTGTCCTTTTAGCATCAGTGTCCTTTTGGCACTTATCATTGTCCTTTTGGCATCAGTGTCCTTTTAGCATCAGTGTCCTTTTGGCACTTATCATTGTCCTTTTGGCATTAGTGTCCTTTTGGCATCAGTGTCCTTTTGGCACTTATAGGTTACAAACATAACCCCAGTTATCATTGGCCTTTTGGCATTAGTGTCCTTTTAGCATCAGTGTCCTTTTGGCACTTATCATTGTCCTTTTGGCATTAGTGTCCTTTTGGCATCAGTGTCCTTTTGGCATCAATGTCCTTTTGGCATCAGTGTCCTTTTAGCATCAGTGTCCTTTTGGCACTTATCATTGTCCTTTTGGCATTAGTGTCCTTTTAGCATCAGTGTCCTTTTGGCACTTATCATTGTCCTTTTGGCATTAGTGTCCTTTTAGCATCAGTGTCCTTTTGGCACTTATCATTGTCCTTTTGGCATTAGTGTCCTTTTAGCATCAGTGTCCTTTTGGCACTTATCATTGTCCTTTTGGCATTAGTGTCCTTTTAGCATCAGTGTCCTTTTGGCACTTATCATTGTCCTTTTGGCATTAGTGTCCTTTTGGCATCAGTGTCCTTTTGGCATCAATGTCCTTTTGGCATCAGTGTCCTTTTAGCATCAGTGTCCTTTTGGCACTTATCATTGTCCTTTTGGCATTAGTGTCCTTTTAGCATCAGTGTCCTTTTGGCACTTATCATTGTCCTTTTGGCATTAGTGTCCTTTTAGCATCAGTGTCCTTTTGGCACTTATCATTGTCCTTTTGGCATTAGTGTCCTTTTAGCATCAGTGTCCTTTTGGCACTTATCATTGTCCTTTTGGCATTAGTGTCCTTTTAGCATCAGTGTCCTTTTGGCACTTATCATTGTCCTTTTGGCATTAGTGTCCTTTTAGCATCAGTGTCCTTTTGGCACTTATCATTGTCCTTTTGGCATTAGTGTCCTTTTGGCATCAGTGTCCTTTTGGCACTTATCATTGTCCTTTTGGCATTAGTGTCCTTTTGGCATCAGTGTCCTTTTGGCACTTATCATTGTCCTTTTGGCATTAGTGTCCTTTTGGCATCAGTGTCCTTTTGGCACTTATCATTGTCCTTTTGGCATTAGTGTCCTTTTGGCATCAGTGTCCTTTTGGCATCAATGTCCTTTTGGCATCAGTGTCCTTTTAGCATCAGTGTCCTTTTGGCACTTATCATTGTCCTTTTGGCATTAGTGTCCTTTTAGCATCAGTGTCCTTTTGGCACTTATCATTGTCCTTTTGGCATTAGTGTCTTTTTAGCATCAGTGTCCTTTTGGCACTTATCATTGTCCTTTTGGCATTAGTGTCCTTTTAGCATCAGTGTCCTTTTGGCACTTATCATTGTCCTTTTGGCATTAGTGTCCTTTTAGCATCAGTGTCCTTTTGGCACTTATCATTGTCCTTTTGGCATTAGTGTCCTTTTGTCATCAGTGTCCTTTTGGCATCAATGTCCTTTTGGCATCAGTGTCCTTTTAGCATCAGTGTCCTTTTGGCACTTATCATTGTCCTTTTGGCATTAGTGTCCTTTTAGCATCAGTGTCCTTTTGGCACTTATCATTGTCCTTTTGGCATTAGTGTCCTTTTAGCATCAGTGTCCTTTTGGCACTTATCATTGTCCTTTTGGCATTAGTGTCCTTTTAGCATCAGTGTCCTTTTGGCACTTATCATTGTCCTTTTGGCATTAGTGTCCTTTTGGCATCAGTGTCCTTTTGGCATCAATGTCCTTTTGGCATCAGTGTCCTTTTAGCATCAGTGTCCTTTTGGCACTTATCATTGTCCTTTTGGCATTAGTGTCCTTTTAGCATCAGTGTCCTTTTGGCACTTATCATTGTCCTTTTGGCATTAGTGTCCTTTTAGCATCAGTGTCCTTTTGGCACTTATCATTGTCCTTTTGGCATTAGTGTCCTTTTAGCATCAGTGTCCTTTTGGCACTTATCATTGTCCTTTTAGCATTAGTGTCCTTTTAGCATCAGTGTCCTTTTGGCACTTATCATTGTCCTTTTGGCATTAGTGTCCTTTTGGCATCAGTGTCCTTTTGGCATCAATGTCCTTTTGGCATCAGTGTCCTTTTAGCATCAGTGTCCTTTTGGCACTTATCATTGTCCTTTTGGCATTAGTGTCCTTTTAGCATCAGTGTCCTTTTGGCACTTATCATTGTCCTTTTGGCATTAGTGTCCTTTTAGCATCAGTGTCCTTTTGGCACTTATCATTGTCCTTTTGGCATTAGTGTCCTTTTAGCATCAGTGTCCTTTTGGCACTTATCATTGTCCTTTTGGCATTAGTGTCCTTTTAGCATCAGTGTCCTTTTGACACTTATCATTGTCCTTTTGGCATTAGTGTCCTTTTAGCATCAGTGTCCTTTTGGCACTTATCATTGTCCTTTTGGCATTAGTGTCCTTTTGGCATCAGTGTCCTTTTGGCACTTATCATTGTCCTTTTGGCATTAGTGTCCTTTTGGCATCAGTGTCCTTTTGGCACTTATCATTGTCCTTTTGGCATTAGTGTCCTTTTGGCATCAGTGTCCTTTTGGCATCAATGTCCTTTTGGCATCAGTGTCCTTTTAGCATCAGTGTCCTTTTGGCACTTATCATTGTCCTTTTGGCATTAGTGTCCTTTTAGCATCAGTGTCCTTTTGGCACTTATCATTGTCCTTTTGGCATTAGTGTCTTTTTAGCATCAGTGTCCTTTTGGCACTTATCATTGTCCTTTTGGCATTAGTGTCCTTTTAGCATCAGTGTCCTTTTGGCACTTATCATTGTCCTTTTGGCATTAGTGTCCTTTTAGCATCAGTGTCCTTTTGGCACTTATCATTGTCCTTTTGGCATTAGTGTCCTTTTGGCATCAGTGTCCTTTTGGCATCAATGTCCTTTTGGCATCAGTGTCCTTTTAGCATCAGTGTCCTTTTGGCACTTATCATTGTCCTTTTGGCATTAGTGTCCTTTTAGCATCAGTTTCCTTTTGGCACTTATCATTGTCCTTTTGGCATTAGTGTCTTTTTAGCATCAGTGTCCTTTTGGCACTTATCATTGTCCTTTTGGCATTAGTGTCCTTTTAGCATCAGTGTCCTTTTGGCACTTATCATTGTCCTTTTGGCATTAGTGTCCTTTTAGCATCAGTGTCCTTTTGGCACTTATCATTGTCCTTTTGGCATTAGTGTCCTTTTGTCATCAGTGTCCTTTTGGCATCAATGTCCTTTTGGCATCAGTGTCCTTTTAGCATCAGTGTCCTTTTGGCACTTATCATTGTCCTTTTGGCATTAGTGTCCTTTTAGCATCAGTGTCCTTTTGGCACTTATCATTGTCCTTTTGGCATTAGTGTCCTTTTAGCATCAGTGTCCTTTTGGCACTTATCATTGTCCTTTTGGCATTAGTGTCCTTTTAGCATCAGTGTCCTTTTGGCACTTATCATTGTCCTTTTGGCATTAGTGTCCTTTTAGCATCAGTGTCCTTTTGGCACTTATCATTGTCCTTTTAGCATCAGTGTCCTTTTGGCACTTATCATTGTCCTTTTGGCATCAGTGTCCTTTTAGCATCAGTGTCCTTTTGGCACTTATCATTGTCCTTTTGGCATTAGTGTCCTTTTGGCATCAGTGTCCTTTTGGCACTTATAGGTTACAAACATAACCCCAGTTATCATTGGCCTTTTGGCATTAGTGTCCTTTTAGCATCAGTGTCCTTTTGGCACTTATCATTGTCCTTTTGGCATTAGTGTCCTTTTGGCATCAGTGTCCTTTTGGCATCAATGTCCTTTTGGCATCAGTGTCCTTTTAGCATCAGTGTCCTTTTGGCACTTATCATTGTCCTTTTGGCATTAGTGTCCTTTTAGCATCAGTGTCCTTTTGGCACTTATCATTGTCCTTTTGGCATTAGTGTCCTTTTAGCATCAGTGTCCTTTTGGCACTTATCATTGTCCTTTTAGCATCAGTGTCCTTTTGGCACTTATCATTGTCCTTTTGGCATCAGTGTCCTTTTAGCATCAGTGTCCTTTTGGCACTTATCATTGTCCTTTTGGCATTAGTGTCCTTTTGGCATCAGTGTCCTTTTGGCACTTATAGGTTACAAACATAACCCCAGTTATCATTGGCCTTTTGGCATTAGTGTCCTTTTAGCATCAGTGTCCTTTTGGCACTTATCATTGTCCTTTTGGCATTAGTGTCCTTTTGGCATCAGTGTCCTTTTGGCATCAATGTCCTTTTGGCATCAGTGTCCTTTTAGCATCAGTGTCCTTTTGGCACTTATCATTGTTCTTTTGGCATTAGTGTCCTTTTAGCATCAGTGTCCTTTTGGCACTTATCATTGTCCTTTTGGCATTAGTGTCCTTTTAGCATCAGTGTCCTTTTGGCACTTATCATTGTCCTTTTGGCATTAGTAACCTTTTAGCATCAGTGTCCTTTTGGCACTTATCATTGTCCTTTTGGCATTAGTGTCCTTTTAGCATCAGTGTCCTTTTGGCACTTATCATTGTCCTTTTGGCATTAGTGTCCTTTTGGCATCAGTGTCCTTTTGGCATCAATGTCCTTTTGGCATCAGTGTCCTTTTAGCATCAGTGTCCTTTTGGCACTTATCATTGTCCTTTTGGCATTAGTGTCCTTTTAGCATCAGTGTCCTTTTGGCACTTATCATTGTCCTTTTGGCATTAGTGTCCTTTTAGCATCAGTGTCCTTTTGGCACTTATCATTGTCCTTTTGGCATTAGTGTCCTTTTAGCATCAGTGTCCTTTTGACACTTATCATTGTCCTTTTGGCATTAGTGTCCTTTTAGCATCAGTGTCCTTTTGGCACTTATCATTGTCCTTTTGGCATTAGTGTCCTTTTGGCATCAGTGTCCTTTTGGCACTTATCATTGTCCTTTTGGCATAAGTGTCCTTTTGGCATCAGTGTCCTTTTGGCACTTATCATTGTCCTTTTGGCATTAGTGTCCTTTTGGCATCAGTGTCCTTTTGGCATCAATGTCCTTTTGGCATCAGTGTCCTTTTAGCATCAGTGTCCTTTTGGCACTTATCATTGTCCTTTTGGCATTAGTGTCCTTTTAGCATCAGTGTCCTTTTGGCACTTATCATTGTCCTTTTGGCATTAGTGTCTTTTTAGCATCAGTGTCCTTTTGGCACTTATCATTGTCCTTTTGGCATTAGTGTCCTTTTAGCATCAGTGTCCTTTTGGCACTTATCATTGTCCTTTTGGCATTAGTGTCCTTTTAGCATCAGTGTCCTTTTGGCACTTATCATTGTCCTTTTGGCATTAGTGTCCTTTTGTCATCAGTGTCCTTTTGGCATCAATGTCCTTTTGGCATCAGTGTCCTTTTAGCATCAGTGTCCTTTTGGCACTTATCATTGTCCTTTTGGCATTAGTGTCCTTTTAGCATCAGTGTCCTTTTGGCACTTATCATTGTCCTTTTGGCATTAGTGTCCTTTTAGCATCAGTGTCCTTTTGGCACTTATCATTGTCCTTTTAGCATCAGTGTCCTTTTGGCACTTATCATTGTCCTTTTGGCATCAGTGTCCTTTTAGCATCAGTGTCCTTTTGGCACTTATCATTGTCCTTTTGGCATTAGTGTCCTTTTGGCATCAGTGTCCTTTTGGCACTTATAGGTTACAAACATAACCCCAGTTATCATTGGCCTTTTGGCATTAGTGTCCTTTTAGCATCAGTGTCCTTTTGGCACTTATCATTGTCCTTTTGGCATTAGTGTCCTTTTGGCATCAGTGTCCTTTTGGCACTTATCATTGTCCTTTTGGCATTAGTGTCCTTTTGGCATCAGTGTCCTTTTGGCACTTATCATTGTCCTTTTGGCATTAGTGTCCTTTTGGCATCAGTGTCCTTTTGGCACTTATCATTGTCCTTTTGGCATTAGTGTCCTTTTGGCATCAGTGTCCTTTTGGCATCAATGTCCTTTTGGCATCAGTGTCCTTTTAGCATCAGTGTCCTTTTGGCACTTATCATTGTCCTTTTGGCATTAGTGTCCTTTTAGCATCAGTGTCCTTTTGGCACTTATCATTGTCCTTTTGGCATTAGTGTCTTTTTAGCATCAGTGTCCTTTTGGCACTTATCATTGTCCTTTTGGCATTAGTGTCCTTTTAGCATCAGTGTCCTTTTGGCACTTATCATTGTCCTTTTGGCATTAGTGTCCTTTTAGCATCAGTGTCCTTTTGGCACTTATCATTGTCCTTTTGGCATTAGTGTCCTTTTGTCATCAGTGTCCTTTTGGCATCAATGTCCTTTTGGCATCAGTGTCCTTTTAGCATCAGTGTCCTTTTGGCACTTATCATTGTCCTTTTGGCATTAGTGTCCTTTTAGCATCAGTGTCCTTTTGGCACTTATCATTGTCCTTTTGGCATTAGTGTCCTTTTAGCATCAGTGTCCTTTTGGCACTTATCATTGTCCTTTTGGCATTAGTGTCCTTTTAGCATCAGTGTCCTTTTGGCACTTATCATTGTCCTTTTGGCATCAGTGTCCTTTTAGCATCAGTGTCCTTTTGGCACTTATCATTGTCCTTTTGGCATTAGTGTCCTTTTGGCATCAGTGTCCTTTTGGCACTTATAGGTTACAAACATAACCCCAGTTATCATTGGCCTTTTGGCATTAGTGTCCTTTTAGCATCAGTGTCCTTTTGGCACTTATCATTGTCCTTTTGGCATTAGTGTCCTTTTGGCATCAGTGTCCTTTTGGCATCAATGTCCTTTTGGCATCAGTGTCCTTTTAGCATCAGTGTCCTTTTGGCACTTATCATTGTCCTTTTGGCATTAGTGTCCTTTTAGCATCAGTGTCCTTTTGGCACTTATCATTGTCCTTTTGGCATTAGTGTCCTTTTAGCATCAGTGTCCTTTTGGCACTTATCATTGTCCTTTTGGCATTAGTGTCCTTTTAGCATCAGTGTCCTTTTGGCACTTATCATTGTCCTTTTAGCATTAGTGTCCTTTTAGCATCAGTGTCCTTTTGGCACTTATCATTGTCCTTTTGGCATTAGTGTCCTTTTGGCATCAGTGTCCTTTTGGCATCAATGTCCTTTTGGCATCAGTGTCCTTTTAGCATCAGTGTCCTTTTGGCACGTATCATTGTCCTTTTGGCATTAGTGTCCTTTTAGCATCAGTGTCCTTTTGGCACTTATCATTGTCCTTTTGGCATTAGTGTCCTTTTAGCATCAGTGTCCTTTTGGCACTTATCATTGTCCTTTTGGCATTAGTGTCCTTTTAGCATCAGTGTCCTTTTGGCACTTATCATTGTCCTTTTGGCATTATTGTCCTTTTGGCATCAGTGTCCTTTTGGCACTTATCATTGTCCTTTTGGCATTAGTGTCCTTTTGGCATCAGTGTCCTTTTGGCACTTATCATTGTCCTTTTGGCATTAGTGTCCTTTTGGCATCAGTGTCCTTTTGGCACTTATCATTGTCCTTTTGGCATTAGTGTCCTTTTGGCATCAGTGTCCTTTTGGCATCAATGTCCTTTTGGCATCAGTGTCCTTTTAGCATCAGTGTCCTTTTGGCACTTATCATTGTCCTTTTGGCATTAGTGTCCTTTTAGCATCAGTGTCCTTTTGGCACTTATCATTGTCCTTTTGGCATTAGTGTCTTTTTAGCATCAGTGTCCTTTTGGCACTTATCATTGTCCTTTTGGCATTAGTGTCCTTTTAGCATCAGTGTCCTTTTGGCACTTATCATTGTCCTTTTGGCATTAGTGTCCTTTTAGCATCAGTGTCCTTTTGGCACTTATCATTGTCCTTTTGGCATTAGTGTCCTTTTGTCATCAGTGTCCTTTTGGCATCAATGTCCTTTTGGCATCAGTGTCCTTTTAGCATCAGTGTCCTTTTGGCACTTATCATTGTCCTTTTGGCATTAGTGTCCTTTTAGCATCAGTGTCCTTTTGGCACTTATCATTGTCCTTTTGGCATTAGTGTCCTTTTAGCATCAGTGTCCTTTTGGCACTTATCATTGTCCTTTTGGCATTAGTGTCCTTTTAGCATCAGTGTCCTTTTGGCACTTATCATTGTCCTTTTGGCATTAGTGTCCTTTTAGCATCAGTGTCCTTTTGGCACTTATCATTGTCCTTTTAGCATCAGTGTCCTTTTGGCACTTATCATTGTCCTTTTGGCATCAGTGTCCTTTTAGCATCAGTGTCCTTTTGGCACTTATCATTGTCCTTTTGGCATTAGTGTCCTTTTGGCATCAGTGTCCTTTTGGCACTTATAGGTTACAAACATAACCCCAGTTATCATTGGCCTTTTGGCATTAGTGTCCTTTTAGCATCAGTGTCCTTTTGGCACTTATCATTGTCCTTTTGGCATTAGTGTCCTTTTGGCATCAGTGTCCTTTTGGCATCAATGTCCTTTTGGCATCAGTGTCCTTTTAGCATCAGTGTCCTTTTGGCACTTATCATTGTCCTTTTGGCATTAGTGTCCTTTTAGCATCAGTGTCCTTTTGGCACTTATCATTGTCCTTTTGGCATTAGTGTCCTTTTAGCATCAGTGTCCTTTTGGCACTTATCATTGTCCTTTTGGCATTAGTGTCCTTTTAGCATCAGTGTCCTTTTGGCACTTATCATTGTCCTTTTAGCATTAGTGTCCTTTTAGCATCAGTGTCCTTTTGGCACTTATCATTGTCCTTTTGGCATTAGTGTCCTTTTGGCATCAGTGTCCTTTTGGCATCAATGTCCTTTTGGCATCAGTGTCCTTTTAGCATCAGTGTCCTTTTGGCACTTATCATTGTCCTTTTGGCATTAGTGTCCTTTTAGCATCAGTGTCCTTTTGGCACTTATCATTGTCCTTTTGGCATTAGTGTCCTTTTAGCATCAGTGTCCTTTTGGCACTTATCATTGTCCTTTTGGCATTAGTGTCCTTTTAGCATCAGTGTCCTTTTGGCACTTATCATTGTCCTTTTGGCATTAGTGTCCTTTTAGCATCAGTGTCCTTTTGACACTTATCATTGTCCTTTTGGCATTAGTGTCCTTTTAGCATCAGTGTCCTTTTGGCACTTATCATTGTCCTTTTGGCATTAGTGTCCTTTTGGCATCAGTGTCCTTTTGGCACTTATCATTGTCCTTTTGGCATTAGTGTCCTTTTGGCATCAGTGTCCTTTTGGCACTTATCATTGTCCTTTTGGCATTAGTGTCCTTTTGGCATCAGTGTCCTTTTGGCATCAATGTCCTTTTGGCATCAGTGTCCTTTTAGCATCAGTGTCCTTTTGGCACTTATCATTGTCCTTTTGGCATTAGTGTCCTTTTAGCATCAGTGTCCTTTTGGCACTTATCATTGTCCTTTTGGCATTAGTGTCTTTTTAGCATCAGTGTCCTTTTGGCACTTATCATTGTCCTTTTGGCATTAGTGTCCTTTTAGCATCAGTGTCCTTTTGGCACTTATCATTGTCCTTTTGGCATTAGTGTCCTTTTAGCATCAGTGTCCTTTTGGCACTTATCATTGTCCTTTTGGCATTAGTGTCCTTTTGGCATCAGTGTCCTTTTGGCATCAATGTCCTTTTGGCATCAGTGTCCTTTTAGCATCAGTGTCCTTTTGGCACTTATCATTGTCCTTTTGGCATTAGTGTCCTTTTAGCATCAGTGTCCTTTTGGCACTTATCATTGTCCTTTTGGCATTAGTGTCTTTTTAGCATCAGTGTCCTTTTGGCACTTATCATTGTCCTTTTGGCATTAGTGTCCTTTTAGCATCAGTGTCCTTTTGGCACTTATCATTGTCCTTTTGGCATTAGTGTCCTTTTAGCATCAGTGTCCTTTTGGCACTTATCATTGTCCTTTTGGCATTAGTGTCCTTTTGTCATCAGTGTCCTTTTGGCATCAATGTCCTTTTGGCATCAGTGTCCTTTTAGCATCAGTGTCCTTTTGGCACTTATCATTGTCCTTTTGGCATTAGTGTCCTTTTAGCATCAGTGTCCTTTTGGCACTTATCATTGTCCTTTTGGCATTAGTGTCCTTTTAGCATCAGTGTCCTTTTGGCACTTATCATTGTCCTTTTGGCATTAGTGTCCTTTTAGCATCAGTGTCCTTTTGGCACTTATCATTGTCCTTTTGGCATTAGTGTCCTTTTAGCATCAGTGTCCTTTTGGCACTTATCATTGTCCTTTTAGCATCAGTGTCCTTTTGGCACTTATCATTGTCCTTTTGGCATCAGTGTCCTTTTAGCATCAGTGTCCTTTTGGCACTTATCATTGTCCTTTTGGCATTAGTGTCCTTTTGGCATCAGTGTCCTTTTGGCACTTATAGGTTACAAACATAACCCCAGTTATCATTGGCCTTTTGGCATTAGTGTCCTTTTAGCATCAGTGTCCTTTTGGCACTTATCATTGTCCTTTTGGCATTAGTGTCCTTTTGGCATCAGTGTCCTTTTGGCATCAATGTCCTTTTGGCATCAGTGTCCTTTTAGCATCAGTGTCCTTTTGGCACTTATCATTGTCCTTTTGGCATTAGTGTCCTTTTAGCATCAGTGTCCTTTTGGCACTTATCATTGTCCTTTTGGCATTAGTGTCCTTTTAGCATCAGTGTCCTTTTGGCACTTATCATTGTCCTTTTAGCATCAGTGTCCTTTTGGCACTTATCATTGTCCTTTTGGCATCAGTGTCCTTTTAGCATCAGTGTCCTTTTGGCACTTATCATTGTCCTTTTGGCATTAGTGTCCTTTTGGCATCAGTGTCCTTTTGGCACTTATAGGTTACAAACATAACCCCAGTTATCATTGGCCTTTTGGCATTAGTGTCCTTTTAGCATCAGTGTCCTTTTGGCACTTATCATTGTCCTTTTGGCATTAGTGTCCTTTTGGCATCAGTGTCCTTTTGGCATCAATGTCCTTTTGGCATCAGTGTCCTTTTAGCATCAGTGTCCTTTTGGCACTTATCATTGTTCTTTTGGCATTAGTGTCCTTTTAGCATCAGTGTCCTTTTGGCACTTATCATTGTCCTTTTGGCATTAGTGTCCTTTTAGCATCAGTGTCCTTTTGGCACTTATCATTGTCCTTTTGGCATTAGTAACCTTTTAGCATCAGTGTCCTTTTGGCACTTATCATTGTCCTTTTGGCATTAGTGTCCTTTTAGCATCAGTGTCCTTTTGGCACTTATCATTGTCCTTTTGGCATTAGTGTCCTTTTGGCATCAGTGTCCTTTTGGCATCAATGTCCTTTTGGCATCAGTGTCCTTTTAGCATCAGTGTCCTTTTGGCACTTATCATTGTCCTTTTGGCATTAGTGTCCTTTTAGCATCAGTGTCCTTTTGGCACTTATCATTGTCCTTTTGGCATTAGTGTCCTTTTAGCATCAGTGTCCTTTTGGCACTTATCATTGTCCTTTTGGCATTAGTGTCCTTTTAGCATCAGTGTCCTTTTGGCACTTATCATTGTCCTTTTGGCATTAGTGTCCTTTTAGCATCAGTGTCCTTTTGACACTTATCATTGTCCTTTTGGCATTAGTGTCCTTTTAGCATCAGTGTCCTTTTGGCACTTATCATTGTCCTTTTGGCATTAGTGTCCTTTTGGCATCAGTGTCCTTTTGGCACTTATCATTGTCCTTTTGGCATTAGTGTCCTTTTGGCATCAGTGTCCTTTTGGCACTTATCATTGTCCTTTTGGCATTAGTGTCCTTTTGGCATCAGTGTCCTTTTGGCATCAATGTCCTTTTGGCATCAGTGTCCTTTTAGCATCAGTGTCCTTTTGGCACTTATCATTGTCCTTTTGGCATTAGTGTCCTTTTAGCATCAGTGTCCTTTTGGCACTTATCATTGTCCTTTTGGCATTAGTGTCTTTTTAGCATCAGTGTCCTTTTGGCACTTATCATTGTCCTTTTGGCATTAGTGTCCTTTTAGCATCAGTGTCCTTTTGGCACTTATCATTGTCCTTTTGGCATTAGTGTCCTTTTAGCATCAGTGTCCTTTTGGCACTTATCATTGTCCTTTTGGCATTAGTGTCCTTTTGTCATCAGTGTCCTTTTGGCATCAATGTCCTTTTGGCATCAGTGTCCTTTTAGCATCAGTGTCCTTTTGGCACTTATCATTGTCCTTTTGGCATTAGTGTCCTTTTAGCATCAGTGTCCTTTTGGCACTTATCATTGTCCTTTTGGCATTAGTGTCCTTTTAGCATCAGTGTCCTTTTGGCACTTATCATTGTCCTTTTAGCATCAGTGTCCTTTTGGCACTTATCATTGTCCTTTTGGCATCAGTGTCCTTATAGCATCAGTGTCCTTTTGGCACTTATCATTGTCCTTTTGGCATTAGTGTCCTTTTGGCATCAGTGTCCTTTTGGCACTTATAGGTTACAAACATAACCCCAGTTATCATTGGCCTTTTGGCATTAGTGTCCTTTTAGCATCAGTGTCCTTTTGGCACTTATCATTGTCCTTTTGGCATTAGTGTCCTTTTGGCATCAGTGTCCTTTTGGCACTTATCATTGTCCTTTTGGCATTAGTGTCCTTTTGGCATCAGTGTCCTTTTGGCACTTATCATTGTCCTTTTGGCATTAGTGTCCTTTTGGCATCAGTGTCCTTTTGGCACTTATCATTGTCCTTTTGGCATTAGTGTCCTTTTGGCATCAGTGTCCTTTTGGCATCAATGTCCTTTTGGCATCAGTGTCCTTTTAGCATCAGTGTCCTTTTGGCACTTATCATTGTCCTTTTGGCATTAGTGTCCTTTTAGCATCAGTGTCCTTTTGGCACTTATCATTGTCCTTTTGGCATTAGTGTCTTTTTAGCATCAGTGTCCTTTTGGCACTTATCATTGTCCTTTTGGCATTAGTGTCCTTTTAGCATCAGTGTCCTTTTGGCACTTATCATTGTCCTTTTGGCATTAGTGTCCTTTTAGCATCAGTGTCCTTTTGGCACTTATCATTGTCCTTTTGGCATTAGTGTCCTTTTGTCATCAGTGTCCTTTTGGCATCAATGTCCTTTTGGCATCAGTGTCCTTTTAGCATCAGTGTCCTTTTGGCACTTATCATTGTCCTTTTGGCATTAGTGTCCTTTTAGCATCAGTGTCCTTTTGGCACTTATCATTGTCCTTTTGGCATTAGTGTCCTTTTAGCATCAGTGTCCTTTTGGCACTTATCATTGTCCTTTTGGCATTAGTGTCCTTTTAGCATCAGTGTCCTTTTGGCACTTATCATTGTCCTTTTGGCATTAGTGTCCTTTTAGCATCAGTGTCCTTTTGGCACTTATCATTGTCCTTTTAGCATCAGTGTCCTTTTGGCACTTATCATTGTCCTTTTGGCATCAGTGTCCTTTTAGCATCAGTGTCCTTTTGGCACTTATCATTGTCCTTTTGGCATTAGTGTCCTTTTGGCATCAGTGTCCTTTTGGCACTTATAGGTTACAAACATAACCCCAGTTATCATTGGCCTTTTGGCATTAGTGTCCTTTTAGCATCAGTATCCTTTTGGCACTTATCATTGTCCTTTTGGCATTAGTGTCCTTTTGGCATCAGTGTCCTTTTGGCATCAATGTCCTTTTGGCATCAGTGTCCTTTTAGCATCAGTGTCCTTTTGGCACTTATCATTGTCCTTTTGGCATTAGTGTCCTTTTAGCATCAGTGTCCTTTTGGCACTTATCATTGTCCTTTTGGCATTAGTGTCCTTTTAGCATCAGTGTCCTTTTGGCACTTATCATTGTCCTTTTGGCATTAGTGTCCTTTTAGCATCAGTGTCCTTTTGGCACTTATCATTGTCCTTTTGGCATTAGTGTCCTTTTAGTATCAGTGTCCTTTTGGCACTTATCATTGTCCTTTTGGCATTAGTGTCCTTTTAGCATCAGTGTCCTTTTGGCACTTATCATTGTCCTTTTGGCATTAGTGTCCTTTTAGCATCAGTGTCCTTTTGGCACTTATCATTGTCCTTTTGGCATTAGTGTCCTTTTAGCATCAGTGTCCTTTTGGCACTTATCATTGTCCTTTTGGCATTAGTGTCCTTTTAGCATCAGTGTCCTTTTGGCACTTATCATTGTCCTTTTGGCATTAGTGTCCTTTTAGCATCAGTGTCCTTTTGGCACTTATCATTGTCCTTTTGGCATTAGTGTCCTTTTGGCATCAGTGTCCTTTTGGCATCAATGTCCTTTTGGCATCAGTGTCCTTTTAGCATCAGTGTCCTTTTGGCACTTATCATTGTCCTTTTGGCATTAGTGTCCTTTTAGCATTAGTGTCCTTTTGGCACTTATCATTGTCCTTTTGGCATTAGTGTCCTTTTAGCATCAGTGTCCTTTTGGCACTTATCATTGTCCTTTTGGCATTAGTGTCCTTTTGGCATCAGTGTCCTTTTGGCATCAATGTCCTTTTGTCCTTTTGGCATTAGTGTCCTTTTAGCATCAGTGTCCTTTTGGCACTTATCATTGTCCTTTTGGCATTAGTGTCCTTTTAGCATCAGTGTCCTTTTGGCACTTATCATTGTCCTTTTGGCATTAGTGTCCTTTTGGCATCAGTGTCCTTTTCGCACTTATCATTGTCCTTTTGGCATTAGTGTCCTTTTGGCATCAGTGTCCTTTTGGCATCAATGTTCTTTTGGCATCAGTGTCCTTTTAGCATCAGTGTCCTTTTGGCACTTATCATTGTCCTTTTGGCATTAGTGTCCTTTTAGCATCAGTGTCCTTTTGGCACTTATCATTGTCCTTTTGGCATTAGTGTCCTTTTAGCATCAGTGTCCTTTTGGCACTTATCATTGTCCTTTTGGCATTAGTGTCCTTTTGGCATCAGTGTCCTTTTGGCATCAATGTCCTTTTGGCATCAGTGTCCTTTTAGCATCAGTGTCCTTTTGGCACTTATCATTGTCCTTTTGGCATTAGTGTCCTTTTAGCATCAGTGTCCTTTTGGCACTTATCATTGTCCTTTTGGCATTAGTGTCCTTTTGGCATCAGTGTCCTTTTGGCATCAATGTCCTTTTGGCATCAGTGTCCTTTTAGCATCAGTGTCCTTTTGGCACTTATCATTGTCCTTTTGGCATCAGTGTCCTTTTAGCATCAGTGTCCTTTTGGCACTTATCATTGTCCTTTTGGCATTAGTGTCCTTTTGGCATCAGTGTCCTTTTGGCACTTATAGGTTACAAACATAACCCCAGTTATCATTGGCCTTTTGGCATTAGTGTCCTTTTAGCATCAGTGTCCTTTTGGCACTTATCATTGTCCTTTTGGCATTAGTGTCCTTTTGGCATCAGTGTCCTTTTGGCATCAATGTCCTTTTGGCATCAGTGTCCTTTTAGCATCAGTGTCCTTTTGGCACTTATCATTGTCCTTTTGGCATTAGTGTCCTTTTAGCATCAGTGTCCTTTTGGCACTTATCATTGTCCTTTTGGCATTAGTGTCCTTTTAGCATCAGTGTCCTTTTGGCACTTATCATTGTCCTTTTGGCATTAGTGTCCTTTTAGCATCAGTGTCCTTTTGGCACTTATCATTGTCCTTTTGGCATTAGTGTCCTTTTAGCATCAGTGTCCTTTTGGCACTTATCATTGTCCTTTTGGCATTAGTGTCCTTTTAGCATCAGTGTCCTTTTGGCACTTATCATTGTCCTTTTGGCATTAGTGTCCTTTTGGCATCAGTGTCCTTTTGGCACTTATCATTGTCCTTTTGGCAATAGTGTCCTTTTGGCATCAGTGTCCTTTTGGCACTTATCATTGTCCTTTTGGCATTAGTGTCCTTTTGGCATCAGTGTCCTTTTGGCACTTATCATTGTCCTTTTGGCATTAGTGTCCTTTTGGCATCAGTGTCCTTTTGGCATCAATGTCCTTTTGGCATCAGTGTCCTTTTAGCATCAGTGTCCTTTTGGCACTTATCATTGTCCTTTTGGCATTAGTGTCTTTTTAGCATCAGTGTCCTTTTGGCACTTATCATTGTCCTTTTGGCATTAGTGTCCTTTTAGCATCAGTGTCCTTTTGGCACTTATCATTGTCCTTTTGGCATTAGTGTCCTTTTAGCATCAGTGTCCTTTTGGCACTTATCATTGTCCTTTTGGCATTAGTGTCCTTTTGTCATCAGTGTCCTTTTGGCATCAATGTCCTTTTGGCATCAGTGTCCTTTTAGCATCAGTGTCCTTTTGGCACTTATCATTGTCCTTTTGGCATTAGTGTCCTTTTAGCATCAGTGTCCTTTTGGCACTTATCATTGTCCTTTTGGCATTAGTGTCCTTTTAGCATCAGTGTCCTTTTGGCACTTATCATTGTCCTTTTGGCATTAGTGTCCTTTTAGCATCAGTGTCCTTTTGGCACTTATCATTGTCCTTTTGGCATTAGTGTCCTTTTAGCATCAGTGTCCTTTTGGCACTTATCATTGTCCTTTTAGCATCAGTGTCCTTTTGGCACTTATCATTGTCCTTTTGGCATCAGTGTCCTTTTAGCATCAGTGTCCTTTTGGCACTTATCATTGTCCTTTTGGCATTAGTGTCCTTTTGGCATCAGTGTCCTTTTGGCACTTATAGGTTACAAACATAACCCCAGTTATCATTGGCCTTTTGGCATTAGTGTCCTTTTAGCATCAGTGTCCTTTTGGCACTTATCATTGTCCTTTTGGCATTAGTGTCCTTTTGGCATCAGTGTCCTTTTGGCATCAATGTCCTTTTGGCATCAGTGTCCTTTTAGCATCAGTGTCCTTTTGGCACTTATCATTGTCCTTTTGGCATTAGTGTCCTTTTAGCATCAGTGTCCTTTTGGCACTTATCATTGTCCTTTTGGCATTAGTGTCCTTTTAGCATCAGTGTCCTTTTGGCACTTATCATTGTCCTTTTGGCATTAGTGTCCTTTTAGCATCAGTGTCCTTTTGGCACTTATCATTGTCCTTTTGGCATTAGTGTCCTTTTAGTATCAGTGTCCTTTTGGCACTTATCATTGTCCTTTTGGCATTAGTGTCCTTTTAGCATCAGTGTCCTTTTGGCACTTATCATTGTCCTTTTGGCATTAGTGTCCTTTTAGCATCAGTGTCCTTTTGGCACTTATCATTGTCCTTTTGGCATTAGTGTCCTTTTGGCATCAGTGTCCTTTTGGCATCAATGTCCTTTTGGCATCAGTGTCCTTTTAGCATCAGTGTCCTTTTGGCACTTATCATTGTCCTTTTGGCATTAGTGTCCTTTTAGCATTAGTGTCCTTTTGGCACTTATCATTGTCCTTTTGGCATTAGTGTCCTTTTAGCATCAGTGTCCTTTTGGCACTTATCATTGTCCTTTTGGCATTAGTGTCCTTTTGGCATCAGTGTCCTTTTGGCACTTATCATTGTCCTTTTGGCATTAGTGTCCTTTTAGCATCAGTGTCCTTTTGGCACTTATCATTGTCCTTTTGGCATTAGTGTCCTTTTGGCATCAGTGTCCTTTTGGCATCAATGTCCTTTTGGCATCAGTGTCCTTTTAGCATCAGTGTCCTTTTGGCACTTATCATTGTCCTTTTGGCATTAGTGTCCTTTTAGCATCAGTGTCCTTTTGGCACTTATCATTGTCCTTTTGGCATTAGTGTCCTTTTAGCATCAGTGTCCTTTTGGCACTTATCATTGTCCTTTTGGCATTAGTGTCCTTTTAGCATCAGTGTCCTTTTGGCACTTATCATTGTCCTTTTGGCATTAGTGTCCTTTTAGCATCAGTGTCCTTTTGACACTTATCATTGTCCTTTTGGCATTAGTGTCCTTTTAGCATCAGTGTCCTTTTGGCACTTATCATTGTCCTTTTGGCATTAGTGTCCTTTTGGCATCAGTGTCCTTTTGGCACTTATCATTGTCCTTTTGGCATTAGTGTCCTTTTGGCATCAGTGTCCTTTTGGCACTTATCATTGTCCTTTTGGCATTAGTGTCCTTTTGGCATCAGTGTCCTTTTGGCATCAATGTCCTTTTAGCATCAGTGTCCTTTTGGCACTTATCATTGTCCTTTTGGCATTAGTGTCCTTTTAGCATCAGTGTCCTTTTGGCACTTATCATTGTCCTTTTGGCATTAGTGTCCTTTTAGCATCAGTGTCCTTTTGACACTTATCATTGTCCTTTTGGCATTAGTGTCCTTTTAGCATCAGTGTCCTTTTGGCACTTATCATTGTCCTTTTGGCATTAGTGTCCTTTTGGCATCAGTGTCCTTTTGGCACTTATCATTGTCCTTTTGGCATTAGTGTCCTTTTGGCATCAGTGTCCTTTTGGCACTTATCATTGTCCTTTTGGCATTAGTGTCCTTTTGGAATCAGTGTCCTTTTGGCATCAATGTCCTTTTGGCATCAGTGTCCTTTTAGCATCAGTGTCCTTTTGGCACTTATCATTGTCCTTTTGGCATTAGTGTCCTTTTGGCATCAGTGTCCTTTTGGCACTTATCATTGTCCTTTTGGCATTAGTGTCCTTTTGGCATCAGTGTCCTTTTGGCACTTATCATTGTCCTTTTGGCATTAGTGTCCTTTTGGCATCAGTGTCCTTTTGGCATCAATGTCCTTTTGGCATCAGTGTCCTTTTAGCATCAGTGTCCTTTTGGCACTTATCATTGTCCTTTTGGCATTAGTGTCCTTTTAGCATCAGTGTCCTTTTGGCACTTATCATTGTCCTTTTGGCATTAGTGTCTTTTTAGCATCAGTGTCCTTTTGGCACTTATCATTGTCCTTTTGGCATTAGTGTCCTTTTAGCATCAGTGTCCTTTTGGCACTTATCATTGTCCTTTTGGCATTAGTGTCCTTTTAGCATCAGTGTCCTTTTGGCACTTATCATTGTCCTTTTGGCATTAGTGTCCTTTTGTCATCAGTGTCCTTTTGGCATCAATGTCCTTTTGGCATCAGTGTCCTTTTAGCATCAGTGTCCTTTTGGCACTTATCATTGTCCTTTTGGCATTAGTGTCCTTTTAGCATCAGTGTCCTTTTGGCACTTATCATTGTCCTTTTGGCATTAGTGTCCTTTTAGCATCAGTGTCCTTTTGGCACTTATCATTGTCCTTTTGGCATTAGTGTCCTTTTAGCATCAGTGTCCTTTTGGCACTTATCATTGTCCTTTTGGCATTAGTGTCCTTTTAGCATCAGTGTCCTTTTGGCACTTATCATTGTCCTTTTAGCATCAGTGTCCTTTTGGCACTTATCATTGTCCTTTTGGCATCAGTGTCCTTTTAGCATCAGTGTCCTTTTGGCACTTATCATTGTCCTTTTGGCATTAGTGTCCTTTTGGCATCAGTGTCCTTTTGGCACTTATAGGTTACAAACATAACCCCAGTTATCATTGGCCTTTTGGCATTAGTGTCCTTTTAGCATCAGTATCCTTTTGGCACTTATCATTGTCCTTTTGGCATTAGTGTCCTTTTGGCATCAGTGTCCTTTTGGCATCAATGTCCTTTTGGCATCAGTGTCCTTTTAGCACCAGTGTCCTTTTGGCACTTATCATTGTCCTTTTGGCATTAGTGTCCTTTTAGCATCAGTGTCCTTTTGGCACTTATCATTGTCCTTTTGGCATTAGTGTCCTTTTAGCATCAGTGTCCTTTTGGCACTTATCATTGTCCTTTTGGCATTAGTGTCCTTTTAGCATCAGTGTCCTTTTGGCACTTATCATTGTCCTTTTGGCATTAGTGTCCTTTTAGTATCAGTGTCCTTTTGGCACTTATCATTGTCCTTTTGGCATTAGTGTCCTTTTAGCATCAGTGTCCTTTTGGCACTTATCATTGTCCTTTTGGCATTAGTGTCCTTTTAGCATCAGTGTCCTTTTGGCACTTATCATTGTCCTTTTGGCATTAGTGTCCTTTTAGCATCAGTGTCCTTTTGGCACTTATCATTGTCCTTTTGGCATTAGTGTCCTTTTAGCATCAGTGTCCTTTTGGCACTTATCATTGTCCTTTTGGCATTAGTGTCCTTTTAGCATCAGTGTCCTTTTGGCACTTATCATTGTCCTTTTGGCATTAGTGTCCTTTTAGCATCAGTGTCCTTTTGGCACTTATCATTGTCCTTTTGGCATTAGTGTCCTTTTGGCATCAGTGTCCTTTTGGCACTTATCATTGTCCTTTTGGCAATAGTGTCCTTTTGGCATCAGTGTCCTTTTGGCACTTATCATTGTCCTTTTGGCATTAGTGTCCTTTTGGCATCAGTGTCCTTTTGGCACTTATCATTGTCCTTTTGGCATTAGTGTCCTTTTGGCATCAGTGTCCTTTTGGCATCAATGTCCTTTTGGCATCAGTGTCCTTTTAGCATCAGTGTCCTTTTGGCACTTATCATTGTCCTTTTGGCATTAGTGTCCTTTTAGCATCAGTGTCCTTTTGGCACTTATCATTGTCCTTTTGGCATTAGTGTCTTTTTAGCATCAGTGTCCTTTTGGCACTTATCATTGTCCTTTTGGCATTAGTGTCCTTTTAGCATCAGTGTCCTTTTGGCACTTATCATTGTCCTTTTGGCATTAGTGTCCTTTTAGCATCAGTGTCCTTTTGGCACTTATCATTGTCCTTTTGGCATTAGTGTCCTTTTGTCATCAGTGTCCTTTTGGCATCAATGTCCTTTTGGCATCAGTGTCCTTTTAGCATCAGTGTCCTTTTGGCACTTATCATTGTCCTTTTGGCATTAGTGTCCTTTTAGCATCAGTGTCCTTTTGGCACTTATCATTGTCCTTTTGGCATTAGTGTCCTTTTAGCATCAGTGTCCTTTTGGCACTTATCATTGTCCTTTTGGCATTAGTGTCCTTTTAGCATCAGTGTCCTTTTGGCACTTATCATTGTCCTTTTGGCATTAGTGTCCTTTTAGCATCAGTGTCCTTTTGGCACTTATCATTGTCCTTTTAGCATCAGTGTCCTTTTGGCACTTATCATTGTCCTTTTGGCATCAGTGTCCTTTTAGCATCAGTGTCCTTTTGGCACTTATCATTGTCCTTTTGGCATTAGTGTCCTTTTGGCATCAGTGTCCTTTTGGCACTTATAGGTTACAAACATAACCCCAGTTATCATTGGCCTTTTGGCATTAGTGTCCTTTTAGCATCAGTGTCCTTTTGGCACTTATCATTGTCCTTTTGGCATTAGTGTCCTTTTGGCATCAGTGTCCTTTTGGCATCAATGTCCTTTTGGCATCAGTGTCCTTTTAGCATCAGTGTCCTTTTGGCACTTATCATTGTCCTTTTGGCATTAGTGTCCTTTTAGCATCAGTGTCCTTTTGGCACTTATCATTGTCCTTTTGGCATTAGTGTCCTTTTAGCATCAGTGTCCTTTTGGCACTTATCATTGTCCTTTTGGCATTAGTGTCCTTTTAGCATCAGTGTCCTTTTGGCACTTATCATTGTCCTTTTGGCATTAGTGTCCTTTTAGTATCAGTGTCCTTTTGGCACTTATCATTGTCCTTTTGGCATTAGTGTCCTTTTAGCATCAGTGTCCTTTTGGCACTTATCATTGTCCTTTTGGCATTAGTGTCCTTTTAGCATCAGTGTCCTTTTGGCACTTATCATTGTCCTTTTGGCATTAGTGTCCTTTTGGCATCAGTGTCCTTTTGGCATCAATGTCCTTTTGGCATCAGTGTCCTTTTAGCATCAGTGTCCTTTTGGCACTTATCATTGTCCTTTTGGCATTAGTGTCCTTTTAGCATTAGTGTCCTTTTGGCACTTATCATTGTCCTTTTGGCATTAGTGTCCTTTTAGCATCAGTGTCCTTTTGGCACTTATCATTGTCCTTTTGGCATTAGTGTCCTTTTGGCATCAGTGTCCTTTTGGCACTTATCATTGTCCTTTTGGCATTAGTGTCCTTTTAGCATCAGTGTCCTTTTGGCACTTATCATTGTCCTTTTGGCATTAGTGTCCTTTTGGCATCAGTGTCCTTTTGGCATCAATGTCCTTTTGGCATCAGTGTCCTTTTAGCATCAGTGTCCTTTTGGCACTTATCATTGTCCTTTTGGCATTAGTGTCCTTTTAGCATCAGTGTCCTTTTGGCACTTATCATTGTCCTTTTGGCATTAGTGTCCTTTTAGCATCAGTGTCCTTTTGGCACTTATCATTGTCCTTTTGGCATTAGTGTCCTTTTAGCATCAGTGTCCTTTTGGCACTTATCATTGTCCTTTTGGCATTAGTGTCCTTTTAGCATCAGTGTCCTTTTGACACTTATCATTGTCCTTTTGGCATTAGTGTCCTTTTAGCATCAGTGTCCTTTTGGCACTTATCATTGTCCTTTTGGCATTAGTGTCCTTTTGGCATCAGTGTCCTTTTGGCACTTATCATTGTCCTTTTGGCATTAGTGTCCTTTTGGCATCAGTGTCCTTTTGGCACTTATCATTGTCCTTTTGGCATTAGTGTCCTTTTGGCATCAGTGTCCTTTTGGCATCAATGTCCTTTTGGCATCAGTGTCCTTTTAGCATCAGTGTCCTTTTGGCACTTATCATTGTCCTTTTGGCATTAGTGTCCTTTTAGCATCAGTGTCCTTTTGGCACTTATCATTGTCCTTTTGGCATTAGTGTCTTTTTAGCATCAGTGTCCTTTTGGCACTTATCATTGTCCTTTTGGCATTAGTGTCCTTTTAGCATCAGTGTCCTTTTGACACTTATCATTGTCCTTTTGGCATTAGTGTCCTTTTGGCATCAGTGTCCTTTTGGCACTTATCATTGTCCTTTTGGCATTAGTGTCCTTTTAGCATCAGTGTCCTTTTAGCATCAGTGTCCTTTTGGCACTTATCATTGTCCTTTTGGCATTAGTGTCCTTTTAGCATCAGTGTCCTTTTGGCACTTATCATTGTCCTTTTGGCATTAGTGTCCTTTTAGCATCAGTGTCCTTTTGGCACTTATCATTGTCCTTTTGGCATTAGTGTCCTTTTAGCATCAGTGTCCTTTTGACACTTATCATTGTCCTTTTGGCATTAGTGTCCTTTTAGCATCAGTGTCCTTTTGGCACTTATCATTGTCCTTTTGGCATTAGTGTCCTTTTGGCATCAGTGTCCTTTTGGCACTTATCATTGTCCTTTTGGCATTAGTGTCCTTTTGGCATCAGTGTCCTTTTGGCACTTATCATTGTCCTTTTGGCATTAGTGTCCTTTTGGCATCAGTGTCCTTTTGGCATCAATGTCCTTTTGGCATCAGTGTCCTTTTAGCATCAGTGTCCTTTTGGCACTTATCATTGTCCTTTTGGCATTAGTGTCCTTTTAGCATCAGTGTCCTTTTGGCACTTATCATTGTCCTTTTGGCATTAGTGTCTTTTTAGCATCAGTGTCCTTTTGGCACTTATCATTGTCCTTTTGGCATTAGTGTCCTTTTAGCATCAGTGTCCTTTTGGCACTTATCATTGTCCTTTTGGCATTAGTGTCCTTTTAGCATCAGTGTCCTTTTGGCACTTATCATTGTCCTTTTGGCATTAGTGTCCTTTTGGCATCAGTGTCCTTTTGGCATCAATGTCCTTTTGGCATCAGTGTCCTTTTAGCATCAGTGTCCTTTTGGCACTTATCATTGTCCTTTTGGCATTAGTGTCCTTTTAGCATCAGTGTCCTTTTGGCACTTATCATTGTCCTTTTGGCATTAGTGTCTTTTTAGCATCAGTGTCCTTTTGGCACTTATCATTGTCCTTTTGGCATTAGTGTCCTTTTAGCATCAGTGTCCTTTTGGCACTTATCATTGTCCTTTTGGCATTAGTGTCCTTTTAGCATCAGTGTCCTTTTGGCACTTATCATTGTCCTTTTGGCATTAGTGTCCTTTTGTCATCAGTGTCCTTTTGGCATCAATGTCCTTTTGGCATCAGTGTCCTTTTAGCATCAGTGTCCTTTTGGCACTTATCATTGTCCTTTTGGCATTAGTGTCCTTTTAGCATCAGTGTCCTTTTGGCACTTATCATTGTCCTTTTGGCATTAGTGTCCTTTTAGCATCAGTGTCCTTTTGGCACTTATCATTGTCCTTTTAGCATCAGTGTCCTTTTGGCACTTATCATTGTCCTTTTGGCATCAGTGTCCTTTTAGCATCAGTGTCCTTTTGGCACTTATCATTGTCCTTTTGGCATTAGTGTCCTTTTGGCATCAGTGTCCTTTTGGCACTTATAGGTTACAAACATAACCCCAGTTATCATTGGCCTTTTGGCATTAGTGTCCTTTTAGCATCAGTGTCCTTTTGGCACTTATCATTGTCCTTTTGGCATTAGTGTCCTTTTGGCATCAGTGTCCTTTTGGCATCAATGTCCTTTTGGCATCAGTGTCCTTTTAGCATCAGTGTCCTTTTGGCACTTATCATTGTCCTTTTGGCATTAGTGTCCTTTTAGCATCAGTGTCCTTTTGGCACTTATCATTGTCCTTTTGGCATTAGTGTCCTTTTAGCATCAGTGTCCTTTTGGCACTTATCATTGTCCTTTTAGCATCAGTGTCCTTTTGGCACTTATCATTGTCCTTTTGGCATCAGTGTCCTTTTAGCATCAGTGTCCTTTTGGCACTTATCATTGTCCTTTTGGCATTAGTGTCCTTTTGGCATCAGTGTCCTTTTGGCACTTATAGGTTACAAACATAACCCCAGTTATCATTGGCCTTTTGGCATTAGTGTCCTTTTAGCATCAGTGTCCTTTTGGCACTTATCATTGTCCTTTTGGCATTAGTGTCCTTTTGGCATCAGTGTCCTTTTGGCATCAATGTCCTTTTGGCATCAGTGTCCTTTTAGCATCAGTGTCCTTTTGGCACTTATCATTGTTCTTTTGGCATTAGTGTCCTTTTAGCATCAGTGTCCTTTTGGCACTTATCATTGTCCTTTTGGCATTAGTGTCCTTTTAGCATCAGTGTCCTTTTGGCACTTATCATTGTCCTTTTGGCATTAGTAACCTTTTAGCATCAGTGTCCTTTTGGCACTTATCATTGTCCTTTTGGCATTAGTGTCCTTTTAGCATCAGTGTCCTTTTGGCACTTATCATTGTCCTTTTGGCATTAGTGTCCTTTTGGCATCAGTGTCCTTTTGGCATCAATGTCCTTTTGGCATCAGTGTCCTTTTAGCATCAGTGTCCTTTTGGCACTTATCATTGTCCTTTTGGCATTAGTGTCCTTTTAGCATCAGTGTCCTTTTGGCACTTATCATTGTCCTTTTGGCATTAGTGTCCTTTTAGCATCAGTGTCCTTTTGGCACTTATCATTGTCCTTTTGGCATTAGTGTCCTTTTAGCATCAGTGTCCTTTTGGCACTTATCATTGTCCTTTTAGCATCAGTGTCCTTTTGGCACTTATCATTGTCCTTTTGGCATCAGTGTCCTTTTAGCATCAGTGTCCTTTTGGCACTTATCATTGTCCTTTTGGCATTAGTGTCCTTTTGGCATCAGTGTCCTTTTGGCACTTATAGGTTACAAACATAACCCCAGTTATCATTGGCCTTTTGGCATTAGTGTCCTTTTAGCATCAGTATCCTTTTGGCACTTATCATTGTCCTTTTGGCATTAGTGTCCTTTTGGCATCAGTGTCCTTTTGGCATCAATGTCCTTTTGGCATCAGTGTCCTTTTAGCATCAGTGTCCTTTTGGCACTTATCATTGTCCTTTTGGCATTAGTGTCCTTTTAGCATCAGTGTCCTTTTGGCACTTATCATTGTCCTTTTGGCATTAGTGTCCTTTTAGCATCAGTGTCCTTTTGGCACTTATCATTGTCCTTTTGGCATTAGTGTCCTTTTAGCATCAGTGTCCTTTTGGCACTTATCATTGTCCTTTTGGCATTAGTGTCCTTTTAGTATCAGTGTCCTTTTGGCACTTATCATTGTCCTTTTGGCATTAGTGTCCTTTTAGCATCAGTGTCCTTTTGGCACTTATCATTGTCCTTTTGGCATTAGTGTCCTTTTAGCATCAGTGTCCTTTTGGCACTTATCATTGTCCTTTTGGCATTAGTGTCCTTTTAGCATCAGTGTCCTTTTGGCACTTATCATTGTCCTTTTGGCATTAGTGTCCTTTTAGCATCAGTGTCCTTTTGGCACTTATCATTGTCCTTTTGGCATTAGTGTCCTTTTAGCATCAGTGTCCTTTTGGCACTTATCATTGTCCTTTTGGCATTAGTGTCCTTTTGGCATCAGTGTCCTTTTGGCATCAATGTCCTTTTGGCATCAGTGTCCTTTTAGCATCAGTGTCCTTTTGGCACTTATCATTGTCCTTTTGGCATTAGTGTCCTTTTAGCATTAGTGTCCTTTTGGCACTTATCATTGTCCTTTTGGCATTAGTGTCCTTTTAGCATCAGTGTCCTTTTGGCACTTATCATTGTCCTTTTGGCATTAGTGTCCTTTTGGCATCAGTGTCCTTTTGGCATCAATGTCCTTTTGTCCTTTTGGCATTAGTGTCCTTTTAGCATCAGTGTCCTTTTGGCACTTATCATTGTCCTTTTGGCATTAGTGTCCTTTTAGCATCAGTGTCCTTTTGGCACTTATCATTGTCCTTTTGGCATTAGTGTCCTTTTGGCATCAGTGTCCTTTTCGCACTTATCATTGTCCTTTTGGCATTAGTGTCCTTTTGGCATCAGTGTCCTTTTGGCATCAATGTTCTTTTGGCATCAGTGTCCTTTTAGCATCAGTGTCCTTTTGGCACTTATCATTGTCCTTTTGGCATTAGTGTCCTTTTAGCATCAGTGTCCTTTTGGCACTTATCATTGTCCTTTTGGCATTAGTGTCCTTTTGGCATCAGTGTCCTTTTGGCATCAATGTCCTTTTGGCATCAGTGTCCTTTTAGCATCAGTGTCCTTTTGGCACTTATCATTGTCCTTTTGGCATTAGTGTCCTTTTAGCATCAGTGTCCTTTTGGCACTTATCATTGTCCTTTTGGCATTAGTGTCCTTTTGGCATCAGTGTCCTTTTGGCATCAATGTCCTTTTGGCATCAGTGTCCTTTTAGCATCAGTGTCCTTTTGGCACTTATCATTGTCCTTTTGGCATCAGTGTCCTTTTAGCATCAGTGTCCTTTTGGCACTTATCATTGTCCTTTTGGCATTAGTGTCCTTTTGGCATCAGTGTCCTTTTGGCACTTATAGGTTACAAACATAACCCCAGTTATCATTGGCCTTTTGGCATTAGTGTCCTTTTAGCATCAGTGTCCTTTTGGCACTTATCATTGTCCTTTTGGCATTAGTGTCCTTTTGGCATCAGTGTCCTTTTGGCATCAATGTCCTTTTGGCATCAGTGTCCTTTTAGCATCAGTGTCCTTTTGGCACTTATCATTGTCCTTTTGGCATTAGTGTCCTTTTAGCATCAGTGTCCTTTTGGCACTTATCATTGTCCTTTTGGCATTAGTGTCCTTTTAGCATCAGTGTCCTTTTGGCACTTATCATTGTCCTTTTGGCATTAGTGTCCTTTTAGCATCAGTGTCCTTTTGGCACTTATCATTGTCCTTTTGGCATTAGTGTCCTTTTAGCATCAGTGTCCTTTTGGCACTTATCATTGTCCTTTTGGCATTAGTGTCCTTTTGGCATCAGTGTCCTTTTGGCATCAATGTCCTTTTGGCATCAGTGTCCTTTTAGCATCAGTGTCCTTTTGGCACTTATCATTGTCCTTTTGGCATTAGTGTCCTTTTAGCATCAGTGTCCTTTTGGCACTTATCATTGTCCTTTTGGCATTAGTGTCCTTTTAGCATCAGTGTCCTTTTGGCACTTATCATTGTCCTTTTGGCATTAGTGTCCTTTTAGCATCAGTGTCCTTTTGGCACTTATCATTGTCCTTTTGGCATTAGTGTCCTTTTAGCATCAGTGTCCTTTTGGCACTTATCATTGTCCTTTTGGCATTAGTGTCCTTTTAGCATCAGTGTCCTTTTGGCACTTATCATTGTCCTTTTGGCATTAGTGTCCTTTTGGCATCAGTGTCCTTTTGGCACTTATCATTGTCCTTTTGGCATTAGTGTCCTTTTGGCATCAGTGTCCTTTTGGCACTTATCATTGTCCTTTTGGCATTAGTGTCCTTTTGGCATCAGTGTCCTTTTGGCACTTATCATTGTCCTTTTGGCATTAGTGTCCTTTTGGCATCAGTGTCCTTTTGGCATCAATGTCCTTTTGGCATCAGTGTCCTTTTAGCATCAGTGTCCTTTTGGCACTTATCATTGTCCTTTTGGCATTAGTGTCCTTTTAGCATCAGTGTCCTTTTGGCACTTATCATTGTCCTTTTGGCATTAGTGTCTTTTTAGCATCAGTGTCCTTTTGGCACTTATCATTGTCCTTTTGGCATTAGTGTCCTTTTAGCATCAGTGTCCTTTTGGCACTTATCATTGTCCTTTTGGCATTAGTGTCCTTTTAGCATCAGTGTCCTTTTGGCACTTATCATTGTCCTTTTGGCATTAGTGTCCTTTTGTCATCAGTGTCCTTTTGGCATCAATGTCCTTTTGGCATCAGTGTCCTTTTAGCATCAGTGTCCTTTTGGCACTTATCATTGTCCTTTTGGCATTAGTGTCCTTTTAGCATCAGTGTCCTTTTGGCACTTATCATTGTCCTTTTGGCATTAGTGTCCTTTTAGCATCAGTGTCCTTTTGGCACTTATCATTGTCCTTTTGGCATTAGTGTCCTTTTAGCATCAGTGTCCTTTTGGCACTTATCATTGTCCTTTTGGCATTAGTGTCCTTTTGGCATCAGTGTCCTTTTGGCATCAATGTCCTTTTGGCATCAGTGTCCTTTTAGCATCAGTGTCCTTTTGGCACTTATCATTGTCCTTTTGGCATTAGTGTCCTTTTAGCATCAGTGTCCTTTTGGCACTTATCATTGTCCTTTTGGCATTAGTGTCCTTTTAGCATCAGTGTCCTTTTGGCACTTATCATTGTCCTTTTGGCATTAGTGTCCTTTTAGCATCAGTGTCCTTTTGGCACTTATCATTGTCCTTTTGGCATTAGTGTCCTTTTAGCATCAGTGTCCTTTTGGCACTTATCATTGTCCTTTTGGCATTAGTGTCCTTTTGGCATCAGTGTCCTTTTGGCATCAATGTCCTTTTGGCATCAGTGTCCTTTTAGCATCAGTGTCCTTTTGGCACTTATCATTGTCCTTTTGGCATTAGTGTCCTTTTAGCATCAGTGTCCTTTTGGCACTTATCATTGTCCTTTTGGCATTAGTGTCCTTTTAGCATCAGTGTCCTTTTGGCACTTATCATTGTCCTTTTGGCATTAGTGTCCTTTTAGCATCAGTGTCCTTTTGGCACTTATCATTGTCCTTTTGGCATTAGTGTCCTTTTGGCATCAGTGTCCTTTTGGCATCAATGTCCTTTTGGCATCAGTGTCCTTTTAGCATCAGTGTCCTTTTGGCACTTATCATTGTCCTTTTGGCATTAGTGTCCTTTTAGCATCAGTGTCCTTTTGGCACTTATCATTGTCCTTTTGGCATTAGTGTCCTTTTAGCATCAGTGTCCTTTTGGCACTTATCATTGTCCTTTTGGCATTAGTGTCCTTTTAGCATCAGTGTCCTTTTGGCACTTATCATTGTCCTTTTGGCATTAGTGTCCTTTTAGCATCAGTGTCCTTTTGACACTTATCATTGTCCTTTTGGCATTAGTGTCCTTTTAGCATCAGTGTCCTTTTGGCACTTATCATTGTCCTTTTGGCATTAGTGTCCTTTTGGCATCAGTGTCCTTTTGGCACTTATCATTGTCCTTTTGGCATTAGTGTCCTTTTGGCATCAGTGTCCTTTTGGCACTTATCATTGTCCTTTTGGCATTAGTGTCCTTTTGGCATCAGTGTCCTTTTGGCATCAATGTCCTTTTGGCATCAGTGTCCTTTTAGCATCAGTGTCCTTTTGGCACTTATCATTGTCCTTTTGGCATTAGTGTCCTTTTAGCATCAGTGTCCTTTTGGCACTTATCATTGTCCTTTTGGCATTAGTGTCCTTTTAGCATCAGTGTCCTTTTGGCACTTATCATTGTCCTTTTGGCATTAGTGTCCTTTTAGCATCAGTGTCCTTTTGGCACTTATCATTGTCCTTTTGGCATTAGTGTCCTTTTGGCATCAGTGTCCTTTTGGCATCAATGTCCTTTTGGCATCAGTGTCCTTTTAGCATCAGTGTCCTTTTGGCACTTATCATTGTCCTTTTGGCATTAGTGTCCTTTTAGCATCAGTGTCCTTTTGGCACTTATCATTGTCCTTTTGGCATTAGTGTCCTTTTAGCATCAGTGTCCTTTTGGCACTTATCATTGTCCTTTTGGCATTAGTGTCCTTTTAGCATCAGTGTCCTTTTGGCACTTATCATTGTCCTTTTGGCATTAGTGTCCTTTTAGCATCAGTGTCCTTTTGGCACTTATCATTGTCCTTTTGGCATTAGTGTCCTTTTGGCATCAGTGTCCTTTTGGCATCAATGTCCTTTTGGCATCAGTGTCCTTTTAGCATCAGTGTCCTTTTGGCACTTATCATTGTCCTTTTGGCATTAGTGTCCTTTTAGCATCAGTGTCCTTTTGGCACTTATCATTGTCCTTTTGGCATTAGTGTCCTTTTAGCATCAGTGTCCTTTTGGCACTTATCATTGTCCTTTTGGCATTAGTGTCCTTTTAGCATCAGTGTCCTTTTGGCACTTATCATTGTCCTTTTGGCATTAGTGTCCTTTTGGCATCAGTGTCCTTTTGGCATCAATGTCCTTTTGGCATCAGTGTCCTTTTAGCATCAGTGTCCTTTTGGCACTTATCATTGTCCTTTTGGCATTAGTGTCCTTTTAGCATCAGTGTCCTTTTGGCACTTATCATTGTCCTTTTGGCATTAGTGTCCTTTTAGCATCAGTGTCCTTTTGGCACTTATCATTGTCCTTTTGGCATTAGTGTCCTTTTAGCATCAGTGTCCTTTTGGCACTTATCATTGTCCTTTTGGCATTAGTGTCCTTTTAGCATCAGTGTCCTTTTGACACTTATCATTGTCCTTTTGGCATTAGTGTCCTTTTAGCATCAGTGTCCTTTTGGCACTTATCATTGTCCTTTTGGCATTAGTGTCCTTTTGGCATCAGTGTCCTTTTGGCACTTATCATTGTCCTTTTGGCATTAGTGTCCTTTTGGCATCAGTGTCCTTTTGGCACTTATCATTGTCCTTTTGGCATTAGTGTCCTTTTGGCATCAGTGTCCTTTTGGCATCAATGTCCTTTTGGCATCAGTGTCCTTTTAGCATCAGTGTCCTTTTGGCACTTATCATTGTCCTTTTGGCATTAGTGTCCTTTTAGCATCAGTGTCCTTTTGGCACTTATCATTGTCCTTTTGGCATTAGTGTCTTTTTAGCATCAGTGTCCTTTTGGCACTTATCATTGTCCTTTTGGCATTAGTGTCCTTTTAGCATCAGTGTCCTTTTGGCACTTATCATTGTCCTTTTGGCATTAGTGTCCTTTTAGCATCAGTGTCCTTTTGGCACTTATCATTGTCCTTTTGGCATTAGTGTCCTTTTGGCATCAGTGTCCTTTTGGCATCAATGTCCTTTTGGCATCAGTGTCCTTTTAGCATCAGTGTCCTTTTGGCACTTATCATTGTCCTTTTGGCATTAGTGTCCTTTTAGCATCAGTTTCCTTTTGGCACTTATCATTGTCCTTTTGGCATTAGTGTCTTTTTAGCATCAGTGTCCTTTTGGCACTTATCATTGTCCTTTTGGCATTAGTGTCCTTTTAGCATCAGTGTCCTTTTGGCACTTATCATTGTCCTTTTGGCATTAGTGTCCTTTTAGCATCAGTGTCCTTTTGGCACTTATCATTGTCCTTTTGGCATTAGTGTCCTTTTGTCATCAGTGTCCTTTTGGCATCAATGTCCTTTTGGCATCAGTGTCCTTTTAGCATCAGTGTCCTTTTGGCACTTATCATTGTCCTTTTGGCATTAGTGTCCTTTTAGCATCAGTGTCCTTTTGGCACTTATCATTGTCCTTTTGGCATTAGTGTCCTTTTAGCATCAGTGTCCTTTTGGCACTTATCATTGTCCTTTTGGCATTAGTGTCCTTTTAGCATCAGTGTCCTTTTGGCACTTATCATTGTCCTTTTGGCATTAGTGTCCTTTTAGCATCAGTGTCCTTTTGGCACTTATCATTGTCCTTTTAGCATCAGTGTCCTTTTGGCACTTATCATTGTCCTTTTGGCATCAGTGTCCTTTTAGCATCAGTGTCCTTTTGGCACTTATCATTGTCCTTTTGGCATTAGTGTCCTTTTGGCATCAGTGTCCTTTTGGCACTTATAGGTTACAAACATAACCCCAGTTATCATTGGCCTTTTGGCATTAGTGTCCTTTTAGCATTAGTGTCCTTTTGGCACTTATCATTGTCCTTTTGGCATTAGTGTCCTTTTGGCATCAGTGTCCTTTTGGCATCAATGTCCTTTTGGCATCAGTGTCCTTTTAGCATCAGTGTCCTTTTGGCACTTATCATTGTCCTTTTGGCATTAGTGTCCTTTTAGCATCAGTGTCCTTTTGGCACTTATCATTGTCCTTTTGGCATTAGTGTCCTTTTAGCATCAGTGTCCTTTTGGCACTTATCATTGTCCTTTTAGCATCAGTGTCCTTTTGGCACTTATCATTGTCCTTTTGGCATCAGTGTCCTTTTAGCATCAGTGTCCTTTTGGCACTTATCATTGTCCTTTTGGCATTAGTGTCCTTTTGGCATCAGTGTCCTTTTGGCACTTATAGGTTACAAACATAACCCCAGTTATCATTGGCCTTTTGGCATTAGTGTCCTTTTAGCATCAGTGTCCTTTTGGCACTTATCATTGTCCTTTTGGCATTAGTGTCCTTTTGGCATCAGTGTCCTTTTGGCATCAATGTCCTTTTGGCATCAGTGTCCTTTTAGCATCAGTGTCCTTTTGGCACTTATCATTGTTCTTTTGGCATTAGTGTCCTTTTAGCATCAGTGTCCTTTTGGCACTTATCATTGTCCTTTTGGCATTAGTGTCCTTTTAGCATCAGTGTCCTTTTGGCACTTATCATTGTCCTTTTGGCATTAGTAACCTTTTAGCATCAGTGTCCTTTTGGCACTTATCATTGTCCTTTTGGCATTAGTGTCCTTTTAGCATCAGTGTCCTTTTGGCACTTATCATTGTCCTTTTGGCATTAGTGTCCTTTTGGCATCAGTGTCCTTTTGGCATCAATGTCCTTTTGGCATCAGTGTCCTTTTAGCATCAGTGTCCTTTTGGCACTTATCATTGTCCTTTTGGCATTAGTGTCCTTTTAGCATCAGTGTCCTTTTGGCACTTATCATTGTCCTTTTGGCATTAGTGTCCTTTTAGCATCAGTGTCCTTTTGGCACTTATCATTGTCCTTTTGGCATTAGTGTCCTTTTAGCATCAGTGTCCTTTTGACACTTATCATTGTCCTTTTGGCATTAGTGTCCTTTTAGCATCAGTGTCCTTTTGGCACTTATCATTGTCCTTTTGGCATTAGTGTCCTTTTGGCATCAGTGTCCTTTTGGCACTTATCATTGTCCTTTTGGCATTAGTGTCCTTTTGGCATCAGTGTCCTTTTGGCACTTATCATTGTCCTTTTGGCATTAGTGTCCTTTTGGCATCAGTGTCCTTTTGGCATCAATGTCCTTTTGGCATCAGTGTCCTTTTAGCATCAGTGTCCTTTTGGCACTTATCATTGTCCTTTTGGCATTAGTGTCCTTTTAGCATCAGTGTCCTTTTGGCACTTATCATTGTCCTTTTGGCATTAGTGTCTTTTTAGCATCAGTGTCCTTTTGGCACTTATCATTGTCCTTTTGGCATTAGTGTCCTTTTAGCATCAGTGTCCTTTTGGCACTTATCATTGTCCTTTTGGCATTAGTGTCCTTTTAGCATCAGTGTCCTTTTGGCACTTATCATTGTCCTTTTGGCATTAGTGTCCTTTTGTCATCAGTGTCCTTTTGGCATCAATGTCCTTTTGGCATCAGTGTCCTTTTAGCATCAGTGTCCTTTTGGCACTTATCATTGTCCTTTTGGCATTAGTGTCCTTTTAGCATCAGTGTCCTTTTGGCACTTATCATTGTCCTTTTGGCATTAGTGTCCTTTTAGCATCAGTGTCCTTTTGGCACTTATCATTGTCCTTTTGGCATCAGTGTCCTTTTAGCATCAGTGTCCTTTTGGCACTTATCATTGTCCTTTTGGCATTAGTGTCCTTTTGGCATCAGTGTCCTTTTGGCACTTATAGGTTACAAACATAACCCCAGTTATCATTGGCCTTTTGGCATTAGTGTCCTTTTAGCATCAGTGTCCTTTTGGCACTTATCATTGTCCTTTTGGCATTAGTGTCCTTTTGGCATCAGTGTCCTTTTGGCATCAATGTCCTTTTGGCATCAGTGTCCTTTTAGCATCAGTGTCCTTTTGGCACTTATCATTGTCCTTTTGGCATTAGTGTCCTTTTAGCATCAGTGTCCTTTTGGCACTTATCATTGTCCTTTTGGCATTAGTGTCCTTTTAGCATCAGTGTCCTTTTGGCACTTATCATTGTCCTTTTGGCATTAGTGTCCTTTTAGCATCAGTGTCCTTTTGGCACTTATCATTGTCCTTTTAGCATTAGTGTCCTTTTAGCATCAGTGTCCTTTTGGCACTTATCATTGTCCTTTTGGCATTAGTGTCCTTTTGGCATCAGTGTCCTTTTGGCATCAATGTCCTTTTGGCATCAGTGTCCTTTTAGCATCAGTGTCCTTTTGGCACGTATCATTGTCCTTTTGGCATTAGTGTCCTTTTAGCATCAGTGTCCTTTTGGCACTTATCATTGTCCTTTTGGCATTAGTGTCCTTTTAGCATCAGTGTCCTTTTGGCACTTATCATTGTCCTTTTGGCATTAGTGTCCTTTTAGCATCAGTGTCCTTTTGGCACTTATCATTGTCCTTTTGGCATTAGTGTCCTTTTGGCATCAGTGTCCTTTTGGCACTTATCATTGTCCTTTTGGCATTAGTGTCCTTTTGGCATCAGTGTCCTTTTGGCACTTATCATTGTCCTTTTGGCATTAGTGTCCTTTTGGCATCAGTGTCCTTTTGGCACTTATCATTGTCCTTTTGGCATTAGTGTCCTTTTGGCATCAGTGTCCTTTTGGCATCAATGTCCTTTTGGCATCAGTGTCCTTTTAGCATCAGTGTCCTTTTGGCACTTATCATTGTCCTTTTGGCATTAGTGTCCTTTTAGCATCAGTGTCCTTTTGGCACTTATCATTGTCCTTTTGGCATTAGTGTCTTTTTAGCATCAGTGTCCTTTTGGCACTTATCATTGTCCTTTTGGCATTAGTGTCCTTTTAGCATCAGTGTCCTTTTGGCACTTATCATTGTCCTTTTGGCATTAGTGTCCTTTTAGCATCAGTGTCCTTTTGGCACTTATCATTGTCCTTTTGGCATTAGTGTCCTTTTGTCATCAGTGTCCTTTTGGCATCAATGTCCTTTTGGCATCAGTGTCCTTTTAGCATCAGTGTCCTTTTGGCACTTATCATTGTCCTTTTGGCATTAGTGTCCTTTTAGCATCAGTGTCCTTTTGGCACTTATCATTGTCCTTTTGGCATTAGTGTCCTTTTAGCATCAGTGTCCTTTTGGCACTTATCATTGTCCTTTTGGCATTAGTGTCCTTTTAGCATCAGTGTCCTTTTGGCACTTATCATTGTCCTTTTGGCATTAGTGTCCTTTTAGCATCAGTGTCCTTTTGGCACTTATCATTGTCCTTTTAGCATCAGTGTCCTTTTGGCACTTATCATTGTCCTTTTGGCATCAGTGTCCTTTTAGCATCAGTGTCCTTTTGGCACTTATCATTGTCCTTTTGGCATTAGTGTCCTTTTGGCATCAGTGTCCTTTTGGCACTTATAGGTTACAAACATAACCCCAGTTATCATTGGCCTTTTGGCATTAGTGTCCTTTTAGCATCAGTGTCCTTTTGGCACTTATCATTGTCCTTTTGGCATTAGTGTCCTTTTGGCATCAGTGTCCTTTTGGCATCAATGTCCTTTTGGCATCAGTGTCCTTTTAGCATCAGTGTCCTTTTGGCACTTATCATTGTCCTTTTGGCATTAGTGTCCTTTTAGCATCAGTGTCCTTTTGGCACTTATCATTGTCCTTTTGGCATTAGTGTCCTTTTAGCATCAGTGTCCTTTTGGCACTTATCATTGTCCTTTTGGCATTAGTGTCCTTTTAGCATCAGTGTCCTTTTGGCACTTATCATTGTCCTTTTAGCATTAGTGTCCTTTTAGCATCAGTGTCCTTTTGGCACTTATCATTGTCCTTTTGGCATTAGTGTCCTTTTGGCATCAGTGTCCTTTTGGCATCAATGTCCTTTTGGCATCAGTGTCCTTTTAGCATCAGTGTCCTTTTGGCACTTATCATTGTCCTTTTGGCATTAGTGTCCTTTTAGCATCAGTGTCCTTTTGGCACTTATCATTGTCCTTTTGGCATTAGTGTCCTTTTAGCATCAGTGTCCTTTTGGCACTTATCATTGTCCTTTTGGCATTAGTGTCCTTTTAGCATCAGTGTCCTTTTGGCACTTATCATTGTCCTTTTGGCATTAGTGTCCTTTTAGCATCAGTGTCCTTTTGACACTTATCATTGTCCTTTTGGCATTAGTGTCCTTTTAGCATCAGTGTCCTTTTGGCACTTATCATTGTCCTTTTGGCATTAGTGTCCTTTTGGCATCAGTGTCCTTTTGGCACTTATCATTGTCCTTTTGGCATTAGTGTCCTTTTGGCATCAGTGTCCTTTTGGCACTTATCATTGTCCTTTTGGCATTAGTGTCCTTTTGGCATCAGTGTCCTTTTGGCATCAATGTCCTTTTGGCATCAGTGTCCTTTTAGCATCAGTGTCCTTTTGGCACTTATCATTGTCCTTTTGGCATTAGTGTCCTTTTAGCATCAGTGTCCTTTTGGCACTTATCATTGTCCTTTTGGCATTAGTGTCTTTTTAGCATCAGTGTCCTTTTGGCACTTATCATTGTCCTTTTGGCATTAGTGTCCTTTTAGCATCAGTGTCCTTTTGGCACTTATCATTGTCCTTTTGGCATTAGTGTCCTTTTAGCATCAGTGTCCTTTTGGCACTTATCATTGTCCTTTTGGCATTAGTGTCCTTTTGGCATCAGTGTCCTTTTGGCATCAATGTCCTTTTGGCATCAGTGTCCTTTTAGCATCAGTGTCCTTTTGGCACTTATCATTGTCCTTTTGGCATTAGTGTCCTTTTAGCATCAGTGTCCTTTTGGCACTTATCATTGTCCTTTTGGCATTAGTGTCTTTTTAGCATCAGTGTCCTTTTGGCACTTATCATTGTCCTTTTGGCATTAGTGTCCTTTTAGCATCAGTGTCCTTTTGGCACTTATCATTGTCCTTTTGGCATTAGTGTCCTTTTAGCATCAGTGTCCTTTTGGCACTTATCATTGTCCTTTTGGCATTAGTGTCCTTTTGTCATCAGTGTCCTTTTGGCATCAATGTCCTTTTGGCATCAGTGTCCTTTTAGCATCAGTGTCCTTTTGGCACTTATCATTGTCCTTTTGGCATTAGTGTCCTTTTAGCATCAGTGTCCTTTTGGCACTTATCATTGTCCTTTTGGCATTAGTGTCCTTTTAGCATCAGTGTCCTTTTGGCACTTATCATTGTCCTTTTGGCATTAGTGTCCTTTTAGCATCAGTGTCCTTTTGGCACTTATCATTGTCCTTTTGGCATTAGTGTCCTTTTAGCATCAGTGTCCTTTTGGCACTTATCATTGTCCTTTTAGCATCAGTGTCCTTTTGGCACTTATCATTGTCCTTTTGGCATCAGTGTCCTTTTAGCATCAGTGTCCTTTTGGCACTTATCATTGTCCTTTTGGCATTAGTGTCCTTTTGGCATCAGTGTCCTTTTGGCACTTATAGGTTACAAACATAACCCCAGTTATCATTGGCCTTTTGGCATTAGTGTCCTTTTAGCATCAGTGTCCTTTTGGCACTTATCATTGTCCTTTTGGCATTAGTGTCCTTTTGGCATCAGTGTCCTTTTGGCATCAATGTCCTTTTGGCATCAGTGTCCTTTTAGCATCAGTGTCCTTTTGGCACTTATCATTGTCCTTTTGGCATTAGTGTCCTTTTAGCATCAGTGTCCTTTTGGCACTTATCATTGTCCTTTTGGCATTAGTGTCCTTTTAGCATCAGTGTCCTTTTGGCACTTATCATTGTCCATTTAGCATCAGTGTCCTTTTGGCACTTATCATTGTCCTTTTGGCATCAGTGTCCTTTTAGCATCAGTGTCCTTTTGGCACTTATCATTGTCCTTTTGGCATTAGTGTCCTTTTGGCATCAGTGTCCTTTTGGCACTTATAGGTTACAAACATAACCCCAGTTATCATTGGCCTTTTGGCATTAGTGTCCTTTTAGCATCAGTGTCCTTTTGGCACTTATCATTGTCCTTTTGGCATTAGTGTCCTTTTGGCATCAGTGTCCTTTTGGCATCAATGTCCTTTTGGCATCAGTGTCCTTTTAGCATCAGTGTCCTTTTGGCACTTATCATTGTTCTTTTGGCATTAGTGTCCTTTTAGCATCAGTGTCCTTTTGGCACTTATCATTGTCCTTTTGGCATTAGTGTCCTTTTAGCATCAGTGTCCTTTTGGCACTTATCATTGTCCTTTTGGCATTAGTAACCTTTTAGCATCAGTGTCCTTTTGGCACTTATCATTGTCCTTTTGGCATTAGTGTCCTTTTAGCATCAGTGTCCTTTTGGCACTTATCATTGTCCTTTTGGCATTAGTGTCCTTTTGGCATCAGTGTCCTTTTGGCATCAATGTCCTTTTGGCATCAGTGTCCTTTTAGCATCAGTGTCCTTTTGGCACTTATCATTGTCCTTTTGGCATTAGTGTCCTTTTAGCATCAGTGTCCTTTTGGCACTTATCATTGTCCTTTTGGCATTAGTGTCTTTTTAGCATCAGTGTCCTTTTGGCACTTATCATTGTCCTTTTGGCATTAGTGTCCTTTTAGCATCAGTGTCCTTTTGGCACTTATCATTGTCCTTTTGGCATTAGTGTCCTTTTAGCATCAGTGTCCTTTTGGCACTTATCATTGTCCTTTTGGCATTAGTGTCCTTTTGGCATCAGTGTCCTTTTGGCATCAATGTCCTTTTGGCATCAGTGTCCTTTTAGCATCAGTGTCCTTTTGGCACTTATCATTGTCCTTTTGGCATTAGTGTCCTTTTAGCATCAGTGTCCTTTTGGCACTTATCATTGTCCTTTTGGCATTAGTGTCTTTTTAGCATCAGTGTCCTTTTGGCACTTATCATTGTCCTTTTGGCATTAGTGTCCTTTTAGCATCAGTGTCCTTTTGGCACTTATCATTGTCCTTTTGGCATTAGTGTCCTTTTAGCATCAGTGTCCTTTTGGCACTTATCATTGTCCTTTTGGCATTAGTGTCCTTTTGTCATCAGTGTCCTTTTGGCATCAATGTCCTTTTGGCATCAGTGTCCTTTTAGCATCAGTGTCCTTTTGGCACTTATCATTGTCCTTTTGGCATTAGTGTCCTTTTAGCATCAGTGTCCTTTTGGCACTTATCATTGTCCTTTTGGCATTAGTGTCCTTTTAGCATCAGTGTCCTTTTGGCACTTATCATTGTCCTTTTGGCATTAGTGTCCTTTTAGCATCAGTGTCCTTTTGGCACTTATCATTGTCCTTTTGGCATTAGTGTCCTTTTAGCATCAGTGTCCTTTTGGCACTTATCATTGTCCTTTTAGCATCAGTGTCCTTTTGGCACTTATCATTGTCCTTTTGGCATCAGTGTCCTTTTAGCATCAGTGTCCTTTTGGCACTTATCATTGTCCTTTTGGCATTAGTGTCCTTTTGGCATCAGTGTCCTTTTGGCACTTATAGGTTACAAACATAACCCCAGTTATCATTGGCCTTTTGGCATTAGTGTCCTTTTAGCATCAGTGTCCTTTTGGCACTTATCATTGTCCTTTTGGCATTAGTGTCCTTTTGGCATCAGTGTCCTTTTGGCATCAATGTCCTTTTGGCATCAGTGTCCTTTTAGCATCAGTGTCCTTTTGGCACTTATCATTGTCCTTTTGGCATTAGTGTCCTTTTAGCATCAGTGTCCTTTTGGCACTTATCATTGTCCTTTTGGCATTAGTGTCCTTTTAGCATCAGTGTCCTTTTGGCACTTATCATTGTCCATTTAGCATCAGTGTCCTTTTGGCACTTATCATTGTCCTTTTGGCATCAGTGTCCTTTTAGCATCAGTGTCCTTTTGGCACTTATCATTGTCCTTTTGGCATTAGTGTCCTTTTGGCATCAGTGTCCTTTTGGCACTTATAGGTTACAAACATAACCCCAGTTATCATTGGCCTTTTGGCATTAGTGTCCTTTTAGCATCAGTGTCCTTTTGGCACTTATCATTGTCCTTTTGGCATTAGTGTCCTTTTGGCATCAGTGTCCTTTTGGCATCAATGTCCTTTTGGCATCAGTGTCCTTTTAGCATCAGTGTCCTTTTGGCACTTATCATTGTTCTTTTGGCATTAGTGTCCTTTTAGCATCAGTGTCCTTTTGGCACTTATCATTGTCCTTTTGGCATTAGTGTCCTTTTAGCATCAGTGTCCTTTTGGCACTTATCATTGTCCTTTTGGCATTAGTAACCTTTTAGCATCAGTGTCCTTTTGGCACTTATCATTGTCCTTTTGGCATTAGTGTCCTTTTAGCATCAGTGTCCTTTTGGCACTTATCATTGTCCTTTTGGCATTAGTGTCCTTTTGGCATCAGTGTCCTTTTGGCATCAATGTCCTTTTGGCATCAGTGTCCTTTTAGCATCAGTGTCCTTTTGGCACTTATCATTGTCCTTTTGGCATTAGTGTCCTTTTAGCATCAGTGTCCTTTTGGCACTTATCATTGTCCTTTTGGCATTAGTGTCCTTTTAGCATCAGTGTCCTTTTGGCACTTGTCATTGTCCTTTTGGCATTAGTGTCCTTTTAGCATCAGTGTCCTTTTGGCACTTATCATTGTCCTTTTGGCATTAGTGTCCTTTTAGCATCAGTGTCCTTTTGACACTTATCATTTTCCTTTTGGCATTAGTGTCCTTTTAGCATCAGTGTCCTTTTGGCACTTATCATTGTCCTTTTGGCATTAGTGTCCTTTTGGCATCAGTGTCCTTTTGGCACTTATCATTGTCCTTTTGGCATTAGTGTCCTTTTGGCATCAGTGTCCTTTTGGCACTTATCATTGTCCTTTTGGCATTAGTGTCCTTTTGGCATCAGTGTCCTTTTGGCATCAATGTCCTTTTGGCATCAGTGTCCTTTTAGCATCAGTGTCCTTTTGGCACTTATCATTGTCCTTTTGGCATTAGTGTCCTTTTAGCATCAGTGTCCTTTTGGCACTTATCATTGTCCTTTTGGCATTAGTGTCTTTTTAGCATCAGTGTCCTTTTGGCACTTATCATTGTCCTTTTGGCATTAGTGTCCTTTTAGCATCAGTGTCCTTTTGGCACTTATCATTGTCCTTTTGGCATTAGTGTCCTTTTAGCATCAGTGTCCTTTTGGCACTTATCATTGTCCTTTTGGCATTAGTGTCCTTTTGTCATCAGTGTCCTTTTGGCATCAATGTCCTTTTGGCATCAGTGTCCTTTTAGCATCAGTGTCCTTTTGGCACTTATCATTGTCCTTTTGGCATTAGTGTCCTTTTAGCATCAGTGTCCTTTTGGCACTTATCATTGTCCTTTTGGCATTAGTGTCCTTTTAGCATCAGTGTCCTTTTGGCACTTATCATTGTCCTTTTAGCATCAGTGTCCTTTTGGCACTTATCATTGTCCTTTTGGCATCAGTGTCCTTATAGCATCAGTGTCCTTTTGGCACTTATCATTGTCCTTTTGGCATTAGTGTCCTTTTGGCATCAGTGTCCTTTTGGCACTTATAGGTTACAAACATAACCCCAGTTATCATTGGCCTTTTGGCATTAGTGTCCTTTTAGCATCAGTGTCCTTTTGGCACTTATCATTGTCCTTTTGGCATTAGTGTCCTTTTGGCATCAGTGTCCTTTTGGCACTTATCATTGTCCTTTTGGCATTAGTGTCCTTTTGGCATCAGTGTCCTTTTGGCACTTATCATTGTCCTTTTGGCATTAGTGTCCTTTTGGCATCAGTGTCCTTTTGGCACTTATCATTGTCCTTTTGGCATTAGTGTCCTTTTGGCATCAGTGTCCTTTTGGCATCAATGTCCTTTTGGCATCAGTGTCCTTTTAGCATCAGTGTCCTTTTGGCACTTATCATTGTCCTTTTGGCATTAGTGTCCTTTTAGCATCAGTGTCCTTTTGGCACTTATCATTGTCCTTTTGGCATTAGTGTCTTTTTAGCATCAGTGTCCTTTTGGCACTTATCATTGTCCTTTTGGCATTAGTGTCCTTTTAGCATCAGTGTCCTTTTGGCACTTATCATTGTCCTTTTGGCATTAGTGTCCTTTTAGCATCAGTGTCCTTTTGGCACTTATCATTGTCCTTTTGGCATTAGTGTCCTTTTGTCATCAGTGTCCTTTTGGCATCAATGTCCTTTTGGCATCAGTGTCCTTTTAGCATCAGTGTCCTTTTGGCACTTATCATTGTCCTTTTGGCATTAGTGTCCTTTTAGCATCAGTGTCCTTTTGGCACTTATCATTGTCCTTTTGGCATTAGTGTCCTTTTAGCATCAGTGTCCTTTTGGCACTTATCATTGTCCTTTTGGCATTAGTGTCCTTTTAGCATCAGTGTCCTTTTGGCACTTATCATTGTCCTTTTGGCATTAGTGTCCTTTTAGCATCAGTGTCCTTTTGGCACTTATCATTGTCCTTTTAGCATCAGTGTCCTTTTGGCACTTATCATTGTCCTTTTGGCATCAGTGTCCTTTTAGCATCAGTGTCCTTTTGGCACTTATCATTGTCCTTTTGGCATTAGTGTCCTTTTGGCATCAGTGTCCTTTTGGCACTTATAGGTTACAAACATAACCCCAGTTATCATTGGCCTTTTGGCATTAGTGTCCTTTTAGCATCAGTATCCTTTTGGCACTTATCATTGTCCTTTTGGCATTAGTGTCCTTTTGGCATCAGTGTCCTTTTGGCATCAATGTCCTTTTGGCATCAGTGTCCTTTTAGCATCAGTGTCCTTTTGGCACTTATCATTGTCCTTTTGGCATTAGTGTCCTTTTAGCATCAGTGTCCTTTTGGCACTTATCATTGTCCTTTTGGCATTAGTGTCCTTTTAGCATCAGTGTCCTTTTGGCACTTATCATTGTCCTTTTGGCATTAGTGTCCTTTTAGCATCAGTGTCCTTTTGGCACTTATCATTGTCCTTTTGGCATTAGTGTCCTTTTAGTATCAGTGTCCTTTTGGCACTTATCATTGTCCTTTTGGCATTAGTGTCCTTTTAGCATCAGTGTCCTTTTGGCACTTATCATTGTCCTTTTGGCATTAGTGTCCTTTTAGCATCAGTGTCCTTTTGGCACTTATCATTGTCCTTTTGGCATTAGTGTCCTTTTAGCATCAGTGTCCTTTTGGCACTTATCATTGTCCTTTTGGCATTAGTGTCCTTTTAGCATCAGTGTCCTTTTGGCACTTATCATTGTCCTTTTGGCATTAGTGTCCTTTTGGCATCAGTGTCCTTTTGGCATCAATGTCCTTTTGGCATCAGTGTCCTTTTAGCATCAGTGTCCTTTTGGCACTTATCATTGTCCTTTTGGCATTAGTGTCCTTTTAGCATTAGTGTCCTTTTGGCACTTATCATTGTCCTTTTGGCATTAGTGTCCTTTTAGCATCAGTGTCCTTTTGGCACTTATCATTGTCCTTTTGGCATTAGTGTCCTTTTGGCATCAGTGTCCTTTTGGCATCAATGTCCTTTTGGCATCAGTGTCCTTTTAGCATCAGTGTCCTTTTGGCACTTATCATTGTCCTTTTGGCATTAGTGTCCTTTTAGCATCAGTGTCCTTTTGGCACTTATCATTGTCCTTTTGGCATTAGTGTCCTTTTGGCATCAGTGTCCTTTTGGCATCAATGTCCTTTTGGCATCAGTGTCCTTTTAGCATCAGTGTCCTTTTGGCACTTATCATTGTCCTTTTGGCATCAGTGTCCTTTTAGCATCAGTGTCCTTTTGGCACTTATCATTGTCCTTTTGGCATTAGTGTCCTTTTGGCATCAGTGTCCTTTTGGCACTTATAGGTTACAAACATAACCCCAGTTATCATTGGCCTTTTGGCATTAGTGTCCTTTTAGCATCAGTGTCCTTTTGGCACTTATCATTGTCCTTTTGGCATTAGTGTCCTTTTGGCATCAGTGTCCTTTTGGCATCAATGTCCTTTTGGCATCAGTGTCCTTTTAGCATCAGTGTCCTTTTGGCACTTATCATTGTCCTTTTGGCATTAGTGTCCTTTTAGCATCAGTGTCCTTTTGGCACTTATCATTGTCCTTTTGGCATTAGTGTCCTTTTAGCATCAGTGTCCTTTTGGCACTTATCATTGTCCTTTTGGCATTAGTGTCCTTTTAGCATCAGTGTCCTTTTGGCACTTATCATTGTCCTTTTGGCATTAGTGTCCTTTTAGCATCAGTGTCCTTTTGGCACTTATCATTGTCCTTTTGGCATTAGTGTCCTTTTAGCATCAGTGTCCTTTTGGCACTTATCATTGTCCTTTTGGCATTAGTGTCCTTTTGGCATCAGTGTCCTTTTGGCACTTATCATTGTCCTTTTGGCAATAGTGTCCTTTTGGCATCAGTGTCCTTTTGGCACTTATCATTGTCCTTTTGGCATTAGTGTCCTTTTGGCATCAGTGTCCTTTTGGCACTTATCATTGTCCTTTTGGCATTAGTGTCCTTTTGGCATCAGTGTCCTTTTGGCATCAATGTCCTTTTGGCATCAGTGTCCTTTTAGCATCAGTGTCCTTTTGGCACTTATCATTGTCCTTTTGGCATTAGTGTCCTTTTAGCATCAGTGTCCTTTTGGCACTTATCATTGTCCTTTTGGCATTAGTGTCTTTTTAGCATCAGTGTCCTTTTGGCACTTATCATTGTCCTTTTGGCATTAGTGTCCTTTTAGCATCAGTGTCCTTTTGGCACTTATCATTGTCCTTTTGGCATTAGTGTCCTTTTAGCATCAGTGTCCTTTTGGCACTTATCATTGTCCTTTTGGCATTAGTGTCCTTTTGTCATCAGTGTCCTTTTGGCATCAATGTCCTTTTGGCATCAGTGTCCTTTTAGCATCAGTGTCCTTTTGGCACTTATCATTGTCCTTTTGGCATTAGTGTCCTTTTAGCATCAGTGTCCTTTTGGCACTTATCATTGTCCTTTTGGCATTAGTGTCCTTTTAGCATCAGTGTCCTTTTGGCACTTATCATTGTCCTTTTGGCATTAGTGTCCTTTTAGCATCAGTGTCCTTTTGGCACTTATCATTGTCCTTTTGGCATTAGTGTCCTTTTAGCATCAGTGTCCTTTTGGCACTTATCATTGTCCTTTTAGCATCAGTGTCCTTTTGGCACTTATCATTGTCCTTTTGGCATCAGTGTCCTTTTAGCATCAGTGTCCTTTTGGCACTTATCATTGTCCTTTTGGCATCAGTGTCCTTTTGGCATCAGTGTCCTTTTGGCACTTATAGGTTACAAACATAACCCCAGTTATCATTGGCCTTTTGGCATTAGTGTCCTTTTAGCATCAGTGTCCTTTTGGCACTTATCATTGTCCTTTTGGCATTAGTGTCCTTTTGGCATCAGTGTCCTTTTGGCATCAATGTCCTTTTGGCATCAGTGTCCTTTTAGCATCAGTGTCCTTTTGGCACTTATCATTGTCCTTTTGGCATTAGTGTCCTTTTAGCATCAGTGTCCTTTTGGCACTTATCATTGTCCTTTTGGCATTAGTGTCCTTTTAGCATCAGTGTCCTTTTGGCACTTATCATTGTCCTTTTGGCATTAGTGTCCTTTTAGCATCAGTGTCCTTTTGGCACTTATCATTGTCCTTTTGGCATTAGTGTCCTTTTAGTATCAGTGTCCTTTTGGCACTTATCATTGTCCTTTTGGCATTACTGTCCTTTTAGCATCAGTGTCCTTTTGGCACTTATCATTGTCCTTTTGGCATTAGTGTCCTTTTAGCATCAGTGTCCTTTTGGCACTTATCATTGTCCTTTTGGCATTAGTGTCCTTTTGGCATCAGTGTCCTTTTGGCATCAATGTCCTTTTGGCATCAGTGTCCTTTTAGCATCAGTGTCCTTTTGGCACTTATCATTGTCCTTTTGGCATTAGTGTCCTTTTAGCATTAGTGTCCTTTTGGCACTTATCATTGTCCTTTTGGCATTAGTGTCCTTTTAGCATCAGTGTCCTTTTGGCACTTATCATTGTCCTTTTGGCATTAGTGTCCTTTTGGCATCAGTGTCCTTTTGGCACTTATCATTGTCCTTTTGGCATTAGTGTCCTTTTAGCATCAGTGTCCTTTTGGCACTTATCATTGTCCTTTTGGCATTAGTGTCCTTTTGGCATCAGTGTCCTTTTGGCATCAATGTCCTTTTGGCATCAGTGTCCTTTTAGCATCAGTGTCCTTTTGGCACTTATCATTGTCCTTTTGGCATTAGTGTCCTTTTAGCATCAGTGTCCTTTTGGCACTTATCATTGTCCTTTTGGCATTAGTGTCCTTTTAGCATCAGTGTCCTTTTGGCACTTATCATTGTCCTTTTGGCATTAGTGTCCTTTTAGCATCAGTGTCCTTTTGGCACTTATCATTGTCCTTTTGGCATTAGTGTCCTTTTAGCATCAGTGTCCTTTTGACACTTATCATTGTCCTTTTGGCATTAGTGTCCTTTTAGCATCAGTGTCCTTTTGGCACTTATCATTGTCCTTTTGGCATTAGTGTCCTTTTGGCATCAGTGTCCTTTTGGCACTTATCATTGTCCTTTTGGCATTAGTGTCCTTTTGGCATCAGTGTCCTTTTGGCACTTATCATTGTCCTTTTGGCATTAGTGTCCTTTTGGCATCAGTGTCCTTTTGGCATCAATGTCCTTTTGGCATCAGTGTCCTTTTAGCATCAGTGTCCTTTTGGCACTTATCATTGTCCTTTTGGCATTAGTGTCCTTTTAGCATCAGTGTCCTTTTGGCACTTATCATTGTCCTTTTGGCATTAGTGTCTTTTTAGCATCAGTGTCCTTTTGGCACTTATCATTGTCCTTTTGGCATTAGTGTCCTTTTAGCATCAGTGTCCTTTTGACACTTATCATTGTCCTTTTGGCATTAGTGTCCTTTTGGCATCAGTGTCCTTTTGGCACTTATCATTGTCCTTTTGGCATTAGTGTCCTTTTAGCATCAGTGTCCTTTTAGCATCAGTGTCCTTTTGGCACTTATCATTGTCCTTTTGGCATTAGTGTCCTTTTAGCATCAGTGTCCTTTTGGCACTTATCATTGTCCTTTTGGCATTAGTGTCCTTTTAGCATCAGTGTCCTTTTGGCACTTATCATTGTCCTTTTGGCATTAGTGTCCTTTTAGCATCAGTGTCCTTTTGACACTTATCATTGTCCTTTTGGCATTAGTGTCCTTTTAGCATCAGTGTCCTTTTGGCACTTATCATTGTCCTTTTGGCATTAGTGTCCTTTTGGCATCAGTGTCCTTTTGGCACTTATCATTGTCCTTTTGGCATTAGTGTCCTTTTGGCATCAGTGTCCTTTTGGCACTTATCATTGTCCTTTTGGCATTAGTGTCCTTTTGGCATCAGTGTCCTTTTGGCATCAATGTCCTTTTGGCATCAGTGTCCTTTTAGCATCAGTGTCCTTTTGGCACTTATCATTGTCCTTTTGGCATTAGTGTCCTTTTGGCATCAGTGTCCTTTTGGCACTTATCATTGTCCTTTTGGCATTAGTGTCCTTTTGGCATCAGTGTCCTTTTGGCACTTATCATTGTCCTTTTGGCATTAGTGTCCTTTTGGCATCAGTGTCCTTTTGGCATCAATGTCCTTTTGGCATCAGTGTCCTTTTAGCATCAGTGTCCTTTTGGCACTTATCATTGTCCTTTTGGCATTAGTGTCCTTTTAGCATCAGTGTCCTTTTGGCACTTATCATTGTCCTTTTGGCATTAGTGTCTTTTTAGCATCAGTGTCCTTTTGGCACTTATCATTGTCCTTTTGGCATTAGTGTCCTTTTAGCATCAGTGTCCTTTTGGCACTTATCATTGTCCTTTTGGCATTAGTGTCCTTTTAGCATCAGTGTCCTTTTGGCACTTATCATTGTCCTTTTGGCATTAGTGTCCTTTTGTCATCAGTGTCCTTTTGGCATCAATGTCCTTTTGGCATCAGTGTCCTTTTAGCATCAGTGTCCTTTTGGCACTTATCATTGTCCTTTTGGCATTAGTGTCCTTTTAGCATCAGTGTCCTTTTGGCACTTATCATTGTCCTTTTGGCATTAGTGTCCTTTTAGCATCAGTGTCCTTTTGGCACTTATCATTGTCCTTTTGGCATTAGTGTCCTTTTAGCATCAGTGTCCTTTTGGCACTTATCATTGTCCTTTTGGCATTAGTGTCCTTTTAGCATCAGTGTCCTTTTGGCACTTATCATTGTCCTTTTAGCATCAGTGTCCTTTTGGCACTTATCATTGTCCTTTTGGCATCAGTGTCCTTTTAGCATCAGTGTCCTTTTGGCACTTATCATTGTCCTTTTGGCATTAGTGTCCTTTTGGCATCAGTGTCCTTTTGGCACTTATAGGTTACAAACATAACCCCAGTTATCATTGGCCTTTTGGCATTAGTGTCCTTTTAGCATCAGTATCCTTTTGGCACTTATCATTGTCCTTTTGGCATTAGTGTCCTTTTGGCATCAGTGTCCTTTTGGCATCAATGTCCTTTTGGCATCAGTGTCCTTTTAGCACCAGTGTCCTTTTGGCACTTATCATTGTCCTTTTGGCATTAGTGTCCTTTTAGCATCAGTGTCCTTTTGGCACTTATCATTGTCCTTTTGGCATTAGTGTCCTTTTAGCATCAGTGTCCTTTTGGCACTTATCATTGTCCTTTTGGCATTAGTGTCCTTTTAGCATCAGTGTCTTTTTGGCACTTATCATTGTCCTTTTGGCATTAGTGTCCTTTTAGTATCAGTGTCCTTTTGGCACTTATCATTGTCCTTTTGGCATTAGTGTCCTTTTAGCATCAGTGTCCTTTTGGCACTTATCATTGTCCTTTTGGCATTAGTGTCCTTTTAGCATCAGTGTCCTTTTGGCACTTATCATTGTCCTTTTGGCATTAGTGTCCTTTTAGCATCAGTGTCCTTTTGGCACTTATCATTGTCCTTTTGGCATTAGTGTCCTTTTAGCATCAGTGTCCTTTTGGCACTTATCATTGTCCTTTTGGCATTAGTGTCCTTTTAGCATCAGTGTCCTTTTGGCACTTATCATTGTCCTTTTGGCATTAGTGTCCTTTTGGCATCAGTGTCCTTTTGGCACTTATCATTGTCCTTTTGGCAATAGTGTCCTTTTGGCATCAGTGTCCTTTTGGCACTTATCATTGTCCTTTTGGCATTAGTGTCCTTTTGGCATCAGTGTCCTTTTGGCACTTATCATTGTCCTTTTGGCATTAGTGTCCTTTTGGCATCAGTGTCCTTTTGGCATCAATGTCCTTTTGGCATCAGTGTCCTTTTAGCATCAGTGTCCTTTTGGCACTTATCATTGTCCTTTTGGCATTAGTGTCCTTTTAGCATCAGTGTCCTTTTGGCACTTATCATTGTCCTTTTGGCATTAGTGTCTTTTTAGCATCAGTGTCCTTTTGGCACTTATCATTGTCCTTTTGGCATTAGTGTCCTTTTAGCATCAGTGTCCTTTTGGCACTTATCATTGTCCTTTTGGCATTAGTGTCCTTTTAGCATCAGTGTCCTTTTGGCACTTATCATTGTCCTTTTGGCATTAGTGTCCTTTTGTCATCAGTGTCCTTTTGGCATCAATGTCCTTTTGGCATCAGTGTCCTTTTAGCATCAGTGTCCTTTTGGCACTTATCATTGTCCTTTTGGCATTAGTGTCCTTTTAGCATCAGTGTCCTTTTGGCACTTATCATTGTCCTTTTGGCATTAGTGTCCTTTTAGCATCAGTGTCCTTTTGGCACTTATCATTGTCCTTTTGGCATTAGTGTCCTTTTAGCATCAGTGTCCTTTTGGCACTTATCATTGTCCTTTTGGCATTAGTGTCCTTTTAGCATCAGTGTCCTTTTGGCACTTATCATTGTCCTTTTAGCATCAGTGTCCTTTTGGCACTTATCATTGTCCTTTTGGCATCAGTGTCCTTTTAGCATCAGTGTCCTTTTGGCACTTATCATTGTCCTTTTGGCATTAGTGTCCTTTTGGCATCAGTGTCCTTTTGGCACTTATAGGTTACAAACATAACCCCAGTTATCATTGGCCTTTTGGCATTAGTGTCCTTTTAGCATCAGTGTCCTTTTGGCACTTATCATTGTCCTTTTGGCATTAGTGTCCTTTTGGCATCAGTGTCCTTTTGGCATCAATGTCCTTTTGGCATCAGTGTCCTTTTAGCATCAGTGTCCTTTTGGCACTTATCATTGTCCTTTTGGCATTAGTGTCCTTTTAGCATCAGTGTCCTTTTGGCACTTATCATTGTCCTTTTGGCATTAGTGTCCTTTTAGCATCAGTGTCCTTTTGGCACTTATCATTGTCCTTTTGGCATTAGTGTCCTTTTAGCATCAGTGTCCTTTTGGCACTTATCATTGTCCTTTTGGCATTAGTGTCCTTTTAGTATCAGTGTCCTTTTGGCACTTATCATTGTCCTTTTGGCATTAGTGTCCTTTTAGCATCAGTGTCCTTTTGGCACTTATCATTGTCCTTTTGGCATTAGTGTCCTTTTAGCATCAGTGTCCTTTTGGCACTTATCATTGTCCTTTTGGCATTAGTGTCCTTTTGGCATCAGTGTCCTTTTGGCATCAATGTCCTTTTGGCATCAGTGTCCTTTTAGCATCAGTGTCCTTTTGGCACTTATCATTGTCCTTTTGGCATTAGTGTCCTTTTAGCATTAGTGTCCTTTTGGCACTTATCATTGTCCTTTTGGCATTAGTGTCCTTTTAGCATCAGTGTCCTTTTGGCACTTATCATTGTCCTTTTGGCATTAGTGTCCTTTTGGCATCAGTGTCCTTTTGGCACTTATCATTGTCCTTTTGGCATTAGTGTCCTTTTAGCATCAGTGTCCTTTTGGCACTTATCATTGTCCTTTTGGCATTAGTGTCCTTTTGGCATCAGTGTCCTTTTGGCATCAATGTCCTTTTGGCATCAGTGTCCTTTTAGCATCAGTGTCCTTTTGGCACTTATCATTGTCCTTTTGGCATTAGTGTCCTTTTAGCATCAGTGTCCTTTTGGCACTTATCATTGTCCTTTTGGCATTAGTGTCCTTTTAGCATCAGTGTCCTTTTGGCACTTATCATTGTCCTTTTGGCATTAGTGTCCTTTTAGCATCAGTGTCCTTTTGGCACTTATCATTGTCCTTTTGGCATTAGTGTCCTTTTAGCATCAGTGTCCTTTTGACACTTATCATTGTCCTTTTGGCATTAGTGTCCTTTTAGCATCAGTGTCCTTTTGGCACTTATCATTGTCCTTTTGGCATTAGTGTCCTTTTGGCATCAGTGTCCTTTTGGCACTTATCATTGTCCTTTTGGCATTAGTGTCCTTTTGGCATCAGTGTCCTTTTGGCACTTATCATTGTCCTTTTGGCATTAGTGTCCTTTTGGCATCAGTGTCCTTTTGGCATCAATGTCCTTTTGGCATCAGTGTCCTTTTAGCATCAGTGTCCTTTTGGCACTTATCATTGTCCTTTTGGCATTAGTGTCCTTTTAGCATCAGTGTCCTTTTGGCACTTATCATTGTCCTTTTGGCATTAGTGTCTTTTTAGCATCAGTGTCCTTTTGGCACTTATCATTGTCCTTTTGGCATTAGTGTCCTTTTAGCATCAGTGTCCTTTTGACACTTATCATTGTCCTTTTGGCATTAGTGTCCTTTTGGCATCAGTGTCCTTTTGGCACTTATCATTGTCCTTTTGGCATTAGTGTCCTTTTAGCATCAGTGTCCTTTTAGCATCAGTGTCCTTTTGGCACTTATCATTGTCCTTTTGGCATTAGTGTCCTTTTAGCATCAGTGTCCTTTTGGCACTTATCATTGTCCTTTTGGCATTAGTGTCCTTTTAGCATCAGTGTCCTTTTGGCACTTATCATTGTCCTTTTGGCATTAGTGTCCTTTTAGCATCAGTGTCCTTTTGACACTTATCATTGTCCTTTTGGCATTAGTGTCCTTTTAGCATCAGTGTCCTTTTGGCACTTATCATTGTCCTTTTGGCATTAGTGTCCTTTTGGCATCAGTGTCCTTTTGGCACTTATCATTGTCCTTTTGGCATTAGTGTCCTTTTGGCATCAGTGTCCTTTTGGCACTTATCATTGTCCTTTTGGCATTAGTGTCCTTTTGGCATCAGTGTCCTTTTGGCATCAATGTCCTTTTGGCATCAGTGTCCTTTTAGCATCAGTGTCCTTTTGGCACTTATCATTGTCCTTTTGGCATTAGTGTCCTTTTAGCATCAGTGTCCTTTTGGCACTTATCATTGTCCTTTTGGCATTAGTGTCTTTTTAGCATCAGTGTCCTTTTGGCACTTATCATTGTCCTTTTGGCATTAGTGTCCTTTTAGCATCAGTGTCCTTTTGGCACTTATCATTGTCCTTTTGGCATTAGTGTCCTTTTAGCATCAGTGTCCTTTTGGCACTTATCATTGTCCTTTTGGCATTAGTGTCCTTTTGGCATCAGTGTCCTTTTGGCATCAATGTCCTTTTGGCATCAGTGTCCTTTTAGCATCAGTGTCCTTTTGGCACTTATCATTGTCCTTTTGGCATTAGTGTCCTTTTAGCATCAGTGTCCTTTTGGCACTTATCATTGTCCTTTTGGCATTAGTGTCTTTTTAGCATCAGTGTCCTTTTGGCACTTATCATTGTCCTTTTGGCATTAGTGTCCTTTTAGCATCAGTGTCCTTTTGGCACTTATCATTGTCCTTTTGGCATTAGTGTCCTTTTAGCATCAGTGTCCTTTTGGCACTTATCATTGTCCTTTTGGCATTAGTGTCCTTTTGTCATCAGTGTCCTTTTGGCATCAATGTCCTTTTGGCATCAGTGTCCTTTTAGCATCAGTGTCCTTTTGGCACTTATCATTGTCCTTTTGGCATTAGTGTCCTTTTAGCATCAGTGTCCTTTTGGCACTTATCATTGTCCTTTTGGCATTAGTGTCCTTTTAGCATCAGTGTCCTTTTGGCACTTATCATTGTCCTTTTGGCATTAGTGTCCTTTTAGCATCAGTGTCCTTTTGGCACTTATCATTGTCCTTTTGGCATTAGTGTCCTTTTAGCATCAGTGTCCTTTTGGCACTTATCATTGTCCTTTTAGCATCAGTGTCCTTTTGGCACTTATCATTGTCCTTTTGGCATCAGTGTCCTTTTAGCATCAGTGTCCTTTTGGCACTTATCATTGTCCTTTTGGCATTAGTGTCCTTTTGGCATCAGTGTCCTTTTGGCACTTATAGGTTACAAACATAACCCCAGTTATCATTGGCCTTTTGGCATTAGTGTCCTTTTAGCATCAGTGTCCTTTTGGCACTTATCATTGTCCTTTTGGCATTAGTGTCCTTTTGGCATCAGTGTCCTTTTGGCATCAATGTCCTTTTGGCATCAGTGTCCTTTTAGCATCAGTGTCCTTTTGGCACTTATCATTGTCCTTTTGGCATTAGTGTCCTTTTAGCATCAGTGTCCTTTTGGCACTTATCATTGTCCTTTTGGCATTAGTGTCCTTTTAGCATCAGTGTCCTTTTGGCACTTATCATTGTCCTTTTAGCATCAGTGTCCTTTTGGCACTTATCATTGTCCTTTTGGCATCAGTGTCCTTTTAGCATCAGTGTCCTTTTGGCACTTATCATTGTCCTTTTGGCATTAGTGTCCTTTTGGCATCAGTGTCCTTTTGGCACTTATAGGTTACAAACATAACCCCAGTTATCATTGGCCTTTTGGCATTAGTGTCCTTTTAGCATCAGTGTCCTTTTGGCACTTATCATTGTCCTTTTGGCATTAGTGTCCTTTTGGCATCAGTGTCCTTTTGGCATCAATGTCCTTTTGGCATCAGTGTCCTTTTAGCATCAGTGTCCTTTTGGCACTTATCATTGTTCTTTTGGCATTAGTGTCCTTTTAGCATCAGTGTCCTTTTGGCACTTATCATTGTCCTTTTGGCATTAGTGTCCTTTTAGCATCAGTGTCCTTTTGGCACTTATCATTGTCCTTTTGGCATTAGTAACCTTTTAGCATCAGTGTCCTTTTGGCACTTATCATTGTCCTTTTGGCATTAGTGTCCTTTTAGCATCAGTGTCCTTTTGGCACTTATCATTGTCCTTTTGGCATTAGTGTCCTTTTGGCATCAGTGTCCTTTTGGCATCAATGTCCTTTTGGCATCAGTGTCCTTTTAGCATCAGTGTCCTTTTGGCACTTATCATTGTCCTTTTGGCATTAGTGTCCTTTTAGCATCAGTGTCCTTTTGGCACTTATCATTGTCCTTTTGGCATTAGTGTCCTTTTAGCATCAGTGTCCTTTTGGCACTTATCATTGTCCTTTTGGCATTAGTGTCCTTTTAGCATCAGTGTCCTTTTGGCACTTATCATTGTCCTTTTGGCATTAGTGTCCTTTTAGCATCAGTGTCCTTTTGACACTTATCATTGTCCTTTTGGCATTAGTGTCCTTTTAGCATCAGTGTCCTTTTGGCACTTATCATTGTCCTTTTGGCATTAGTGTCCTTTTGGCATCAGTGTCCTTTTGGCACTTATCATTGTCCTTTTGGCATTAGTGTCCTTTTGGCATCAGTGTCCTTTTGGCACTTATCATTGTCCTTTTGGCATTAGTGTCCTTTTGGCATCAGTGTCCTTTTGGCATCAATGTCCTTTTGGCATCAGTGTCCTTTTAGCATCAGTGTCCTTTTGGCACTTATCATTGTCCTTTTGGCATTAGTGTCCTTTTAGCATCAGTGTCCTTTTGGCACTTATCATTGTCCTTTTGGCATTAGTGTCTTTTTAGCATCAGTGTCCTTTTGGCACTTATCATTGTCCTTTTGGCATTAGTGTCCTTTTAGCATCAGTGTCCTTTTGGCACTTATCATTGTCCTTTTGGCATTAGTGTCCTTTTAGCATCAGTGTCCTTTTGGCACTTATCATTGTCCTTTTGGCATTAGTGTCCTTTTGTCATCAGTGTCCTTTTGGCATCAATGTCCTTTTGGCATCAGTGTCCTTTTAGCATCAGTGTCCTTTTGGCACTTATCATTGTCCTTTTGGCATTAGTGTCCTTTTAGCATCAGTGTCCTTTTGGCACTTATCATTGTCCTTTTGGCATTAGTGTCCTTTTAGCATCAGTGTCCTTTTGGCACTTATCATTGTCCTTTTAGCATCAGTGTCCTTTTGGCACTTATCATTGTCCTTTTGGCATCAGTGTCCTTATAGCATCAGTGTCCTTTTGGCACTTATCATTGTCCTTTTGGCATTAGTGTCCTTTTGGCATCAGTGTCCTTTTGGCACTTATAGGTTACAAACATAACCCCAGTTATCATTGGCCTTTTGGCATTAGTGTCCTTTTAGCATCAGTGTCCTTTTGGCACTTATCATTGTCCTTTTGGCATTAGTGTCCTTTTGGCATCAGTGTCCTTTTGGCACTTATCATTGTCCTTTTGGCATTAGTGTCCTTTTGGCATCAGTGTCCTTTTGGCACTTATCATTGTCCTTTTGGCATTAGTGTCCTTTTGGCATCAGTGTCCTTTTGGCACTTATCATTGTCCTTTTGGCATTAGTGTCCTTTTGGCATCAGTGTCCTTTTGGCATCAATGTCCTTTTGGCATCAGTGTCCTTTTAGCATCAGTGTCCTTTTGGCACTTATCATTGTCCTTTTGGCATTAGTGTCCTTTTAGCATCAGTGTCCTTTTGGCACTTATCATTGTCCTTTTGGCATTAGTGTCTTTTTAGCATCAGTGTCCTTTTGGCACTTATCATTGTCCTTTTGGCATTAGTGTCCTTTTAGCATCAGTGTCCTTTTGGCACTTATCATTGTCCTTTTGGCATTAGTGTCCTTTTAGCATCAGTGTCCTTTTGGCACTTATCATTGTCCTTTTGGCATTAGTGTCCTTTTGTCATCAGTGTCCTTTTGGCATCAATGTCCTTTTGGCATCAGTGTCCTTTTAGCATCAGTGTCCTTTTGGCACTTATCATTGTCCTTTTGGCATTAGTGTCCTTTTAGCATCAGTGTCCTTTTGGCACTTATCATTGTCCTTTTGGCATTAGTGTCCTTTTAGCATCAGTGTCCTTTTGGCACTTATCATTGTCCTTTTGGCATTAGTGTCCTTTTAGCATCAGTGTCCTTTTGGCACTTATCATTGTCCTTTTGGCATTAGTGTCCTTTTAGCATCAGTGTCCTTTTGGCACTTATCATTGTCCTTTTAGCATCAGTGTCCTTTTAGCATCAGTGTCCTTTTGGCACTTATCATTGTCCTTTTGGCATTAGTGTCCTTTTAGCATCAGTGTCCTTTTGGCACTTATCATTGTCCTTTTAGCATCAGTGTCCTTTTGGCACTTATCATTGTCCTTTTGGCATCAGTGTCCTTATAGCATCAGTGTCCTTTTGGCACTTATCATTGTCCTTTTGGCATTAGTGTCCTTTTGGCATCAGTGTCCTTTTGGCACTTATAGGTTACAAACATAACCCCAGTTATCATTGGCCTTTTGGCATTAGTGTCCTTTTAGCATCAGTGTCCTTTTGGCACTTATCATTGTCCTTTTGGCATTAGTGTCCTTTTGGCATCAGTGTCCTTTTGGCACTTATCATTGTCCTTTTGGCATTAGTGTCCTTTTGGCATCAGTGTCCTTTTGGCACTTATCATTGTCCTTTTGGCATTAGTGTCCTTTTGGCATCAGTGTCCTTTTGGCACTTATCATTGTCCTTTTGGCATTAGTGTCCTTTTGGCATCAGTGTCCTTTTGGCATCAATGTCCTTTTGGCATCAGTGTCCTTTTAGCATCAGTGTCCTTTTGGCACTTATCATTGTCCTTTTGGCATTAGTGTCCTTTTAGCATCAGTGTCCTTTTGGCACTTATCATTGTCCTTTTGGCATTAGTGTCTTTTTAGCATCAGTGTCCTTTTGGCACTTATCATTGTCCTTTTGGCATTAGTGTCCTTTTAGCATCAGTGTCCTTTTGGCACTTATCATTGTCCTTTTGGCATTAGTGTCCTTTTAGCATCAGTGTCCTTTTGGCACTTATCATTGTCCTTTTGGCATTAGTGTCCTTTTGTCATCAGTGTCCTTTTGGCATCAATGTCCTTTTGGCATCAGTGTCCTTTTAGCATCAGTGTCCTTTTGGCACTTATCATTGTCCTTTTGGCATTAGTGTCCTTTTAGCATCAGTGTCCTTTTGGCACTTATCATTGTCCTTTTGGCATTAGTGTCCTTTTAGCATCAGTGTCCTTTTGGCACTTATCATTGTCCTTTTGGCATTAGTGTCCTTTTAGCATCAGTGTCCTTTTGGCACTTATCATTGTCCTTTTGGCATTAGTGTCCTTTTAGCATCAGTGTCCTTTTGGCACTTATCATTGTCCTTTTAGCATCAGTGTCCTTTTGGCACTTATCATTGTCCTTTTGGCATCAGTGTCCTTTTAGCATCAGTGTCCTTTTGGCACTTATCATTGTCCTTTTGGCAATAGTGTCCTTTTGGCATCAGTGTCCTTTTGGCACTTATAGGTTACAAACATAACCCCAGTTATCATTGGCCTTTTGGCATTAGTGTCCTTTTAGCATCAGTATCCTTTTGGCACTTATCATTGTCCTTTTGGCATTAGTGTCCTTTTGGCATCAGTGTCCTTTTGGCATCAATGTCCTTTTGGCATCAGTGTCCTTTTAGCATCAGTGTCCTTTTGGCACTTATCATTGTCCTTTTGGCATTAGTGTCCTTTTAGCATCAGTGTCCTTTTGGCACTTATCATTGTCCTTTTGGCATTAGTGTCCTTTTAGCATCAGTGTCCTTTTGGCACTTATCATTGTCCTTTTGGCATTAGTGTCCTTTTAGCATCAGTGTCCTTTTGGCACTTATCATTGTCCTTTTGGCATTAGTGTCCTTTTAGTATCAGTGTCCTTTTGGCACTTATCATTGTCCTTTTGGCATTAGTGTCATTTTAGCATCAGTGTCCTTTTGGCACTTATCATTGTCCTTTTGGCATTAGTGTCCTTTTAGCATCAGTGTCCTTTTGGCACTTATCATTGTCCTTTTGGCATTAGTGTCCTTTTAGCATCAGTGTCCTTTTGGCACTTATCATTGTCCTTTTGGCATTAGTGTCCTTTTAGCATCAGTGTCCTTTTGGCACTTATCATTGTCCTTTTGGCATTAGTGTCCTTTTAGCATCAGTGTCCTTTTGGCACTTATCATTGTCCTTTTGGCATTAGTGTCCTTTTGGCATCAGTGTCCTTTTGGCATCAATGTCCTTTTGGCATCAGTGTCCTTTTAGCATCAGTGTCCTTTTGGCACTTATCATTGTCCTTTTGGCATTAGTGTCCTTTTAGCATTAGTGTCCTTTTGGCACTTATCATTGTCCTTTTGGCATTAGTGTCCTTTTAGCATCAGTGTCCTTTTGGCACTTATCATTGTCCTTTTGGCATTAGTGTCCTTTTGGCATCAGTGTCCTTTTGGCACTTATCATTGTCCTTTTGGCATTAGTGTCCTTTTGGCACTTATCATTGTCCTTTTGGCATTAGTGTCCTTTTAGCATCAGTGTCCTTTTGGCACTTATCATTGTCCTTTTAGCATCAGTGTCCTTTTGGCACTTATCATTGTCCTTTTGGCATCAGTGTCCTTTTAGCATCAGTGTCCTTTTGGCACTTATCATTGTCCTTTTGGCAATAGTGTCCTTTTGGCATCAGTGTCCTTTTGGCACTTATAGGTTACAAACATAACCCCAGTTATCATTGGCCTTTTGGCATTAGTGTCCTTTTAGCATCAGTATCCTTTTGGCACTTATCATTGTCCTTTTGGCATTAGTGTCCTTTTGGCATCAGTGTCCTTTTGGCATCAATGTCCTTTTGGCATCAGTGTCCTTTTAGCATCAGTGTCCTTTTGGCACTTATCATTGTCCTTTTGGCATTAGTGTCCTTTTAGCATCAGTGTCCTTTTGGCACTTATCATTGTCCTTTTGGCATTAGTGTCCTTTTAGCATCAGTGTCCTTTTGGCACTTATCATTGTCCTTTTGGCATTAGTGTCCTTTTAGCATCAGTGTCCTTTTGGCACTTATCATTGTCCTTTTGGCATTAGTGTCCTTTTAGTATCAGTGTCCTTTTGGCACTTATCATTGTCCTTTTGGCATTAGTGTCATTTTAGCATCAGTGTCCTTTTGGCACTTATCATTGTCCTTTTGGCATTAGTGTCCTTTTAGCATCAGTGTCCTTTTGGCACTTATCATTGTCCTTTTGGCATTAGTGTCCTTTTAGCATCAGTGTCCTTTTGGCACTTATCATTGTCCTTTTGGCATTAGTGTCCTTTTAGCATCAGTGTCCTTTTGGCACTTATCATTGTCCTTTTGGCATTAGTGTCCTTTTAGCATCAGTGTCCTTTTGGCACTTATCATTGTCCTTTTGGCATTAGTGTCCTTTTGGCATCAGTGTCCTTTTGGCATCAATGTCCTTTTGGCATCAGTGTCCTTTTAGCATCAGTGTCCTTTTGGCACTTATCATTGTCCTTTTGGCATTAGTGTCCTTTTAGCATTAGTGTCCTTTTGGCACTTATCATTGTCCTTTTGGCATTAGTGTCCTTTTAGCATCAGTGTCCTTTTGGCACTTATCATTGTCCTTTTGGCATTAGTGTCCTTTTGGCATCAGTGTCCTTTTGGCACTTATCATTGTCCTTTTGGCATTAGTGTCCTTTTGGCATCAGTGTCCTTTTGGCACTTATCATTGTCCTTTTGGCATTAGTGTCCTTTTAGCATCAGTGTCCTTTTGGCACTTATCATTGTCCTTTTGGCATTAGTGTCCTTTTGGCATCAGTGTCCTTTTGGCACTTATCATTGTCCTTTTGGCATTAGTGTCCTTTTGGCATCAGTGTCCTTTTGGCATCAATGTCCTTTTGTCCTTTTGGCATTAGTGTCCTTTTAGCATCAGTGTCCTTTTGGCACTTATCATTGTCCTTTTGGCATTAGTGTCCTTTTAGCATCAGTGTCCTTTTGGCACTTATCATTGTCCTTTTGGCATTAGTGTCCTTTTGGCATCAGTGTCCTTTTCGCACTTATCATTGTCCTTTTGGCATTAGTGTCCTTTTGGCATCAGTGTCCTTTTGGCATCAATGTTCTTTTGGCATCAGTGTCCTTTTAGCATCAGTGTCCTTTTGGCACTTATCATTGTCCTTTTGGCATTAGTGTCCTTTTAGCATCAGTGTCCTTTTGGCACTTATCATTGTCCTTTTGGCATTAGTGTCCTTTTAGCATCAGTGTCCTTTTGGCACTTATCATTGTCCTTTTGGCATTAGTGTCCTTTTAGCATCAGTGTCCTTTTGGCACTTATCATTGTCCTTTTGGCATTAGTGTCCTTTTGGCATCAGTGTCCTTTTGGCATCAATGTCCTTTTGGCATCAGTGTCCTTTTAGCATCAGTGTCCTTTTGGCACTTATCATTGTCCTTTTGGCATTAGTGTCCTTTTAGCATCAGTGTCCTTTTGGCACTTATCATTGTCCTTTTGGCATTAGTGTCCTTTTGGCATCAGTGTCCTTTTGGCATCAATGTCCTTTTGGCATCAGTGTCCTTTTAGCATCAGTGTCCTTTTGGCACTTATCATTGTCCTTTTGGCATCAGTGTCCTTTTAGCATCAGTGTCCTTTTGGCACTTATCATTGTCCTTTTGGCATTAGTGTCCTTTTGGCATCAGTGTCCTTTTGGCACTTATAGGTTACAAACATAACCCCAGTTATCATTGGCCTTTTGGCATTAGTGTCCTTTTAGCATCAGTGTCCTTTTGGCACTTATCATTGTCCTTTTGGCATTAGTGTCCTTTTGGCATCAGTGTCCTTTTGGCATCAATGTCCTTTTGGCATCAGTGTCCTTTTAGCATCAGTGTCCTTTTGGCACTTATCATTGTCCTTTTGGCATTAGTGTCCTTTTAGCATCAGTGTCCTTTTGGCACTTATCATTGTCCTTTTGGCATTAGTGTCCTTTTAGCATCAGTGTCCTTTTGGCACTTATCATTGTCCTTTTGGCATTAGTGTCCTTTTAGCATCAGTGTCCTTTTGGCACTTATCATTGTCCTTTTGGCATTAGTGTCCTTTTAGCATCAGTGTCCTTTTGGCACTTATCATTGTCCTTTTGGCATTAGTGTCCTTTTAGCATCAGTGTCCTTTTGGCACTTATCATTGTCCTTTTGGCATTAGTGTCCTTTTGGCATCAGTGTCCTTTTGGCACTTGTCATTGTCCTTTTGGCAATAGTGTCCTTTTGGCATCAGTGTCCTTTTGGCACTTATCATTGTCCTTTTGGCATTAGTGTCCTTTTGGCATCAGTGTCCTTTTGGCACTTATCATTGTCCTTTTGGCATTAGTGTCCTTTTGGCATCAGTGTCCTTTTGGCATCAATGTCCTTTTGGCATCAGTGTCCTTTTAGCATCAGTGTCCTTTTGGCACTTATCATTGTCCTTTTGGCATTAGTGTCCTTTTAGCATCAGTGTCCTTTTGGCACTTATCATTGTCCTTTTGGCATTAGTGTCTTTTTAGCATCAGTGTCCTTTTGGCACTTATCATTGTCCTTTTGGCATTAGTGTCCTTATAGCATCAGTGTCCTTTTGGCACTTATCATTGTCCTTTTGGCATTAGTGTCCTTTTAGCATCAGTGTCCTTTTGGCACTTATCATTGTCCTTTTGGCATTAGTGTCCTTTTGTCATCAGTGTCCTTTTGGCATCAATGTCCTTTTGGCATCAGTGTCCTTTTAGCATCAGTGTCCTTTTGGCACTTATCATTGTCCTTTTGGCATTAGTGTCCTTTTAGCATCAGTGTCCTTTTGGCACTTATCATTGTCCTTTTGGCATTAGTGTCCTTTTAGCATCAGTGTCCTTTTGGCACTTATCATTGTCCTTTTGGCATTAGTGTCCTTTTAGCATCAGTGTCCTTTTGGCACTTATCATTGTCCTTTTGGCATTAGTGTCCTTTTAGCATCAGTGTCCTTTTGGCACTTATCATTGTCCTTTTAGCATCAGTGTCCTTTTGGCACTTATCATTGTCCTTTTGGCATCAGTGTCCTTTTAGCATCAGTGTCCTTTTGGCACTTATCATTGTCCTTTTGGCATTAGTGTCCTTTTGGCATCAGTGTCCTTTTGGCACTTATAGGTTACAAACATAACCCCAGTTATCATTGGCCTTTTGGCATTAGTGTCCTTTTAGCATCAGTGTCCTTTTGGCACTTATCATTGTCCTTTTGGCATTAGTGTCCTTTTGGCATCAGTGTCCTTTTGGCATCAATGTCCTTTTGGCATCAGTGTCCTTTTAGCATCAGTGTCCTTTTGGCACTTATCATTGTCCTTTTGGCATTAGTGTCCTTTTAGCATCAGTGTCCTTTTGGCACTTATCATTGTCCTTTTGGCATTAGTGTCCTTTTAGCATCAGTGTCCTTTTGGCACTTATCATTGTCCTTTTGGCATTAGTGTCCTTTTAGCATCAGTGTCCTTTTGGCACTTATCATTGTCCTTTTGGCATTAGTGTCCTTTTAGTATCAGTGTCCTTTTGGCACTTATCATTGTCCTTTTGGCATTAGTGTCCTTTTAGCATCAGTGTCCTTTTGGCACTTATCATTGTCCTTTTGGCATTAGTGTCCTTTTAGCATCAGTGTCCTTTTGGCACTTATCATTGTCCTTTTGGCATCAGTGTCCTTTTGGCATCAATGTCCTTTTGGCATCAGTGTCCTTTTAGCATCAGTGTCCTTTTGGCACTTATCATTGTCCTTTTGGCATTAGTGTCCTTTTAGCATTAGTGTCCTTTTGGCACTTATCATTGTCCTTTTGGCATTAGTGTCCTTTTAGCATCAGTGTCCTTTTGGCACTTATCATTGTCCTTTTGGCATTAGTGTCCTTTTGGCATCAGTGTCCTTTTGGCACTTATCATTGTCCTTTTGGCATTAGTGTCCTTTTGGCATCAGTGTCCTTTTGGCATCAATGTCCTTTTGTCCTTTTGGCATTAGTGTCCTTTTAGCATCAGTGTCCTTTTGGCACTTATCATTGTCCTTTTGGCATTAGTGTCCTTTTAGCATCAGTGTCCTTTTGGCACTTATCATTGTCCTTTTGGCATTAGTGTCCTTTTGGCATCAGTGTCCTTTTCGCACTTATCATTGTCCTTTTGGCATTAGTGTCCTTTTGGCATCAGTGTCCTTTTGGCATCAATGTTCTTTTGGCATCAGTGTCCTTTTAGCATCAGCGTCCTTTTGGCACTTATCATTGTCCTTTTGGCATTAGTGTCCTTTTAGCATCAGTGTCCTTTTGGCACTTATCATTGTCCTTTTGGCATTAGTGTCCTTTTAGCATCAGTGTCCTTTTGGCACTTATCATTGTCCTTTTGGCATTAGTGTCCTTTTAGCATCAGTGTCCTTTTGGCACTTATCATTGTCCTTTTGGCATTAGTGTCCTTTTGGCATCAGTGTCCTTTTGGCATCAATGTCCTTTTGGCATCAGTGTCCTTTTAGCATCAGTGTCCTTTTGGCACTTATCATTGTCCTTTTGGCATTAGTGTCCTTTTAGCATCAGTGTCCTTTTGGCACTTATCATTGTCCTTTTGGCATTAGTGTCCTTTTGGCATCAGTGTCCTTTTGGCATCAATGTCCTTTTGGCATCAGTGTCCTTTTAGCATCAGTGTCCTTTTGGCACTTATCATTGTCCTTTTGGCATCAGTGTCCTTTTAGCATCAGTGTCCTTTTGGCACTTATCATTGTCCTTTTGGCATTAGTGTCCTTTTGGCATCAGTGTCCTTTTGGCACTTATAGGTTACAAACATAACCCCAGTTATCATTGGCCTTTTGGCATTAGTGTCCTTTTAGCATCAGTGTCCTTTTGGCACTTATCATTGTCCTTTTGGCATTAGTGTCCTTTTGGCATCAGTGTCCTTTTGGCATCAATGTCCTTTTGGCATCAGTGTCCTTTTAGCATCAGTGTCCTTTTGGCACTTATCATTGTCCTTTTGGCATTAGTGTCCTTTTAGCATCAGTGTCCTTTTGGCACTTATCATTGTCCTTTTGGCATTAGTGTCCTTTTAGCATCAGTGTCCTTTTGGCACTTATCATTGTCCTTTTGGCATTAGTGTCCTTTTAGCATCAGTGTCCTTTTGGCACTTATCATTGTCCTTTTGGCATTAGTGTCCTTTTAGCATCAGTGTCCTTTTGGCACTTATCATTGTCCTTTTGGCATTAGTGTCCTTTTAGCATCAGTGTCCTTTTGGCACTTATCATTGTCCTTTTGGCATTAGTGTCCTTTTGGCATCAGTGTCCTTTTGGCACTTGTCATTGTCCTTTTGGCAATAGTGTCCTTTTGGCATCAGTGTCCTTTTGGCACTTATCATTGTCCTTTTGGCATTAGTGTCCTTTTGGCATCAGTGTCCTTTTGGCACTTATCATTGTCCTTTTGGCATTAGTGTCCTTTTGGCATCAGTGTCCTTTTGGCATCAATGTCCTTTTGGCATCAGTGTCCTTTTAGCATCAGTGTCCTTTTGGCACTTATCATTGTCCTTTTGGCATTAGTGTCCTTTTAGCATCAGTGTCCTTTTGGCACTTATCATTGTCCTTTTGGCATTAGTGTCTTTTTAGCATCAGTGTCCTTTTGGCACTTATCATTGTCCTTTTGGCATTAGTGTCCTTTTAGCATCAGTGTCCTTTTGGCACTTATCATTGTCCTTTTGGCATTAGTGTCCTTTTAGCATCAGTGTCCTTTTGGCACTTATCATTGTCCTTTTGGCATTAGTGTCCTTTTGTCATCAGTGTCCTTTTGGCATCAATGTCCTTTTGGCATCAGTGTCCTTTTAGCATCAGTGTCCTTTTGGCACTTATCATTGTCCTTTTGGCATTAGTGTCCTTTTAGCATCAGTGTCCTTTTGGCACTTATCATTGTCCTTTTGGCATTAGTGTCCTTTTAGCATCAGTGTCCTTTTGGCACTTATCATTGTCCTTTTGGCATTAGTGTCCTTTTAGCATCAGTGTCCTTTTGGCACTTATCATTGTCCTTTTGGCATTAGTGTCCTTTTAGCATCAGTGTCCTTTTGGCACTTATCATTGTCCTTTTAGCATCAGTGTCCTTTTGGCACTTATCATTGTCCTTTTGGCATCAGTGTCCTTTTAGCATCAGTGTCCTTTTGGCACTTATCATTGTCCTTTTGGCATTAGTGTCCTTTTGGCATCAGTGTCCTTTTGGCACTTATAGGTTACAAACATAACCCCAGTTATCATTGGCCTTTTGGCATTAGTGTCCTTTTAGCATCAGTGTCCTTTTGGCACTTATCATTGTCCTTTTGGCATTAGTGTCCTTTTGGCATCAGTGTCCTTTTGGCATCAATGTCCTTTTGGCATCAGTGTCCTTTTAGCATCAGTGTCCTTTTGGCACTTATCATTGTCCTTTTGGCATTAGTGTCCTTTTAGCATCAGTGTCCTTTTGGCACTTATCATTGTCCTTTTGGCATTAGTGTCCTTTTAGCATCAGTGTCCTTTTGGCACTTATCATTGTCCTTTTGGCATTAGTGTCCTTTTAGCATCAGTGTCCTTTTGGCACTTATCATTGTCCTTTTGGCATTAGTGTCCTTTTAGTATCAGTGTCCTTTTGGCACTTATCATTGTCCTTTTGGCATTAGTGTCCTTTTAGCATCAGTGTCCTTTTGGCACTTATCATTGTCCTTTTGGCATTAGTGTCCTTTTAGCATCAGTGTCCTTTTGGCACTTATCATTGTCCTTTTGGCATTAGTGTCCTTTTAGCATCAGTGTCCTTTTGGCACTTATCATTGTCCTTTTGGCATTAGTGTCCTTTTAGCATCAGTGTCCTTTTGGCACTTATCATTGTCCTTTTGGCATTAGTGTCCTTTTAGCATCAGTGTCCTTTTGGCACTTATCATTGTCCTTTTGGCATTAGTGTCCTTTTGGCATCAGTGTCCTTTTGGCATCAATGTCCTTTTGGCATCAGTGTCCTTTTAGCATCAGTGTCCTTTTGGCACTTATCATTGTCCTTTTGGCATTAGTGTCCTTTTAGCATTAGTGTCCTTTTGGCACTTATCATTGTCCTTTTGGCATTAGTGTCCTTTTAGCATCAGTGTCCTTTTGGCACTTATCATTGTCCTTTTGGCATTAGTGTCCTTTTGGCATCAGTGTCCTTTTGGCACTTATCATTGTCCTTTTGGCATTAGTGTCCTTTTAGCATCAGTGTCCTTTTGGCACTTATCATTGTCCTTTTGGCATTAGTGTCCTTTTGGCATCAGTGTCCTTTTGGCATCAATGTCCTTTTGGCATCAGTGTCCTTTTAGCATCAGTCCTTTTGGCACTTATCATTGTCCTTTTGGCATTAGTGTCCTTTTAGCATCAGTGTCCTTTTGGCACTTATCATTGTCCTTTTGGCATTAGTGTCCTTTTAGCATCAGTGTCCTTTTGGCACTTATCATTGTCCTTTTGGCATTAGTGTCCTTTTAGCATCAGTGTCCTTTTGGCACTTATCATTGTCCTTTTGGCATTAGTGTCCTTTTAGCATCAGTGTCCTTTTGACACTTATCATTGTCCTTTTGGCATTAGTGTCCTTTTAGCATCAGTGTCCTTTTGGCACTTATCATTGTCCTTTTGGCATTAGTGTCCTTTTGGCATCAGTGTCCTTTTGGCACTTATCATTGTCCTTTTGGCATTAGTGTCCTTTTGGCATCAGTGTCCTTTTGGCACTTATCATTGTCCTTTTGGCATTAGTGTCCTTTTGGCATCAGTGTCCTTTTGGCATCAATGTCCTTTTGGCATCAGTGTCCTTTTAGCATCAGTGTCCTTTTGGCACTTATCATTGTCCTTTTGGCATTAGTGTCCTTTTAGCATCAGTGTCCTTTTGGCACTTATCATTGTCCTTTTGGCATTAGTGTCTTTTTAGCATCAGTGTCCTTTTGGCACTTATCATTGTCCTTTTGGCATTAGTGTCCTTTTAGCATCAGTGTCCTTTTGGCACTTATCATTGTCCTTTTGGCATTAGTGTCCTTTTAGCATCAGTGTCCTTTTGGCACTTATCATTGTCCTTTTGGCATTAGTGTCCTTTTGTCATCAGTGTCCTTTTGGCATCAATGTCCTTTTGGCATCAGTGTCCTTTTAGCATCAGTGTCCTTTTGGCACTTATCATTGTCCTTTTGGCATTAGTGTCCTTTTAGCATCAGTGTCCTTTTGGCACTTATCATTGTCCTTTTGGCATTAGTGTCCTTTTAGCATCAGTGTCCTTTTGGCACTTATCATTGTCCTTTTGGCATTAGTGTCCTTTTAGCATCAGTGTCCTTTTGGCACTTATCATTGTCCTTTTAGCATCAGTGTCCTTTTGGCACTTATCATTGTCCTTTTGGCATCAGTGTCCTTTTAGCATCAGTGTCCTTTTGGCACTTATCATTGTCCTTTTGGCATTAGTGTCCTTTTGGCATCAGTGTCCTTTTGGCACTTATAGGTTACAAACATAACCCCAGTTATCATTGGCCTTTTGGCATTAGTGTCCTTTTAGCATCAGTGTCCTTTTGGCACTTATCATTGTCCTTTTGGCATTAGTGTCCTTTTGGCATCAGTGTCCTTTTGGCATCAATGTCCTTTTGGCATCAGTGTCCTTTTAGCATCAGTGTCCTTTTGGCACTTATCATTGTCCTTTTGGCATTAGTGTCCTTTTAGCATCAGTGTCCTTTTGGCACTTATCATTGTCCTTTTGGCATTAGTGTCCTTTTAGCATCAGTGTCCTTTTGGCACTTATCATTGTCCTTTTGGCATTAGTGTCCTTTTAGCATCAGTGTCCTTTTGGCACTTATCATTGTCCTTTTGGCATTAGTGTCCTTTTAGTATCAGTGTCCTTTTGGCACTTATCATTGTCCTTTTGGCATTAGTGTCCTTTTAGCATCAGTGTCCTTTTGGCACTTATCATTGTCCTTTTGGCATTAGTGTCCTTTTAGCATCAGTGTCCTTTTGGCACTTATCATTGTCCTTTTGGCATTAGTGTCCTTTTAGCATCAGTGTCCTTTTGGCACTTATCATTGTCCTTTTGGCATTAGTGTCCTTTTAGCATCAGTGTCCTTTTGGCACTTATCATTGTCCTTTTGGCATTAGTGTCCTTTTAGCATCAGTGTCCTTTTGGCACTTATCATTGTCCTTTTGGCATTAGTGTCCTTTTGGCATCAGTGTCCTTTTGGCATCAATGTCCTTTTGGCATCAGTGTCCTTTTAGCATCAGTGTCCTTTTGGCACTTATCATTGTCCTTTTGGCATTAGTGTCCTTTTAGCATTAGTGTCCTTTTGGCACTTATCATTGTCCTTTTGGCATTAGTGTCCTTTTAGCATCAGTGTCCTTTTGGCACTTATCATTGTCCTTTTGGCATTAGTGTCCTTTTGGCATCAGTGTCCTTTTGGCACTTATCATTGTCCTTTTGGCATTAGTGTCCTTTTAGCATCAGTGTCCTTTTGGCACTTATCATTGTCCTTTTGGCATTAGTGTCCTTTTAGCATCAGTGTCCTTTTGGCACTTATCATTGTCCTTTTGGCATTAGTGTCCTTTTAGCATCAGTGTCCTTTTGGCACTTATCATTGTCCTTTTGGCATTAGTGTCCTTTTGGCATCAGTGTCCTTTTGGCACTTATCATTGTCCTTTTGGCATTAGTGTCCTTTTGGCATCAGTGTCCTTTTGGCACTTATCATTGTCCTTTTGGCATTAGTGTCCTTTTGGCATCAGTGTCCTTTTGGCACTTATCATTGTCCTTTTGGCATTAGTGTCCTTTTGGCATCAGTGTCCTTTTGGCATCAATGTCCTTTTGGCATCAGTGTCCTTTTAGCATCAGTGTCCTTTTGGCACTTATCATTGTCCTTTTGGCATTAGTGTCCTTTTAGCATCAGTGTCCTTTTGGCACTTATCATTGTCCTTTTGGCATTAGTGTCTTTTTAGCATCAGTGTCCTTTTGGCACTTATCATTGTCCTTTTGGCATTAGTGTCCTTTTAGCATCAGTGTCCTTTTGGCACTTATCATTGTCCTTTTGGCATTAGTGTCCTTTTAGCATCAGTGTCCTTTTGGCACTTATCATTGTCCTTTTGGCATTAGTGTCCTTTTGTCATCAGTGTCCTTTTGGCATCAATGTCCTTTTGGCATCAGTGTCCTTTTAGCATCAGTGTCCTTTTGGCACTTATCATTGTCCTTTTGGCATTAGTGTCCTTTTAGCATCAGTGTCCTTTTGGCACTTATCATTGTCCTTTTGGCATTAGTGTCCTTTTAGCATCAGTGTCCTTTTGGCACTTATCATTGTCCTTTTGGCATTAGTGTCCTTTTAGCATCAGTGTCCTTTTGGCACTTATCATTGTCCTTTTGGCATTAGTGTCCTTTTAGCATCAGTGTCCTTTTGGCACTTATCATTGTCCTTTTAGCATCAGTGTCCTTTTGGCACTTATCATTGTCCTTTTGGCACTTATCATTGTCCTTTTAGCATCAGTGTCCTTTTGGCACTTATCATTGTCCTTTTGGCATTAGTGTCCTTTTGGCATCAGTGTCCTTTTGGCACTTATAGGTTACAAACATAACCCCAGTTATCATTGGCCTTTTGGCATTAGTGTCCTTTTAGCATCAGTGTCCTTTTGGCACTTATCATTGTCCTTTTGGCATTAGTGTCCTTTTGGCATCAGTGTCCTTTTGGCATCAATGTCCTTTTGGCATCAGTGTCCTTTTAGCATCAGTGTCCTTTTGGCACTTATCATTGTCCTTTTGGCATTAGTGTCCTTTTAGCATCAGTGTCCTTTTGGCACTTATCATTGTCCTTTTGGCATTAGTGTCCTTTTAGCATCAGTGTCCTTTTGGCACTTATCATTGTCCTTTTGGCATTAGTGTCCTTTTAGCATCAGTGTCCTTTTGGCACTTATCATTGTCCTTTTGGCATTAGTGTCCTTATAGCATCAGTGTCCTTTTGGCACTTATCATTGTCCTTTTGGCATTAGTGTCCTTTTGGCATCAGTGTCCTTTTGGCATCAATGTCCTTTTGGCATCAGTGTCCTTTTAGCATCAGTGTCCTTTTGGCACTTATCATTGTCCTTTTGGCATTAGTGTCCTTTTAGCATCAGTGTCCTTTTGGCACTTATCATTGTCCTTTTGGCATTAGTGTCCTTTTAGCATCAGTGTCCTTTTGGCACTTATCATTGTCCTTTTGGCATTAGTGTCCTTTTAGCATCAGTGTCCTTTTGACACTTATCATTGTCCTTTTGGCATTAGTGTCCTTTTAGCATCAGTGTCCTTTTGGCACTTATCATTGTCCTTTTGGCATTAGTGTCCTTTTGGCATCAGTGTCCTTTTGGCACTTATCATTGTCCTTTTGGCATTAGTGTCCTTTTGGCATCAGTGTCCTTTTGGCACTTATCATTGTCCTTTTGGCATTAGTGTCCTTTTGGCATCAGTGTCCTTTTGGCATCAATGTCCTTTTGGCATCAGTGTCCTTTTAGCATCAGTGTCCTTTTGGCACTTATCATTGTCCTTTTGGCATTAGTGTCCTTTTAGCATCAGTGTCCTTTTGGCACTTATCATTGTCCTTTTGGCATTAGTGTCTTTTTAGCATCAGTGTCCTTTTGGCACTTATCATTGTCCTTTTGGCATTAGTGTCCTTTTAGCATCAGTGTCCTTTTGGCACTTATCATTGTCCTTTTGGCATTAGTGTCCTTTTAGCATCAGTGTCCTTTTGGCACTTATCATTGTCCTTTTGGCATTAGTGTCCTTTTGTCATCAGTGTCCTTTTGGCATCAATGTCCTTTTGGCATCAGTGTCCTTTTAGCATCAGTGTCCTTTTGGCACTTATCATTGTCCTTTTGGTATTAGTGTCCTTTTAGCATCAGTGTCCTTTTGGCACTTATCATTGTCCTTTTGGCATTAGTGTCCTTTTAGCATCAGTGTCCTTTTGGCACTTATCATTGTCCTTTTAGCATCAGTGTCCTTTTGGCACTTATCATTGTCCTTTTGGCATCAGTGTCCTTTTAGCATCAGTGTCCTTTTGGCACTTATCATTGTCCTTTTGGCATTAGTGTCCTTTTGGCATCAGTGTCCTTTTGGCACTTATAGGTTACAAACATAACCCCAGTTATCATTGGCCTTTTGGCATTAGTGTCCTTTTAGCATCAGTGTCCTTTTGGCACTTATCATTGTCCTTTTGGCATTAGTGTCCTTTTGGCATCAGTGTCCTTTTGGCATCAATGTCCTTTTGGCATCAGTGTCCTTTTAGCATCAGTGTCCTTTTGGCACTTATCATTGTCCTTTTGGCATTAGTGTCCTTTTAGCATCAGTGTCCTTTTGGCACTTATCATTGTCCTTTTGGCATTAGTGTCCTTTTAGCATCAGTGTCCTTTTGGCACTTATCATTGTCCTTTTGGCATTAGTGTCCTTTTAGCATCAGTGTCCTTTTGGCACTTATCATTGTCCTTTTGGCATTAGTGTCCTTTTAGCATCAGTGTCCTTTTGACACTTATCATTGTCCTTTTGGCATTAGTGTCCTTTTAGCATCAGTGTCCTTTTGGCACTTATCATTGTCCTTTTGGCATTAGTGTCCTTTTGGCATCAGTGTCCTTTTGGCACTTATCATTGTCCTTTTGGCATTAGTGTCCTTTTGGCATCAGTGTCCTTTTGGCACTTATCATTGTCCTTTTGGCATTAGTGTCCTTTTGGCATCAGTGTCCTTTTGGCATCAATGTCCTTTTGGCATCAGTGTCCTTTTAGCATCAGTGTCCTTTTGGCACTTATCATTGTCCTTTTGGCATTAGTGTCCTTTTAGCATCAGTGTCCTTTTGGCACTTATCATTGTCCTTTTGGCATTAGTGTCTTTTTAGCATCAGTGTCCTTTTGGCACTTATCATTGTCCTTTTGGCATTAGTGTCCTTTTAGCATCAGTGTCCTTTTGGCACTTATCATTGTCCTTTTGGCATTAGTGTCCTTTTAGCATCAGTGTCCTTTTGGCACTTATCATTGTCCTTTTGGCATTAGTGTCCTTTTGTCATCAGTGTCCTTTTGGCATCAATGTCCTTTTGGCATCAGTGTCCTTTTAGCATCAGTGTCCTTTTGGCACTTATCATTGTCCTTTTGGTATTAGTGTCCTTTTAGCATCAGTGTCCTTTTGGCACTTATCATTGTCCTTTTGGCATTAGTGTCCTTTTAGCATCAGTGTCCTTTTGGCACTTATCATTGTCCTTTTAGCATCAGTGTCCTTTTGGCACTTATCATTGTCCTTTTGGCATCAGTGTCCTTTTAGCATCAGTGTCCTTTTGGCACTTATCATTGTCCTTTTGGCATTAGTGTCCTTTTGGCATCAGTGTCCTTTTGGCACTTATAGGTTACAAACATAACCCCAGTTATCATTGGCCTTTTGGCATTAGTGTCCTTTTAGCATCAGTGTCCTTTTGGCACTTATCATTGTCCTTTTGGCATTAGTGTCCTTTTGGCATCAGTGTCCTTTTGGCATCAATGTCCTTTTGGCATCAGTGTCCTTTTAGCATCAGTGTCCTTTTGGCACTTATCATTGTCCTTTTGGCATTAGTGTCCTTTTAGCATCAGTGTCCTTTTGGCACTTATCATTGTCCTTTTGGCATTAGTGTCCTTTTGGCATCAGTGTCCTTTTGGCATCAATGTCCTTTTGGCATCAGTGTCCTTTTAGCATCAGTGTCCTTTTGGCACTTATCATTGTCCTTTTGGCATTAGTGTCCTTTTAGCATCAGTGTCCTTTTGGCACTTATCATTGTCCTTTTAGCATCAGTGTCCTTTTGGCACTTATCATTGTCCTTTTGGCATCAGTGTCCTTTTAGCATCAGTGTCCTTTTGGCACTTATCATTGTCCTTTTGGCATTAGTGTCCTTTTGGCATCAGTGTCCTTTTGGCACTTATAGGTTACAAACATAACCCCAGTTATCATTGGCCTTTTGGCATTAGTGTCCTTTTAGCATCAGTGTCCTTTTGGCACTTATCATTGTCCTTTTGGCATTAGTGTCCTTTTGGCATCAGTGTCCTTTTGGCATCAATGTCCTTTTGGCATCAGTGTCCTTTTAGCATCAGTGTCCTTTTGGCACTTATCATTGTCCTTTTGGCATTAGTGTCCTTTTGGCATCAGTGTCCTTTTGGCATCAATGTCCTTTTGGCATCAGTGTCCTTTTAGCATCAGTGTCCTTTTGGCACTTATCATTGTCCTTTTGGCATTAGTGTCCTTTTAGCATCAGTGTCCTTTTGGCACTTATCATTGTCCTTTTGGCATTAGTGTCCTTTTAGCATCAGTGTCCTTTTGGCACTTATCATTGTCCTTTTGGCATTAGTGTCCTTTTAGCATCAGTGTCCTTTTGGCACTTATCATTGTCCTTTTGGCATTAGTGTCCTTTTAGCATCAGTGTCCTTTTGACACTTATCATTGTCCTTTTGGCATTAGTGTCCTTTTAGCATCAGTGTCCTTTTGGCACTTATCATTGTCCTTTTGGCATTAGTGTCCTTTTGGCATCAGTGTCCTTTTGGCACTTATCATTGTCCTTTTGGCATTAGTGTCCTTTTGGCATCAGTGTCCTTTTGGCACTTATCATTGTCCTTTTGGCATTAGTGTCCTTTTGGCATCAGTGTCCTTTTGGCATCAATGTCCTTTTGGCATCAGTGTCCTTTTAGCATCAGTGTCCTTTTGGCACTTATCATTGTCCTTTTGGCATTAGTGTCCTTTTAGCATCAGTGTCCTTTTGGCACTTATCATTGTCCTTTTGGCATTAGTGTCTTTTTAGCATCAGTGTCCTTTTGGCACTTATCATTGTCCTTTTGGCATTAGTGTCCTTTTAGCATCAGTGTCCTTTTGGCACTTATCATTGTCCTTTTGGCATTAGTGTCCTTTTAGCATCAGTGTCCTTTTGGCACTTATCATTGTCCTTTTGGCATTAGTGTCCTTTTGTCATCAGTGTCCTTTTGGCATCAATGTCCTTTTGGCATCAGTGTCCTTTTAGCATCAGTGTCCTTTTGGCACTTATCATTGTCCTTTTGGTATTAGTGTCCTTTTAGCATCAGTGTCCTTTTGGCACTTATCATTGTCCTTTTGGCATTAGTGTCCTTTTAGCATCAGTGTCCTTTTGGCACTTATCATTGTCCTTTTAGCATCAGTGTCCTTTTGGCACTTATCATTGTCCTTTTGGCATCAGTGTCCTTTTAGCATCAGTGTCCTTTTGGCACTTATCATTGTCCTTTTGGCATTAGTGTCCTTTTGGCATCAGTGTCCTTTTGGCACTTATAGGTTACAAACATAACCCCAGTTATCATTGGCCTTTTGGCATTAGTGTCCTTTTAGCATCAGTGTCCTTTTGGCACTTATCATTGTCCTTTTGGCATTAGTGTCCTTTTGGCATCAGTGTCCTTTTGGCATCAATGTCCTTTTGGCATCAGTGTCCTTTTAGCATCAGTGTCCTTTTGGCACTTATCATTGTCCTTTTGGCATTAGTGTCCTTTTAGCATCAGTGTCCTTTTGGCACTTATCATTGTCCTTTTGGCATTAGTGTCCTTTTAGCATCAGTGTCCTTTTGGCACTTATCATTGTCCTTTTGGCATTAGTGTCCTTTTAGCATCAGTGTCCTTTTGGCACTTATCATTGTCCTTTTGGCATTAGTGTCCTTTTAGCATCAGTGTCCTTTTGACACTTATCATTGTCCTTTTGGCATTAGTGTCCTTTTAGCATCAGTGTCCTTTTGGCACTTATCATTGTCCTTTTGGCATTAGTGTCCTTTTGGCATCAGTGTCCTTTTGGCACTTATCATTGTCCTTTTGGCATTAGTGTCCTTTTGGCATCAGTGTCCTTTTGGCACTTATCATTGTCCTTTTGGCATTAGTGTCCTTTTGGCATCAGTGTCCTTTTGGCATCAATGTCCTTTTGGCATCAGTGTCCTTTTAGCATCAGTGTCCTTTTGGCACTTATCATTGTCCTTTTGGCATTAGTGTCCTTTTAGCATCAGTGTCCTTTTGGCACTTATCATTGTCCTTTTGGCATTAGTGTCTTTTTAGCATCAGTGTCCTTTTGGCACTTATCATTGTCCTTTTGGCATTAGTGTCCTTTTAGCATCAGTGTCCTTTTGGCACTTATCATTGTCCTTTTGGCATTAGTGTCCTTTTAGCATCAGTGTCCTTTTGGCACTTATCATTGTCCTTTTGGCATTAGTGTCCTTTTGTCATCAGTGTCCTTTTGGCATCAATGTCCTTTTGGCATCAGTGTCCTTTTAGCATCAGTGTCCTTTTGGCACTTATCATTGTCCTTTTGGTATTAGTGTCCTTTTAGCATCAGTGTCCTTTTGGCACTTATCATTGTCCTTTTGGCATTAGTGTCCTTTTAGCATCAGTGTCCTTTTGGCACTTATCATTGTCCTTTTAGCATCAGTGTCCTTTTGGCACTTATCATTGTCCTTTTGGCATCAGTGTCCTTTTAGCATCAGTGTCCTTTTGGCACTTATCATTGTCCTTTTGGCATTAGTGTCCTTTTGGCATCAGTGTCCTTTTGGCACTTATAGGTTACAAACATAACCCCAGTTATCATTGGCCTTTTGGCATTAGTGTCCTTTTAGCATCAGTGTCCTTTTGGCACTTATCATTGTCCTTTTGGCATTAGTGTCCTTTTGGCATCAGTGTCCTTTTGGCATCAATGTCCTTTTGGCATCAGTGTCCTTTTAGCATCAGTGTCCTTTTGGCACTTATCATTGTCCTTTTGGCATTAGTGTCCTTTTAGCATCAGTGTCCTTTTGGCACTTATCATTGTCCTTTTGGCATTAGTGTCCTTTTGGCATCAGTGTCCTTTTGGCATCAATGTCCTTTTGGCATCAGTGTCCTTTTAGCATCAGTGTCCTTTTGGCACTTATCATTGTCCTTTTGGCATTAGTGTCCTTTTAGCATCAGTGTCCTTTTGGCACTTATCATTGTCCTTTTAGCATCAGTGTCCTTTTGGCACTTATCATTGTCCTTTTGGCATCAGTGTCCTTTTAGCATCAGTGTCCTTTTGGCACTTATCATTGTCCTTTTGGCATTAGTGTCCTTTTGGCATCAGTGTCCTTTTGGCACTTATAGGTTACAAACATAACCCCAGTTATCATTGGCCTTTTGGCATTAGTGTCCTTTTAGCATCAGTGTCCTTTTGGCACTTATCATTGTCCTTTTGGCATTAGTGTCCTTTTGGCATCAGTGTCCTTTTGGCATCAATGTCCTTTTGGCATCAGTGTCCTTTTAGCATCAGTGTCCTTTTGGCACTTATCATTGTCCTTTTGGCATTAGTGTCCTTTTGGCATCAGTGTCCTTTTGGCATCAATGTCCTTTTGGCATCAGTGTCCTTTTAGCATCAGTGTCCTTTTGGCACTTATCATTGTCCTTTTGGCATTAGTGTCCTTTTAGCATCAGTGTCCTTTTGGCACTTATCATTGTCCTTTTGGCATTAGTGTCCTTTTAGCATCAGTGTCCTTTTGGCACTTATCATTGTCCTTTTGGCATTAGTGTCCTTTTAGCATCAGTGTCCTTTTGGCACTTATCATTGTCCTTTTGGCATTAGTGTCCTTTTAGCATCAGTGTCCTTTTGACACTTATCATTGTCCTTTTGGCATTAGTGTCCTTTTAGCATCAGTGTCCTTTTGGCACTTATCATTGTCCTTTTGGCATTAGTGTCCTTTTGGCATCAGTGTCCTTTTGGCACTTATCATTGTCCTTTTGGCATTAGTGTCCTTTTGGCATCAGTGTCCTTTTGGCACTTATCATTGTCCTTTTGGCATTAGTGTCCTTTTGGCATCAGTGTCCTTTTGGCATCAATGTCCTTTTGGCATCAGTGTCCTTTTAGCATCAGTGTCCTTTTGGCACTTATCATTGTCCTTTTGGCATTAGTGTCCTTTTAGCATCAGTGTCCTTTTGGCACTTATCATTGTCCTTTTGGCATTAGTGTCTTTTTAGCATCAGTGTCCTTTTGGCACTTATCATTGTCCTTTTGGCATTAGTGTCCTTTTAGCATCAGTGTCCTTTTGGCACTTATCATTGTCCTTTTGGCATTAGTGTCCTTTTAGCATCAGTGTCCTTTTGGCACTTATCACTGTCCTTTTGGCATTAGTGTCCTTTTGTCATCAGTGTCCTTTTGGCATCAATGTCCTTTTGGCATCAGTGTCCTTTTAGCATCAGTGTCCTTTTGGCACTTATCATTGTCCTTTTGGTATTAGTGTCCTTTTAGCATCAGTGTCCTTTTGGCACTTATCATTGTCCTTTTGGCATTAGTGTCCTTTTAGCATCAGTGTCCTTTTGGCACTTATCATTGTCCTTTTAGCATCAGTGTCCTTTTGGCACTTATCATTGTCCTTTTGGCATCAGTGTCCTTTTAGCATCAGTGTCCTTTTGGCACTTATCATTGTCCTTTTGGCATTAGTGTCCTTTTGGCATCAGTGTCCTTTTGGCACTTATAGGTTACAAACATAACCCCAGTTATCATTGGCCTTTTGGCATTAGTGTCCTTTTAGCATCAGTGTCCTTTTGGCACTTATCATTGTCCTTTTGGCATTAGTGTCCTTTTGGCATCAGTGTCCTTTTGGCATCAATGTCCTTTTGGCATCAGTGTCCTTTTAGCATCAGTGTCCTTTTGGCACTTATCATTGTCCTTTTGGCATTAGTGTCCTTTTAGCATCAGTGTCCTTTTGGCACTTATCATTGTCCTTTTGGCATTAGTGTCCTTTTGGCATCAGTGTCCTTTTGGCATCAGTGTCCTTTTGGCATCAATGTCCTTTTGGCATCAGTGTCCTTTTAGCATCAGTGTCCTTTTGGCACTTATCATTGTCCTTTTGGCATTAGTGTCCTTTTAGCATCAGTGTCCTTTTGGCACTTATCATTGTCCTTTTAGCATCAGTGTCCTTTTGGCACTTATCATTGTCCTTTTGGCATCAGTGTCCTTTTAGCATCAGTGTCCTTTTGGCACTTATCATTGTCCTTTTGGCATTAGTGTCCTTTTGGCATCAGTGTCCTTTTGGCACTTATAGGTTACAAACATAACCCCAGTTATCATTGGCCTTTTGGCATTAGTGTCCTTTTAGCATCAGTGTCCTTTTGGCACTTATCATTGTCCTTTTGGCATTAGTGTCCTTTTGGCATCAGTGTCCTTTTGGCATCAATGTCCTTTTGGCATCAGTGTCCTTTTAGCATCAGTGTCCTTTTGGCACTTATCATTGTCCTTTTGGCATTAGTGTCCTTTTAGCATCAGTGTCCTTTTGGCACTTATCATTGTCCTTTTGGCATTAGTGTCCTTTTAGCATCAGTGTCCTTTTGGCACTTATCATTGTCCTTTTGGCATTAGTGTCCTTTTAGCATCAGTGTCCTTTTGGCACTTATCATTGTCCTTTTGGCATTAGTGTCCTTTTAGCATCAGTGTCCTTTTGGCACTTATCATTGTCCTTTTGGCATTAGTGTCCTTTTGGCATCAGTGTCCTTTTGGCATCAATGTCCTTTTGGCATCAGTGTCCTTTTAGCATCAGTGTCCTTTTGGCACTTATCATTGTCCTTTTGGCATTAGTGTCCTTTTAGCATCAGTGTCCTTTTGGCACTTATCATTGTCCTTTTGGCATTAGTGTCCCTTTAGCATCAGTGTCCTTTTGGCACTTATCATTGTCCTTTTGGCATTAGTGTCCTTTTAGCATCAGTGTCCTTTTGGCACTTATCATTGTCCTTTTGGCATTAGTGTCCTTTTAGCATCAGTGTCCTTTTGACACTTATCATTGTCCTTTTGGCATTAGTGTCCTTTTAGCATCAGTGTCCTTTTGGCACTTATCATTGTCCTTTTGGCATTAGTGTCCTTTTGGCATCAGTGTCCTTTTGGCACTTATCATTGTCCTTTTGGCATTAGTGTCCTTTTGGCATCAGTGTCCTTTTGGCACTTATCATTGTCCTTTTGGCATCAGTGTCCTTTTAGCATCAGTGTCCTTTTGGCACTTATCATTGTCCTTTTGGCATTAGTGTCCTTTTGGCATCAGTGTCCTTTTGGCATCAATGTCCTTTTGGCATCAGTGTCCTTTTAGCATCAGTGTCCTTTTGGCACTTATCATTGTCCTTTTGGCATTAGTGTCCTTTTAGCATCAGTGTCCTTTTGGCACTTATCATTGTCCTTTTGGCATTAGTGTCTTTTTAGCATCAGTGTCCTTTTGGCACTTATCATTGTCCTTTTGGCATTAGTGTCCTTTTAGCATCAGTGTCCTTTTAGCATCAGTGTCCTTTTGGCATTAGTGTCCTTTTAGCATCAGTGTCCTTTTGGCACTTATCATTGTCCTTTTGGCATTAGTGTCCTTTTGGCATCAGTGTCCTTTTGGCATCAATGTCCTTTTGGCATCAGTGTCCTTTTAGCATCAGTGTCCTTTTGCCACTTATCATTGTCCTTTTGGCATTAGTGTCCTTTTAGCATCAGTGTCCTTTTGGCACTTATCATTGTCCTTTTGGCATTAGTGTCCTTTTAGCATCAGTGTCCTTTTGGCACTTATCATTGTCCTTTTGGCATTAGTGTCCTTTTAGCATCAGTGTCCTTTTGGCACTTATCATTGTCCTTTTGGCATTAGTGTCCTTTTAGCATCAGTGTCCTTTTGGCACTTATCATTGTCCTTTTGGCATTAGTGTCCTTTTGGCATCAGTGTCCTTTTGGCATCAATGTCCTTTTGGCATCAGTGTCCTTTTAGCATCAGTGTCCTTTTGGCACTTATCATTGTCCTTTTGGCATTAGTGTCCTTTTAGCATCAGTGTCCTTTTGGCACTTATCATTGTCCTTTTGGCATTAGTGTCCTTTTAGCATCAGTGTCCTTTTGGCACTTATCATTGTCCTTTTGGCATTAGTGTCCTTTTAGCATCAGTGTCCTTTTGGCACTTATCATTGTCCTTTTGGCATTAGTGTCCTTTTAGCATCAGTGTCCTTTTGGCACTTATCATTGTCCTTTTGGCATTAGTGTCCTTTTAGCATCAGTGTCCTTTTGGCACTTATCATTGTCCTTTTGGCATTAGTGTCCTTTTGGCATCAGTGTCCTTTTGGCACTTATCATTGTCCTTTTGGCATTAGTGTCCTTTTGGCATCAGTGTCCTTTTGGCACTTATCATTGTCCTTTTGGCATTAGTGTCCTTTTGGCATCAGTGTCCTTTTGGCATCAATGTCCTTTTGGCATCAGTGTCCTTTTAGCATCAGTGTCCTTTTGGCACTTATCATTGTCCTTTTGGCATTAGTGTCCTTTTAGCATCAGTGTCCTTTTGGCACTTATCATTGTCCTTTTGGCATTAGTGTCTTTTTAGCATCAGTGTCCTTTTGGCACTTATCATTGTCCTTTTGGCATTAGTGTCCTTTTAGCATCAGTGTCCTTTTGGCACTTATCATTGTCCTTTTGGCATTAGTGTCCTTTTAGCATCAGTGTCCTTTTGGCACTTATCATTGTCCTTTTGGCATTAGTGTCCTTTTAGCATCAGTGTCCTTTTGGCACTTATCATTGTCCTTTTGGCATTAGTGTCCTTTTGGCATCAGTGTCCTTTTGGCATCAGTGTCCTTTTGGCACTTATCATTGTCCTTTTGGCATTAGTGTCCTTTTAGCATCAGTGTCCTTTTGGCACTTATCATTGTCCTTTTGGCATTAGTGTCCTTTTGGCATCAGTGTCCTTTTGGCATCAATGTCCTTTTGGCATCAGTGTCCTTTTAGCATCAGTGTCCTTTTGGCACTTATCATTGTCCTTTTGGCATCAGTGTCCTTTTAGCATCAGTGTCCTTTTGGCACTTATCATTGTCCTTTTGGCATTAGTGTCCTTTTGGCATCAGTGTCCTTTTGGCATCAATGTCCTTTTGGCATCAGTGTCCTTTTGGCATCAGTGTCCTTTTGGCATCATTGTCCTTTTGGCACCAGTGTCCTTTTGGCACTGGCCTTTTGGCACTACAAAACTCGCTGCTGCCCCCCAAAGGGATGTGACTGCAGGTACCTTTTGCCAAATGGACACAACTTACTAGCCAAAAAGACTGTCTTTTTGGCAAAAAATGCCAAAAAGACAGTCTTTTTGGCACTTGCCTAATACCCAAAAGGACAAAAAGTCAGAATTATCTCCAACGCGGCGGTCTGCGTTGACTTTTTGTCTTTTTGGCATTGGGCTTATTAGCCAAAAGGACACAAAATTCCTGCCAAACGGACACCTTTCCCTTACGTGTTGTTTTAGCTACTTTACAGAAGCCGACATAGCATGATTTGGCGTGGCCTATTTGCCTGATCTTCTCTGTATCGCTCCAATTTCCGCTCATTCCTATGGTGGGTCCCAATCTTCTCTGTATCGTTCCAATTTGTGTCCTATTTGTCCTATTTGCCTGATCTTCTCTGTATCGCTCCAATTTCCGCTCATTCCTGTGGTGGGTCCCAATCTTCTCTGTATCGTTCCAATTTGTGTCCTATTTGTCCTATTTGCCTGATCTTCTCTGTATCGCTCCAATTTCCGCTCGCGCAAGGATGACACGCAAATTCGTGAAGCGTTCCTCATTTTTAACTATTTTGAGGAAATAGAGAAAAAAAAATATTTTAGATTTTTTAAAATTATTTTTCGAAATTTTTTAATGCTTCAAAGTCCCCCCAAGTGGCCCCCGAGGTGATAGGCCACGCCCACAGCTCCAAACCACGCCCCCATGGTGATAGGCCACGCCCCCAGCTTCAAACCACACCCCCCTCGCCGATAGAGGACGAGCACACGGCTTTAAACCACAATCCAAGGTGATAGGCCACGCCCCCAGGCCGATAAGCCCCGCCCACAGCTCCACAACACGCCCCCATGGTGATAGGCCACGCCCCCAGCTTCAAACCACACCCCGCTCGCCGAGAGAGGACAAGCACACGGCTTTAAACCACAATCCAAGGTGATAGGCCACGCCCCCAGGCCGATAAGCCACGCCCACAGCTCCAAAACACGCCCCATGGTGATAGGCCACGCCCCCAGCTTCAAACCACACCCCCCTCGCCGAGAGAGGACAAGCACACGGCTTAAAACCACAATCCAAGGTGATAGGCCACGCCCCCAGGCTGATAAGCCACGCCCACGGCTCCAAAACACGCCCCGATGGTGAAAGGCCACGCCCCCAGCTTCAAACCACACCCCCCTCGCCGAGAGAGGACAAGCACACGGCTTAAAACCCCAATCCAAGGTGATAGGCCACGCCCCCAAGCCGACAGGCCACGCCCACAGCTCCAAACCACCCCCCCCCCGGGTGATAGGACACGCCCACAGCTCCAACCCACTCCCTCCTCACCGATAGGCCACGCCCCCGGCTTCAAACCACACCCCCCGAAGCGATAGGCCACGCCCACAGAGCGGGTAGGGGAGGGCCCGTGTGGCGGGGTTAAGTGTTCGACCGATCAAACCGATCAATCGATCGATCGATCGATCAGTGCAGCCTCTATGGCTTGGATTGTGGAAAAATCTGTGAAAATGACTATGTCCAGAAGTCAAAATCTGTGAAAATGACTATGTCCAGAAGTCAAAACGGCGAAAGATGGGGTTTTGCCCGGCTCTCCACGCGGCCCCGGGGAGCCTCCGGCCCCCACCGGGGTGCCCAGCCAGAGCCCAGCTAAGTCCTCTACCTGGCTCTCCATCCGAACCCGGGGACCCACTCTTAAGCACCCCCCCCGGAGTCTGGACCCACAGCCGCGGGCGCTAGTTGCCCGGGGACAGGGGAGTATAAGCCAATTTCGGCCCGGGGACAGGGGGGTACAAATCCATTTATATCCCTGAATTCTTCTAAGTCGAAACTGCAGAAGATGCAGTTTTGCGGGGCCCCCCACGCCAAACCGAGGCCCCTTAAGAGGACAGCACTCTGCCAGGTGTAACCAAAGTCATGCCTGGTTCCGTGTTCCGCAGCCCACCTGAGCTTTCTACGCTGTAGCGCCCCCTGGTGCTTCTCCAAAGTGTCCTTTTGGCATCAATGTCCTTTTGGCATCAGTGTCCTTTTAGCATCAGTGTCCTTTTGGCACTTATCATTGTCCTTTTGGCATTAGTGTCCTTTTAGCATCAGTGTCCTTTTGGCACTTATCATTGTCCTTTTGGCATTAGTGTCCTTTTGGCATCAGTGTCCTTTTGGCATCAATGTCCTTTTGGCATCAGTGTCCTTTTAGCATCAGTGTCCTTTTGGCACTTATCATTGTCCTTTTGGCATCAGTGTCCTTTTAGCATCAGTGTCCTTTTGGCACTTATCATTGTCCTTTTGGCATTAGTGTCCTTTTGGCATCAGTGTCCTTTTGGCACTTATAGGTTACAAACATAACCCCAGTTATCATTGGCCTTTTGGCATTAGTGTCCTTTTAGCATCAGTGTCCTTTTGGCACTTATCATTGTCCTTTTGGCATTAGTGTCCTTTTGGCATCAGTGTCCTTTTGGCATCAATGTCCTTTTGGCATCAGTGTCCTTTTAGCATCAGTGTCCTTTTGGCACTTATCATTGTCCTTTTGGCATTAGTGTCCTTTTAGCATCAGTGTCCTTTTGGCACTTATCATTGTCCTTTTGGCATTAGTGTCCTTTTAGCATCAGTGTCCTTTTGGCACTTATCATTGTCCTTTTGGCATTAGTGTCCTTTTAGCATCAGTGTCCTTTTGGCACTTATCATTGTCCTTTTGGCATTAGTGTCCTTTTAGCATCAGTGTTCTTTTGGCACTTATCATTGTCCTTTTGGCATTAGTGTCCTTTTGGCATCAGTGTCCTTTTGGCATCAATGTCCTTTTGGCATCAGTGTCCTTTTAGCATCAGTGTCCTTTTGGCACTTATCATTGTCCTTTTGGCATTAGTGTCCTTTTAGCATCAGTGTCCTTTTGGCACTTATCATTGTCCTTTTGGCATTAGTGTCCTTTTAGCATCAGTGTCCTTTTGGCACTTATCATTGTCCTTTTGGCATTAGTGTCCTTTTAGCATCAGTGTCCTTTTGGCACTTATCATTGTCCTTTTGGCATTAGTGTCCTTTTAGCATCAGTGTCCTTTTGGCACTTATCATTGTCCTTTTGGCATTAGTGTCCTTTTAGCATCAGTGTCCTTTTGGCACTTATCATTGTCCTTTTGGCATTAGTGTCCTTTTGGCATCAGTGTCCTTTTGGCACTTATCATTGTCCTTTTGGCATTAGTGTCCTTTTGGCATCAGTGTCCTTTTGGCACTTATCATTGTCCTTTTGGCATTAGTGTCCTTTTGGCATCAGTGTCCTTTTGGCATCAATGTCCTTTTGGCATCAGTGTCCTTTTAGCATCAGTGTCCTTTTGGCACTTATCATTGTCCTTTTGGCATTAGTGTCCTTTTAGCATCAGTGTCCTTTTGGCACTTGTCATTGTCCTTTTGGCATTAGTGTCTTTTTAGCATCAGTGTCCTTTTGGCACTTATCATTGTCCTTTTGGCATTAGTGTCCTTTTAGCATCAGTGTCCTTTTGGCACTTATCATTGTCCTTTTGGCATTAGTGTCCTTTTAGCATCAGTGTCCTTTTGGCACTTATCATTGTCCTTTTGGCATTAGTGTCCTTTTGGCATCAGTGTCCTTTTGGCATCAATGTCCTATTGGCATCAGTGTCCTTTTAGCATCAGTGTCCTTTTGGCACTTATCATTGTCCTTTTGGCATTAGTGTCCTTTTAGCATCAGTGTCCTTTTGGCACTTATCATTGTCCTTTTGGCATTAGTGTCCTTTTAGCATCAGTGTCCTTTTGGCACTTATCATTGTCCTTTTGGCATTAGTGTCCTTTTAGCATCAGTGTCCTTTTGGCACTTATCATTGTCCTTTTAGCATTAGTGTCCTTTTAGCATCAGTGTCCTTTTAGCATCAGTGTCCTTTTGGCACTTATCATTGTCCTTTTGGCATTAGTGTCCTTTTAGCATCAGTGTCCTTTTGGCACTTATCATTGTCCTTTTGGCATTAGTGTCCTTTTAGCATCAGTGTCCTTTTGGCACTTATCATTGTCCTTTTGGCATTAGTGTCCTTTTAGCATCAGTGTCCTTTTGGCACTTATCATTGTCCTTTTGGCATTAGTGTCCTTTTAGCATCAGTGTCCTTTTGGCACTTATCATTGTCCTTTTGGCATTAGTGTCCTTTTGGCATCAGTGTCCTTTTCGCACTTATCATTGTCCTTTTGGCATTAGTGTCCTTTTGGCATCAGTGTCCTTTTGGCATCAATGTTCTTTTGGCATCAGTGTCCTTTTAGCATCAGTGTCCTTTTGGCACTTATCATTGTCCTTTTGGCATCAGTGTCCTTTTAGCATCAGTGTCCTTTTGGCACTTATCATTGTCCTTTTGGCATTAGTGTCCTTTTAGCATCAGTGTCCTTTTGGCACTTATCATTGTCCTTTTGGCATTAGTGTCCTTTTAGCATCAGTGTCCTTTTGGCACTTATCATTGTCCTTTTGGCATTAGTGTCCTTTTAGCATCAGTGTCCTTTTGGCACTAGTGTCCTTTTAGCATCAGTGTCCTTTTGGCACTTATCATTGTCCTTTTGGCATTAGTGTCCTTTTGGCATCAGTGTCCTTTTGGCATCAATGTCCTTTTGGCATCAGTGTCCTTTTAGCATCAGTGTCCTTTTGGCACTTATCATTGTCCTTTTGGCATTAGTGTCCTTTTGGCATCAGTGTCCTTTTGGCATCAATGTCCTTTTGGCATCAGTGTCCTTTTAGCATCAGTGTCCTTTTGGCACTTATCATTGTCCTTTTGGCATTAGTGTCCTTTTAGCATCAGTGTCCTTTTGGCACTTATCATTGTCCTTTTGGCATTAGTGTCCTTTTAGCATCAGTGTCCTTTTGGCACTTATCATTGTCCTTTTGGCATTAGTGTCCTTTTAGCATCAGTGTCCTTTTGGCACTTATCATTGTCCTTTTGGCATTAGTGTCCTTTTAGCATCAGTGTTCTTTTGGCACTTATCATTGTCCTTTTGGCATTAGTGTCCTTTTGGCATCAGTGTCCTTTTGGCATCAATGTCCTTTTGGCATCAGTGTCCTTTTAGCATCAGTGTCCTTTTGGCACTTATCATTGTCCTTTTGGCATTAGTGTCCTTTTAGCATCAGTGTCCTTTTGGCACTTATCATTGTCCTTTTGGCATTAGTGTCCTTTTAGCATCAGTGTCCTTTTGGCACTTATCATTGTCCTTTTGGCATTAGTGTCCTTTTAGCATCAGTGTCCTTTTGGCACTTATCATTGTCCTTTTGGCATTAGTGTCCTTTTAGCATCAGTGTCCTTTTGGCACTTATCATTGTCCTTTTGGCATTAGTGTCCTTTTAGCATCAGTGTCCTTTTGGCACTTATCATTGTCCTTTTGGCATTAGTGTCCTTTTGGCATCAGTGTCCTTTTGGCACTTATCATTGTCCTTTTGGCATTAGTGTCCTTTTGGCATCAGTGTCCTTTTGGCACTTATCATTGTCCTTTTGGCATTAGTGTCCTTTTGGCATCAGTGTCCTTTTGGCATCAATGTCCTTTTGGCATCAGTGTCCTTTTAGCATCAGTGTCCTTTTGGCACTTATCATTGTCCTTTTGGCATTAGTGTCCTTTTAGCATCAGTGTCCTTTTGGCACTTATCATTGTCCTTTTGGCATTAGTGTCTTTTTAGCATCAGTGTCCTTTTGGCACTTATCATTGTCCTTTTGGCATTAGTGTCCTTTTAGCATCAGTGTCCTTTTGGCACTTATCATTGTCCTTTTGGCATTAGTGTCCTTTTAGCATCAGTGTCCTTTTGGCACTTATCATTGTCCTTTTGGCATTAGTGTCCTTTTGGCATCAGTGTCCTTTTGGCATCAATGTCCTATTGGCATCAGTGTCCTTTTAGCATCAGTGTCCTTTTGGCACTTATCATTGTCCTTTTGGCATTAGTGTCCTTTTAGCATCAGTGTCCTTTTGGCACTTATCATTGTCCTTTTGGCATTAGTGTCCTTTTAGCATCAGTGTCCTTTTGGCACTTATCATTGTCCTTTTGGCATTAGTGTCCTTTTAGCATCAGTGTCCTTTTGGCACTTATCATTGTCCTTTTGGCATTAGTGTCCTTTTAGCATCAGTGTCCTTTTGGCACTTATCATTGTCCTTTTGGCATTAGTGTCCTTTTAGCATCAGTGTCCTTTTGGCACTTATCATTGTCCTTTTGGCATTAGTGTCCTTTTAGCATCAGTGTCCTTTTGGCACTTATCATTGTCCTTTTGGCATTAGTGTCCTTTTAGCATCAGTGTCCTTTTGGCACTTATCATTGTCCTTTTGGCATTAGTGTCCTTTTAGCATCAGTGTCCTTTTGGCACTTATCATTGTCCTTTTGGCATTAGTGTCCTTTTGGCATCAGTGTCCTTTTCGCACTTATCATTGTCCTTTTGGCATTAGTGTCCTTTTGGCATCAGTGTCCTTTTGGCATCAATGTTCTTTTGGCATCAGTGTCCTTTTAGCATCAGTGTCCTTTTGGCACTTATCATTGTCCTTTTGGCATCAGTGTCCTTTTAGCATCAGTGTCCTTTTGGCACTTATCATTGTCCTTTTGGCATTAGTGTCCTTTTAGCATCAGTGTCCTTTTGGCACTTATCATTGTCCTTTTGGCATTAGTGTCCTTTTAGCATCAGTGTCCTTTTGGCACTTATCATTGTCCTTTTGGCATTAGTGTCCTTTTAGCATCAGTGTCCTTTTGGCACTAGTGTCCTTTTAGCATCAGTGTCCTTTTGGCACTTATCATTGTCCTTTTGGCATTAGTGTCCTTTTGGCATCAGTGTCCTTTTGGCATCAATGTCCTTTTGGCATCAGTGTCCTTTTAGCATCAGTGTCCTTTTGGCACTTATCATTGTCCTTTTGGCATTAGTGTCCTTTTAGCATCAGTGTCCTTTTGGCACTTATCATTGTCCTTTTGGCATTAGTGTCCTTTTGGCATCAGTGTCCTTTTGGCATCAATGTCCTTTTGGCATCAGTGTCCTTTTAGCATCAGTGTCCTTTTGGCACTTATCATTGTCCTTTTGGCATTAGTGTCCTTTTGGCATCAGTGTCCTTTTGGCACTTATAGGTTACAAACATAACCCCAGTTATCATTGGCCTTTTGGCATTAGTGTCCTTTTAGCATCAGTGTCCTTTTGGCACTTATCATTGTCCTTTTGGCATTAGTGTCCTTTTGGCATCAGTGTCCTTTTGGCATCAATGTCCTTTTGGCATCAGTGTCCTTTTAGCATCAGTGTCCTTTTGGCACTTATCATTGTCCTTTTGGCATTAGTGTCCTTTTAGCATCAGTGTCCTTTTGGCACTTATCATTGTCCTTTTGGCATTAGTGTCCTTTTAGCATCAGTGTCCTTTTGGCACTTATCATTGTCCTTTTGGCATTAGTGTCCTTTTAGCATCAGTGTCCTTTTGGCACTTATCATTGTCCTTTTGGCATTAGTGTCCTTTTAGCATCAATGTCCTTTTGGCACTTATCATTGTCCTTTTGGCATTAGTGTCCTTTTGGCATCAGTGTCCTTTTGGCATCAATGTCCTTTTGGCATCAGTGTCCTTTTAGCATCAGTGTCCTTTTGGCACTTATCATTGTCCTTTTGGCATTAGTGTCCTTTTAGCATCAGTGTCCTTTTGGCACTTATCATTGTCCTTTTGGCATTAGTGTCCTTTTAGCATCAGTGTCCTTTTGGCACTTATCATTGTCCTTTTGGCATTAGTGTCCTTTTAGCATCAGTGTCCTTTTGGCACTTATCATTGTCCTTTTGGCATTAGTGTCCTTTTAGCATCAGTGTCCTTTTGGCACTTATCATTGTCCTTTTGGCATTAGTGTCCTTTTAGCATCAATGTCCTTTTGGCACTTATCATTGTCCTTTTGGCATTAGTGTCCTTTTGGCATCAGTGTCCTTTTGGCATCAATGTCCTTTTGGCATCAGTGTCCTTTTAGCATCAGTGTCCTTTTGGCACTTATCATTGTCCTTTTGGCATTAGTGTCCTTTTAGCATCAGTGTCCTTTTGGCACTTATCATTGTCCTTTTGGCATTAGTGTCCTTTTAGCATCAGTGTCCTTTTGGCACTTATCATTGTCCTTTTGGCATTAGTGTCCTTTTAGCATCAGTGTCCTTTTGGCACTTATCATTGTCCTTTTGGCATTAGTGTCCTTTTAGCATCAGTGTCCTTTTGGCACTTATCATTGTCCTTTTGGCATTAGTGTCCTTTTAGCATCAGTGTCCTTTTGGCACTTATCATTGTCCTTTTGGCATTAGTGTCCTTTTGGCATCAGTGTCCTTTTGGCATCAATGTCCTTTTGGCATCAGTGTCCTTTTAGCATCAGTGTCCTTTTGGCACTTATCATTGTCCTTTTGGCATTAGTGTCCTTTTAGCATCAGTGTCCTTTTGGCACTTATCATTGTCCTTTTGGCATTAGTGTCCTTTTAGCATCAGTGTCCTTTTGGCACTTATCATTGTCCTTTTGGCATTAGTGTCCTTTTAGCATCAGTGTCCTTTTGGCACTTATCATTGTCCTTTTGGCATTAGTGTCCTTTTGGCATCAGTGTCCTTTTGGCACTTATCATTGTCCTTTTGGCATTAGTGTCCTTTTGGCATCAGTGTCCTTTTGGCACTTATCATTGTCCTTTTGGCATTAGTGTCTTTTTAGTATCAGTGTCCTTTTGGCACTTATCTATGGAAGCGAATACGTGCCATAATTAAAATGAAATTGCAAATTCGAAAATGCAATTGAAATAAGACAAATGCTTTTTAATCTTCAGGAAATTAACGCATTTTTTGAGACAAAAATAAATGTCAAATGCAATAGCATTTGCATTTAATCTACTGGTCTGCTCATTCTATGACAGAATTAAAATGATAAATAAAAGATCATTTGATTTTTAATTTTCCAAAAATGCCCAGCTAAATAGTGGACAATATTAAAAGGAAAATGCAATTTTGAAAATGAAAATGAAATATGAGAAATGCGTTTTAATCTTCAGATAATGAACGCATTTGTTGAGACAAAAATAAATGTAAAATGCAATAGAATTTGCATTTAAACTACAGGTGTGCTTATTCTATGACAGAAATAAAACGATAAATAAAAGATCACCTAGTCGCCCCACCTCATGCTCTCTGGACCCGGTCCCATCCACTCTGTTGCAGTCTATTGCACCTGAACTTCTTCCCTTCTTAACCCACCTTATTAACACCTCTCTGACATCTGGCTACTTTCCCTCTACTTTCAAGACTGCCAGAGTCACCCCCCTCCTGAAGAAACCGACACTTGACCCCTCTGAGATCAAGAACTACAGACCGGTTTCCCTTCTATCCTTCCTATCTAAAACTCTCGAACGTGCTGTCTTTAAACAACTGTCCTCCTATCTCCACCAGAACGACCTCCTGGACTCCAACCAGTCTGGGTTCAAAGTGGGTCACTCGACAGAGACTGCCCTCCTGGCAGTGACGGAGTCGCTCCATGCCGCTAGAGCGAACTCTCTCTCCTCCGTTCTGATACTCCTGGACCTGTCTGCAGCGTTCGACACGGTGAACCATCAGATCCTCCTCTCCACCCTCGAGGGGATGGGTGTCTCAGGCTCTGCACTCTCCCTGTTTGCATCCTACCTGACGGGTCGCTCCTACCAGGTGATGCTGAGAGGGTCTGTGTCAGAACCACACAGGCTCACAACTGGGGTTCCCCAAGGCTCGGTTCTGGGTCCTCTTCTTTTCTCTCTCTACACTACATCTCTGGGTGCTGTCATCCACTCCCATGGCTTTTCCTACCACTGTTATGCCGATGACACCCAGCTAATCCTCTCATTCCCCCCCTCTGATACCCAGGTGGAGACACGCATTGCTGCTTGTCTGGCTGACATCTCGGAGTGGATGTCGACAAACCACCTGAAGCTCAACCTGGACAAGACCGAGCTGATGTTCCTCCCGGGGAAGGGCTGTCCGCACCGAGACATGGCCATCACCATTGATAATGCTGTGGTGACCTCAACTCGGACTGCGAAGAATCTGGGTGTGACCCTGGACGATCAACTGACGTTCTCGGCAAACATCGCATCAGTGACGAGGTCCTGCAGATTCCTGCTCTACAACATCAGGAGGATTCGCCCCTTCCTCACGGAGAAGGCAGCCCAGGTGCTCATCCAGGCTCTCGTCATCTCCCGCCTGGACTACTGCAACTCCCTCCTTGCTGGTGCTCCGGCATCTGCCATCAAACCCCTGGAGCTTGTTCAGAAAGCTGCGGCTCGTCTGGTGTTCAACCGCCCCAAGTTCTCCCACACAACCATCCTTCTCCGCTCTCTACACTGGCTCCCCGTAGCGGCTCGCATCCAGTTCAAAACCCTGGTGCTAGCCTATAGGGCAGTGAAAGGAACAGCTCCTTCCTACCTCCGGGCTATGGTCGATGCCTACACCCCTGCCCGACCACTTCGGTCTGCCACCTCGGGGCGACTGATTGCCTCGTCACTCAAGGGTCCTTCTGGCCGATCCACACGGTCACGACTCTTTTCTGTTCTGGCACCACAGTGGTGGAATGAACTTCCCACTGATGTTAGGACAGCAGAGTCACTGCCCATATTTCGCCGCAGGCTGAAAACTCACCTCTTCAGGAAACACTACCCTTCCTCTCTGCCTGACCTACTTGTTGTTAACTAGTTGTACGAACGCTTGTTTTCTATTGCTGTATTGTTTATTGGATTATTGGATTGTTTATTGGATCTTGTTTAGTCGATTCACTTATTTGTTTTAGCTCATGCTCATTTGATTTAGCTATTTTGTCTCATCTGTTTAAGGAAATAGGTAGCTGATATATTGCACTTTTACCTTAGCGCTAGGTATACTCTTGGTTGCTTGTTTTTGCAGATAATGCACTAAAGACTTCTGGTGATTAGTAGTTTTCGTTCCCTACCTATGTTGAATACACTTATTGTAAGTCGCTTTGGATAAAAGCGTCTGCTAAATGACTGTAATGTAATGTAATGTAATGTAATCATTTGATTTTTAATTTTCCAAAAATGGCCTGCTAAATAATGGACAATATTAAAATGAAAAGTTTATTTTGAAAATGTATATTAAATAAGACTATTGCTTTTTCATCTTAAGCTAATAAATGCATTTTTTGAGACACAAATGAATGTATAATTCAATAGCATTTACATTTCATCTCCAGGTGTGCTCATTCTATGACCGAATGAAAAAGCAAAAGCAAATGACATTGCATTTTCATTTTCGAATCCTACCCTGCGCAGTGGGTGACATAATTCAAATGCCTCCTTGTCTATTGATGGCGCGGGTAAGTGACGTCATTGGACGAATCCTTCAAGCTCTTCTTCTCCAACCGTGACATACCCAACCCGGTACGCTAGGTGGCAGTATTCCACTGCAGGTAGTCTCAGCTATCATCTGCACCCTGGCTTCCCAAGACTGAAGCCCAGGCAGGCAGGCATGAAGTCAGTTACGTCGGGAGCTATGAACCAGCGAAGAGACTCGATGAATGCTATCAAAAAAGAAATGTTTAATGGTATGCACCGTATGCACGCACACTTTATAACTACGCCAGCCTAAAGCAGGTTGCAATCCGCTTTGGAGCAGCAGCAAGAACATCTGTTTACCACCGTACCTTAGGCCTAAGGTAAAAAGCTAACTTTAGCTTTTAGCATCAACGGCAACGCTACGCTAACGCTACACAACAACATTGTTATTAGCATAGTATTTTTTAGCAACAAACTAATATGTATGTTTTGATTGTGATTTGTGTGCTATGGTTCACTCTGTATTGTATTATGTAACGTTATGGAAAGTATATATGATTATTTGGTGCTAGACACCTAGTGGTGGAAAACGTTTTTTACTCAAGTAAAAATATCAACGGCAATGCAGAAATAAGTAAAAGTCCGGAATTCAAGTATTGGCATCAACATGTACTTAATTTCACAAGTTTTCGAATGTTTAAAAATGTTATGAAAATAGCAGATCTACAAGCTCACAATGCATTGTAATGGAGCTTGTAGATCGGCCATTTTCATATGGCCGAAATGTATATAGGGCTGAAGTGGTTAATGTATGTTATGTAATAACAATCCAAATCTACAAAGTAACAAAAATTTCAAATAATTGAAGTGGAGTAAAAGTGCAATATTTGCCTCTGAGGTGTAGTGGAGTAGAAGTAAAAGTATTGGAAATACTCCAGTGAAGTAAAAAATACCTCAAAATTGTACTTTAGTACAGTACTTGAGTAAATGTACTTAGTTACTCAATACCACTGTAGACACCCCCATAAGAGTGGCATATGCCAGGGGTCTTCAACGTTTTTCAGGTCAAGAACCCCTTAGCTGAGAAATAGGTGAAGCAGGGTCCCCCACTACATATTGTATAAATGTGTTGCAAATTAAACTTTTTCATAGATTTCATCGATGGTTTCATAGACTTGTTTGACAGCACTATCATCAGTGTTCATGTTTTTTTGTTTACACATAATCTATTAATATTTTGGATTCATGTCAATGCTTATTTCCAGACATTTAATGACTTGAACCCTCAATACTTGGGTAAACTTGACCTTTGGCTATGTGCTTGGTTTACAATTACGTTGATTTAATCAACCATCAGTAATTCAAACTTTATGGTTTAGTTATTTTAATTGGTTAATCAATGTCATAGCTTTTTAATGCATTAATGATATTTGATATTTATATTTCTAACAGAACTTTGACGTGGGGCAAGGAACATCATCAGGAACGTCACCAGAACCAGGAAGGAACCACGTTGACATTTGTGAAAAGTAAGACATAAATTTCCATTTCCATTCATAAGAATTCTCTCACACATCACATTAACCTAAAACATCACTGGGCACAAGGTTACACGGTTTAGATTTTTCTGCAATATTCCTCTGCTATACCACCACTAACACACGTCAAAAGACCCCATCACTCGTTCCTGTAGGTTCACACTATAACATTCAAAGGATTAGACCCTTCCTCAGCACAGCTCCTTATCCAGCCATCAGTCATATCAAAACTTGACTATTGTAACTCTCTCCTTACAGGCCTGCCGGCATGTGCACTTAAGCCTCTCCAAATGATCCAGAATGCAGCAGCACGCTTGGTCTTCAACCAGCCAAAATGTTCACATGTCACCCCCCTTCTCTACTCCCAGTTACTGCCCGCACAGAGTACTAAACACTGACGTTGGCCAACAAAGCAACCAAAGGTATGGCACCCCCGTATCTTCAAAGCCTGATCCAACCCTACAAGCCCTCCCGCTCTCTCAGATCAGCTAACACAGGGAAGCTGTCAGAACCTTCGCTAAAACATCCGGGCCAACGCTCCACACGTCCAAGACTCTTGTCCCTTCTGGCTCCCAAACTATGGAATGAACTCCCCATTGCAATTAGAACTGCAGACTCACTCCGTAATCTGAAGACTCACCTCTTCAGATTCCACCTCAGCCCGTAGCACTTGCCCTAGCCTTGATGACCTTGCAAGATTATGCAAAGGCTAAAATGTAACTTAGATAGCATGTTATGTAGACAGATGCCAGGTCATTGTTGACCTGGCATCCTATAGTGTGTATAGTTTCAATGTAGGCTGATGATAAGTTCCGGGTTTACGTATGTATTAGTTATTACTAGATTACTATTTCTATACATTTGATGTATTATTGATGTATTATCTTGTGTCCTTGCTTACTAAATCGCTCTGGATTAAGAGCGTCTGCTAAATGCCTAAACTGTAAACCACAATGGAAATAAGATCTCAAGCTTTGTGTTATTTTGACTAATATATAAAAATGATGAGGATGTTAATCAATGTCATAGCTTTTTAATGCATTAGCTATATTTTATATTAATTTTTCTAACAGAACTGTGATGCTGGGGAAAGAACATCATCGGGAACTGCACAGAACCAGGAAATACACCAGGCAGCTCAGAGGGAACATGTTCGGTAGCCCAGCCTTCAACTTCAGGGTCGCTGTCAGACAGAAGAAGGATGCTGGAGAACTCGCAAAGGAACCCTGAGGGTCCCTGAACCCCACTTTGAGAACCACTGCATTACAATGTCATCCAGGCTTTACCTGGATTGTTATAGCCTAGTAACAAGCTCTGTGCTAACTTAAGTCCCAGGTTTCCAGTCCTGCTGCGGTCCATTGTCCCATAGCTTCGTCTGATTGACTCGACAGCAGATTTAAACGGGTAACAATATTGACACCTGTATGTGTGTTAACCGTTCAAATCTGCTGCCGAGCCAATCGAATGATGCTATGGAAAAATGCCACGTTCTGATGTGAGATTATATACCCAGTGAGCCATAGTCGGTATTTAGACGTCTAGTTTTTGTTTAGACCTAATTTCACCCGTCTAGATTCGGTCGTTTTATAGACCGAATCTAGACGATTGAATTTAATCCATTATTCCATAAACTTTGATTAAAAAAAACAACTGTAAGCTGCACAACTGATCTCCAAATATTGGACTAAAATAATTTGATTAGCCATTTATCAATATACAGTATAGTTTAAATGTAGCCTAGATTTAGACGTTTAAATCAAAACCATATATCAACGTCTACATTTAGACCAGTTTTGAACCATGACATTTACTTAATTTTTTTATCATGTTGTTTGAAAACTTTGATTAAAAAAACAACTGAAGCTGCACAACTGATCTCCAAATATTGGACTAAAATAATTTGAATAGCCATTTATCAATATACAGTATAGTTTAAATTTAGCCTAGATTTAGACGTTTAAATCAAAACCATATATCAACGTCTACATTTAGACCCGTTTTAAACCATGACATTTACTTATTTTTTTATTTTTTTAATAGTTCGGCTTGCTTATTTCTCTCATGAGACTTGGCAACGCTAGTTTGACAACAACAGTAAACCGCAGATTGGTTTCGGAGGTTGTTTTTTCTGATTTCTCTGACGAGACATGGCAACATTAGTGGGTCGTTGCAAGCACAATAATAACACAGTGTTCCAGCCAGCGCGGCCACGGCACGGACGACAACACTCAACTAGATACATTTCATGCGAGTTATCACGATTTTCATCACCATGAAGTTTAATTATTTAAATGGCAATACGACTATAGAGGTGAGTGTTCTTTCCTTATTGATTTTAAAACGTTTCTTAAGCCGCTTGCAAGCTTATAACTACTAAAGTTAGCTGCTAGCTGCTGCAGCTAGCTAGCTAAGCTGCTAGTTGCAGCTAACTAAAGCTAGCAGCTAACTTGCAGTCCGTGAAAAACGTCGATTTACAAGCTCAACGCTTTGCATCTGCATCACGGTGTGAGCTTGTACATCCACTACTTTACTGCAATGAGTAAAACCACGGAACATAAATTGTGTATAATCTTTTATTTTGTTCCAATTGGAGTGAACCTTGTTGAATATGGTACAGTGTAATAAATTATTGCTCTTAAACAATTTGCAGGCTAACATGTACCAACATGTTGAAGGTGTCGTGAAAGGTAGGCCTAATATTTAGTTGATTTATCATTTTTAACTATTTTTAATTGGAATAAAGTGACTGTCCATGTATGTATAGATCTCTTCTGTTTAAAGTGACACCAAAACCACCAAATTAATTTCAGGGAATGTGTAGACCACTTCTGTCACTACTTGTGATATCCAATGTTAATGCTATCACCTCTTGTGAGGACTACATGTGAAATATTAGGCCATACAACTGTCTGTTTTGTCAATCTTGTTTCAGGAACACAAATGGCAAAGGGTGATGGAAAGATGTGAGTTTGGCTATATTATGTAACCACGCTGTCATGTCCTGTGGTGGATGTTGTGCCAATGTTTAGATAGTTATACAACTAAACTCTACAGATTGTTTTTAAACTATACACACTGCCCACATAATACCACGTTGACAGCCCCTATCCACACCTCAACACCAGGTCATACTTGCAATAGGCTGTAAACACCACAAAGGTGTTTAAAACAAACATGTTATGTCTCCTTGGTAGTTCAGCAAAATTGTACATTTGAATTAAACTGCTATTATAGTATCCAGGAGCCTCTTGTATCACATATGTTGAGATGTAGCAAATTCCTACAGACTTGGCTCATGCTAATCAGTAACAATCAGAATGGAGCTCTTTATACTTTGTATTGGCCACTTGTACATTCAATTGAATGACATGACTACAAACTTTAATGTCTTATATCCTGTAGAAATGCATGTTTGTAATAATCTCAACACTAGTTAAGAGTCATTCCAGTGTTGTTGGACTCTTTACTCACCTATGACACACTTTAATTTGAATGGAGGAGGTCAACAAGGGAAAGGAAGTTCAAAAAGACATCACCATTATGTCAACAGGGTGATGTTGCAGTAATTGTCAGGGCTAAAAAAATATATTTCATTTTCAAGCTGTACAGTGTACACTCTAGATTACATAACCTATGCTATTGATACTCCCAATCTTAGAATTAATTAATTTGTTTATATGTTCATTGCAGAAGCCATTTAGATTTTGTTTTGGCCAGGCTACGGAGGAACAGTGCTGTTGTGGATCCATTTACAGTGGAGTCAGTACTGCTATATGGGGCTGAGACAAGCTGTGAAATTAATAATGACATTGTTTTCAAACAGATCACAGCAATACACTGCTTGCTCAAGCTGCCCTGAATGGACTGAGGACACAGAGATCACAAGGTATGTGTAGATGGCAAAGTGGAGATATTTGGAGATGACATTGAAAACATTGTTGAATATGTAATTTCATTGTCTTCCACCCCTAATAGTAAATTGTGGCTTCAGTCCGGTGCAAGCAAGAGTCAGGACTACACAATGTAGAATTTGATTTGCTATAGCTGAGCACAATAGTGATGGTGTAATTATGACATGTAATTTACTTTGTTTTCTCCTCAACAGTGTAACAAAGGCGTATGCCAAAGCAGTGCCAGGACTACACAACCACAAGGTACAATTTTATTTGAGTTTTGCAGTGATATAAATGGTGAGTTTGTAAGTGAGATGAGTAACTACCCCCACCAAACAGAATCTTAGCCTTACTCCAAGATGAAATGGAGCAAGGACTACCTACACAAGTTAGATTTTAAGTCTAGGAGTGATCATAACGGTGACTATGTCTAATTTATTTCCTTTACCCCCAACAGTGAATCGAAGCCTTACTCCAGCCCCAATGAAGAAATAACACCACAAGGTAAATTTAAAATTGACTGTAGCAGTGAGCAAAATGGGTTGCAATGGTGCAAGTAAGATGTTTAATTTCCTTTTCTCCCCCCAACAGTAAGTAGCAAGTATGACATGTAATTGCCTTGTCTTTCACCAGCAGGAAATCTTATCAGAACTCCGAGGAGAAACAGTCACAGGATTTCAAAAGGTACCTTTGGATAAACTTTGGAAGTCATCTTACTGTGGCAAAGATTTAATTGGGGAGAGATGATGATGATGTTGAACTTGTAAAACAAGTAATGTTGTTTATTAAGATCTGCACCAGCCAAAGTATAGCCTCACATCCTAAATTACAGGCAGACTGTCACAAGGTTTGTTTATTTCAGTTTCCCATGTCGGAGAAAAGTAAGAATGGAAGTATTATTTATCACTTTCCACTGTGTTAGTGTATTATTTCTGTTTCATATCAACATTATTGTTGGCAGAGTATGCCTATTGACAATTTAGCTTCACGTTTTTTTTTGTTTCAGACTGGTGCCTAGCATGGTGCCGGACAGCAGGAGAGAGCTTTCAAAAGCACTACCTTCTATCTTTCTGTCATCAATGGTAAAAATAACTTTGTCAGTGCTAGCTATTTGTTGATTGCTTATTCATGTTGTACACCGGTGTGTATGAGAGTTATTTGTCATTGTTTTGACTGCAGAAGCCGTTCAGAAGACATTCAGAGAGAACCTGGTCAGACCACTTCAAGCAGGCGCCTGGTAGAAGTGGTGGAGGGGGATACAAGAAGAGGGCAACGCCTTGAAGCAAATCCAATGTTATTATTTGGTCAAAACATTTTGTTAAAACTTGTATTTTCTTGTTGTTTAACGCATTAAGACAGGGAAAGCATCTGTGTCACTTAAGATTTCTTTGGCTATTCAAAAAATAGCAGATATACAAGCTCATAGCGCGGAACTCGGTGCCGCGCTAAGAGCTTGTAGATCTGCTATTTTTTGAAGATTAAAAAAAAGTGTAAATCTTTGAATAAATATATATATATATATACATTTATAACTCAAGTCTAGGCAAAGCAAAGATTTGACGTAAAAACATACATTCAAAGATTTGCAAAAATGTTCAAGATTGTTAAAACAAAAATATAGCAGATCTACTAGCGCCGAGTGCCGTGCTATGAGCTTGTAGATCTGCTATTTTTGAATAGCTCAAGTATAAGATGTGTTAAAGCAGAGGTCTTCAACAGAGGGTCCGGGACCCCTAGGGGGTCCTCAGAGTTACTACAGGGGGTCCGCCAAATCTTTGTGTGATATGATATCTATTACATTAACCACTTGAACCCTAGCATCCTTTTTCTGAAGAGAGCTTTAGCCAAAAATAGCAGATCTACAAGCTCACAACGCCTTGCGCTGCGAGGCGTTGTGAGCTTGTAGATCTGCTATTTTTGGCAAAGAGGTTTGGTGTAGAGGGGGAAAAAAAGATGAATCTACAACACAATGTTATAGATATGGGGGTCCCTGCTTCATCTCTCTCTCAGCTAGGGGGTCCTTGGCCTGAAAACGTTGAAGACCCCTGTGTTAAAGTGTTTAAAATCTAACATGACAGGTCTTAATGGCTTAAAGCATTAAGAGGCGCAGAAATTAAAGAACGATTGTACAAGCTTTGGTATGTTTTTTTTTTTGTTGAAATATGTATTGTGATTGAAATTACAGTTGATTGATTGATTTGATTGAAATTTTTATTAGGCAAAAGAATGTAAAACAACACAGTTACATTTATAATGCTTTTGTCTAAAAGGTCCGGCCAAAAAAGTCCTTGCGGACTTGTTTCCGTTGGGGTCCTTGAGTTAATTTCATAGACATATATAGTAGCAACCAAACAGTTCAAAAATCAACATGAAAATACAGATAATACAGAAAAAGTACCACTATGTACAAAAAAAGCATTTAAAAATATATGTACAAAAAGAAGGGGGGGGGGGAAGCATGGAAAAATAAAAAATTATATACAAAAAAAGCATGAGGAAATACAAAATATGTACAAAATGAGGAGGGGGGGGGGTCGTCTGTCTACAGGGAAACTGGTACTAGCTCCTCTTTCGGCCTCCAGAAAGATGGGTTTTTAGGGCTGTTTTGAATGAGCCCAGCGAACTGCATTTTTTGAGGGATGGGGTTAGACTATTCCATTCCTTGGTGGCTGTGCTATAGAAGGAGAATTTGCCCATGTTTGTTTTATGGGTGGGTGGTACCAGATTGTTGTTTACGCTCCCTCTAGTTTCGTGGCTGTGGGTGTCACTAACTTTTTCGAGGTATTTATACAGATATGCGGGTATAGGGGGCATATCGGGCAAATCTGCATTTACAATTTTGAAGACCAGACCCATTTTTAGTTGTTTAACCCTGTCTTCCACCCTGAGCCAGCCTAGGCTGGCAAAGTGAATGGGAGAGAGGTGGGTCATGGGCCCCAGTCCGAGAAGTAGTCGGATCAGTTTGTTTTGGGAGGTTTGAAGCTTAGTCTGCAGTGACACTGAGGTGTTGGAGTACCAAGAGGAGCTAGCATAGTCAAAAAGGGGCTGAATCAGGGCCCCTGAGAGGGTCCTGAGGGCCTGAGGGTTGACAAAAGAGGAAACTCTGCCCATAAATCTGGTTCTCTGGTTTACTCCTTTGACCACCTTTGTTGCCATGCTTTCACCTGACAGGTATTTGTCCAGAATACATCCCAAATAGGTAATCTCTTCTTTGCTAGTGATGATTGTGTCATCGACTTTGACCTTGAAGTCATTTACCTTCATTTTACTGAGGGAATGTTTTGTCCCAAATAGGATGGATTCAGTTTTCCCAAGGTGTAGAGACAGTTTGTTATCGGTAAGCCAGGTACGGATTTTTGAGAGTTCAGAGCTGAGAGCTTCCTCAACTTGCAACTTGTCCTCACCCGAGATCAGGAGTGCCGAGTCATCAGCGAACAGGAACAGTTTGCAGTTACAGGCAGCATTCATGTCGTTAATGTATAGAAGGAACAGTAACGGCCCTAGAATGCTGCCTTGAGGAACCCCGCAGCTCACCGGGAGGGATGAAGGATAGTTATGTTCAGAGTAGATCAATGTTAACATTAAGAAACATGATTTCATCCAGTGGTACAATAAAGAGTAGCATGACATTAGTGTCACACTGCAACCTATTTAAAAGATCCAGAAAGATAACAACATAATGTTAACAAATTATCAGAACATCATGGGACTACACTACTACCAAGGTAAGCAAAACAGGTCAAATTTGGTCCATCAGGTAGTTTTTGTAGAGAACCTGAATCTGCATTAAAATTGAGGCATTTAAATCCATTAATATAGGTTTCGTGTGAATAATTTGATAGATCTTAAAGGTGTATATTGCCTACAAGTTTAGATGTTATTTAAACATATGATTTAATTATAAGTATCCTTATTAAATAGACGTTTACATGACGTCTAAACAACGTTCATAGTCTATAATAGGGTTTAACCCACTGAGCGTCTATTAGACGTCTAAATAACGTCTAGGCTAAATCCGGTTTATGAGTGGTCTAAAAATGAAAGTTTTTTCGACGTCTAGGCTAAGCCTAGACGTTCTTTCAACGTCATTTGAACGGTTATATATTTATATCTAGACGTCCAAACGACGTTGAAATAACGTCTAGGCTAGGTTTAGACGTTGAAAAAACTTTCAATTCTAGACCACTCATAAACCGGATTTAGCCTAGACGGCTAGGTGACGTTTAGACGTCATTTAAACGTCTAATAGCCCGAAAAATGCTCAGTGGGATAGTGTAGACAATGTGTGTACAATGTTATCTGGAAGAAAGCTTTTACACAAATATATGTGGACTGTCAATACTAATGGTGAAAAAAGGCATTTGTGTATTGTAATGTCATTTTCAACAACCCAAAAAGTACAATGTCTTTGGAATGTAGTAGAGTTAAAGCCATACAAAAAACCAAATGGTATATTATAGTACCGTTTCCAAGATCTGCAGCACAAGTGAGACCCAGAGGTAATTTTCTTATTACTGTACATTAGACTGTTAAGCACTATACATTATGACTTCATGAGACCCAGGTGTGATGGCAGTAGTGATATGACATATCAAGGCTAGATAGTGAAGATGAGGACCACGACAGCAATATGGAAGAGACCTACCAAATCACAGGTTCTTTACAAAGCTACATTGAGAATGCTGAGAAGAATATTGTCGTATATTATGAGGCATAAACTGCAGGTTAGCAGGCTTGTAGTTGTTATAAGAAGTGGAGGAGAAGAGACAGACAGAGACAGACGTCAGGGTTTCCAGGTTCCTTCAGTGGTTTATTCAGCATCAAACAAACAGCATACAGAGGAGCAGCCAGGAGCAGAGCCCCTGTCCACCCCCCAGCCTGACGGCTTGTGAGAGTGTTCCTAAAGTCACATTACAGTTTACTTTTATGCCCTGTATTTCACATTTACATTTAGAACACAGACTGTGGGGTGGGGGAGAGCCCCCACCACCTGTTGATTAACTTCTTTGAACATTAGGTGACATGATTTGCAAGTGCATGGAGGAAGGGAGTGGAGACCTTTTGTCTCCCCAATTGGGAATGCTAATTCCACCCCCACCTGGCTAGGCCCATCAGCCACCTCTGAATAAGCTCTCCTGTGTACAGGCCAAAGTGGACTTGTGATCCCAGTACTGCTAACATATGGTTTTAGATTTGTACATTATGTTATGAGGGTTTTACTTTAGTATCATTTCTTAATATGTTTTAAATTGCACACTGTTCAGATACCACACAACTATTCCCCCCACGGAAGAATTTAACTTCTTCCGCAACCAGGTATATTAAATAGAACAGTTTGCAAGAGAAAACACCAAAAAACAACATCCTGCTACACCCCCCAAGACCAATCAATGGCTGAAACCTAAACAAAGAACATTTAGGAAGAATTAACATCAAACATCACATCAGACAAAACAACTTAGATACAAGCATCAAAATTACATAATGGTCATACAGTGATTTACCTTAAATTTCAAAATAAAATAGACAAACTGCTTCACAAAATCAAGCAAGAATATCAGTATTTAGTAACGGATCGGCTAACATTGGACGCGTGCGTCATGGATCACATGACTTTCGACTGACACCAAAGGCAAAGACTGAAACCATTTAAAAATAAAACAAGCTTAAAATATAAAACAACTCAGAAAACCTTATTCACAGAAAATACATCAATACGGTGCTGAACTTTCTCTTTATACCACTTCTTCAATTCATCATAACCATGTCTCGAAAATAAAAACACCAGTCAAAATGCATTCTCATTCAATAGTGCGCAGGTCTCTGTTTACTTTAAACTCTCACACTAAAGATAACCCTTCCCTCTACCAATGTCCCCCCACGCCGAGTCACCAAACTTGTAACCAAAGATAGAACCTTTCGAGTACTCCTATTAACTACACATGCTAACTACCAACGGAGGTGCCGACATTGAACAGAAGAAAGTGTTTCTTCAATGAAATAGACCAGAGAGTGTAACAACTAAATCCTCACATCACACTTTTACGCACGGCAACAAAAATAACGCTCCGTGGTTCAAATCACTTTATCACTAAAATACAACCTCTTGTCCCGAATGTTCAGTGTTCCATCCAAAAATGCTGCTTTCGTCGCCTCTATTTCAATGTCCACGCACGTCAACAGAATAGCTGAGCGCAGTTCCAGGTGATATCATTGTTCCAGCCAAAAAGATAGCCGCTCTTCTCACCACCTCCCCCCACGGACAACTTCGACAGAAAGTTTTCCGCTCCGCCGTCTCCACAGCCAGGCGCTCCGCAGAGAAGAGTAGTTAGTTGAGTAGCCATCCGAGATCCGGTCACGAGCGGCCGCGCAGTCATCACAACGTCGCCGTCGCAAGGCATTCATCGTAGGTCGCCCTGAAGTCTCCATGGTCTGCTCCGCGGCGGTCCTCCTCGCCGTAGGAAGACATCCACGGACCCGATCCTCCTCACAGGCCCGCATCACGGCCACCTCAAAATACACAGGTTCTTCTCTAAAGCGCCTCCGAAATGGAAAGCAACAATAGCCGCTGGTTCGCCAAATGTCGTATATTATGAGGCATAAACTGCAGGTTAGCAGGCTTGTAGTTGTTATAAGAAGTGGAGGAGAAGAGACAGACAGAGACAGACGTCAGGGTTTCCAGGTTCCTTCAGTGGTTTATTCAGCATCAAACAAACAGCATACAGAGGAGCAGCCAGGAGCAGAGCCCCTGTCCACCCCCCAGCCTGACGGCTTGTGAGAGTGTTCCTAAAGTCACATTACAGTTTACTTTTATGCCCTGTATTTCACATTTACATTTAGAACACAGACTGTGGGGTGGGGGAGAGCCCCCACCACCTGTTGATTAACTTCTTTGAACATTAGGTGACATGATTTGCAAGTGCATGGAGGAAGGGAGTGGAGACCTTTTGTCTCCCCAATTGGGAATGCTAATTCCACCCCCACCTGGCTAGGCCCATCAGCCACCTCTGAATAAGCTCTCCTGTGTACAGGCCAAAGTGGACTTGTGATCCCAGTACTGCTAACATATGGTTTTAGATTTGTACATTATGTTATGAGGGTTTTACTTTAGTATCATTTCTTAATATGTTTTAAATTGCACACTGTTCAGATACCACAATATCCATCAACGTTATTTGTGTAGACTGGGGGCCCATTAAAAACACTACATGTTAACACATTTGGCAATTCATAAATTACCGTTGCTCAGTGATCACAATTAAGAATAATTGTGCTGGCTGCATTTTTTATGATGTCACTTTATAAATACGCCTCTTGATCCTGCACTCATGTCAGTGTTGTAACCACAAGTACCTGGTGTCTGTATTTTGGGGCAAACAGTCAACTAAACTTAATATATTTCATAGACTTGTTTGACAGCACTATCATCTGATGAGTAAATTAATGTTATTTTTTAGTTTGTTGACTTCTCTATTGTTAGATTGATGGTCGTACCATTGGCTCTGTACTTGGTGTTCTCCGTTTTTACCTCTACACCAAAAGTTTTTGCCAAAAATAGCCGTTCTACAAGCTCACAACGCCTTGCAGTGCGAGGCATTGTGAGCTTGTAGATCAGCTATTTTTGGCAAATATTTCCCTCAGAAGAGATACTATGGTTCAAGTGGTTAATGTAAAAAAAAGTTCTAATCAAAAATATTTGGACCCCCCCCCCCCCCCCCCCTGTTGAAGACCTCTACATCATACAAGGGTATGTACAAGCTCACAGGTTTTAAATGCAGCAAAATGATTGTTTCAGTACAATCAGTAATGCTTTTATCATAGCCACAGTGTTTCACATTACATATTTATGTTAACTAGATCTCTATTCTGTATAGGGCTTTTGAGTAACCAGCAAACTGCATTTCCAGTTAAGGATACCAATTTCATGAAAAACAAGTTAAATTATATGAAATTGGCAACCCACCTGAAAACGTAATGTCTGTTTATTAAAGCGCTGTAAAGATGGGGAGACCACTGTTAAAACACTAGCAATGATTACCATCTGAATATATATATATATAAAAAATAAACAACTTTGTTCAAACCAAAAACTATTATTTGTACTTTATTTAAGTGGTTAACTGCTGCACTGTAGCATTGTAGATGTCAAGTGAATCCAATAAGTCAACATTGGGGTTGGGTAATCTGGCAATGTCCTCTGCAGTAAGAGGTCGCTGCAGCTGCACTTCTGGGACTCGAAGTAGTTCTCCAGAACCTCCACGGTCATCGTGGCCATATGGTCCAGTCCAATCAATTCCATAATCTGCCTCCACCTTGTAAGACAATTAGAATGCAAAGTTTATTCAACTTTTGTCGTTTCAGCAGACTGGATACTTAAGTAGCTCTAATATTCGGGCTGTGGCAACTTTTAACTGTTTCAGAATGTTTAGTTGGGCCTTTCTGTGTGCGAGTGCACTCCACTTAACCGGACAACATGTACATTTCTAAAGGGGAATTCCACAAAACATTTGTGTTTTGTGTGCCACTCTATGGCTGGTCAAAGGCATATCTGCAGACATTTAGCATTGGTGGCCTTTCCCTTCAAGTTGAAATGGCATTAAATGTTGTAGGAGTAGCATGACCAATAAACAGTGAAAGCGTATTCAAAGACAACACGGTCGGTTGCCAATATGCCCTTAAGCTGCAATTCAAAATAGTGGTTCCTAAAACAATGTAACAACCAACAGTTGTCATACCTGATCCGAGTCTTCAAGGTTTCTGAATCGTGTCCAAAGTCTGTATGGAGACTGGCTACCTTCTGTTCTCAAGCCGTGATGGTTCCAGGCCTCCATAAAGAAGTCCAGTTGTCTCTGCAGTTGAGGCAGAAAAGTCCAATGGAGTGCAAAAAGATGTGCCTCGTCATCAGGATTCAACATCCCCTCTCTCTCAAGGTTACGGAAGAGAAGATGGAACACATCAAGGACTTGCATGTACACATCCCTCCATAGGCGCTCTATCCTACAATTTTGATAAAAAAAATAAAAGACAAGTGAATAATATTGAGTGACAGTACAAACAATTAAGCACTTTGGTCTGATTCCTTGGCAGTTATGAACGGTAGTCTGGGGTGGTTGGCTGACGTTTAAAATGGTAGGCCTTTAGAATGTTCTGAGTGGAATTTAATGTTCAATTATTGCTTTCTGAGGGAATGAGCACTTGTGGCTTCAGAACATGTCTGGCTGGTCTACCCTAGGAGTCCTTACTTAAAATGTAAAACTAGTATTATGTCTGGTATCAAGTTGATCAAAGCTACATTTTAAAAGTTTGAATGGTATGTCTCGCTTAAACAGTGTAGAAGGATTGTACCCAAAAGTTGTTTTCAAGGAACCACATTTAATTGGAGAACAATAAGCTTTGTCTCATGTGCTCTAAATGAAAATAGAAGCCAGCATAGTTTTCTTAACAACATAAACCTCTATACTTAATAGGGTAATACTTAGTTGACCGGGGTCGGCTATGTGTACTTTTTCCGGTCTTTTTTCCGTCAACTAAATATCTTTTAGCCGAAAAAAAATCAATACAACATTACAAGTTCACAACGAATCTACAATTTTCAGAGAATGTTCCTCCCAGAATAGCGGTGCTAGTGTTCAAGTGGTTAAAACACAGTACTATGAAAAGCATACCGTTGGTTATGGACACTCCTTCCTGTAATGTGCGAGTTCCGGTTCGGACCCCGGTTTTCCACCATGAAATGGGCGACGTCAACGTTCTCACCACCCTTGTCCGAGCGTACACGAGACGGCAAACCAAATGTGTTGACTGCACCAAGGAAACTCTGCAGTACCGTAGAGGCTCGGTTGTTCGTAGCAGCAGACAGAAAAACAATCAAACGACTGAAGCCGTCTATTCCACCATGAACCACAAATCTCCAGCTATTAATAAGAAGGAGAAAAGGACAGAGTACATTACAGATTAGAACTACATTTGACTGACTATTTTCTAATCACAATTACTAGGATATACCAATCTAGTTTATCATTCACAAAGCTTTAAAACAATCTGACTCTCTTAAGGGGGATGACATCCCACACTAAAATGTAAAAGACATTAGAACTTTGAAAAGTATTCATACTAATAGAAAACTGGGTGTTTAACATACTGTAGTGTACTGTAGTGTAGAAAGAAAGGGAGGTTACAATATGCCTACTTTGAAAGAATACTCAGATAATGTAATACATGTATTGAGGCATGTAAAAATACTGGAAGAAAATACCGGATTAATTTATGGTTTCCATCAATGTGCCACATTGCATTAGGTGCTGGAACAGAATATTGCCTGCGTCTCAGAGTGCGGTTGGCTATGGCTCGCAATTCCGTCCCATCTGGGTCCACTCTTCTTAACGAATCGCGCACTCTTGGAACTACGCGGGGGGGAGAAAAGAAATGCTCACCAAACATGACAAACATGCACCAATAAAAGGTGCAGTAAGTAATGTTTTTTCTTAAAGTAAGTGTAGTAAGTGTTACATTTCTCTATATTGTAATCATTGATATAGTATGGAGTGTTTGTTCAGTAAAGGCGGTTTCTCAGTTTCCTTTAGTGAACAGACAATACCTGTTGTGTTATTTCATCCAATGAGGAGAGGGAACTCATACATGTTATAGTATAAACAAGTGAAATTGGAAGTGATGAAACCAAACAATGAGTGGACTAATTGGAACCACAACACTATACAAATGTATGCTTATAAATGAGTTCTCTCTCCTGGTTGGATTAAATTGGTGTCCCACCTGCAAGTGTATTTTATGTTCATTAAAGAGCTGAAGAGACCAGTTACTGAATAAACACTACATCAATGATTACTATAACAAAATAGAACCCCAAGTAATCGAAATATTACTTTATATACTGCATTTGTACACACACACACACACACACACACACACACACACACACACACACTTACTTTGCACTCGCAGGCCTCTGGCACGCAAGAATGCTCCCATCATTCTGTATCCGGTGTTAGGGTGAGCTATATGAATGTCAGCTATAACTTCATCTAGCTCGACGTCACTCATTTCAGAGTATGTGTCAGATACTCTGTAAAAAAAGAATACATACATATCAATACATACATGCATTAATAATACATACATACATGTAGTGTTTATGTTTGTAACAGGTGGTACGCAAGACGTTGAATGATTTTCAATCATTTTTTTCAAACAAAGTCTTGACTGAGACAAAGAGGATAATCCAAGCTGTCCGTACAGGTGCAATATTGGTTATTTTGTCGCCGTTTGATACAATCACATGGGGTGTCAAGAATGGAGGATAATAGATGCAGTGGTGTAAAGTAACTAAGTACATTTACTTAAGTACTGTACTTAAGTAAAATGTTGAGGCATTTGTACTTTACTAGTATTTCCAATTTCCAATACTTTTACTCCACTACATCTCAGAGGCAAATATTGTACTTTTACTCCACTACATTTACTTGAAAACTTTAGTTACTAGTTACTTTTCAGATATAAATTATGATATTATGAAACACACATTAACCACTTTAGCCCTATTTTATACCTAGGCTATTTGAAAATAGCAGATCTACAAGCGTTGTGAGCTTGTAGATCTGCTATTTTCAAATATTTAGTACTTTTACTTTTGGTACTTTAAGTACATTTTGATGCCAATACTTTTGTACTTTAACTCAAGTAAATTTTGAATTTACTTGTAACAGAGTATTTTGATATTGCAGTATTGGTACTTTTACTTAAGTAGAGAATTTGAGTACTTTTTCCACCACTGAATAGATGCATGTAGGATCTAAGTTGCTTGTGGCTACACATACAGTCGAGTAGTAGAATTTACCTCAATCCGTTGGTTTGCATTCTCCGATGGATGGTCCGGAGGCTTACGCCAAACAGCTCTGCTATCTCCTTCACTTTAAACCCTTGCAGTAAATACCTCTCGATCACTTCGAATGGGATGTAAATAGCTGGCCGTCCCCTTTCAATGACCGGAGCAGGCAACACATCAACAAGTTGATCACGGATAGCTAAGAGATTGGAGATAGCTACCTCGTTGATGTTCGTGTCTGTGACGGCAGAATATTCTGCCAAATTCTCTATTATTTGTTCAACTCGGTCATGAGCATTGGATTCAGAAATATTATTCTGTTCCACCAGATGAGCCAACTGCACTAAAGACTGCGCGACTCTTCCAAGGAACGCCATCTTCTCGCTGTCAAGGGTCAATGGGACTTCTTCAGCTGTCTTTATGTATGGGACTGGCACCTCAAAGAGGTACCGTCTCTAAAATATGGTGTCTTCACGGGCATACCGCCACCTACCGTACCGGGGTGGGTATGCCACCTTGCCACCGTTGGAGTGGAAGGATAATAAGATAAATAAAAACAGTCCGGCAGCCAAAGGGCCTTTTTTTTTAATGAAATTTGGTATATAGTATGACATTTGGTATATAGTTTTATATAGCCTAAATACATTCATGAAACCACCTGCTAACCGACTGTCAACATTGAGCAATTTCTTTATTAAAAAAAATACACTACTAGGATTTTTTTGAGTGAATGTAGTTTTAACTTTCTATTATTGAAATGTAATCCATAGGCCTAGTGTATGAAATATGAAATGTTTGCTAAAAATGTAATGTTGGGAAATGTGCATAATTAGAATATTAATAGCCAAAGATGTTCTCTCTAATGTACTAGCACCCATCCCAACAGCTATTTGATGACTATGGGGAAATGAGGATATGCAAGTCCAAAGTACATTTGAAGACAAGGGTTGAGGTGTCTTCGAGGAATGCTCACCAGATCGACTGTACTATTCTGGTTGGCTGTGCAATGGGTTGTCCCATGGCCAGCATCAAGTAAAACAAACCAAGCTCTTGTCAGTGACTATGTGGAGTCTTTCATGCAGTACCTGCAACACAAATTGAGAATTGGAAATGTTTATATTGTGTTTGATAGGTATAGCACTGTGTTCTGCTCGCAAGGCTAGAGGCGTGGGGCTACAGGGTGTTCCAACTGTCCTCCAACTCTCCACTCCCTGCTCACAACCAAGTTCTCAATATCCCAGAGAATAAGAAGCAACTTATTCAGATCATAGTAGAAGTTCTTGTGACTGAAGCCACAATTCCTGGAGGATACCAGAGCAGACTTGTTATAGTGGCCAGGACCCTACCCCCACTGAGATATCAGCAGGTGGCATCACTATATCAAGAGAGGATCTAAAGATCACCCATGAGGAGGCAGATGAAATAGTCGTGGCACAGGCTATGCAGCAACCGAGGAGGGAACGTGTGTTGGAGTTGTTGCTGATGACACCAATGTCTACATCAGGGGTCTTCAACGTTTTCAGGCCAAGGACCCCTTGGCTGAGAGAGAAAGCAGGGACCCGCATTATATATTGTATGAAGTATTTTTTATTTTCATAGATTTCATAGGCAGCTTCATAGACTTGTTTCACAGCACTATCATGTTGGATTCATGTTAATGTGTATTTCCAGACATTTAACCATGCTCTAAAAACAATACTTAGTAAACCTGACCTTTCACTCTGTACTTTCTGTACTTTCACTCTTTTTCCCCCTATACCGAACCACTTTGGCTAAAGTTCTCCTCAGAATATGGATGCTTGGTTGAAGTGGTTAATGTAAAAATCACAAAGATTTGGCAGACCCCCTGTAGTAACTCTGAGGACCCCCTAGGGGTCCCAGACCCCCTGTTGAAGACCTCTGGTCTACATTATGCAGCTTTGTCACTACTACAGCCTATCAATCACTTCACTGCACCATGACATTAATTCTGACACGCTAAGAAAGAGCCCCCATTGACTATGCCTTAAACTCACTGTTCAAGGTGCCAAGTGCAGCATAAGTTTGCTTGGGGATCTGACAGCAGCCATAGAAGCGGTCGTATCCCAATTAACAAAATGCATTTGTACGATGTTACCTCAATGACTGCCCCCAAAATGCAGATCCCACTGAGTATGGGTGAGAGAGGAATAAGGCAAATAAGTCTCTCCAACCAGTCACATTACCATTGACTCAATCTGGGAACCCTGAGCCAATGAGAAGGAAAAACAGCACCCTCTGCTGTTTGTACTATCTCACAGCAGAATCTGTTCTTGAGAGATTACCATTGACTAGATGTCGTATGTAGGAAAAAAGGGGGAGAAAAAGCATGAGTACTACATATGTTTTTTTCTACTACTACCTATATGCTGAATAAAAAATATTTTAAAAAAAACCTGGGAGTAAAACCAAGGCATTTGGTTGCACAGCCAGTCTGGCTCCGTTTTACAAATGTTAAGGGAGATCTGTCTGCAACACTGAGAAAACAAAGCCACTCAGTTCAATATTAATTTCATACTTGGCCTATGTATTACCTTTCAATAATAAAGTTGGTAGAAAACATTTGAGCACAGGAAAATTCAAGTAGTGTGTTTTTGTAATACGGTAACATACATATAACCCCTATACAAAGACATTTGTTCAATGCTGACAGCCGGTGGTTTCATGAATGTAGACATTTGGCCATAAAAGAAAACCATACCAAACTTCATACCCCACCTCAGGCCAGACTAACTTATTTGGCATTCTATCCGAATGAGCATACTTTAATGCATTTTCATGTCACAAATCCCTTTAACACCATTTCTCATATTCAATGTATTGTTTTTACCCTATATACTTCCCAGTGTGCCCAGAAGTCTGTACTAGACACTCCTTTTCTCTACATATCTCTGCCAAAAATAGCAGATCTACAAGCTCACGACATGTCACGATATGCACATTGCGAGCTTGTGGATTGGCTGTTTTTGATAACTACAGACCAGGTTTTTGTGGTTAAGAGGTGCATTTTTAAAAAGGGACATCAAAATTCAGACAGTGCATCTTTTATTTGTTTTTTTTACAAATATACACTCACAGTTTACCACATGTAAAGTGCATGATTGGTAATGTGGCGCAGAATGTAGCCAGTGCCAACACACACATTTTTTGTAAACAACAATTGCAGTGCAATTTAATTAACCGTAACCTAAGTCAGTGCAAACAGGTACGCAGGTACAAAGTGCAAACATTTTATAAAACCTAGGAAGGAACTTTTCCGAGGTCCAACCAGCTCCTTGGAGCCGACCCCACAGAATCCAAAGTGGACATGAGCTTCACCGCGACCAACGGTCAGCTGCCTCGGCCTTCCTCTACCTCTCCTCCCTCCCCACCCACTCGAGTTCTTTCCATGAGAATGATAGGAACAATGCCCTAGAGATCCACCCCACACTTTTTTTTTTTTTTTTTCCCCTTCCTTTTTTTTTTCAGACCATGCCAAACCAAAACTTGGTGCTTTCCACAGATGCCATCAAGTTTTTGGTGAACTCCTGGTAAGTGCAGGTGTTCAACGGCAGTCTGAGTGTAGTGGAGCAGGTTGAGGCCTTCGGCAATTCCGCTTTTGGGTCCACTTCGACGTAGAGGTAATCGCCTTGCTGGGGCAAGACAGTCCATGCTGTCCAAAACTCCAGCAGCTTTCTAAGGTCATCAGAAGAGCCTACAGAAACATGGTCATATTTCAGAAGTGGACTTTTAAAACCATTAGTGTATCACAAAACATGCATAAGTTTAGGTTTGCATTCATATTCTCCTCACCAGTCTCGATGTAGGTACGCAAAAAGCCTGTGACCCGGCACGTCTCCTCCACATTGCCATCCTCGTCGTCACTATCTGTCATTGGCCAGATAATCCGCTTCAACACCATCTAGAGAATAAAACATTTGAGAATAAAAGTAATGTAATTTGTTTAGAGAAGGGGGGGGAGCAGAAAGGGCAACTTTTATCATGCTAAAACGTTTAAAAAAGCCTTGATATGTCATACACAGCTGATGTTGACACCATCACACCTGGGTCACATGAAGTCTGAGATCCACATTGGAGCCACGCCGTTCCAATGTAGATCTCAGCGATATCCATATGATTGGATTTTTTAAGAATAATGTATAGTCAAATGTACAGTAATGAGAAAATTACCTCTGGGTATATCACTTTTGAGGCTGCTCTTGGAAAGAGGACCTCGGCCAGGGCGGGGCGCTCCTTTACCATCTCAAGTACTCCTGTGTCCTTCAGCCCCTTACGGAGTTGTTTGACCTGGGTTTTACGCCGTTCAATTACCTGGAGAAGTCAAGCAATTAAATTAGCCATTAGCTCTAAAATTAAACTATTTAGATTACAGTATCTAATCTCCATGTAATGCAAGTCCATGTTTTCAGCTTTTTTCAATGCAGAAAAATCCTTCACTGGACTAGAGACAGCCTCAGTGAAGATTGATGGGCGAGGGACAGGAGATGTTAGAATATTACATAAAGCTCCAGTGATGTCCTACCATCAGTGATGGACAAAGTATATACTCCGAAGTACATTTTCTTGTTAATATCAATGCATTGCTGTACAGCCCCAAAAAGCAATTGTGAGCTTGTAGATCAGCTATTTACCAATTCAAATGGAGTAATTCATAATGTTTTTGTAAGTTCGGGGCTCAGGAGTCGCTTCCTACAAATGTAGTAGAGTCAAGAGTGTGACATTTCTATTTGAAATGTAGCAGAGTGAAACAAAAAAAAGGAAAGTACAGAACTCAAGTAATGTAAAATTCAAGCCCAGATCCATTCACACGTACCGCATACTGCAGGATGTTGACTGCCAACCACCTCCTGTTCTCATTGTTGACGGCTGGGAAATACCATGCCACGCCGAGGCTGTCTACTTGGGACTTTTCCTCGGGGGTCAAATCCCTCTGACTCTCAAGCTGCAATTTAAAGAGCATAGTTGTATAACAGTTGTATTTTCTTGTACATCACAGTAAGTAAAAAAGTTAGCATAGTTTTAAATCATAAGAATCCTAGAGTTCTATTTCAATCATTTAAACATATGAAGTGTTTTGATTATTATTTTTACAGGAAGAATAACTTACTAGAGACACCACCTCCACAACATCTGTGTCAGGGCAGTCACAGAGATCCAAGGCATGGAAATTGTCTTTATCACCTTTAAAGACAGGGCAACAGAAATTGTAAATAAATCTGTAAATGCTAGAAATTCAGCAATTGAGCACAAACGGCACCTGTTTGTTATAATTTGGCAGTCTCATAAATAAATATTTATAAAATATTGGAAATCTGTGTTTTAATGGCCAACTCTGCCCCACCCTCTCAATTCCCATACTCAAGGATGCGATGTTAGCAATGGAAGAAGTCTTACTTACTCAAGCCCCATGTAAAAAGGGTTCAAGACTAAGCATTGAAAAAGTAGCTGGTTTTGAATGCAACACATTTACAATGTACACATGTAGGCCAATATTGTACACCAAGAAACTATGCACAGCTAGCAACTTCCTCCACTCGTGATGTCAATACTCCTTTTCCTGTACAGCTGCCCTATCAGTACGCTCATTTTTAATCATTTCCATATAATATGGGGAAAGTCATAGCTATGTCTATATATGAACTAGTATGTAAATATCTGAAGTGCTGTACCTTGGATGATCTGCAAAACTACTGGACTCAGGCCAGTGAAAGTAGGACCGCCATGCAGGAAGGAGTGCCCAAAGATGCGCCCAGCCACCCTGAAGAGGTCTCCTTCTTCAAGGACGCGAGATGTAGAAGGGATCTTGTGATCCTCTGCCCCGTTGAAAAGCCACGTTCCGCCTGTGTTGTCTAGGATTGATGGGAAAAGGGGGGACTGGGGTGATTCTTTCCTAAAATAATGTTAGCAAGTGTTGCTATAGAGTTCAAATTAGGTAATTTACATAATACATTTTGAAAACTCACCAAGATTCAGCTCGAAGCCGGTTTCTACTTTCTCCATCACTGTCTGAAAGAACTGTTTTTTTAGGCCATCACCAAACGCTGCTTCACCTGAAATAGAAAACATAATGGGTATTGATCCAGATTAAAGCAATGTGTATGATATCAGGGTGAAATGAATTTTAGTTCATACAATTTAAAAGGTCCCATATACACACGTTCAGAGGTGTCAGACAATCACACTCCTCTGTACGAGTGTCTCGTTGATTGTCTGTGACCTGTGTGTGGCTAATCACACCAACCAGACCAGGACATGATTCTGTGTTCACAGAATCATGTCCTGGTCGGGTCAGTGTGATTGCACAGCTGAAGCCAAAAATGAAAGACACTCTGACCTACTTACAGTGGAAAGCATTCAATGATATACCTACCATCCATTACAAGCGCAAATGGGCTTGCCCAGTCAATCCCTGGCCTTTTATAGAATGAGAGAATTTCCCGTTCTCTCTCCTCCTCACTGGACCTAATGTCCAGGCGTACCACCAACTCCCTGTTCCGTTGGGCCCCGTGGACTAAGTGCCTGCGGAAGAGGTATGCTGCCTTAAAGAGGTTTGGCTCAGTCTTCCACTCTGAAAAAAAGAGCCAATAAATAAGATCAAATACTTCTGTTAGCTTAAGCTTTTAACTTTTGCAAGACTGGAATTAAAATGTTATACATAGCACCCATTTATTTGCATAGCATATGTAGTCATGAACAAAAAAAAAGTGACATCTTCAAAGACACTTTAACTTTCTACTTGATGAGCTAACTTGGGTACCTTCATATCCTGAAGGCTGCTTTTCCCATGACATCGCTGAACGCTGGGTTCCTGCTGAGCTCCCCTCTGCCTCTGAAGTACCTGATGAACTCCCCTCTGCAGTTCCAGGTTGTATGGGCAAATACCTTAAAAATAAAAGAAATTACTGACTGTAATGTCAAAATAGGCCTATTTAAGTGAGCTTGTAGATCTGCCATTTCCACCACTTGGAAAAAGTTGTTCTACATGGAAACAATTGATGATATTCAAAATTTGTGATTAGGCAATTATGATATTATGTTACATTAGTGAGAGGCCTACCCTGAAGTTGAAGCCTGGTCTGGTCCTGTTGAAGCCGTTCCTGGTCCTGTTCCAGACGACGTTCCTTCCCCCGCATCAAAGTTGGATTTCCTTGGCATGTTAGAAATAGGAAAATATAGTTAATGCATTAAAAAGCAAAGCCATTGATTAACATCCCTCATCATTTTTATATATCTGTCAAAATAAGGCTTGTTGAGATCTTATTTCCATTGTGTGTTATGGCGGTGTAGCAGTGGATTATTGCAGAAAAATCGAAACATTAATTTAATAAAATGTCCAAGGCATCACCTGTCCTACAGTACCACAACATCATGTGTAACCTTGTGCGCAGTGATGTTTTAGGTTAATGTGATGTGAGACAATTTTTATAAATGGAAATTGCATATTAAGTCTTACTTTTCACAAATATCGACATGGTCCTCCATTTGGGACATCTCGATGATCTCTGCACAGTAGACGCACTCAACAAAGGGGCCACTTCCCTGTTGAGTCATTGGCTGATCGGGATGACTCTAGTAAAAGACCACAAATATGTTAATACACAGAAATTAACCGCAGTTTTCCCCTAGGTTTTACCTGAATTAATGTCACATGACTACATCTAGCAATACATTTCCTTGACAAAACTACATCTTAAGGGAAATTTCAGAGATTTTGAACCTAAAATTCCACTTTTTTGTTGTGAGATATACATATAGTGTAGGAGGAAATGCCATCTTATCTTCTGTGTATTTAGACATGAAATATGATGGAAGTGTATGCCTAATGACACCAAACACATCGTTTTGGGTTTACATTCCGTACATATTTAGGTTAAAACATTTGAAGTTTTCCTTTAACCACAAAGTTACCTCAAGGTCAATGTCCTTTTGTAGAGGCCTTATGTAGAGTACAGCTGCACCGACACCAAGCTCTTGGCGACACAGGTACACCGGTGTATATCCCTCCTGTGGACAGGGTATCAGATCCAAGGCCTTGGACCTCGTTGAACCTCGGCTCCGCAACAGCACAAAACCCCCACATTCCTTCAGTTGTGGGAAGTTGTGTTGAAGAGTGTCAGAGAACTCAGAAGAATGGCACTGTTTGTCTAAGGGAGTAAAAAAAATAAACACATCATGACTACACATTTTCACATCCCATAGGTATCAAGAGTTGATTCTCTGCCAGAAGCCCCCTCCCCCCGTTTATGGCATGCTTAGGGCAGTGGTTTTCAAAGTGGGTTCACAAGACCACCATGGGTCCTTGATGGCATTCCAGGGGTCCCCAGCAAAATGGATACAAGTTTAAACCATTATTTTTGGCTATATAGTCAAGTTGAGCTTGTAACATGTTCACAAATCATCCCTATGGTGGTGTCTGGCACAAAATCAATTGCATATAAATGTGTGAGTCCTTAACAAATATTTGAGAATCAAGGTTTCAGGGGGCTCAAATACTATTAGATTTTGGATTATTTGCAGTAGATTTTGTGTTTCTCATTAATGAGCTCAACATTACAATGCATTTATAATTTAGCAGACGTTCTTATACAGAGCAACTTACAATAAGCAAGGTAAACGGATACATTCATTTGCTCTGTAGCAGTGGGATTAGTTTAGACACAAAATAGTTTGACCAACCTGGGAACGTTATTTTCTTCTCTCCCAACCCTGCATTTTGCAGATCTTGTCTGACTGAACGAGAAGTAGGGACCTCACAGTCCTTCCTACCGGCCAGGCAGAAGAAGATATGTGTATATGTGAGCTTCTTCACTTTTTTGGGCACCGTGGCTGGTGGGATCATAGATGATCTACGCAATCCTCTGGCGGGACTCGCGTAAGGGGTAAACATCGCCCTCACCTCAGCTGGTGGTGATATGAACAAAAAGAAAAAAGGATAAAAGGTTAAGTGGCAATAACACAAACTATACACCGATATATTATAACCGTGGTTGCAGCAAGCAAGTGAATATTGATAAAGACCAGCTCTGCAAGCAAGCTGGTGAAACACAACCAAAATATACATATTTGTTTGTAGCATGGAAGCTAAAAGCTAACCCCTTACCGTGAGCTATGGTGCCGCGGCTGTGGCGGTCTGGAGCGGTCGGTCCACTGCTGATATTGGGTGAAGGTGGTGCTACTGCTGGCGGTGGTGTTGTGTCCACAGAATTGTGCCTATCCTGCTCCTCCAAAGCATCGGCGGCCTCCCTTAGCATCTGGTACATTGGCTTCGCCATTTTGTTGATCCTGTGTCTGCTTGCGAATGCGTTCCCCTCAGTGTCCTTGGCCGCTTCTGTTTACTTCTGCTTCTGCGCGCCTTTTTCTTTTAACCCAGCTGTGGATCCCGCGTAATTTTAGCCTACACCAGTCAGATACGGCGCTGACACCAGTGTCATTCCCAGCACCGCCCTACCTGCTTGCAATTGGCTGGATGCGGGAAGAGGACCGCCCCTATGCACCAAAAATGGTCTCCCTGCACCGGAAGAGCACTTTACGAAAATTCTTGTGGACACCTCTGGTACTGACAGCTTAGACGTGAAAGAGTGAGAGGGGTAGTTTACCAGAGTATATCAAATTTTAAATTATTCTGCTCCACTACAAAACATTTTCAAACTGTCATTAACCACTGTGCAGGTGTGATATTATACTTAATAGGGAGGCTGGCACCCTTCTGCAGTGCTGGGAAAAGTACTCAAATGTTTTACTTAAGTAAAAGTATCAATACTGCAATGTAGAAATACTATGAAGTAAAAGTCCTGAATTCAAAATGTACTTGAGTAAAAGTACAAAAGTATTGGTATCCAAATATACTTAAAGTACAAAAGTAGAAAGTACTCATTATGCAGAATGTCCCATTCACAAGATTTCGAATGTGTATAAAATATATTAAAATCTTTTGAAAAAAGTATATCTACAAGCGCATCGCAACACATTGTAAGCTTGTAGATGGGCTATTTTCAAAGGGCCGAAATGTATATGGTTGAAGTGGTTAATGTATGTTTTGTAATAATAATCAAAAACAAAAAACTAACTAGTAATTAAAGTTTTCAAATAAATGTAGTGGAGTAAAAGTATAATATTTGCCTCTGAGATGTAGTGGAGTAGAAGTAAAATTATTGAAAATGAAAAATTCTCCAGTAAAGTACAAATACCTCAAAATTGTACTTAAGTGCAGTACTTCAGTAAATGTACTTATTTACTTTCCACAACTGCCCATCTGACACATTACCTGTGTGTTGGTTATTGATGGTCAGTCCCATCATGCTACATACAATGAACATACATACAGTTTGTACATTACTTAGATACCCTACCTACCTACCTACCTACCTACCTACCTTCCTACCTACCTCCCTATCTACACGCTCACACGTTACACACACACACACACACACACACACACACACACACACACACACACGCACGCACGCACGCACACGCACACACACGCATCTTTATTTGTGTTCACATTTAACCAAAAGATTCTTGAACACAAACAGTAGTAGATGCACAAACTTGGGAAACTCAACAATAAGTGTTTGCCTTAGCTCTCAGCTTGGGCATTTCTGCAATCTGCAGGCCTCTCACAACAAATGTATGGAGTATGGACATTACCAGGCTTCCAAATATGAACACAAGCAGTTCACATGTGTAACCAAGCTGTATAATAGCATCCTTAAGACGTTGGTAGGCCTACTTTAGCAGCTTGGTAAGGATTTCCCGAATGTACAACCCATTTCCAAAAGGGTCACTTCTCTACTGTTCCCATCAACAACAACATCTGCTGTATTAGCTGTAACATCTGAAAAGGCATCATTTTCATATTGCACAGTTTGAACATGGCAGTTGAGACACAAGAGTGCTTATACATTTTGACACATGATGAAACATATGAACTTACATGTCCTTAACTAATAGATCCACAATCCTGTTGCAATATACATTCCCTTATATACATACAGTAGCAGCCATTCAGAATATGTGACAGAGTTTAAGTAACTGGATTATGGTCATGGTGCAGACAATGAGGAGGAAACATAATAGGGTACCACAGAGAAAGATTGAGTGTGGTTCGAAGGATCTGTAATCTGGCTTTGACTTTAACGATGACTATATCCTCATCAACTGCATAATCTTTGAATAGTGTATGAGACACGGTGTGATCTCCAGAAGGAAGGCAAGTTAGCTTTCCTTGTAGTTTTAAACCAGTCCAGTGTTGTTTTTGCTGTTGTAACATTACAAGATACCTCTGTGCATTAGCTGGTGATAAATGGTGTTCGGTATCACTTGCAATAGCCCTTACTGAGATCAAACAGTTGGTAATAATGTCCTCCTCAGAGACATCTACAGTGACCGAGTCAGGTCGTACACAGTGCAGGGATAATCCTGTTCTCACACAAAGGTCATTGAGGTCAGGCCAATCTAACAGAACCCACTAGCATGTGTGTCCATTCTAAGCTTAGGTTTTCTTCTGAACCCCAGGAAAGTTTCCAGGGGCACTTTACGCCGCTTCATATCTATAAACAGAGAAGATCTTGCAAGTTCCCTGACAGTTTTGTCATCACTGTTCAGCATGCTCATCAAGTGAGCCAGCGTTGTCCACTCCACGAAACCACGAAACCAAACCCACCCCCGTTTGGACTGGAAAATAATGTCTCTGGTGGTGTGGGTGTTAAATCCAAACCACTTCCTCACAAAATAAACTATTTTGTCATTTAGTTCACTAAGTGGTTCATATTCATATTAAGCTTCATATTGAGAGCTGCCAGCTGACAACATGTTTTACCCTTTTTCACTAATTATGTAAGCAATGTTTGAGGTCATGAAATATAATGTAATAGTATTACTGGCATTCTAGGTGAACGTTGGAGAAGAGGTGTTGAATTCTAGACAGGGCCACCTGCCTAATAGCCTCCAACTGCATCGTGGAGTCCAAGGACCTCACTGGAAACACTTTTTTGAACGGACCTTTTAGACAAAGTATTTTAAATTTAATTGTGCTGTTTTACATTTTTGCCTAATAAAATATTCAATCAATCAGCAGTGCCAAGTATTGATCAGATTCAGACTAGCTGTAAACTCAGTTGTGATGTAATCAACCTGTTCTTTCCATTCCCCTGCAATATTAAATGTATGACCTAGGTAGGTGTATGTCTCATGTAGGTCATACACACAAATAAGTTCTGAGTTGATGGTAAACTCAGGGCTTTTGTCAGCCGTAGATTTATACCAGCGGTTGCACCACTAGGTCTCTGGTAAAGAACAGCACATTTAGAGTGTTTTGCCTCTAGACTGGATCAGTCTAGAAATGAGTTCTAGAGAGCATGTTCCTTTGCCAATGGCAGTGAATGTAAATGGTCTATAAGTATGTATTATTTGCTACCTGAGATCCTCGGGCAGGGCCTTACTGATGGTTCGAAGTCTTGGCTCATCACTAACAGGGACCAGGTTTTATCTTTTTGCAACTACATATCTCTGTGAGAACATTTTTTTCCACACTGACATACCTGAAGAACTCAGGACTAGGTTTTAGCCAGAAAATGACATCAGACTGTACTCTAATAGCCAAGAATATCAAAACTGTGACACAGGGAGAAAAGAAAGTATTTATCTTAACCTACAGTCCCCAGGTTGATTCTTAGTCAGGATAGTGTAGGTCCAAGAGGTGAGTAAGAGAGACATAACAATGCAGATAGCACAACAAATATTTAGTATTATTAATTTTTTCACAAAATCAATTGCATATAAATGTGAGTCCTTGACAAATATTTGAGAATCAAGAGGTTTCAGAGGGCTCAAATACTATTAGATTTTGGATTATTTGCAGTATATTTTGTGTTTCTCATTAATGAGCTCAACATTACAATGCATTTATAATTTAGCAGACGTTCTTATACAGAGCAACTTACAATAAGCAAGGTCAACGGATACATTCATTTGATCTGTAGCAGTGGGATTAGTTTAGACACAAAATAGTTTGACCAACCTGGGAACGTTATTTTCTTCTCTCCCAACCCTGCATTTTGCAGAGCTTGTCTGACTTTATGACTACATCTAGCATTACATTTCCTTGACAAAACTACATCAGCTTAAATGTGTATATCCTGAAACTACAGTAAATCTTTGGTAAACATCAATGCAACTATTTTTCAAGGCACAGCATAGTGCAACATGTTAAGTTCAGTCTAGCTGTAAACATTCACAAAACGGGTGTGGTAACATTAACTCCAAACATTTTAAAAGTAAATATAAAACTATGTGCAGTAGTATGCTTGCATGGTAAAACACATCAACTTTTTATAAAGCTATGGATGGCAACAATGCTAGCCTGCACTGTAAAATGCATTACAACAAAGCAGTTCATTTTTAAGCATGTGTTGGACCATGAATCTGTGCCTTCCACATTTGACAGAACATCTATACTGGACCTTTAAAGCATCACAGAATAACATGCATATTTATGAAGGTTTGCATTGCAATATGTACCAGGACATTGCACAAATTGTGATCACTTATTCTTAAATTGTGATCACTGAGCAACGGTAATTTATGAATTGAACCTTTGAACTTATTTAAGAAATGCCAAATTAGTTAACATGTAGTGTTTTTTTATGTTGCTTGTTTTTAAAGGGGCCCCAGTCTACACAATTGATATGTCATATCACTACTGCCATCACACCTGGGTCTCATGAAGTCATAATGTATAGTGCTTAACAGTCTAATGTACAGTAATAAGAAAATTACCTCTGGGTCTCACTTGTGCTGCAGATCTTGGAAATGGTACTATAATATACTATTTTGGGGGTTTTATGGCTTTAACTTTACTACATTTCAAAGACAAATATTGTACTGTTTTTGTTGTTGAAAATGACACATTTCAACACACATAACAACACACAAATGCCCTTTTTTCACCATTAGTATTGACAGTCCACATATAGTTGTGTAAAAGCTTTCTTCCAAATAACATTGTGGTTAAGGGAAACCTCAGATTTTGGGACCTAAATCTGTACGGAATGTACACCTAATTATGCAAATGTTTCATGTCATTGGGCATACACTTCCATATTGTGTGTTGAATTACACAAGATATAGCATTTCCTCCTACACTATATAATCTCACATCAGAACGTGGCATTTTTCCATAGCATCATTCGATTGGCTCGGCAGCAGATTTTTGAACGGTTAACACACATACAGGTGTCAATATTGTTACCCGTTTAAATCTGCTGTCAAGTCAATCAGACGAAGCTATGGGACAATGGACCGCAGCAGGAAATGGATGCTACCTACTGGAAACCTGGGACTTAAGTTAGCACAGAGCCTGTTACTAGGCTATAACAATCCAGTTAAAGCCTGGATGACATTGTAATGCAGTGGTTCTCAAAGTGGGGTTCAGGGACCCTCAGGGTTCCTTTGCGAGTTCTCCAGCATCCTTCTTCTGTCTGACAGCGACCCTGAAGTTGAAGGCTGGGCTACCGAAGATGTTCCCTCTGAACTGCCTGGTGTATTTCCTGGTTCTGTGCAGTTCCCGATGACGTTCTTTCCCCATCATCACAGTTCTGTTAGAAAAATAAATATAAAATATAGCTAATCCATTAAAAAGCTTGGACATTGATTAACATCCTCATCATTTTTATATATCTGTCAAAATAACACAAAGCTTGAGATCTTATTTCCATTGTGGTTTACAGTTTAGGCATTTAGCAGACGCTCTTAATCCAGAGCGATTTAGTAAGCAAGGACACAAGATAATACATCAATAATACATCAAATGCAGCCTACATTGAAACTATACACACTATAGGATGCCAGGTCAACAATGACCTGGCATCTGTCTACATAACATGCTATCTAAGTTACATTTTAGCCTTTGCATAATCTTGCAAGGTCATCAAGGCTAGGGCAAGTGCTACGGGCTGAGGTGGAATCTGAAGAGGTGAGTCTTCAGATTACGGAGTGAGTCTGCAGTTCTAATTGCAATGGGGAGTTCATTCCATAGTTTGGGAGCCAGAAGGGAGAAGAGTCTTGGACGTGTGGAGCGTTGGCCCGGATGTTTTAGCGAAGGTTCTGAAAGCTTCCCTGTGTTAGCTGATCTGAGAGAGCGGGAGGGCTTGTAGGGTTGGATCAGGCTTTGAAGATACGGTGGTGCCATACCTTTGGTTGCTTTGTTGGCCAACGTCAGTGTTTTGTACTCTGTGCGGGCAGTAACTGGGAGCCAATGGAGGGAGAGGAGAAGGGGGGTGACATGTGAACATTTTGGCTGGTTGAAGACCAAGCGTGCTGCTGCATTCTGGATCATTTGGAGAGGCTTAAGTGCACATGCCGGGAGGCCTGTAAGGAGAGAGTTACAATAGTCAGGTTTTGATATGACTGATGGCTGGATAAGGAGCTGTGCTGAGGAAGGGTCTAATCCTTTGAATGTTATAGTGTGAACCTACAGGAACGAGTGATGGGGTCTTTTGACGTGTGTTAGTGGTGGTATAGCAGAGGAATATTGCAGAAAAATCTAGAATGTGTAACCTTGTGCCCAGTGATGTTTTAGGTTAATGTGATGTGTGAGAGAATTCTTATGAATGGAAATGGAAATTTATGTCTTACTTTTCACAAATGTCAACGTGGTTCCTTCCTGGTTCTGGTGACGTTCCTGATGATGTTCCTTGCCCCACGTCAAAGTTCTGTTAGAAATATAAATATCAAATATCATTAATGCATTAAAAAGCTATGACATTGATTAACCAATTAAAATAACTAAACCATAAAGTTTGAATTACTGATGGTTGATTAAATCAACGTAATTGTAAACCAAGCACATAGCCAAAGGTCAAGTTTACCAAGTATTGAGGGTTCAAGTCATTAAATGTCTGGAAATAAGCATTGACATGAATCCAAAATATTAATAGATTATGTGTAAACAAAAAAACATGAACACTGATGATAGTGCTGTCAAATAAGTCTATGAAACCATCGATGAAATCTATGAAAAAGTTTAATTTGCAACACATTTATACAATATGTAGTGGGGGACCCTGCTTCACCTATTTCTCAGCTAAGGGGTTCTTGACCTGAAAAACGTTGAAGACCCCTGGCATATGCCACTCTTATGGGGGTGTCTACAGTGGTATTGAGTAACTAAGTACATTTACTCAAGTACTGTACTAAAGTACAATTTTGAGGTATTTTTTACTTCACTGGAGTATTTCCAATACTTTTACTTCTACTCCACTACACCTCAGAGGCAAATATTGCACTTTTACTCCACTTCAATTATTTGAAATTTTTGTTACTTTGTAGATTTGGATTGTTATTACATAACATACATTAACCACTTCAGCCCTATATACATTTCGGCCATATGAAAATGGCCGATCTACAAGCTCCATTACAATGCATTGTGAGCTTGTAGATCTGCTATTTTCATAACATTTTTAAACATTCGAAAACTTGTGAAATTAAGTACATGTTGATGCCAATACTTGAATTCCGGACTTTTACTTATTTCTGCATTGCCGTTGATATTTTTACTTGAGTAAAAAACGTTTTCCACCACTAGGTGTCTAGCACCAAATAATCATATATACTTTCCATAACGTTACATAATACAATACAGAGTGAACCATAGCACACAAATCACAATCAAAACATACATATTAGTTTGTTGCTAAAAAATACTATGCTAATAACAATGTTGTTGTGTAGCGTTAGCGTAGCGTTGCCGTTGATGCTAAAAGCTAAAGTTAGCTTTTTACCTTAGGCCTAAGGTACGGTGGTAAACAGATGTTCTTGCTGCTGCTCCAAAGCGGATTGCAACCTGCTTTAGGCTGGCGTAGTTATAAAGTGTGCGTGCATACGGTGCATACCATTAAACATTTCTTTTTTGATAGCATTCATCGAGTCTCTTCGCTGGTTCATAGCTCCCGACGTAACTGACTTCATGCCTGCCTGCCTGGGCTTCAGTCTTGGGAAGCCAGGGTGCAGATGATAGCTGAGACTACCTGCAGTGGAATACTGCCACCTAGCGTACCGGGTTGGGTATGTCACGGTTGGAGGAGAAGAGCTTGAAGGATTCGTCCAATGACGTCACTTACCCGCGCCATCAATAGACAAGGAGGCATTTGAATTCTGTCACCCACTGCGCAGGGTAGGATTCGAAAATGAAAATGCAATGTCATTTGCTTTTGCTTTTTCATTCGGTCATAGAATGAGCACACCTGGAGATGAAATGTAAATGCTATTGAATTATACATTCATTTGTGTCTCAAAAAATGCATTTATTAGCTTAAGATGAAAAAGCAATAGCCTTATTTAATATACATTTTCAAAATAAACCTTTCATTTTAATATTGTCCATTATTTAGCAGGCCATTTTTGGAAAATTAAAAATCAAATGATCTTTTATTTATCGTTTTATTTCTGTCATAGAATAAGCACACCTGTAGTTTAAATGCAAATGCTATTGCATTTTACATTTATTTTTGTCTCAACAAATGCGTTCATTATCTGAAGATTAAAACGCATTTCTCATATTTCATTTTCATTTTCAAAATTGCATTTTCCTTTTAATATTGTCCACTATTTAGCTGGGCATTTTTGGAAAATAAAAAATCAAATGATCTTTTATTTATCATTTTAATTCTGTCATAGAATGAGCAGACCTGTAGTTTAAATGCAAATGCTATTGCATTTTACATTTATTTTTGTCTCAAAAAATGCGTTAATTTCCTGAAGATTAAAAAGCATTTGTCTTATTTCAATTGCATTTTCAAATTTGCAATTTCATTTTAATTATGGCATGTATTCGCTTCCATACTTATCATTGTCCTTTTGGCATTAGTGTCCTTTTAGCATCAGTGTCCTTTTGGCACTTATCATTGTCCTTTTGGCATTAGTGTCCTTTTAGCATCAGTGTCCTTTTGGCACTTATCATTGTCCTTTTAGCATTAGTGTCCTTTTAGCATCAGTGTCCTTTTGGCACTTATCATTGTCCTTTTGGCATTAGTGTCCTTTTGGCATCAGTGTCCTTTTCGCACTTATCATTGTCCTTTTGGCATTAGTGTCCTTTTGGCATCAGTGTCCTTTTGGCATCAATGTTCTTTTGGCATCAGTGTCCTTTTAGCATCAGTGTCCTTTTGGCACTTATCATTGTCCTTTTGGCATTAGTGTCCTTTTAGCATCAGTGTCCTTTTGGCACTTATCATTGTCCTTTTGGCATTAGTGTCCTTTTAGCATCAGTGTCCTTTTGGCACTTATCATTGTCCTTTTGGCATTAGTGTCCTTTTAGCATCAGTGTCCTTTTGGCACTTATCATTGTCCTTTTGGCATTAGTGTCCTTTTAGCATCAGTGTCCTTTTGGCACTTATCATTGTCCTTTTGGCATTAGTGTCCTTTTGGCATCAGTGTCCTTTTGGCATCAATGTACTTTTGGCATCAGTGTCCTTTTAGCATCAGTGTCCTTTTGGCACTTATCATTGTCCTTTTGGCATTAGTGTCCTTTTAGCATCAGTGTCCTTTTGGCACTTATCATTGTCCTTTTGGCATTAGTGTCCTTTTGGCATCAGTGTCCTTTTGGCATCAATGTCCTTTTGGCATCAGTGTCCTTTTAGCATCAGTGTCCTTTTGGCACTTATCATTGTCCTTTTGGCATCAGTGTCCTTTTAGCATCAGTGTCCTTTTGGCACTTATCATTGTCCTTTTGGCATTAGTGTCCTTTTGGCATCAGTGTCCTTTTGGCACTTATAGGTTACAAACATAACCCCAGTTATCATTGGCCTTTTGGCATTAGTGTCCTTTAAGCATCAGTGTCCTTTTGGCACTGATCATTGTCCTTTTGGCATTAGTGTCCTTTTGGCATCAGTGTCCTTTTGGCATCAATGTCCTTTTGGCATCAGTGTCCTTTTAGCATCAGTGTCCTTTTGGCACTTATCATTGTCCTTTTGGCATTAGTGTCCTTTTAGCATCAGTGTCCTTTTGGCACTTATCATTGTCCTTTTGGCATTAGTGTCCTTTTAGCATCAGTGTCCTTTTGGCACTTATCATTGTCCTTTTGGCATTAGTGTCCTTTTAGCATCAGTGTCCTTTTGGCACTTATCATTGTCCTTTTGGCATTAGTGTCCTTTTAGCATCAGTGTCCTTTTGGCACTTATCATTGTCCTTTTGGCATTAGTGTCCTTTTGGCATCAGTGTCCTTTTGGCATCAATGTCCTTTTGGCATCAGTGTCCTTTTAGCATCAGTGTCCTTTTGGCACTTATCATTGTCCTTTTGGCATTAGTGTCCTTTTAGCATCAGTGTCCTTTTGGCACTTATCATTGTCCTTTTGGCATTAGTGTCCTTTTAGCATCAGTGTCCTTTTGGCACTTATCATTGTCCTTTTGGCATTAGTGTCCTTTTAGCATCAGTGTCCTTTTGGCACTTATCATTGTCCTTTTGGCATTAGTGTCCTTTTAGCATCAGTGTCCTTTTGGCACTTATCATTGTCCTTTTGGCATTAGTGTCCTTTTAGCATCAGTGTCCTTTTGGCACTTATCATTGTCCTTTTGGCATTAGTGTCCTTTTAGCATCAGTGTCCTTTTGGCACTTATCATTGTCCTTTTGGCATTAGTGTCCTTTTAGCATCAGTGTCCTTTTGGCACTTATCATTGTCCTTTTGGCATTAGTGTCCTTTTAGCATCAGTGTCCTTTTGGCACTTATCATTGTCCTTTTGGCATTAGTGTCCTTTTAGCATCAGTGTCCTTTTGGCACTTATCATTGTCCTTTTGGCATTAGTGTCCTTTTAGCATCAGTGTCCTTTTGGCACTTATCATTGTCCTTTTGGCATTAGTGTCCTTTTGGCATCAGTGTCCTTTTGGCATCAGTGTCCTTTTAGCATCAGTGTCCTTTTGGCACTTATCATTGTCCTTTTGGCATTAGTGTCCTTTTAGCATCAGTGTCCTTTTAGCATCAGTGTCCTTTTGGCCCTTATCATTGTCCTTTTGGCATTAGTGTCCTTTTAGCATCAGTGTCCTTTTGGCACTTATCATTGTCCTTTTGGCATTAGTGTCCTTTTAGCATCAGTGTCCTTTTGGCACTTATCATTGTCCTTTTGGCATTAGTGTCCTTTTGGCATCAGTGTCCTTTTGGCACTTATCATTGTCCTTTTGGCATTAGTGTCCTTTTGGCATCAGTGTCCTTTTGGCATCAATGTCCTTTTGGCATCAGTGTCCTTTTAGCATCAGTGTCCTTTTGGCACTTATCATTGTCCTTTTGGCATTAGTGTCCTTTTAGCATCAGTGTCCTTTTGGCACTTATCATTGTCCTTTTGGCATTAGTGTCCTTTTAGCATCAGTGTCCTTTTGGCACTTATCATTGTCCTTTTGGCATTAGTGTCCTTTTAGCATCAGTGTCCTTTTGGCAATTATCATTGTCCTTTTGGCATTAGTGTCCTTTTAGCATCAGTGTCCTTTTGGCACTTATCATTGTCCTTTTGGCATTAGTGTCCTTTTAGCATCAGTGTCCTTTTGGCACTTATCATTGTCCTTTTGGCATTAGTGTCCTTTTAGCATCAGTGTCCTTTTGGCACTTATCATTGTCCTTTTGGCATTAGTGTCCTTTTAGCATCAGTGTCCTTTTGGCACTTATCATTGTCCTTTTGGCATTAGTGTCCTTTTGGCATCAGTGTCCTTTTCGCACTTATCATTGTCCTTTTGGCATTAGTGTCCTTTTGGCATCAGTGTCCTTTTGGCATCAGTGTCCTTTTGGCATCAATGTTCTTTTGGCATCAGTGTCCTTTTAGCATCAGTGTCCTTTTAGCATCAGTGTCCTTTTAGCATCAGTGTCCTTTTGGCACTTATCATTGTCCTTTTGGCATTAGTGTCCTTTTAGCATCAGTGTCCTTTTGGCACTTATCATTGTCCTTTTGGCATTAGTGTCCTTTTAGCATCAGTGTCCTTTTGGCACTTATCATTGTCCTTTTGGCATTAGTGTCCTTTTGGCATCAGTGTCCTTTTGGCACTTATCATTGTCCTTTTGGCATTAGTGTCCTTTTAGCATCAGTGTCCTTTTGGCACTTATCATTGTCCTTTTGGCATTAGTGTCCTTTTAGCATCAGTGTCCTTTTGGCACTTATCATTGTCCTTTTGGCATTAGTGTCCTTTTAGCATCAGTGTCCTTTTGGCACTTATCATTGTCCTTTTGGCATTAGTGTCCTTTTAGCATCAGTGTCCTTTTGGCACTTATCATTGTCCTTTTGGCATTAGTGTCCTTTTAGCATCAGTGTCCTTTTGGCACTTATCATTGTCCTTTTGGCATTAGTGTCCTTTTAGCATCAGTGTCCTTTTGGCACTTATCATTGTCCTTTTGGCATTAGTGTCCTTTTAGCATCAGTGTCCTTTTGGCACTTATCATTGTCCTTTTGGCATTAGTGTCCTTTTAGCATCAGTGTCCTTTTGGCACTTATCATTGTCCTTTTGGCATTAGTGTCCTTTTAGCATCAATGTCCTTTTGGCACTTATCATTGTCCTTTTGGCATTAGTGTCCTTTTAGCATCAGTGTCCTTTTGGCACTTATCATTGTCCTTTTGGCATTAGTGTCCTTTTGGCATCAGTGTCCTTTTGGCATCAGTGTCCTTTTAGCATCAGTGTCCTTTTGGCACTTATCATTGTCCTTTTGGCATGAGTGTCCTTTTAGCATCAGTGTCCTTTTAGCATCAGTGTCCTTTTGGCACTTATCATTGTCCTTTTGGCATTAGTGTCCTTTTAGCATCAGTGTCCTTTTGGCACTTATCATTGTCCTTTTGGCATTAGTGTCCTTTTAGCATCAGTGTCCTTTTGGCACTTATCATTGTCCTTTTGGCATTAGTGTCCTTTTGGCATCAGTGTCCTTTTGGCACTTATCATTGTCCTTTTGGCATTAGTGTCCGTTTGGCATCAGTGTCCTTTTGGCATCAATGTCCTTTTGGCATCAGTGTCCTTTTAGCATCAGTGTCCTTTTGGCACTTATCATTGTCCTTTTGGCATTAGTGTCCTTTTAGCATCAGTGTCCTTTTGGCACTTATCATTGTCCTTTTGGCATTAGTGTCCTTTTAGCATCAGTGTCCTTTTGGCACTTATCATTGTCCTTTTGGCATTAGTGTCCTTTTAGCATCAGTGTCCTTTTGGCACTTATCATTGTCCTTTTGGCATTAGTGTCCTTTTAGCATCAGTGTCCTTTTGGCACTTATCATTGTCCTTTTGGCATTAGTGTCCTTTTAGCATCAGTGTCCTTTTGGCACTTATCATTGTCCTTTTGGCATTAGTGTCCTTTTAGCATCAGTGTCCTTTTGGCACTTATCATTGTCCTTTTGGCATTAGTGTCCTTTTAGCATCAGTGTCCTTTTGGCACTTATCATTGTCCTTTTGGCATTAGTGTCCTTTTGGCATCAGTGTCCTTTTCGCACTTATCATTGTCCTTTTGGCATTAGTGTCCTTTTGGCATCAGTGTCCTTTTGGCATCAATGTTCTTTTGGCATCAGTGTCCTTTTAGCATCAGTGTCCTTTTGGCACTTATCATTGTCCTTTTGGCATTAGTGTCCTTTTAGCATCAGTGTCCTTTTGGCACTTATCATTGTCCTTTTGGCATTAGTGTCCTTTTAGCATCAGTGTCCTTTTGGCACTTATCATTGTCCTTTTGGCATTAGTGTCCTTTTAGCATCAGTGTCCTTTTGGCACTTATCATTGTCCTTTTGGCATTAGTGTCCTTTTAGCATCAGTGTCCTTTTGGCACTTATCATTGTCCTTTTGGCATTAGTGTCCTTTTAGCATCAGTGTCCTTTTGGCACTTATCATTGTCCTTTTGGCATTAGTGTCCTTTTGGCATCAGTGTCCTTTTGGCATCAATGTCCTTTTGGCATCAGTGTCCTTTTAGCATCAGTGTCCTTTTGGCACTTATCATTGTCCTTTTGGCATTAGTGTCCTTTTAGCATCAGTGTCCTTTTGGCACTTATCATTGTCCTTTTGGCACTTATCATTGTCCTTTTGGCATTAGTGTCCTTTTAGCATCAGTGTCCTTTTGGCACTTATCATTGTCCTTTTGGCATTAGTGTCCTTTTGGCATCAGTGTCCTTTTGGCATCAATGTCCTTTTGGCATCAGTGTCCTTTTAGCATCAGTGTCCTTTTGGCACTTATCATTGTCCTTTTGGCATCAGTGTCCTTTTAGCATCAGTGTCCTTTTGGCACTTATCATTGTCCTTTTGGCATTAGTGTCCTTTTGGCATCAGTGTCCTTTTGGCACTTATAGGTTACAAACATAACCCCAGTTATCATTGGCCTTTTGGCATTAGTGTCCTTTTGGCATCAGTGTCCTTTTGGCATCAATGTCCTTTTGGCATCAGTGTCCTTTTAGCATCAGTGTCCTTTTGGCACTTATCATTGTCCTTTTGGCATTAGTGTCCTTTTAGCATCAGTGTCCTTTTGGCACTTATCATTGTCCTTTTGGCATTAGTGTCCTTTTAGCATCAGTGTCCTTTTGGCACTTATCATTGTCCTTTTGGCATTAGTGTCCTTTTAGCATCAGTGTCCTTTTGGCACTTATCATTGTCCTTTTGGCATTAGTGTCCTTTTAGCATCAGTGTCCTTTTGGCACTTATCATTGTCCTTTTGGCATTAGTGTCCTTTTGGCATCAGTGTCCTTTTGGCATCAATGTCCTTTTGGCATCAGTGTCCTTTTAGCATCAGTGTCCTTTTGGCACTTATCATTGTCCTTTTGGCATTAGTGTCCTTTTAGCATCAGTGTCCTTTTGGCACTTATCATTGTCCTTTTGGCATTAGTGTCCTTTTAGCATCAGTGTCCTTTTGGCACTTATCATTGTCCTTTTGGCATTAGTGTCCTTTTAGCATCAGTGTCCTTTTGGCACTTATCATTGTCCTTTTGACATTAGTGTCCTTTTAGCATCAGTGTCCTTTTGGCACTTATCATTGTCCTTTTGGCATTAGTGTCTTTTTAGCATCAGTGTCCTTTTGGCACTTATCATTGTCCTTTTGGCATTAGTGTCCTTTTAGCATCAGTGTCCTTTTGGCACTTATCATTGTCCTTTTGGCATTAGTGTCCTTTTAGCATCAGTGTCCTTTTGGCACTTATCATTGTCCTTTTGGCATTAGTGTCCTTTTGGCATCAGTGTCCTTTTGGCATCAATGTCCTTTTGGCATCAGTGTCCTTTTAGCATCAGTGTCCTTTTGGCACTTATCATTGTCCTTTTGGCATTAGTGTCCTTTTAGCATCAGTGTCCTTTTGGCACTTATCATTGTCCTTTTGGCATTAGTGTCCTTTTAGCATCAGTGTCCTTTTGGCACTTATCATTGTCCTTTTGGCATTAGTGTCCTTTTAGCATCAGTGTCCTTTTGGCACTTATCATTGTCCTTTTGGCATTAGTGTCCTTTTAGCATCAGTGTCCTTTTGGCACTTATCATTGTCCTTTTGGCATTAGTGTCCTTTTAGCATCAGTGTCCTTTTGGCACTTATCATTGTCCTTTTGGCATTAGTGTCCTTTTAGCATCAGTGTCCTTTTGGCACTTATCATTGTCCTTTTGGCATTAGTGTCCTTTTGGCATCGGTGTCCTTTTGGCATCAATGTCCTTTTGGCATCAGTGTCCTTTTAGCATCAGTGTCCTTTTGGCACTTATCATTGTCCTTTTGGCATTAGTGTCCTTTTAGCATCAGTGTCCTTTTGGCACTTATCATTGTCCTTTTGGCATTAGTGTCCTTTTAGCATCAGTGTCCTTTTGGCACTTATCATTGTCCTTTTGGCATTAGTGTCCTTTTAGCATCAGTGTCCTTTTGGCACTTATCATTGTCCTTTTGGCATTAGTGTCCTTTTAGCATCAGTGTCCTTTTGGCACTTATCATTGTCCTTTTGGCATTAGTGTCCTTTTAGCATCAGTGTCCTTTTGGCACTTATCATTGTCCTTTTGGCATTAGTGTCCTTTTAGCATCAGTGTCCTTTTAGCACTTATCATTGTCCTTTTGGCATTAGTGTCCTTTTAGCATCAGTGTCCTTAACACATCCACTGCCAAGGGCTAATCTCATAATGTACTCACCAGTGCCAAGGTGTTTTTGTTGTTTTTTTGTTTTTTTCATGTCGCCATAGATCTTGTTAAAATCCTTAAGATTGAGCGCTACACAGTCTGTTTACATCCGCGCGATCTCCCTGTATCTCCCAGTGAAAACCACGTGTCAAACGGGGCATCCATGTTTGAGTTAGAGCGGATTACGTTAAACAGTGAAATGCGAGGAGAAAAAACTACAGGAAGAGAATTGAGTTTCAGTTTCGTCTGTAGAACGAGGGCGGGCGTGATCGTGAAAACCGGATCCCAAATAATTCTATTTCCTGTCATCAAACCGGAAACGGAAGTGGATCAAAAAAATTCCGAAAGTGCACCCGGACCGCGCATGCGCGAAAAGACCGCAGCCCGTAGGGCTACGGTCTCGGCGCTTAACAGTTGGATTTAACGGCCCGTAGGACTACGGTCTTGGCAGTTAATGTGTTAAGGCACTTATCATTGTCCTTTTGGCATTAGTGTCCTTTTAGCATCAGTGTCCTTTTGGCACTTATCATTGTCCTTTTGGCATTAGTGTCCTTTTAGCATCAGTGTCCTTTTGGCACTTATCATTGTCCTTTTGGCATTAGTGTCCTTTTAGCATCAGTGTCCTTTTGGCACTTATCATTGTCCTTTTGGCATTAGTGTCCTTTTAGCATCAGTGTCCTTTTGGCACTTATCATTGTCCTTTTGGCATTAGTGTCCTTTTGCCATCAGTGTCCTTTTGGCATCAATGTCCTTTTGGCATCAGTGTCCTTTTAGCATCAGTGTCCTTTTGGCACTTATCATTGTCCTTTTGGCATTAGTGTCCTTTTAGCATCAGTGTCCTTTTGGCACTTATCATTGTCCTTTTGGCATTAGTGTCCTTTTAGCATCAGTGTCCTTTTGGCACTTATCATTGTCCTTTTGGCATTAGTGTCCTTTTAGCATCAGTGTCCTTTTGGCACTTATCATTGTCCTTTTGGCATTAGTGTCCTTTTAGCATCAGTGTCCTTTTGGCACTTATCATTGTCCTTTTGGCATTAGTGTCCTTTTGGCATCAGTGTCCTTTTGGCATCAATGTCCTTTTGGCATCAGTGTCCTTTTAGCATCAGTGTCCTTTTGGCACTTATCATTGTCCTTTTGGCATTAGTGTCCTTTTAGCATCAGTGTCCTTTTGGCACTTATCATTGTCCTTTTGGCATTAGTGTCCTTTTAGCATCAGTGTCCTTTTGGCACTTATCATTGTCCTTTTGGCATTAGTGTCCTTTTGGCATCAGTGTCCTTTTAGCATCAGTGTCCTTTTGGCACTTATCATTGTCCTTTTGGCATTAGTGTCCTTTTAGCATCAGTGTCCTTTTAGCATCAGTGTCCTTTTGGCACTTATCATTGTCCTTTTGGCATTAGTGTCCTTTTAGCATCAGTGTCCTTTTGGCACTTATCATTGTCCTTTTGGCATTAGTGTCCTTTTAGCATCAGTGTCCTTTTGGCACTTATCATTGTCCTTTTGGCATTAGTGTCCTTTTGGCATCAGTGTCCTTTTGGCACTTATCATTGTCCTTTTGGCATTAGTGTCCTTTTGGCATCAGTGTCCTTTTGGCATCAATGTCCTTTTGGCATCAGTGTCCTTTTAGCATCAGTGTCCTTTTGGCACTTATCATTGTCCTTTTGGCATTAGTGTCCTTTTAGCATCAGTGTCCTTTTGGCACTTATCATTGTCCTTTTGGCATTAGTGTCCTTTTAGCATCAGTGTCCTTTTGGCACTTATCATTGTCCTTTTGGCATTAGTGTCCTTTTAGCATCAGTGTCCTTTTGGCACTTATCATTGTCCTTTTGGCATTAGTGTCCTTTTAGCATCAGTGTCCTTTTGGCACTTATCATTGTCCTTTTGGCATTAGTGTCCTTTTAGCATCAGTGTCCTTTTGGCACTTATCATTGTCCTTTTGGCATTAGTGTCCTTTTAGCATCAGTGTCCTTTTGGCACTTATCATTGTCCTTTTGGCATTAGTGTCCTTTTAGCATCAGTGTCCTTTTGGCACTTATCATTGTCCTTTTGGCATTAGTGTCCTTTTAGCATCAGTGTCCTTTTGGCACTTATCATTGTCCTTTTGGCATTAGTGTCCTTTTGGCATCAGTGTCCTTTTCGCACTTATCATTGTCCTTTTGGCATTAGTGTCCTTTTGGCATCAGTGTCCTTTTGGCATCAATGTTCTTTTGGCATCAGTGTCCTTTTAGCATCAGTGTCCTTTTGGCACTTATCATTGTCCTTTTGGCATTAGTGTCCTTTTAGCATCAGTGTCCTTTTGGCACTTATCATTGTCCTTTTGGCATTAGTGTCCTTTTAGCATCAGTGTCCTTTTGGCACTTATCATTGTCCTTTTGGCATTAGTGTCCTTTTAGCATCAGTGTCCTTTTGGCACTTATCATTGTCCTTTTGGCATTAGTGTCCTTTTAGCATCAGTGTCCTTTTGGCACTTATCATTGTCCTTTTGGCATTAGTGTCCTTTTAGCATCAGTGTCCTTTTGGCACTTATCATTGTCCTTTTGGCATTAGTGTCCTTTTGGCATCAGTGTCCTTTTGGCATCAATGTCCTTTTGGCATCAGTGTCCTTTTAGCATCAGTGTCCTTTTGGCACTTATCATTGTCCTTTTGGCATTAGTGTCCTTTTAGCATCAGTGTCCTTTTGGCACTTATCATTGTCCTTTTGGCACTTATCATTGTCCTTTTGGCATTAGTGTCCTTTTAGCATCAGTGTCCTTTTGGCACTTATCATTGTCCTTTTGGCATTAGTGTCCTTTTGGCATCAGTGTCCTTTTGGCATCAATGTCCTTTTGGCATCAGTGTCCTTTTAGCATCAGTGTCCTTTTGGCACTTATCATTGTCCTTTTGGCATCAGTGTCCTTTTAGCATCAGTGTCCTTTTGGCACTTATCATTGTCCTTTTGGCATTAGTGTCCTTTTGGCATCAGTGTCCTTTTGGCACTTATAGGTTACAAACATAACCCCAGTTATCATTGGCCTTTTGGCATTAGTGTCCTTTTGGCATCAGTGTCCTTTTGGCATCAATGTCCTTTTGGCATCAGTGTCCTTTTAGCATCAGTGTCCTTTTGGCACTTATCATTGTCCTTTTGGCATTAGTGTCCTTTTAGCATCAGTGTCCTTTTGGCACTTATCATTGTCCTTTTGGCATTAGTGTCCTTTTAGCATCAGTGTCCTTTTGGCACTTATCATTGTCCTTTTGGCATTAGTGTCCTTTTAGCATCAGTGTCCTTTTGGCACTTATCATTGTCCTTTTGGCATTAGTGTCCTTTTAGCATCAGTGTCCTTTTGGCACTTATCATTGTCCTTTTGGCATTAGTGTCCTTTTGGCATCAGTGTCCTTTTGGCATCAATGTCCTTTTGGCATCAGTGTCCTTTTAGCATCAGTGTCCTTTTGGCACTTATCATTGTCCTTTTGGCATTAGTGTCCTTTTAGCATCAGTGTCCTTTTGGCACTTATCATTGTCCTTTTGGCATTAGTGTCCTTTTAGCATCAGTGTCCTTTTGGCACTTATCATTGTCCTTTTGGCATTAGTGTCCTTTTAGCATCAGTGTCCTTTTGGCACTTATCATTGTCCTTTTGACATTAGTGTCCTTTTAGCATCAGTGTCCTTTTGGCACTTATCATTGTCCTTTTGGCATTAGTGTCTTTTTAGCATCAGTGTCCTTTTGGCACTTATCATTGTCCTTTTGGCATTAGTGTCCTTTTAGCATCAGTGTCCTTTTGGCACTTATCATTGTCCTTTTGGCATTAGTGTCCTTTTAGCATCAGTGTCCTTTTGGCACTTATCATTGTCCTTTTGGCATTAGTGTCCTTTTGGCATCAGTGTCCTTTTGGCATCAATGTCCTTTTGGCATCAGTGTCCTTTTAGCATCAGTGTCCTTTTGGCACTTATCATTGTCCTTTTGGCATTAGTGTCCTTTTAGCATCAGTGTCCTTTTGGCACTTATCATTGTCCTTTTGGCATTAGTGTCCTTTTAGCATCAGTGTCCTTTTGGCACTTATCATTGTCCTTTTGGCATTAGTGTCCTTTTAGCATCAGTGTCCTTTTGGCACTTATCATTGTCCTTTTGGCATTAGTGTCCTTTTAGCATCAGTGTCCTTTTGGCACTTATCATTGTCCTTTTGGCATTAGTGTCCTTTTAGCATCAGTGTCCTTTTGGCACTTATCATTGTCCTTTTGGCATTAGTGTCCTTTTAGCATCAGTGTCCTTTTGGCACTTATCATTGTCCTTTTGGCATTAGTGTCCTTTTGGCATCGGTGTCCTTTTGGCATCAATGTCCTTTTGGCATCAGTGTCCTTTTAGCATCAGTGTCCTTTTGGCACTTATCATTGTCCTTTTGGCATTAGTGTCCTTTTAGCATCAGTGTCCTTTTGGCACTTATCATTGTCCTTTTGGCATTAGTGTCCTTTTAGCATCAGTGTCCTTTTGGCACTTATCATTGTCCTTTTGGCATTAGTGTCCTTTTAGCATCAGTGTCCTTTTGGCACTTATCATTGTCCTTTTGGCATTAGTGTCCTTTTAGCATCAGTGTCCTTTTGGCACTTATCATTGTCCTTTTGGCATTAGTGTCCTTTTAGCATCAGTGTCCTTTTGGCACTTATCATTGTCCTTTTGGCATTAGTGTCCTTTTAGCATCAGTGTCCTTTTAGCACTTATCATTGTCCTTTTGGCATTAGTGTCCTTTTAGCATCAGTGTCCTTAACACATCCACTGCCAAGGGCTAATCTCATAATGTACTCACCAGTGCCAAGGTGTTTTTGTTGTTTTTTTGTTTTTTTCATGTCGCCATAGATCTTGTTAAAATCCTTAAGATTGAGCGCTACACAGTCTGTTTACATCCGCGCGATCTCCCTGTATCTCCCAGTGAAAACCACGTGTCAAACGGGGCATCCATGTTTGAGTTAGAGCGGATTACGTTAAACAGTGAAATGCGAGGAGAAAAAACTACAGGAAGAGAATTGAGTTTCAGTTTCGTCTGTAGAACGAGGGCGGGCGTGATCGTGAAAACCGGATCCCAAATAATTCTATTTCCTGTCATCAAACCGGAAACGGAAGTGGATCAAAAAAATTCCGAAAGTGCACCCGGACCGCGCATGCGCGAAAAGACCGCAGCCCGTAGGGCTACGGTCTCGGCGCTTAACAGTTGGATTTAACGGCCCGTAGGACTACGGTCTTGGCAGTTAATGTGTTAAGGCACTTATCATTGTCCTTTTGGCATTAGTGTCCTTTTAGCATCAGTGTCCTTTTGGCACTTATCATTGTCCTTTTGGCATTAGTGTCCTTTTAGCATCAGTGTCCTTTTGGCACTTATCATTGTCCTTTTGGCATTAGTGTCCTTTTAGCATCAGTGTCCTTTTGGCACTTATCATTGTCCTTTTGGCATTAGTGTCCTTTTAGCATCAGTGTCCTTTTGGCACTTATCATTGTCCTTTTGGCATTAGTGTCCTTTTGCCATCAGTGTCCTTTTGGCATCAATGTCCTTTTGGCATCAGTGTCCTTTTAGCATCAGTGTCCTTTTGGCACTTATCATTGTCCTTTTGGCATTAGTGTCCTTTTAGCATCAGTGTCCTTTTGGCACTTATCATTGTCCTTTTGGCATTAGTGTCCTTTTAGCATCAGTGTCCTTTTGGCACTTATCATTGTCCTTTTGGCATTAGTGTCCTTTTAGCATCAGTGTCCTTTTGGCACTTATCATTGTCCTTTTGGCATTAGTGTCCTTTTAGCATCAGTGTCCTTTTGGCACTTATCATTGTCCTTTTGGCATTAGTGTCCTTTTGGCATCAGTGTCCTTTTGGCATCAATGTCCTTTTGGCATCAGTGTCCTTTTAGCATCAGTGTCCTTTTGGCACTTATCATTGTCCTTTTGGCATTAGTGTCCTTTTAGCATCAGTGTCCTTTTGGCACTTATCATTGTCCTTTTGGCATTAGTGTCCTTTTAGCATCAGTGTCCTTTTGGCACTTATCATTGTCCTTTTGGCATTAGTGTCCTTTTGGCATCAGTGTCCTTTTAGCATCAGTGTCCTTTTGGCACTTATCATTGTCCTTTTGGCATTAGTGTCCTTTTAGCATCAGTGTCCTTTTAGCATCAGTGTCCTTTTGGCACTTATCATTGTCCTTTTGGCATTAGTGTCCTTTTAGCATCAGTGTCCTTTTGGCACTTATCATTGTCCTTTTGGCATTAGTGTCCTTTTAGCATCAGTGTCCTTTTGGCACTTATCATTGTCCTTTTGGCATTAGTGTCCTTTTGGCATCAGTGTCCTTTTGGCACTTATCATTGTCCTTTTGGCATTAGTGTCCTTTTGGCATCAGTGTCCTTTTGGCACTTATCATTGTCCTTTTGGCATTAGTGTCCTTTTGGCATCAGTGTCCTTTTCGCACTTATCATTGTCCTTTTGGCATTAGTGTCCTTTTGGCATCAGTGTCCTTTTGGCATCAATGTTCTTTTGGCATCAGTGTCCTTTTAGCATCAGTGTCCTTTTGGCACTTATCATTGTCCTTTTGGCATTAGTGTCCTTTTAGCATCAGTGTCCTTTTGGCACTTATCATTGTCCTTTTGGCATTAGTGTCCTTTTAGCATCAGTGTCCTTTTGGCACTTATCATTGTCCTTTTGGCATTAGTGTCCTTTTAGCATCAGTGTCCTTTTGGCACTTATCATTGTCCTTTTGGCATTAGTGTCCTTTTAGCATCAGTGTCCTTTTGGCACTTATCATTGTCCTTTTGGCATTAGTGTCCTTTTAGCATCAGTGTCCTTTTGGCACTTATCATTGTCCTTTTGGCATTAGTGTCCTTTTGGCATCAGTGTCCTTTTGGCATCAATGTCCTTTTGGCATCAGTGTCCTTTTAGCATCAGTGTCCTTTTGGCACTTATCATTGTCCTTTTGGCATTAGTGTCCTTTTAGCATCAGTGTCCTTTTGGCACTTATCATTGTCCTTTTGGCACTTATCATTGTCCTTTTGGCATTAGTGTCCTTTTAGCATCAGTGTCCTTTTGGCACTTATCATTGTCCTTTTGGCATTAGTGTCCTTTTGGCATCAGTGTCCTTTTGGCATCAATGTCCTTTTGGCATCAGTGTCCTTTTAGCATCAGTGTCCTTTTGGCACTTATCATTGTCCTTTTGGCATCAGTGTCCTTTTAGCATCAGTGTCCTTTTGGCACTTATCATTGTCCTTTTGGCATTAGTGTCCTTTTGGCATCAGTGTCCTTTTGGCACTTATAGGTTACAAACATAACCCCAGTTATCATTGGCCTTTTGGCATTAGTGTCCTTTTGGCATCAGTGTCCTTTTGGCATCAATGTCCTTTTGGCATCAGTGTCCTTTTAGCATCAGTGTCCTTTTGGCACTTATCATTGTCCTTTTGGCATTAGTGTCCTTTTAGCATCAGTGTCCTTTTGGCACTTATCATTGTCCTTTTGGCATTAGTGTCCTTTTAGCATCAGTGTCCTTTTGGCACTTATCATTGTCCTTTTGGCATTAGTGTCCTTTTGGCATCAGTGTCCTTTTGGCACTTATCATTGTCCTTTTGGCATTAGTGTCCTTTTGGCATCAGTGTCCTTTTGGCATCAATGTCCTTTTGGCATCAGTGTCCTTTTAGCATCAGTGTCCTTTTGGCACTTATCATTGTCCTTTTGGCATTAGTGTCCTTTTAGCATCAGTGTCCTTTTGGCACTTATCATTGTCCTTTTGGCATTAGTGTCCTTTTAGCATCAGTGTCCTTTTGGCACTTATCATTGTCCTTTTGGCATTAGTGTCCTTTTAGCATCAGTGTCCTTTTGGCACTTATCATTGTCCTTTTGGCATTAGTGTCCTTTTAGCATCAGTGTCCTTTTGGCACTTATCATTGTCCTTTTGGCATTAGTGTCCTTTTAGCATCAGTGTCCTTTTGGCACTTATCATTGTCCTTTTGGCATTAGTGTCCTTTTAGCATCAGTGTCCTTTTGGCACTTATCATTGTCCTTTTGGCATTAGTGTCCTTTTAGCATCAGTGTCCTTTTGGCACTTATCATTGTCCTTTTGGCATTAGTGTCCTTTTGGCATCAGTGTCCTTTTCGCACTTATCATTGTCCTTCATCAGTGTCCTTTTGGCACTTATCATTGTCCTTTTGGCATTAGTGTCCTTTTAGCATCAGTGTCCTTTTGGCACTTATCATTGTCCTTTTGGCATTAGTGTCCTTTTGGCATCAGTGTCCTTTTGGCATCAATGTCCTTTTGGCATTAGTGTCCTTTTAGCATCAGTGTCCTTTTGGCACTTATCATTGTCCTTTTGGCATTAGTGTCCTTTTAGCATCAGTGTCCTTTTGGCACTTATCATTGTCCTTTTGGCACTTATCATTGTCCTTTTGGCATTAGTGTCCTTTTAGCATCAGTGTCCTTTTGGCACTTATCATTGTCCTTTTGGCATTAGTGTCCTTTTGGCATCAGTGTCCTTTTGGCATCAATGTCCTTTTGGCATCAGTGTCCTTTTAGCATCAGTGTCCTTTTGGCACTTATCATTGTCCTTTTGGCATCAGTGTCCTTTTAGCATCAGTGTCCTTTTGGCACTTATCATTGTCCTTTTGGCATTAGTGTCCTTTTGGCATCAGTGTCCTTTTGGCACTTATAGGTTACAAACATAACCCCAGTTATCATTGGCCTTTTGGCATTAGTGTCCTTTTGGCATCAGTGTCCTTTTGGCATCAATGTCCTTTTGGCATCAGTGTCCTTTTAGCATCAGTGTCCTTTTGGCACTTATCATTGTCCTTTTGGCATTAGTGTCCTTTTAGCATCAGTGTCCTTTTGGCACTTATCATTGTCCTTTTGGCATTAGTGTCCTTTTAGCATCAGTGTCCTTTTGGCACTTATCATTGTCCTTTTGGCATTAGTGTCCTTTTAGCATCAGTGTCCTTTTGGCACTTATCATTGTCCTTTTGGCATTAGTGTCCTTTTAGCATCAGTGTCCTTTTGGCACTTATCATTGTCCTTTTGGCATTAGTGTCCTTTTGGCATCAGTGTCCTTTTGGCATCAATGTCCTTTTGGCATCAGTGTCCTTTTAGCATCAGTGTCCTTTTGGCACTTATCATTGTCCTTTTGGCATTAGTGTCCTTTTAGCATCAGTGTCCTTTTGGCACTTATCATTGTCCTTTTGGCATTAGTGTCCTTTTAGCATCAGTGTCCTTTTGGCACTTATCATTGTCCTTTTGGCATTAGTGTCCTTTTAGCATCAGTGTCCTTTTGGCACTTATCATTGTCCTTTTGGCATTAGTGTCCTTTTAGCATCAGTGTCCTTTTGGCACTTATCATTGTCCTTTTGGCATTAGTGTCCTTTTAGCATCAGTGTCCTTTTGGCACTTATCATTGTCCTTTTGGCATTAGTGTCCTTTTAGCATCAGTGTCCTTTTGGCACTTATCATTGTCCTTTTGGCATTAGTGTCCTTTTAGCATCAGTGTCCTTTTGGCACTTATCATTGTCCTTTTGGCATTAGTGTCCTTTTAGCATCAGTGTCCTTTTGGCACTTATCATTGTCCTTTTGGCATTAGTGTCCTTTTAGCATCAGTGTCCTTTTGGCACTTATCATTGTCCTTTTGGCATTAGTGTCCTTTTGGCATCAGTGTCCTTTTCGCACTTATCATTGTCCTTTTGGCATTAGTGTCCTTTTGGCATCAGTGTCCTTTTGGCATCAATGTTCTTTTGGCATCAGTGTCCTTTTAGCATCAGTGTCCTTTTGGCACTTATCATTGTCCTTTTGGCATTAGTGTCCTTTTAGCATCAGTGTCCTTTTGGCACTTATCATTGTGCTTTTGGCATTAGTGTCCTTTTAGCATCAGTGTCCTTTTGGCACTTATCATTGTCCTTTTGTCATTAGTGTCCTTTTAGCATCAGTGTCCTTTTGGCACTTATCATTGTCCTTTTGGCATTAGTGTCCTTTTAGCATCAGTGTCCTTTTGGCACTTATCATTGTCCTTTTGGCATTAGTGTCCTTTTGGCATCAGTGTCCTTTTGGCACTTATCATTGTCCTTTTGGCATTAGTGTCCTTTTGGCATCAGTGTCCTTTTGGCATCAATGTCCTTTTGGCATCAGTGTCCTTTTAGCATCAGTGTCCTTTTGGCACTTATCATTGTCCTTTTGGCATTAGTGTCCTTTTAGCATCAGTGTCCTTTTGGCACTTATCATTGTCCTTTTGGCATTAGTGTCCTTTTAGCATCAGTGTCCTTTTGGCACTTATCATTGTCCTTTTGGCATTAGTGTCCTTTTAGCATCAGTGTCCTTTTGGCACTTATCATTGTCCTTTTGGCATTAGTGTCCTTTTAGCATCAGTGTCCTTTTGGCACTTATCATTGTCCTTTTGGCATTAGTGTCCTTTTAGCATCAGTGTCCTTTTGGCACTTATCATTGTCCTTTTGGCATTAGTGTCCTTTTAGCATCAGTGTCCTTTTGGCACTTATCATTGTCCTTTTGGCATTAGTGTCCTTTTGGCATCAGTGTCCTTTTGGCACTTATCATTGTCCTTTTGGCATTAGTGTCCTTTTGGCATCAGTGTCCTTTTCGCACTTATCATTGTCCTTTTGGCATTAGTGTCCTTTTGGCATCAGTGTCCTTTTGGCATCAATGTTCTTTTGGCATCAGTGTCCTTTTAGCATCAGTGTCTTTTTGGCACTTATCATTGTCCTTTTGGCATTAGTGTCCTTTTAGCATCAGTGTCCTTTTGGCACTTATCATTGTCCTTTTGGCATTAGTGTCCTTTTAGCATCAGTGTCCTTTTGGCACTTATCATTGTCCTTTTGGCATTAGTGTCCTTTTAGCATCAGTGTCCTTTTGGCACTTATCATTGTCCTTTTGGCATTAGTGTCCTTTTAGCATCAGTGTCCTTTTGGCACTTATCATTGTTCCTTTTGGCATTAGTGTCCTTTTAGCATCAGTGTCCTTTTGGCACTTATCATTGTCCTTTTGGCATTAGTGTCCTTTTGGCATCAGTGTCCTTTTGGCATCAATGTCCTTTTGGCATCAGTGTCCTTTTAGCATCAGTGTCCTTTTGGCACTTATCATTGTCCTTTTGGCATTAGTGTCCTTTTAGCATCAGTGTCCTTTTGGCACTTATCATTGTCCTTTTGGCACTTATCATTGTCCTTTTGGCATTAGTGTCCTTTTAGCATCAGTGTCCTTTTGGCACTTATCATTGTCCTTTTGGCATTAGTGTCCTTTTGGCATCAGTGTCCTTTTGGCATCAATGTCCTTTTGGCATCAGTGTCCTTTTAGCATCAGTGTCCTTTTGGCACTTATCATTGTCCTTTTGGCATCAGTGTCCTTTTAGCATCAGTGTCCTTTTGGCACTTATCATTGTCCTTTTGGCATTAGTGTCCTTTTGGCATCAGTGTCCTTTTGGCACTTATAGGTTACAAACATAACCCCAGTTATCATTGGCCTTTTGGCATTAGTGTCCTTTTGGCATCAGTGTCCTTTTGGCATCAATGTCCTTTTGGCATCAGTGTCCTTTTAGCATCAGTGTCCTTTTGGCACTTATCATTGTCCTTTTGGCATTAGTGTCCTTTTAGCATCAGTGTCCTTTTGGCACTTATCATTGTCCTTTTGGCATTAGTGTCCTTTTAGCATCAGTGTCCTTTTGGCACTTATCATTGTCCTTTTGGCATTAGTGTCCTTTTGGCATCAGTGTCCTTTTGGCACTTATCATTGTCCTTTTGGCATTAGTGTCCTTTTGGCATCAGTGTCCTTTTGGCATCAATGTCCTTTTGGCATCAGTGTCCTTTTAGCATCAGTGTCCTTTTGGCACTTATCATTGTCCTTTTGGCATTAGTGTCCTTTTAGCATCAGTGTCCTTTTGGCACTTATCATTGTCCTTTTGGCATTAGTGTCCTTTTAGCATCAGTGTCCTTTTGGCACTTATCATTGTCCTTTTGGCATTAGTGTCCTTTTAGCATCAGTGTCCTTTTGGCACTTATCATTGTCCTTTTGGCATTAGTGTCCTTTTAGCATCAGTGTCCTTTTGGCACTTATCATTGTCCTTTTGGCATTAGTGTCCTTTTAGCATCAGTGTCCTTTTGGCACTTATCATTGTCCTTTTGGCATTAGTGTCCTTTTAGCATCAGTGTCCTTTTGGCACTTATCATTGTCCTTTTGGCATTAGTGTCCTTTTGGCATCAGTGTCCTTTTGGCATCAATGTCCTTTTGGCATCAGTGTCCTTTTAGCATCAGTGTCCTTTTGGCACTTATCATTGTCCTTTTGGCATTAGTGTCCTTTTAGCATCAGTGTCCTTTTGGCACTTATCATTGTCCTTTTGGCACTTATCATTGTCCTTTTGGCATTAGTGTCCTTTTAGCATCAGTGTCCTTTTGGCACTTATCATTGTCCTTTTGGCATTAGTGTCCTTTTGGCATCAGTGTCCTTTTGGCATCAATGTCCTTTTGGCATCAGTGTCCTTTTAGCATCAGTGTCCTTTTGGCACTTATCATTGTCCTTTTGGCATCAGTGTCCTTTTAGCATCAGTGTCCTTTTGGCACTTATCATTGTCCTTTTGGCATTAGTGTCCTTTTGGCATCAGTGTCCTTTTGGCACTTATAGGTTACAAACATAACCCCAGTTATCATTGGCCTTTTGGCATTAGTGTCCTTTTGGCATCAGTGTCCTTTTGGCATCAATGTCCTTTTGGCATCAGTGTCCTTTTAGCATCAGTGTCCTTTTGGCACTTATCATTGTCCTTTTGGCATTAGTGTCCTTTTAGCATCAGTGTCCTTTTGGCACTTATCATTGTCCTTTTGGCATTAGTGTCCTTTTAGCATCAGTGTCCTTTTGGCACTTATCATTGTCCTTTTGGCATTAGTGTCCTTTTGGCATCAGTGTCCTTTTGGCACTTATCATTGTCCTTTTGGCATTAGTGTCCTTTTGGCATCAGTGTCCTTTTGGCATCAATGTCCTTTTGGCATCAGTGTCCTTTTAGCATCAGTGTCCTTTTGGCACTTATCATTGTCCTTTTGGCATTAGTGTCCTTTTAGCATCAGTGTCCTTTTGGCACTTATCATTGTCCTTTTGGCATTAGTGTCCTTTTAGCATCAGTGTCCTTTTGGCACTTATCATTGTCCTTTTGGCATTAGTGTCCTTTTAGCATCAGTGTCCTTTTGGCACTTATCATTGTCCTTTTGGCATTAGTGTCCTTTTAGCATCAGTGTCCTTTTGGCACTTATCATTGTCCTTTTGGCATTAGTGTCCTTTTAGCATCAGTGTCCTTTTGGCACTTATCATTGTCCTTTTGGCATTAGTGTCCTTTTAGCATCAGTGTCCTTTTGGCACTTATCATTGTCCTTTTGGCATTAGTGTCCTTTTAGCATCAGTGTCCTTTTGGCACTTATCATTGTCCTTTTGGCATTAGTGTCCTTTTGGCATCAGTGTCCTTTTCGCACTTATCATTGTCCTTTTGGCATTAGTGTCCTTTTGGCATCAGTGTCCTTTTGGCATCAATGTTCTTTTGGCATCAGTGTCCTTTTAGCATCAGTGTCCTTTTGGCACTTATCATTGTCCTTTTGGCATTAGTGTCCTTTTAGCATCAGTGTCCTTTTGGCACTTATCATTGTCCTTTTGGCATTAGTGTCCTTTTAGCATCAGTGTCCTTTTGGCACTTATCATTGTCCTTTTGGCATTAGTGTCCTTTTAGCATCAGTGTCCTTTTGGCACTTATCATTGTCCTTTTGGCATTAGTGTCCTTTTAGCATCAGTGTCCTTTTGGCACTTATCATTGTCCTTTTGGCATTAGTGTCCTTTTAGCATCAGTGTCCTTTTGGCACTTATCATTGTCCTTTTGGCATTAGTGTCCTTTTGGCATCAGTGTCCTTTTGGCATCAATGTCCTTTTGGCATTAGTGTCCTTTTAGCATCAGTGTCCTTTTGGCACTTATCATTGTCCTTTTGGCATTAGTGTCCTTTTAGCATCAGTGTCCTTTTGGCACTTATCATTGTCCTTTTGGCACTTATCATTGTCCTTTTGGCATTAGTGTCCTTTTAGCATCAGTGTCCTTTTGGCACTTATCATTGTCCTTTTGGCATTAGTGTCCTTTTGGCATCAGTGTCCTTTTGGCATCAATGTCCTTTTGGCATCAGTGTCCTTTTAGCATCAGTGTCCTTTTGGCACTTATCATTGTCCTTTTGGCATCAGTGTCCTTTTAGCATCAGTGTCCTTTTGGCACTTATCATTGTCCTTTTGGCATTAGTGTCCTTTTGGCATCAGTGTCCTTTTGGCACTTATAGGTTACAAACATAACCCCAGTTATCATTGGCCTTTTGGCATTAGTGTCCTTTTGGCATCAGTGTCCTTTTGGCATCAATGTCCTTTTGGCATCAGTGTCCTTTTAGCATCAGTGTCCTTTTGGCACTTATCATTGTCCTTTTGGCATTAGTGTCCTTTTAGCATCAGTGTCCTTTTGGCACTTATCATTGTCCTTTTGGCATTAGTGTCCTTTTAGCATCAGTGTCCTTTTGGCACTTATCATTGTCCTTTTGGCATTAGTGTCCTTTTAGCATCAGTGTCCTTTTGGCACTTATCATTGTCCTTTTGGCATTAGTGTCCTTTTAGCATCAGTGTCCTTTTGGCACTTATCATTGTCCTTTTGGCATTAGTGTCCTTTTGGCATCAGTGTCCTTTTGGCATCAATGTCCTTTTGGCATCAGTGTCCTTTTAGCATCAGTGTCCTTTTGGCACTTATCATTGTCCTTTTGGCATTAGTGTCCTTTTAGCATCAGTGTCCTTTTGGCACTTATCATTGTCCTTTTGGCATTAGTGTCCTTTTAGCATCAGTGTCCTTTTGGCACTTATCATTGTCCTTTTGGCATTAGTGTCCTTTTAGCATCAGTGTCCTTTTGGCACTTATCATTGTCCTTTTGGCATTAGTGTCCTTTTAGCATCAGTGTCCTTTTGGCACTTATCATTGTCCTTTTGGCATTAGTGTCCTTTTAGCATCAGTGTCCTTTTGGCACTTATCATTGTCCTTTTGGCATTAGTGTCCTTTTGGCATCAGTGTCCTTTTGGCACTTATCATTGTCCTTTTGGCATTAGGGTCCTTTTGGCATCAGTGTCCTTTTGGCATCAATGTTCTTTTGGCATCAGTGTCCTTTTAGCATCAGTGTCCTTTTGGCACTTATCATTGTCCTTTTGGCATCAGTGTCCTTTTAGCATCAGTGTCCTTTAGGCACTTATCATTGTCCTTTTGGCATTAGTGTCCTTTTAGCATCAGTGTCCTTTTGGCACTTATCATTGTCCTTTTGGCATTAGTGTCCTTTTAGCATCAGTGTCCTTTTGGCACTTATCATTGTCCTTTTGGCATTAGTGTCCTTTTAGCATCAGTGTCCTTTTGGCACTTATCATTGTCCTTTTGGCATTAGTGTCCTTTTAGCATCAGTGTCCTTTTGGCACTTATCATTGTCCTTTTGGCATTAGTGTCCTTTTGGCATCAGTGTCCTTTTGGCATCAATGTCCTTTTGGCATCAGTGTCCTTTTAGCATCAGTGTCCTTTTGGCACTTATCATTGTCCTTTTGGCATTAGTGTCCTTTTAGCATCAGTGTCCTTTTGGCACTTATCATTGTCCTTTTGGCATTAGTGTCCTTTTGGCATCAGTGTCCTTTTGGCATCAATGTCCTTTTGGCATCAGTGTCCTTTTAGCATCAGTGTCCTTTTGGCACTTATCATTGTCCTTTTGGCATTAGTGTCCTTTTGGCATCAGTGTCCTTTTGGCACTTATAGGTTACAAACATAACCCCAGTTATCATTGGCCTTTTGGCATTAGTGTCCTTTTAGCATCAGTGTCCTTTTGGCACTTATCATTGTCCTTTTGGCATTAGTGTCCTTTTAGCATCAGTGTCCTTTTGGCACTTATCATTGTCCTTTTGGCATTAGTGTCCTTTTGGCATCAGTGTCCTTTTGGCACTTATCATTGTCCTTTTGGCATTAGGGTCCTTTTGGCATCAGTGTCCTTTTGGCATCAATGTTCTTTTGGCATCAGTGTCCTTTTAGCATCAGTGTCCTTTTGGCACTTATCATTGTCCTTTTGGCATCAGTGTCCTTTTAGCATCAGTGTCCTTTAGGCACTTATCATTGTCCTTTTGGCATTAGTGTCCTTTTAGCATCAGTGTCCTTTTGGCACTTATCATTGTCCTTTTGGCATTAGTGTCCTTTTAGCATCAGTGTCCTTTTGGCACTTATCATTGTCCTTTTGGCATTAGTGTCCTTTTAGCATCAGTGTCCTTTTGGCACTTATCATTGTCCTTTTGGCATTAGTGTCCTTTTAGCATCAGTGTCCTTTTGGCACTTATCATTGTCCTTTTGGCATTAGTGTCCTTTTGGCATCAGTGTCCTTTTGGCATCAATGTCCTTTTGGCATCAGTGTCCTTTTAGCATCAGTGTCCTTTTGGCACTTATCATTGTCCTTTTGGCATTAGTGTCCTTTTAGCATCAGTGTCCTTTTGGCACTTATCATTGTCCTTTTGGCATTAGTGTCCTTTTGGCATCAGTGTCCTTTTGGCATCAATGTCCTTTTGGCATCAGTGTCCTTTTAGCATCAGTGTCCTTTTGGCACTTATCATTGTCCTTTTGGCATTAGTGTCCTTTTGGCATCAGTGTCCTTTTGGCACTTATAGGTTACAAACATAACCCCAGTTATCATTGGCCTTTTGGCATTAGTGTCCTTTTAGCATCAGTGTCCTTTTGGCACTTATCATTGTCCTTTTGGCATTAGTGTCCTTTTAGCATCAGTGTCCTTTTGGCACTTATCATTGTCCTTTTGGCATTAGTGTCCTTTTGGCATCGGTGTCCTTTTGGCATCAATGTCCTTTTGGCATCAGTGTCCTTTTAGCATCAGTGTCCTTTTGGCACTTATCATTGTCCTTTTGGCATTAGTGTCCTTTTAGCATCAGTGTCCTTTTGGCACTTATCATTGTCCTTTTGGCATTAGTGTCCTTTTAGCATCAGTGTCCTTTTGGCACTTATCATTGTCCTTTTGGCATTAGTGTCCTTTTAGCATCAGTGTCCTTTTGGCACTTATCATTGTCCTTTTGGCATTAGTGTCCTTTTAGCATCAGTGTCCTTTTGGCACTTATCATTGTCCTTTTGGCATTAGTGTCCTTTTAGCATCAGTGTCCTTTTGGCACTTATCATTGTCCTTTTGGCATTAGTGTCCTTTTAGCATCAGTGTCCTTTTGGCACTTATCATTGTCCTTTTGGCATTAGTGTCCTTTTAGCATCAGTGTCCTTAAGGCACTTATCATTGTCCTTTTGGCATTAGTGTCCTTTTAGCATCAGTGTCCTTTTGGCACTTATCATTGTCCTTTTGGCATTAGTGTCCTTTTAGCATCAGTGTCCTTTTGGCACTTATCATTGTCCTTTTGGCATTAGTGTCCTTTTAGCATCAGTGTCCTTTTGGCACTTATCATTGTCCTTTTGGCATTAGTGTCCTTTTAGCATCAGTGTCCTTTTGGCACTTATCATTGTCCTTTTGGCATTAGTGTCCTTTTGCCATCAGTGTCCTTTTGGCATCAATGTCCTTTTGGCATCAGTGTCCTTTTAGCATCAGTGTCCTTTTGGCACTTATCATTGTCCTTTTGGCATTAGTGTCCTTTTAGCATCAGTGTCCTTTTGGCACTTATCATTGTCCTTTTGGCATTAGTGTCCTTTTAGCATCAGTGTCCTTTTGGCACTTATCATTGTCCTTTTGGCATTAGTGTCCTTTTAGCATCAGTGTCCTTTTGGCACTTATCATTGTCCTTTTGGCATTAGTGTCCTTTTAGCATCAGTGTCCTTTTGGCACTTATCATTGTCCTTTTGGCATTAGTGTCCTTTTGGCATCAGTGTCCTTTTGGCATCAATGTCCTTTTGGCATCAGTGTCCTTTTAGCATCAGTGTCCTTTTGGCACTTATCATTGTCCTTTTGGCATTAGTGTCCTTTTAGCATCAGTGTCCTTTTGGCACTTATCATTGTCCTTTTGGCATTAGTGTCCTTTTAGCATCAGTGTCCTTTTGGCACTTATCATTGTCCTTTTGGCATTAGTGTCCTTTTGGCATCAGTGTCCTTTTAGCATCAGTGTCCTTTTGGCACTTATCATTGTCCTTTTGGCATTAGTGTCCTTTTAGCATCAGTGTCCTTTTAGCATCAGTGTCCTTTTGGCACTTATCATTGTCCTTTTGGCATTAGTGTCCTTTTAGCATCAGTGTCCTTTTGGCACTTATCATTGTCCTTTTGGCATTAGTGTCCTTTTAGCATCAGTGTCCTTTTGGCACTTATCATTGTCCTTTTGGCATTAGTGTCCTTTTGGCATCAGTGTCCTTTTGGCACTTATCATTGTCCTTTTGGCATTAGTGTCCTTTTGGCATCAGTGTCCTTTTGGCATCAATGTCCTTTTGGCATCAGTGTCCTTTTAGCATCAGTGTCCTTTTGGCACTTATCATTGTCCTTTTGGCATTAGTGTCCTTTTAGCATCAGTGTCCTTTTGGCACTTATCATTGTCCTTTTGGCATTAGTGTCCTTTTAGCATCAGTGTCCTTTTGGCACTTATCATTGTCCTTTTGGCATTAGTGTCCTTTTAGCATCAGTGTCCTTTTGGCACTTATCATTGTCCTTTTGGCATTAGTGTCCTTTTAGCATCAGTGTCCTTTTGGCACTTATCATTGTCCTTTTGGCATTAGTGTCCTTTTAGCATCAGTGTCCTTTTGGCACTTATCATTGTCCTTTTGGCATTAGTGTCCTTTTGGCATCAGTGTCCTTTTCGCACTTATCATTGTCCTTTTGGCATTAGTGTCCTTTTGGCATCAGTGTCCTTTTGGCATCAATGTTCTTTTGGCATCAGTGTCCTTTTAGCATCAGTGTCCTTTTGGCACTTATCATTGTCCTTTTGGCATTAGTGTCCTTTTAGCATCAGTGTCCTTTTGGCACTTATCATTGTCCTTTTGGCATTAGTGTCCTTTTAGCATCAGTGTCCTTTTGGCACTTATCATTGTCCTTTTGGCATTAGTGTCCTTTTAGCATCAGTGTCCTTTTGGCACTTATCATTGTCCTTTTGGCATTAGTGTCCTTTTAGCATCAGTGTCCTTTTGGCACTTATCATTGTCCTTTTGGCATTAGTGTCCTTTTAGCATCAGTGTCCTTTTGGCACTTATCATTGTCCTTTTGGCATTAGTGTCCTTTTGGCATCAGTGTCCTTTTGGCATCAATGTCCTTTTGGCATCAGTGTCCTTTTAGCATCAGTGTCCTTTTGGCACTTATCATTGTCCTTTTGGCATTAGTGTCCTTTTAGCATCAGTGTCCTTTTGGCACTTATCATTGTCCTTTTGGCACTTATCATTGTCCTTTTGGCATTAGTGTCCTTTTAGCATCAGTGTCCTTTTGGCACTTATCATTGTCCTTTTGGCATTAGTGTCCTTTTGGCATCAGTGTCCTTTTGGCATCAATGTCCTTTTGGCATCAGTGTCCTTTTAGCATCAGTGTCCTTTTGGCACTTATCATTGTCCTTTTGGCATCAGTGTCCTTTTAGCATCAGTGTCCTTTTGGCACTTATCATTGTCCTTTTGGCATTAGTGTCCTTTTGGCATCAGTGTCCTTTTGGCACATATAGGTTACAAACATAACCCCAGTTATCATTGGCCTTTTGGCATTAGTGTCCTTTTGGCATCAGTGTTCTTTTGGCATCAATGTCCTTTTGGCATCAGTGTCCTTTTAGCATCAGTGTCCTTTTGGCACTTATCATTGTCCTTTTGGCATTAGTGTCCTTTTAGCATCAGTGTCCTTTTGGCACTTATCATTGTCCTTTTGGCATTAGTGTCCTTTTAGCATCAGTGTCCTTTTGGCACTTATCATTGTCCTTTTGGCATTAGTGTCCTTTTAGCATCAGTGTCCTTTTGGCACTTATCATTGTCCTTTTGGCATTAGTGTCCTTTTAGCATCAGTGTCCTTTTGGCACTTATCATTGTCCTTTTGGCATTAGTGTCCTTTTGGCATCAGTGTCCTTTTGGCATCAATGTCCTTTTGGCATCAGTGTCCTTTTAGCATCAGTGTCCTTTTGGCACTTATCATTGTCCTTTTGGCATTAGTGTCCTTTTAGCATCAGTGTCCTTTTGGCACTTATCATTGTCCTTTTGGCATTAGTGTCCTTTTAGCATCAGTGTCCTTTTGGCACTTATCATTGTCCTTTTGGCATTAGTGTCCTTTTAGCATCAGTGTCCTTTTGGCACTTATCATTGTCCTTTTGGCATTAGTGTCCTTTTAGCATCAGTGTCCTTTTGGCACTTATCATTGTCCTTTTGGCATTAGTGTCTTTTTAGCATCAGTGTCCTTTTGGCACTTATCATTGTCCTTTTGGCATTAGTGTCCTTTTAGCATCAGTGTCCTTTTGGCACTTATCATTGTCCTTTTGGCATTAGTGTCCTTTTAGCATCAGTGTCCTTTTGGCACTTATCATTGTCCTTTTGGCATTAGTGTCCTTTTGGCATCAGTGTCCTTTTGGCATCAATGTCCTTTTGGCATCAGTGTCCTTTTAGCATCAGTGTCCTTTTGGCACTTATCATTGTCCTTTTGGCATTAGTGTCCTTTTAGCATCAGTGTCCTTTTGGCACTTATCATTGTCCTTTTGGCATTAGTGTCCTTTTAGCATCAGTGTCCTTTTGGCACTTATCATTGTCCTTTTGGCATTAGTGTCCTTTTAGCATCAGTGTCCTTTTGGCACTTATCATTGTCCTTTTGGCATTAGTGTCCTTTTAGCATCAGTGTCCTTTTGGCACTTATCATTGTCCTTTTGGCATTAGTGTCCTTTTAGCATCAGTGTCCTTTTGGCACTTATCATTGTCCTTTTGGCATTAGTGTCCTTTTAGCATCAGTGTCCTTTTGGCACTTATCATTGTCCTTTTGGCATTAGTGTCCTTTTAGCATCAGTGTCCTTTTGGCACTTATCATTGTCCTTTTGGCATTAGTGTCCTTTTGGCATCAGTGTCCTTTTGGCACTTATCATTGTCCTTTTGGCATTAGGGTCCTTTTGGCATCAGTGTCCTTTTGGCATCAATGTTCTTTTGGCATCAGTGTCCTTTTAGCATCAGTGTCCTTTTGGCACTTATCATTGTCCTTTTGGCATCAGTGTCCTTTTAGCATCAGTGTCCTTTAGGCACTTATCATTGTCCTTTTGGCATTAGTGTCCTTTTAGCATCAGTGTCCTTTTGGCACTTATCATTGTCCTTTTGGCATTAGTGTCCTTTTAGCATCAGTGTCCTTTTGGCACTTATCATTGTCCTTTTGGCATTAGTGTCCTTTTAGCATCAGTGTCCTTTTGGCACTTATCATTGTCCTTTTGGCATTAGTGTCCTTTTAGCATCAGTGTCCTTTTGGCACTTATCATTGTCCTTTTGGCATTAGTGTCCTTTTGGCATCAGTGTCCTTTTGGCATCAGTGTCCTTTTAGCATCAGTGTCCTTTTGGCACTTATCATTGTCCTTTTGGCATTAGTGTCCTTTTGGCATCAATGTCCTTTTGGCATCAGTGTCCTTTTAGCATCAGTGTCCTTTTGGCACTTATCATTGTCCTTTTGGCATTAGTGTCCTTTTAGCATCAGTGTCCTTTTGGCACTTATCATTGTCCTTTTGGCATTAGTGTCCTTTTGGCATCAGTGTCCTTTTGGCATCAATGTCCTTTTGGCATCAGTGTCCTTTTAGCATCAGTGTCCTTTTGGCACTTATCATTGTCCTTTTGGCATTAGTGTCCTTTTGGCATCAGTGTCCTTTTGGCACTTATAGGTTACAAACATAACCCCAGTTATCATTGGCCTTTTGGCATTAGTGTCCTTTTAGCATCAGTGTCCTTTTGGCACTTATCATTGTCCTTTTGGCATTAGTGTCCTTTTAGCATCAGTGTCCTTTTGGCACTTATCATTGTCCTTTTGGCATTAGTGTCCTTTTGGCATCGGTGTCCTTTTGGCATCAATGTCCTTTTGGCATCAGTGTCCTTTTAGCATCAGTGTCCTTTTGGCACTTATCATTGTCCTTTTGGCATTAGTGTCCTTTTAGCATCAGTGTCCTTTTGGCACTTATCATTGTCCTTTTGGCATTAGTGTCCTTTTAGCATCAGTGTCCTTTTGGCACTTATCATTGTCCTTTTGGCATTAGTGTCCTTTTAGCATCAGTGTCCTTTTGGCACTTATCATTGTCCTTTTGGCATTAGTGTCCTTTTAGCATCAGTGTCCTTTTGGCACTTATCATTGTCCTTTTGGCATTAGTGTCCTTTTAGCATCAGTGTCCTTTTGGCACTTATCATTGTCCTTTTGGCATTAGTGTCCTTTTAGCATCAGTGTCCTTTTGGCACTTATCATTGTCCTTTTGGCATTAGTGTCCTTTTAGCATCAGTGTCCTTAAGGCACTTATCATTGTCCTTTTGGCATTAGTGTCCTTTTAGTTTGTCCTTTTGGCATTAGTGTCCTTTTAGCATCAGTGGCCTTTTGGCACTTATCATTGTCCTTTTGACATTAGTGTCCTTTTAGCATCAGTGTCCCTTTTTGGCACTTATCATTGTCCTTTTGGCATTAGTGTCCTTTTAGCATCAGTGTCCTTTTGGCACTTATCATTGTCCTTTTGGCATTAGTGTCCTTTTGCCATCAGTGTCCTTTTGGCATCAATGTCCTTTTGGCATCAGTGTCCTTTTAGCATCAGTGTCCTTTTGGCACTTATCATTGTCCTTTTGGCATTAGTGTCCTTTTTAGCATCAGTGTCCTTTTGGCACTTATCATTGTCCTTTTGGCATTAGTGTCCTTTTAGCATCAGTGTCCTTTTGGCACTTATCATTGTCCTTTTGGCATAGTGTCCTTTTAGCATCAGTGTCCTTTTGGCACTTATCATTGTCCTTTTGGCATTAGTGTCCTTTTAGCATCAGTGTCCTTTTGCACTTATCATTGTCCTTTTGGCATTAGTGTCCTTTTGGCATCAGTGTCCTTTTGGCATCAATGTCCTTTTGGCATCAGTGTCCTTTTAGCATCAGTGTCCTTTTGGCACTTATCATTGTCCTTTTGGCATTAGTGTCCTTTTAGCATCAGTGTCCTTTTGGCACTTATCATTGTCCTTTTGGCATTAGTGTCCTTTTAGCATCAGTGTCCTTTTGGCACTTATCATTGTCCTTTTGGCATTAGTGTCCTTTTAGCATCAGTGTCCTTTTGGCACTTATCATTGTCCTTTTGGCATTAGTGTCCTTTTAGCATCAGTGTCCTTTTGGCACTTATCATTGTCCTTTTGGCATTAGTGTCCTTTTAGCATCAGTGTCCTTTTGGCACTTATCATTGTCCTTTTGGCATTAGTGTCCTTTTAGCATCAGTGTCCTTTTGGCACTTATCATTGTCCTTTTGGCATTAGTGACCTTTTAGCATCAGTGTCCCTTTTGGCACTTATCATTGTCCTTTTGGCATTAGTGTCCTTTTAGCATCAGTGTCCCTTTTGGCATCAATGTCATTTTGGCATCAGTGTCCTTTTAGCATCAGTGTCCTTTTGGCACTTATCATTGTCCTTTGGCATTAGTGTCCTTTTGGCATCAGTGTCCTTTTGGCACTTATAGGTTACAAACATAACCCCAGTTATCATTGGCCTTTTGGCATTAGTGTCCTTTTAGCATCAGTGTCCTTTTGGCACTTATCATTGTCCTTTTGGCATTAGTGTCCTTTTAGCATCAGTGTCCTTTTGGCACTTATCATTGTCCTTTTGGCATTAGTGTCCTTTTGGCATCGGTGTCCTTTTGGCATCAATGTCCTTTTGGCACTTATCATTGTCCTTTTGGCATTAGTGTCCTTTAGCATCAGTGTCCTTTTGGCACTTATCATTGTCCTTTTGGCATTAGTGTCCTTTTAGCATCAGTGTCCTTTTGGCACTTATCATTGTCCTTTTGGCATTAGTGTCCTTTTAGCATCAGTGTCCTTTTGGCACTTATCATTGTCCTTTTGGCATTAGTGTCCTTTTAGCATCAGTGTCCTTTTGGCACTTATCATTGTCCTTTTGGCATTAGTGTCCTTTTAGCATCAGTGTCCTTTTGGCACTTATCATTGTCCTTTTGGCATTAGTGTCCTTTTAGCATCAGTGTCCTTTTGGCACTTATCATTGTCCTTTTGGCATTAGTGTCCTTTTAGCATCAGTGTCCTTTTGGCACTTATCATTGTCCTTTTGGCATTAGTGTCCTTTTAGCATCAGTGTCCTTAAGGCACTTATCATTGTCCTTTTGGCATTAGTGTCCTTTTAGCATCAGTGTCCTTTTGGCACTTATCATTGTCCTTTTGGCATTAGTGTCCTTTTAGCATCAGTGTCCTTTTGGCACTTATCATTGTCCTTTTGGTATTAGTGTCCTTTTAGCATCAGTGTCCTTTTGGCACTTATCATTGTCCTTTTGGCATTAGTGTCCTTTTAGCATCAGTGTCCTTTTGGCACTTATCATTGTCCTTTTGGCATTAGTGTCCTTTTGCCATCAGTGTCCTTTTGGCATCAATGTCCTTTTGGCATCAGTGTCCTTTTAGCATCAGTGTCCTTTTGGCACTTATCATTGTCCTTTTGGCATTAGTGTCCTTTTAGCATCAGTGTCCTTTTGGCACTTATCATTGTCCTTTTGGCATTAGTGTCCTTTTAGCATCAGTGTCCTTTTGGCACTTATCATTGTCCTTTTGGCATTAGTGTCCTTTTAGCATCAGTGTCCTTTTGGCACTTATCATTGTCCTTTTGGCATTAGTGTCCTTTTAGCATCAGTGTCCTTTTGGCACTTATCATTGTCCTTTTGGCATTAGTGTCCTTTTGGCATCAGTGTCCTTTTGGCATCAATGTCCTTTTGGCATCAGTGTCCTTTTAGCATCAGTGTCCTTTTGGCACTTATCATTGTCCTTTTGGCATTAGTGTCCTTTTAGCATCAGTGTCCTTTTGGCACTTATCATTGTCCTTTTGGCATTAGTGTCCTTTTAGCATCAGTGTCCTTTTGGCACTTATCATTGTCCTTTTGGCATTAGTGTCCTTTTGGCATCAGTGTCCTTTTAGCATCAGTGTCCTTTTGGCACTTATCATTGTCCTTTTGGCATTAGTGTCCTTTTAGCATCAGTGTCCTTTTAGCATCAGTGTCCTTTTGGCACTTATCATTGTCCTTTTGGCATTAGTGTCCTTTTAGCATCAGTGTCCTTTTGGCACTTATCATTGTCCTTTTGGCATTAGTGTCCTTTTAGCATCAGTGTCCTTTTGGCACTTATCATTGTCCTTTTGGCATTAGTGTCCTTTTGGCATCAGTGTCCTTTTGGCACTTATCATTGTCCTTTTGGCATTAGTGTCCTTTTGGCATCAGTGTCCTTTTGGCATCAATGTCCTTTTGGCATCAGTGTCCTTTTAGCATCAGTGTCCTTTTGGCACTTATCATTGTCCTTTTGGCATTAGTGTCCTTTTAGCATCAGTGTCCTTTTGGCACTTATCATTGTCCTTTTGGCATTAGTGTCCTTTTAGCATCAGTGTCCTTTTGGCACTTATCATTGTCCTTTTGGCATTAGTGTCCTTTTAGCATCAGTGTCCTTTTGGCACTTATCATTGTCCTTTTGGCATTAGTGTCCTTTTAGCATCAGTGTCCTTTTGGCACTTATCATTGTCCTTTTGGCATTAGTGTCCTTTTAGCATCAGTGTCCTTTTGGCACTTATCATTGTCCTTTTGGCATTAGTGTCCTTTTGGCATCAGTGTCCTTTTGGCACTTATCATTGTCCTTTTGGCATTAGGGTCCTTTTGGCATCAGTGTCCTTTTGGCATCAATGTTCTTTTGGCATCAGTGTCCTTTTAGCATCAGTGTCCTTTTGGCACTTATCATTGTCCTTTTGGCATCAGTGTCCTTTTAGCATCAGTGTCCTTTAGGCACTTATCATTGTCCTTTTGGCATTAGTGTCCTTTTAGCATCAGTGTCCTTTTGGCACTTATCATTGTCCTTTTGGCATTAGTGTCCTTTTAGCATCAGTGTCCTTTTGGCACTTATCATTGTCCTTTTGGCATTAGTGTCCTTTTAGCATCAGTGTCCTTTTGGCACTTATCATTGTCCTTTTGGCATTAGTGTCCTTTTAGCATCAGTGTCCTTTTGGCACTTATCATTGTCCTTTTGGCATTAGTGTCCTTTTGGCATCAGTGTCCTTTTGGCATCAATGTCCTTTTGGCATCAGTGTCCTTTTAGCATCAGTGTCCTTTTGGCACTTATCATTGTCCTTTTGGCATTAGTGTCCTTTTAGCATCAGTGTCCTTTTGGCACTTATCATTGTCCTTTTGGCATTAGTGTCCTTTTGGCATCAGTGTCCTTTTGGCATCAATGTCCTTTTGGCATCAGTGTCCTTTTAGCATCAGTGTCCTTTTGGCACTTATCATTGTCCTTTTGGCATTAGTGTCCTTTTGGCATCAGTGTCCTTTTGGCACTTATAGGTTACAAACATAACCCCAGTTATCATTGGCCTTTTGGCATTAGTGTCCTTTTAGCATCAGTGTCCTTTTGGCACTTATCATTGTCCTTTTGGCATTAGTGTCCTTTTAGCATCAGTGTCCTTTTGGCACTTATCATTGTCCTTTTGGCATTAGTGTCCTTTTAGCATCAGTGTCCTTTTGGCACTTATCATTGTCCTTTTGGCATTAGTGTCCTTTTAGCATCAGTGTCCTTTTGGCACTTATCATTGTCCTTTTGGCATTAGTGTCCTTTTAGCATCAGTGTCCTTTTGGCACTTATCATTGTCCTTTTGGCATTAGTGTCCTTTTAGCATCAGTGTCCTTTTGGCACTTATCATTGTCCTTTTGGCATTAGTGTCCTTTTAGCATCAGTGTCCTTAAGGCACTTATCATTGTCCTTTTGGCATTAGTGTCCTTTTAGCATCAGTGTCCTTTTGGCACTTATCATTGTCCTTTTGGCATTAGTGTCCTTTTAGCATCAGTGTCCTTTTGGCACTTATCATTGTCCTTTTGGCATTAGTGTCCTTTTAGCATCAGTGTCCTTTTGGCACTTATCATTGTCCTTTTGGCATTAGTGTCCTTTTAGCATCAGTGTCCTTTTGGCACTTATCATTGTCCTTTTGGCATTAGTGTCCTTTTGCCATCAGTGTCCTTTTGGCATCAATGTCCTTTTGGCATCAGTGTCCTTTTAGCATCAGTGTCCTTTTGGCACTTATCATTGTCCTTTTGGCATTAGTGTCCTTTTAGCATCAGTGTCCTTTTGGCACTTATCATTGTCCTTTTGGCATTAGTGTCCTTTTAGCATCAGTGTCCTTTTGGCACTTATCATTGTCCTTTTGGCATTAGTGTCCTTTTAGCATCAGTGTCCTTTTGGCACTTATCATTGTCCTTTTGGCATTAGTGTCCTTTTAGCATCAGTGTCCTTTTGGCACTTATCATTGTCCTTTTGGCATTAGTGTCCTTTTGGCATCAGTGTCCTTTTGGCATCAATGTCCTTTTGGCATCAGTGTCCTTTTAGCATCAGTGTCCTTTTGGCACTTATCATTGTCCTTTTGGCATTAGTGTCCTTTTAGCATCAGTGTCCTTTTGGCACTTATCATTGTCCTTTTGGCATTAGTGTCCTTTTAGCATCAGTGTCCTTTTGGCACTTATCATTGTCCTTTTGGCATTAGTGTCCTTTTGGCATCAGTGTCCTTTTAGCATCAGTGTCCTTTTGGCACTTATCATTGTCCTTTTGGCATTAGTGTCCTTTTAGCATCAGTGTCCTTTTAGCATCAGTGTCCTTTTGGCACTTATCATTGTCCTTTTGGCATTAGTGTCCTTTTAGCATCAGTGTCCTTTTGGCACTTATCATTGTCCTTTTGGCATTAGTGTCCTTTTAGCATCAGTGTCCTTTTAGCATCAGTGTCCTTTTGGCACTTATCATTGTCCTTTTGGCATTAGTGTCCTTTTAGCATCAGTGTCCTTTTGGCACTTATCATTGTCCTTTTGGCATTAGTGTCCTTTTAGCATCAGTGTCCTTTTGGCACTTATCATTGTCCTTTTGGCATTAGTGTCCTTTTGGCATCAGTGTCCTTTTGGCATCAATGTCCTTTTGGCATCAGTGTCCTTTTAGCATCAGTGTCCTTTTGGCACTTATCATTGTCCTTTTGGCATTAGTGTCCTTTTAGCATCAGTGTCCTTTTGGCACTTATCATTGTCCTTTTGGCATTAGTGTCCTTTTAGCATCAGTGTCCTTTTGGCACTTATCATTGTCCTTTTGGCATTAGTGTCCTTTTGGCATCAGTGTCCTTTTAGCATCAGTGTCCTTTTGGCACTTATCATTGTCCTTTTGGCATTAGTGTCCTTTTAGCATCAGTGTCCTTTTAGCATCAGTGTCCTTTTGGCACTTATCATTGTCCTTTTGGCATTAGTGTCCTTTTAGCATCAGTGTCCTTTTGGCACTTATCATTGTCCTTTTGGCATTAGTGTCCTTTTAGCATCAGTGTCCTTTTGGCACTTATCATTGTCCTTTTGGCATTAGTGTCCTTTTGGCATCAGTGTCCTTTTGGCACTTATCATTGTCCTTTTGGCATTAGTGTCCTTTTGGCATCAGTGTCCTTTTGGCATCAATGTCCTTTTGGCATCAGTGTCCTTTTAGCATCAGTGTCCTTTTGGCACTTATCATTGTCCTTTTGGCATTAGTGTCCTTTTAGCATCAGTGTCCTTTTGGCACTTATCATTGTCCTTTTGGCATTAGTGTCCTTTTAGCATCAGTGTCCTTTTGGCACTTATCATTGTCCTTTTGGCATTAGTGTCCTTTTAGCATCAGTGTCCTTTTGGCACTTATCATTGTCCTTTTGGCATTAGTGTCCTTTTAGCATCAGTGTCCTTTTGGCACTTATCATTGTCCTTTTGGCATTAGTGTCCTTTTAGCATCAGTGTCCTTTTGGCACTTATCATTGTCCTTTTGGCATTAGTGTCCTTTTAGCATCAGTGTCCTTTTGGCACTTATCATTGTCCTTTTGGCATTAGTGTCCTTTTGGCATCAGTGTCCTTTTGGCACTTATCATTGTCCTTTTGGCATTAGGGTCCTTTTGGCATCAGTGTCCTTTTGGCATCAATGTTCTTTTGGCATCAGTGTCCTTTTAGCATCAGTGTCCTTTTGGCACTTATCATTGTCCTTTTGGCATCAGTGTCCTTTTAGCATCAGTGTCCTTTTGGCACTTATCATTGTCCTTTTGGCATCAGTGTCCTTTTAGCATCAGTGTCCTTTAGGCACTTATCATTGTCCTTTTGGCATTAGTGTCCTTTTAGCATCAGTGTCCTTTTGGCACTTATCATTGTCCTTTTGGCATTAGTGTCCTTTTAGCATCAGTGTCCTTTTGGCACTTATCATTGTCCTTTTGGCATTAGTGTCCTTTTAGCATCAGTGTCCTTTTGGCACTTATCATTGTCCTTTTGGCATTAGTGTCCTTTTAGCATCAGTGTCCTTTTGGCACTTATCATTGTCCTTTTGGCATTAGTGTCCTTTTGGCATCAGTGTCCTTTTGGCATCAATGTCCTTTTGGCATCAGTGTCCTTTTAGCATCAGTGTCCTTTTGGCACTTATCATTGTCCTTTTGGCATTAGTGTCCTTTTAGCATCAGTGTCCTTTTGGCACTTATCATTGTCCTTTTGGCATTAGTGTCCTTTTGGCATCAGTGTCCTTTTTGGCATCAATGTCCTTTTGGCATCAGTGTCCTTTTAGCATCAGTGTCCTTTTGGCACTTATCATTGTCCTTTTGGCATTAGTGTCCTTTTGGCATCAGTGTCCTTTTGGCACTTATAGGTTACAAACATAACCCCAGTTATCATTGGCCTTTTGGCATTAGTGTCCTTTTAGCATTAGTGTCCTTTTGGCACTTATCATTGTCCTTTTGGCATTAGTGTCCTTTTAGCATCAGTGTCCTTTTGGCACTTATCATTGTCCTTTTGGCATTAGTGTCCTTTTGGCATCGGTGTCCTTTTGGCATCAATGTCCTTTTGGCATCAGTGTCCTTTTAGCATCAGTGTCCTTTTGGCACTTATCATTGTCCCTTTTGGCATTAGTGTCCTTTTAGCATCAGTGTCCTTTTGGCACTTATCATTGTCCTTTTGGCATTAGTGTCCTTTTAGCATCAGTGTCCTTTTGGCACTTATCATTGTCCTTTTGGCATTAGTGTCCTTTTAGCATCAGTGTCCTTTTGGCACTTATCATTGTCCTTTTGGCATTAGTGTCCTTTTGCATCAGTGTCCTTTGGCACTTATCATTGTCCTTTTGGCATTAGTGTCCTTTTGGCATCAGTGTCCTTTTGGCATCAATGTCCTTTTGGCATCAGTGTCCTTTTAGCATCAGTGTCCTTTTGGCACTTATCATTGTCCTTTTGGCATTAGTGTCCTTTTAGCATCAGTGTCCTTTTGGCACTTATCATTGTCCTTTTGGCATTAGTGTCCTTTTAGCATCAGTGTCCTTTTGGCACTTATCATTGTCCTTTTGGCATTAGTGTCCTTTTAGCATCAGTGTCCTTTTGGCACTTATCATTGTCCTTTTGGCATTAGTGTCCTTTTAGCATCAGTGTCCTTTTGGCACTTATCATTGTCCTTTTGGCATTAGTGTCCTTTTAGCATCAGTGTCCTTTTGGCACTTATCATTGTCCTTTTGGCATTAGTGTCCTTTTGGCATCAGTGTCCTTTTGGCACTTATCATTGTCCTTTTGGCATTAGGGGTCCTTTTGGCATCAGTGTCCTTTTGGCATCAATGTTCTTTTGGCATCAGTGTCCTTTTAGCATCAGTGTCCTTTTGGCACTTATCATTGTCCTTTTGGCATCAGTGTCCTTTTAGCATCAGTGTCCTTTAGGCACTTATCATTGTCCTTTTGGCATTAGTGTCCTTTTAGCATCAGTGTCCTTTTGGCACTTATCATTGTCCTTTTGGCATTAGTGTCCTTTTAGCATCAGTGTCCTTTTGGCACTTATCATTGTCCTTTTGGCATTAGTGTCCTTTTAGCATCAGTGTCCTTTTGGCACTTATCATTGTCCTTTTGGCATTAGTGTCCTTTTAGCATCAGTGTCCTTTTGGCACTTATCATTGTCCTTTTGGCATTAGTGTCCTTTTGGCATCAGTGTCCTTTTGGCATCAATGTCCTTTTGGCATCAGTGTCCTTTTAGCATCAGTGTCCTTTTGGCACTTATCATTGTCCTTTTGGCATTAGTGTCCTTTTAGCATCAGTGTCCTTTTGGCACTTATCATTGTCCTTTTGGCATTAGTGTCCTTTTGGCATCAGTGTCCTTTTGGCATCAATGTCCTTTTGGCATCAGTGTCCTTTTAGCATCAGTGTCCTTTTGGCACTTATCATTGTCCTTTTGGCATTAGTGTCCTTTTGGCATCAGTGTCCTTTTGGCACTTATAGGTTACAAACATAACCCCAGTTATCATTGGCCTTTTGGCATTAGTGTCCTTTTAGCATCAGTGTCCTTTTGGCACTTATCATTGTCCTTTTGGCATTAGTGTCCTTTTAGCATCAGTGTCCTTTTGGCACTTATCATTGTCCTTTTGGCATTAGTGTCCTTTTGGCATCGGTGTCCTTTTGGCATCAATGTCCTTTTGGCATCAGTGTCCTTTTAGCATCAGTGTCCTTTTGGCACTTATCATTGTCCTTTTGGCATTAGTGTCCTTTTAGCATCAGTGTCCTTTTGGCACTTATCATTGTCCTTTTGGCATTAGTGTCCTTTTAGCATCAGTGTCCTTTTGGCACTTATCATTGTCCTTTTGGCATTAGTGTCCTTTTAGCATCAGTGTCCTTTTGGCACTTATCATTGTCCTTTTGGCATTAGTGTCCTTTTAGCATCAGTGTCCTTTTGGCACTTATCATTGTCCTTTTGGCATTAGTGTCCTTTTAGCATCAGTGTCCTTTTGGCACTTATCATTGTCCTTTTGGCATTAGTGTCCTTTTAGCATCAGTGTCCTTTTGGCACTTATCATTGTCCTTTTGGCATTAGTGTCCTTTTAGCATCAGTGTCCTTAAGGCACTTATCATTGTCCTTTTGGCATTAGTGTCCTTTTAGCATCAGTGTCCTTTTGGCACTTATCATTGTCCTTTTGGCATTAGTGTCCTTTTAGCATCAGTGTCCTTTTGGCACTTATCATTGTCCTTTTGGCATTAGTGTCCTTTTAGCATCAGTGTCCTTTTGGCACTTATCATTGTCCTTTTGGCATTAGTGTCCTTTTAGCATCAGTGTCCTTTTGGCACTTATCATTGTCCTTTTGGCATTAGTGTCCTTTTGCCATCAGTGTCCTTTTGGCATCAATGTCCTTTTGGCATCAGTGTCCTTTTAGCATCAGTGTCCTTTTGGCACTTATCATTGTCCTTTTGGCATTAGTGTCCTTTTAGCATCAGTGTCCTTTTGGCACTTATCATTGTCCTTTTGGCATTAGTGTCCTTTTAGCATCAGTGTCCTTTTGGCACTTATCATTGTCCTTTTGGCATTAGTGTCCTTTTAGCATCAGTGTCCTTTTGGCACTTATCATTGTCCTTTTGGCATTAGTGTCCTTTTAGCATCAGTGTCCTTTTGGCACTTATCATTGTCCTTTTGGCATTAGTGTCCTTTTGGCATCAGTGTCCTTTTGGCATCAATGTCCTTTTGGCATCAGTGTCCTTTTAGCATCAGTGTCCTTTTGGCACTTATCATTGTCCTTTTGGCATTAGTGTCCTTTTAGCATCAGTGTCCTTTTGGCACTTATCATTGTCCTTTTGGCATTAGTGTCCTTTTAGCATCAGTGTCCTTTTGGCACTTATCATTGTCCTTTTGGCATTAGTGTCCTTTTGGCATCAGTGTCCTTTTAGCATCAGTGTCCTTTTGGCACTTATCATTGTCCTTTTGGCATTAGTGTCCTTTTAGCATCAGTGTCCTTTAGCATCAGTGTCCTTTTGGCACTTATCATTGTCCTTTTGGCATTAGTGTCCTTTTAGCATCAGTGTCCCTTTTGGCACTTATCATTGTCCTTTTGGCATTAGTGTCCTTTTAGCATCAGTGTCCTTTTGGCACTTATCATTGTCCTTTTGGCATTAGTGTCCTTTTAGCATCAGTGTCCTTTTGGCACTTATCATTGTCCTTTTGGCATTAGTGTCCTTTTAGCATCAGTGTCCTTTTGGCACTTATCATTGTCCTTTTGGCATTAGTGTCCTTTTGGCATCAGTGTCCTTTTGGCATCAATGGTCCTTTTGGCATCAGTGTCCTTTTAGCATCAGTGTCCTTTTGGCACTTATCATTGTCCTTTTGGCATTAGTGTCCTTTTAGCATCAGTGTCCTTTTGGCACTTATCATTGTCCTTTTGGCATTAGTGTCCTTTTAGCATCAGTGTCCTTTTGGCACTTATCATTGTCCTTTTGGCATTAGTGTCCTTTTGGCATCAGTGTCCTTTTAGCATCAGTGTCCTTTTGGCACTTATCATTGTCCTTTTGGCATTAGTGTCCTTTTAGCATCAGTGTCCTTTTAGCATCAGTGTCCTTTTGGCACTTATCATTGTCCTTTTGGCATTCAGTGTCCTTTTAGCATCAGTGTCCTTTTGGCACTTATCATTGTCCTTTTGGCATTAGTGTCCTTTTAGCATCAGTGTCCTTTTGGCACTTATCATTGTCCTTTTGGCATTAGTGTCCTTTTGGCATCAGTGTCCTTTTGGCACTTATCATTGTCCTTTTGGCATTAGTGTCCTTTTGGCATCAGTGTCCTTTTGGCATTCAATGTCCTTTTGGCATCAGTGTCCTTTTAGCATCAGTGTCCTTTTGGCACTTATCATTGTCCTTTTGGCATTAGTGTCCTTTTAGCATCAGTGTCCTTTTGGCACTTATCATTGTCCTTTTGGCATTAGTGTCCTTTTAGCATCAGTGTCCTTTTGGCACTTATCATTGTCCTTTTGGCATTAGTGTCCTTTTAGCATCAGTGTCCTTTTGGCACTTATCATTGTCCTTTTGGCATTAGTGTCCTTTTAGCATCAGTGTCCTTTTGGCACTTATCATTGTCCTTTTGGCATTAGTGTCCTTTTAGCATCAGTGTCCTTTTGGCACTTATCATTGTCCTTTTGGCATTAGTGTCCTTTTAGCATCAGTGTCCTTTTGGCACTTATCATTGTCCTTTTGGCATTAGTGTCCTTTTGGCATCAGTGTCCTTTTGGCACTTATCATTGTCCTTTGGCATTAGGGTCCTTTTGGCATCAGTGTCCTTTTGGCATCAATGTTCTTTTGGCATCAGTGTCCTTTTAGCATCAGTGTCCTTTTGGCACTTATCATTGTCCTTTTGTCATCAGTGTCCTTTTAGCATCAGTGTCCTTTAGGCACTTATCATTGTCCTTTTGGCATTAGTGTCCTTTTAGCATCAGTGTCCTTTTGGCACTTATCATTGTCCTTTTGGCATTAGTGTCCTTTTAGCATCAGTGTCCTTTTGGCACTTATCATTGTCCTTTTGGCATTAGTGTCCTTTTAGCATCAGTGTCCTTTTGGCACTTATCATTGTCCTTTTGGCATTAGTGTCCTTTTAGCATCAGTGTCCTTTTGGCACTTATCATTGTCCTTTTGGCATTAGTGTCCTTTTGCATCAGTGTCCTTTTGGCATCAATGTCCTTTTGGCATCAGTGTCCTTTTAGCATCAGTGTCCTTTTGGCACTTATCATTGTCCTTTTGGCATTAGTGTCCTTTTAGCATCAGTGTCCTTTTGGCACTTATCATTGTCCTTTTGGCATTAGTGTCCTTTTGGCATCAGTGTCCTTTTGGCATCAATGTCCTTTTGGCATCAGTGTCCTTTTAGCATCAGTGTCCTTTTGGCACTTATCATTGTCCTTTTGGCATTAGTGTCCTTTTGGCATCAGTGTCCTTTTGGCACTTATAGGTTTCAAACATAACCCCAGTTATCATTGGCCTTTTGGCATTAGTGTCCTTTTAGCATTAGTGTCCTTTTGGCACTTATCATTGTCCTTTTGGCATTAGTGTCCTTTTAGCATCAGTGTCCTTTTGGCACTTATCATTGTCCTTTTGGCATTAGTGTCCTTTTGGCATCGGTGTCCTTTTGGCATCAATGTCCTTTTGGCATCAGTGTCCTTTTAGCATCAGTGTCCTTTTGGCACTTATCATTGTCCTTTTGGCATTAGTGTCCTTTTAGCATCAGTGTCCTTTTGGCACTTATCATTGTCCTTTTGGCATTAGTGTCCTTTTAGCATCAGTGTCCTTTTGGCACTTATCATTGTCCTTTTGGCATTAGTGTCCTTTTAGCATCAGTGTCCTTTTGGCACTTATCATTGTCCTTTTGGCATTAGTGTCCTTTTAGCATCAGTGTCCTTTTGGCACTTATCATTGTCCTTTTGGCATTAGTGTCCTTTTAGCATCAGTGTCCTTTTGGCACTTATCATTGTCCTTTTGGCATTAGTGTCCTTTTAGCATCAGTGTCCTTTTGGCACTTATCATTGTCCTTTTGGCATTAGTGTCCTTTTAGCATCAGTGTCCTTAAGGCACTTATCATTGTCCTTTTGGCATTAGTGTCCTTTTAGCATCAGTGTCCTTTTGGCACTTATCATTGTCCTTTTGGCATTAGTGTCCTTTTAGCATCAGTGTCCTTTTGGCACTTATCATTGTCCTTTTGACATTAGTGTCCTTTTAGCATCAGTGTCCTTTTGGCACTTATCATTGTCCTTTTGGCATTAGTGTCCTTTTAGCATCAGTGTCCTTTTGGCACTTATCATTGTCCTTTTGGCATTAGTGTCCTTTTGCCATCAGTGTCCTTTTGGCATCAATGTCCTTTTGGCATCAGTGTCCTTTTAGCATCAGTGTCCTTTTGGCACTTATCATTGTCCTTTTGGCATTAGTGTCCTTTTAGCATCAGTGTCCTTTTGGCACTTATCATTGTCCTTTTGGCATTAGTGTCCTTTTAGCATCAGTGTCCTTTTGGCACTTATCATTGTCCTTTTGGCATTAGTGTCCTTTTAGCATCAGTGTCCTTTTGGCACTTATCATTGTCCTTTTGGCATTAGTGTCCTTTTAGCATCAGTGTCCTTTTGGCACTTATCATTGTCCTTTTGGCATTAGTGTCCTTTTGGCATCAGTGTCCTTTTGGCATCAATGTCCTTTTGGCATCAGTGTCCTTTTAGCATCAGTGTCCTTTTGGCACTTATCATTGTCCTTTTGGCATTAGTGTCCTTTTAGCATCAGTGTCCTTTTGGCACTTATCATTGTCCTTTTGGCATTAGTGTCCTTTTAGCATCAGTGTCCTTTTGGCACTTATCATTGTCCTTTTGGCATTAGTGTCCTTTTGGCATCAGTGTCCTTTTGGCACTTATCATTGTCCTTTTGGCATTAGGGTCCTTTTGGCATCAGTGTCCTTTTGGCATCAATGTTCTTTTGGCATCAGTGTCCTTTTAGCATCAGTGTCCTTTTGGCACTTATCATTGTCCTTTTGGCATCAGTGTCCTTTTAGCATCAGTGTCCTTTAGGCACTTATCATTGTCCTTTTGGCATTAGTGTCCTTTTAGCATCAGTGTCCTTTTGGCACTTATCATTGTCCTTTTGGCATTAGTGTCCTTTTAGCATCAGTGTCCTTTTGGCACTTATCATTGTCCTTTTGGCATTAGTGTCCTTTTAGCATCAGTGTCCTTTTGGCACTTATCATTGTCCTTTTGGCATTAGTGTCCTTTTAGCATCAGTGTCCTTTTGGCACTTATCATTGTCCTTTTGGCATTAGTGTCCTTTTGGCATCAGTGTCCTTTTGGCATCAATGTCCTTTTGGCATCAGTGTCCTTTTAGCATCAGTGTCCTTTTGGCACTTATCATTGTCCTTTTGGCATTAGTGTCCTTTTAGCATCAGTGTCCTTTTGGCACTTATCATTGTCCTTTTGGCATTAGTGTCCTTTTGGCATCAGTGTCCTTTTGGCATCAATGTCCTTTTGGCATCAGTGTCCTTTTAGCATCAGTGTCCTTTTGGCACTTATCATTGTCCTTTTGGCATTAGTGTCCTTTTGGCATCAGTGTCCTTTTGGCACTTATAGGTTACAAACATAACCCCAGTTATCATTGGCCTTTTGGCATTAGTGTCCTTTTAGCATTAGTGTCCTTTTGGCACTTATCATTGTCCTTTTGGCATTAGTGTCCTTTTAGCATCAGTGTCCTTTTGGCACTTATCATTGTCCTTTTGGCATTAGTGTCCTTTTGGCATCGGTGTCCTTTTGGCATCAATGTCCTTTTGGCATCAGTGTCCTTTTAGCATCAGTGTCCTTTTGGCACTTATCATTGTCCTTTTGGCATTAGTGTCCTTTTAGCATCAGTGTCCTTTTGGCACTTATCATTGTCCTTTTGGCATTAGTGTCCTTTTAGCATCAGTGTCCTTTTGGCACTTATCATTGTCCTTTTGGCATTAGTGTCCTTTTAGCATCAGTGTCCTTTTGGCACTTATCATTGTCCTTTTGGCATTAGTGTCCTTTTAGCATCAGTGTCCTTTTGGCACTTATCATTGTCCTTTTGGCATTAGTGTCCTTTTAGCATCAGTGTCCTTTTGGCACTTATCATTGTCCTTTTGGCATTAGTGTCCTTTTAGCATCAGTGTCCTTTTGGCACTTATCATTGTCCTTTTGGCATTAGTGTCCTTTTAGCATCAGTGTCCTTAAGGCACTTATCATTGTCCTTTTGGCATTAGTGTCCTTTTAGCATCAGTGTCCTTTTGGCACTTATCATTGTCCTTTTGGCATTAGTGTCCTTTTAGCATCAGTGTCCTTTTGGCACTTATCATTGTCCTTTTGACATTAGTGTCCTTTTAGCATCAGTGTCCTTTTGGCACTTATCATTGTCCTTTTGGCATTAGTGTCCTTTTAGCATCAGTGTCCTTTTGGCACTTATCATTGTCCTTTTGGCATTAGTGTCCTTTTGCCATCAGTGTCCTTTTGGCATCAATGTCCTTTTGGCATCAGTGTCCTTTTAGCATCAGTGTCCTTTTGGCACTTATCATTGTCCTTTTGGCATTAGTGTCCTTTTAGCATCAGTGTCCTTTTGGCACTTATCATTGTCCTTTTGGCATTAGTGTCCTTTTAGCATCAGTGTCCTTTTGGCACTTATCATTGTCCTTTTGGCATTAGTGTCCTTTTAGCATCAGTGTCCTTTTGGCACTTATCATTGTCCTTTTGGCATTAGTGTCCTTTTAGCATCAGTGTCCTTTTGGCACTTATCATTGTCCTTTTGGCATTAGTGTCCTTTTGGCATCAGTGTCCTTTTGGCATCAATGTCCTTTTGGCATCAGTGTCCTTTTAGCATCAGTGTCCTTTTGGCACTTATCATTGTCCTTTTGGCATTAGTGTCCTTTTAGCATCAGTGTCCTTTTGGCACTTATCATTGTCCTTTTGGCATTAGTGTCCTTTTAGCATCAGTGTCCTTTTGGCACTTATCATTGTCCTTTTGGCATTAGTGTCCTTTTAGCATCAGTGTCCTTTTGGCACTTATCATTGTCCTTTTGGCATTAGTGTCCTTTTAGCATCAGTGTCCTTTTGGCACTTATCATTGTCCTTTTGGCATTAGTGTCCTTTTAGCGTCAGTGTCCTTTTGGCACTTATCATTGTCCTTTTGGCATTAGTGTCCTTTTAGCATCAGTGTCCTTTTGGCACTTATCATTGTCCTTTTGGCATTAGTGTCCTTTTAGCATCAGTGTCCTTTTGGCACTTATCATTGTCCTTTTGGCATTAGTGTCCTTTTAGCATCAGTGTCCTTTTGGCATCAATGTCATTTTGGCATCAGTGTCCTTTTAGCATCAGTGTCCTTTTGGCACTTATCATTGTCCTTTTGGCATTAGTGTCCTTTTGGCATCAGTGTCCTTTTGGCACTTATAGGTTACAAACATAACCCCAGTTATCATTGGCCTTTTGGCATTAGTGTCCTTTTAGCATCAGTGTCCTTTTGGCACTTATCATTGTCCTTTTGGCATTAGTGTCCTTTTAGCATCAGTGTCCTTTTGGCACTTATCATTGTCCTTTTGGCATTAGTGTCCTTTTGGCATCGGTGTCCTTTTGGCATCAATGTCCTTTTGGCACTTATCATTGTCCTTTTGGCATTAGTGTCCTTTTAGCATCAGTGTCCTTTTGGCACTTATCATTGTCCTTTTGGCATTAGTGTCCTTTTAGCATCAGTGTCCTTTTGGCACTTATCATTGTCCTTTTGGCATTAGTGTCCTTTTAGCATCAGTGTCCTTTTGGCACTTATCATTGTCCTTTTGGCATTAGTGTCCTTTTAGCATCAGTGTCCTTTTGGCACTTATCATTGTCCTTTTGGCATTAGTGTCCTTTTAGCATCAGTGTCCTTTTGGCACTTATCATTGTCCTTTTGGCATTAGTGTCCTTTTAGCATCAGTGTCCTTTTGGCACTTATCATTGTCCTTTTGGCATTAGTGTCCTTTTAGCATCAGTGTCCTTTTGGCACTTATCATTGTCCTTTTGGCATTAGTGTCCTTTTAGCATCAGTGTCCTTAAGGCACTTATCATTGTCCTTTTGGCATTAGTGTCCTTTTAGCATCAGTGTCCTTTTGGCACTTATCATTGTCCTTTTGGCATTAGTGTCCTTTTAGCATCAGTGTCCTTTTGGCACTTATCATTGTCCTTTTGGCATTAGTGTCCTTTTAGCATCAGTGTCCTTTTGGCACTTATCATTGTCCTTTTGGCATTAGTGTCCTTTTAGCATCAGTGTCCTTTTGGCACTTATCATTGTCCTTTTGGCATTAGTGTCCTTTTGCCATCAGTGTCCTTTTGGCATCAATGTCCTTTTGGCATCAGTGTCCTTTTAGCATCAGTGTCCTTTTGGCACTTATCATTGTCCTTTTGGCATTAGTGTCCTTTTAGCATCAGTGTCCTTTTGGCACTTATCATTGTCCTTTTGGCATTAGTGTCCTTTTAGCATCAGTGTCCTTTTGGCACTTATCATTGTCCTTTTGGCATTAGTGTCCTTTTAGCATCAGTGTCCTTTTGGCACTTATCATTGTCCTTTTGGCATTAGTGTCCTTTTAGCATCAGTGTCCTTTTGGCACTTATCATTGTCCTTTTGGCATTAGTGTCCTTTTGGCATCAGTGTCCTTTTGGCATCAATGTCCTTTTGGCATCAGTGTCCTTTTAGCATCAGTGTCCTTTTGGCACTTATCATTGTCCTTTTGGCATTAGTGTCCTTTTAGCATCAGTGTCCTTTTGGCACTTATCATTGTCCTTTTGGCATTAGTGTCCTTTTAGCATCAGTGTCCTTTTGGCACTTATCATTGTCCTTTTGGCATTAGTGTCCTTTTGGCATCAGTGTCCTTTTAGCATCAGTGTCCTTTTGGCACTTATCATTGTCCTTTTGGCATTAGTGTCCTTTTAGCATCAGTGTCCTTTTAGCATCAGTGTCCTTTTGGCACTTATCATTGTCCTTTTGGCATTAGTGTCCTTTTAGCATCAGTGTCCTTTTGGCACTTATCATTGTCCTTTTGGCATTAGTGTCCTTTTAGCATCAGTGTCCTTTTGGCACTTATCATTGTCCTTTTGGCATTAGTGTCCTTTTGGCATCAGTGTCCTTTTGGCACTTATCATTGTCCTTTTGGCATTAGTGTCCTTTTGGCATCAGTGTCCTTTTGGCATCAATGTCCTTTTGGCATCAGTGTCCTTTTAGCATCAGTGTCCTTTTGGCACTTATCATTGTCCTTTTGGCATTAGTGTCCTTTTAGCATCAGTGTCCTTTTGGCACTTATCATTGTCCTTTTGGCATTAGTGTCCTTTTAGCATCAGTGTCCTTTTGGCACTTATCATTGTCCTTTTGGCATTAGTGTCCTTTTAGCATCAGTGTCCTTTTGGCACTTATCATTGTCCTTTTGGCATTAGTGTCCTTTTAGCATCAGTGTCCTTTTGGCACTTATCATTGTCCTTTTGGCATTAGTGTCCTTTTAGCATCAGTGTCCTTTTGGCACTTATCATTGTCCTTTTGGCATTAGTGTCCTTTTAGCATCAGTGTCCTTTTGGCACTTATCATTGTCCTTTTGGCATTAGTGTCCTTTTAGCATCAGTGTCCTTTTGGCACTTATCATTGTCCTTTTGGCATTAGTGTCCTTTTGGCATCAGTGTCCTTTTCGCACTTATCATTGTCCTTTTGGCATTAGTGTCCTTTTGGCATCAGTGTCCTTTTGGCACTTATAGGTTACAAACATAACCCCAGTTATCATTGGCCTTTTGGCATTAGTGTCCTTTTAGCATCAGTGTCCTTTTGGCACTTATCATTGTCCTTTTGGCATTAGTGTCCTTTTAGCATCAGTGTCCTTTTGGCACTTATCATTGTCCTTTTGGCATTAGTGTCCTTTTAGCATCAGTGTCCTTTTGGCACTTATCATTGTCCTTTTGGCATTAGTGTCCTTTTAGCATCAGTGTCCTTTTGGCACTTATCATTGTCCTTTTGGCATTAGTGTCCTTTTAGCATCAGTGTCCTTTTGGCACTTATCATTGTCCTTTTGGCATTAGTGTCCTTTTAGCATCAGTGTCCTTTTGGCACTTATCATTGTCCTTTTGGCATTAGTGTCCTTTTAGCATCAGTGTCCTTTTGGCACTTATCATTGTCCTTTTGGCATTAGTGTCCTTTTAGCATCAGTGTCCTTTTGGCACTTATCATTGTCCTTTTGGCATTAGTGTCCTTTTGGCATCAGTGTCCTTTTGGCATCAATGTCCTTTTGGCATCAGTGTCCTTTTAGCATCAGTGTCCTTTTGGCACTTATCATTGTCCTTTTGGCATTAGTGTCCTTTTAGCATCAGTGTCCTTTTGGCACTTATCATTGTCCTTTTGGCACTTATCATTGTCCTTTTGGCATTAGTGTCCTTTTAGCATCAGTGTCCTTTTGGCACTTATCATTGTCCTTTTGGCATTAGTGTCCTTTTGACATCAGTGTCCTTTTGGCATCAATGTCCTTTTGGCATCAGTGTCCTTTTAGCATCAGTGTCCTTTTGGCACTTATCATTGTCCTTTTGGCATCAGTGTCCTTTTAGCATCAGTGTCCTTTTGGCACTTATCATTGTCCTTTTGGCATTAGTGTCCTTTTGGCATCAGTGTCCTTTTGGCACTTATAGGTTACAAACATAACCCCAGTTATCATTGGCCTTTTGGCATTAGTGTCCTTTTGGCATCAGTGTCCTTTTGGCATCAATGTCCTTTTGGCATCAGTGTCCTTTTAGCATCAGTGTCCTTTTGGCACTTATCATTGTCCTTTTGGCATTAGTGTCCTTTTAGCATCAGTGTCCTTTTGGCACTTATCATTGTCCTTTTGGCATTAGTGTCCTTTTAGCATCAGTGTCCTTTTGGCACTTATCATTGTCCTTTTGGCATTAGTGTCCTTTTAGCATCAGTGTCCTTTTGGCACTTATCATTGTCCTTTTGGCATTAGTGTCCTTTTAGCATCAGTGTCCTTTTGGCACTTATCATTGTCCTTTTGGCATTAGTGTCCTTTTGGCATCAGTGTCCTTTTGGCATCAATGTCCTTTTGGCATCAGTGTCCTTTTAGCATCAGTGTCCTTTTGGCACTTATCATTGTCCTTTTGGCATTAGTGTCCTTTTAGCATCAGTGTCCTTTTGGCACTTATCATTGTCCTTTTGGCATTAGTGTCCTTTTAGCATCAGTGTCCTTTTGGCACTTATCATTGTCCTTTTGGCATTAGTGTCCTTTTGGCATCAGTGTCCTTTTGGCATCAATGTCCTTTTGGCATCAGTGTCCTTTTAGCATCAGTGTCCTTTTGGCACTTATCATTGTCCTTTTGGCATTAGTGTCCTTTTAGCATCAGTGTCCTTTTGGCACTTATCATTGTCCTTTTGGCATTAGTGTCCTTTTAGCATCAGTGTCCTTTTGGCACTTATCATTGTCCTTTTGGCATTAGTGTCCTTTTAGCATCAGTGTCCTTTTGGCACTTATCATTGTCCTTTTGGCATTAGTGTCCTTTTAGCATCAGTGTCCTTTTGGCACTTATCATTGTCCTTTTGGCATTAGTGTCCTTTTAGCATCAGTGTCCTTTTGGCACTTATCATTGTCCTTTTGGCATTAGTGTCCTTTTAGCATCAGTGTCCTTTTGGCACTTATCATTGTCCTTTTGGCATTAGTGTCCTTTTGGCATCAGTGTCCTTTTGGCACTTATCATTGTCCTTTTGGCATTAGTGTCCTTTTAGCATCAGTGTCCTTTTGGCACTTATCATTGTCCTTTTGGCATTAGTGTCCTTTTGGCATCAGTGTCCTTTTGGCATCAATGTCCTTTTGGCATCAGTGTCCTTTTAGCATCAGTGTCCTTTTGGCACTTATCATTGTCCTTTTGGCATTAGTGTCCTTTTAGCATCAGTGTCCTTTTGGCACTTATCATTGTCCTTTTGGCATTAGTGTCCTTTTAGCATCAGTGTCCTTTTGGCACTTATCATTGTCCTTTTGGCATTAGTGTCCTTTTAGCATCAGTGTCCTTTTGGCACTTATCATTGTCCTTTTGGCATTAGTGTCCTTTTAGCATCAGTGTCCTTTTGGCACTTATCATTGTCCTTTTGGCATTAGTGTCCTTTTAGCATCAGTGTCCTTTTGGCACTTATCATTGTCCTTTTGGCATTAGTGTCCTTTTAGCATCAGTGTCCTTTTGGCACTTATCATTGTCCTTTTGGCATTAGTGTCCTTTTAGCATCAGTGTCCTTTTGGCACTTATCATTGTCCTTTTGGCATTAGTGTCCTTTTGGCATCAGTGTCCTTTTGGCACTTATCATTGTCCTTTTGGCATTAGGGTCCTTTTGGCATCAGTGTCCTTTTGGCATCAATGTTCTTTTGGCATCAGTGTCCTTTTAGCATCAGTGTCCTTTTGGCACTTATCATTGTCCTTTTGGCATCAGTGTCCTTTTAGCATCAGTGTCCTTTAGGCACTTATCATTGTCCTTTTGGCATTAGTGTCCTTTTAGCATCAGTGTCCTTTTGGCACTTATCATTGTCCTTTTGGCATTAGTGTCCTTTTAGCATCAGTGTCCTTTTGGCACTTATCATTGTCCTTTTGGCATTAGTGTCCTTTTAGCATCAGTGTCCTTTTGGCACTTATCATTGTCCTTTTGGCATTAGTGTCCTTTTAGCATCAGTGTCCTTTTGGCACTTATCATTGTCCTTTTGGCATTAGTGTCCTTTTGGCATCAGTGTCCTTTTGGCATCAATGTCCTTTTGGCATCAGTGTCCTTTTAGCATCAGTGTCCTTTTGGCACTTATCATTGTCCTTTTGGCATTAGTGTCCTTTTAGCATCAGTGTCCTTTTGGCACTTATCATTGTCCTTTTGGCATTAGTGTCCTTTTGGCATCAGTGTCCTTTTGGCATCAATGTCCTTTTGGCATCAGTGTCCTTTTAGCATCAGTGTCCTTTTGGCACTTATCATTGTCCTTTTGGCATTAGTGTCCTTTTGGCATCAGTGTCCTTTTGGCACTTATAGGTTACAAACATAACCCCAGTTATCATTGGCCTTTTGGCATTAGTGTCCTTTTAGCATCAGTGTCCTTTTGGCACTTATCATTGTCCTTTTGGCATTAGTGTCCTTTTAGCATCAGTGTCCTTTTGGCACTTATCATTGTCCTTTTGGCATTAGTGTCCTTTTGGCATCGGTGTCCTTTTGGCATCAATGTCCTTTTGGCATCAGTGTCCTTTTAGCATCAGTGTCCTTTTGGCACTTATCATTGTCCTTTTGGCATTAGTGTCCTTTTGGCATCAGTGTCCTTTTGGCATCAATGTTCTTTTGGCATCAGTGTCCTTTTAGCATCAGTGTCCTTTTGGCACTTATCATTGTCCTTTTGGCATTAGTGTCCTTTTAGCATCAGTGTCCTTTTGGCACTTATCATTGTCCTTTTGGCATTAGTGTCCTTTTAGCATCAGTGTCCTTTTGGCACTTATCATTGTCCTTTTGGCATTAGTGTCCTTTTAGCATCAGTGTCCTTTTGGCACTTATCATTGTCCTTTTGGCATTAGTGTCCTTTTAGCATCAGTGTCCTTTTGGCACTTATCATTGTCCTTTTGGCATTAGTGTCCTTTTAGCATCAGTGTCCTTTTGGCACTTATCATTGTCCTTTTGGCATTAGTGTCCTTTTGGCATCAGTGTCCTTTTGGCATCAATGTCCTTTTGGCATCAGTGTCCTTTTAGCATCAGTGTCCTTTTGGCACTTATCATTGTCCTTTTGGCATTAGTGTCCTTTTAGCATCAGTGTCCTTTTGGCACTTATCATTGTCCTTTTGGCACTTATCATTGTCCTTTTGGCATTAGTGTCCTTTTAGCATCAGTGTCCTTTTGGCACTTATCATTGTCCTTTTGGCATTAGTGTCCTTTTGGCATCAGTGTCCTTTTGGCATCAATGTCCTTTTGGCATCAGTGTCCTTTTAGCATCAGTGTCCTTTTGGCACTTATCATTGTCCTTTTGGCATCAGTGTCCTTTTAGCATCAGTGTCCTTTTGGCACTTATCATTGTCCTTTTGGCATTAGTGTCCTTTTGGCATCAGTGTTCTTTTGGCACTTATAGGTTACAAACATAACCCCAGTTATCATTGGCCTTTTGGCATTAGTGTCCTTTTGGCATCAGTGTTCTTTTGGCATCAATGTCCTTTTGGCATCAGTGTCCTTTTAGCATCAGTGTCCTTTTGGCACTTATCATTGTCCTTTTGGCATTAGTGTCCTTTTAGCATCAGTGTCCTTTTGGCACTTATCATTGTCCTTTTGGCATTAGTGTCCTTTTAGCATCAGTGTCCTTTTGGCACTTATCATTGTCCTTTTGGCATTAGTGTCCTTTTAGCATCAGTGTCCTTTTGGCACTTATCATTGTCCTTTTGGCATTAGTGTCCTTTTAGCATCAGTGTCCTTTTGGCACTTATCATTGTCCTTTTGGCATTAGTGTCCTTTTGGCATCAGTGTCCTTTTGGCATCAATGTCCTTTTGGCATCAGTGTCCTTTTAGCATCAGTGTCCTTTTGGCACTTATCATTGTCCTTTTGGCATTAGTGTCCTTTTAGCATCAGTGTCCTTTTGGCACTTATCATTGTCCTTTTGGCATTAGTGTCCTTTTAGCATCAGTGTCCTTTTGGCACTTATCATTGTCCTTTTGGCATTAGTGTCCTTTTAGCATCAGTGTCCTTTTGGCACTTATCATTGTCCTTTTGGCATTAGTGTCCTTTTAGCATCAGTGTCCTTTTGGCACTTATCATTGTCCTTTTGGCATTAGTGTCTTTTTAGCATCAGTGTCCTTTTGGCACTTATCATTGTCCTTTTGGCATTAGTGTCCTTTTAGCATCAGTGTCCTTTTGGCACTTATCATTGTCCTTTTGGCATTAGTGTCCTTTTAGCATCAGTGTCCTTTTGGCACTTATCATTGTCCTTTTGGCATTAGTGTCCTTTTGGCATCAGTGTCCTTTTGGCATCAATGTCCTTTTGGCATCAGTGTCCTTTTAGCATCAGTGTCCTTTTGGCACTTATCATTGTCCTTTTGGCATTAGTGTCCTTTTAGCATCAGTGTCCTTTTGGCACTTATCATTGTCCTTTTGGCATTAGTGTCCTTTTAGCATCAGTGTCCTTTTGGCACTTATCATTGTCCTTTTGGCATTAGTGTCCTTTTAGCATCAGTGTCCTTTTGGCACTTATCATTGTCCTTTTGGCATTAGTGTCCTTTTAGCATCAGTGTCCTTTTGGCACTTATCATTGTCCTTTTGGCATTAGTGTCCTTTTAGCATCAGTGTCCTTTTGGCACTTATCATTGTCCTTTTGGCATTAGTGTCCTTTTAGCATCAGTGTCCTTTTGGCACTTATCATTGTCCTTTTGGCATTAGTGTCCTTTTAGCATCAGTGTCCTTTTGGCACTTATCATTGTCCTTTTGGCATTAGTGTCCTTTTGGCATCAGTGTCCTTTTGGCACTTATCATTGTCCTTTTGGCATTAGGGTCCTTTTGGCATCAGTGTCCTTTTGGCATCAATGTTCTTTTGGCATCAGTGTCCTTTTAGCATCAGTGTCCTTTTGGCACTTATCATTGTCCTTTTGGCATCAGTGTCCTTTTAGCATCAGTGTCCTTTAGGCACTTATCATTGTCCTTTTGGCATTAGTGTCCTTTTAGCATCAGTGTCCTTTTGGCACTTATCATTGTCCTTTTGGCATTAGTGTCCTTTTAGCATCAGTGTCCTTTTGGCACTTATCATTGTCCTTTTGGCATTAGTGTCCTTTTAGCATCAGTGTCCTTTTGGCACTTATCATTGTCCTTTTGGCATTAGTGTCCTTTTAGCATCAGTGTCCTTTTGGCACTTATCATTGTCCTTTTGGCATTAGTGTCCTTTTGGCATCAGTGTCCTTTTGGCATCAGTGTCCTTTTAGCATCAGTGTCCTTTTGGCACTTATCATTGTCCTTTTGGCATTAGTGTCCTTTTGGCATCAATGTCCTTTTGGCATCAGTGTCCTTTTAGCATCAGTGTCCTTTTGGCACTTATCATTGTCCTTTTGGCATTAGTGTCCTTTTAGCATCAGTGTCCTTTTGGCACTTATCATTGTCCTTTTGGCATTAGTGTCCTTTTGGCATCAGTGTCCTTTTGGCATCAATGTCCTTTTGGCATCAGTGTCCTTTTAGCATCAGTGTCCTTTTGGCACTTATCATTGTCCTTTTGGCACTTATCATTGTCCTTTTGGCATCAGTGTCCTTTTGGCACTTATAGGTTACAAACATAACCCCAGTTATCATTGGCCTTTTGGCATTAGTGTCCTTTTAGCATCAGTGTCCTTTTGGCACTTATCATTGTCCTTTTGGCATTAGTGTCCTTTTAGCATCAGTGTCCTTTTGGCACTTATCATTGTCCTTTTGGCATTAGTGTCCTTTTGGCATCGGTGTCCTTTTGGCATCAATGTCCTTTTGGCATCAGTGTCCTTTTAGCATCAGTGTCCTTTTGGCACTTATCATTGTCCTTTTGGCATTAGTGTCCTTTTAGCATCAGTGTCCTTTTGGCACTTATCATTGTCCTTTTGGCATTAGTGTCCTTTTAGCATCAGTGTCCTTTTGGCACTTATCATTGTCCTTTTGGCATTAGTGTCCTTTTAGCATCAGTGTCCTTTTGGCACTTATCATTGTCCTTTTGGCATTAGTGTCCTTTTAGCATCAGTGTCCTTTTGGCACTTATCATTGTCCTTTTGGCATTAGTGTCCTTTTAGCATCAGTGTCCTTTTGGCACTTATCATTGTCCTTTTGGCATTAGTGTCCTTTTAGCATCAGTGTCCTTAAGGCACTTATCATTGTCCTTTTGGCATTAGTGTCCTTTTAGCATCAGTGTCCTTTTGGCACTTATCATTGTCCTTTTGGCATTAGTGTCCTTTTAGCATCAGTGTCCTTTTGGCACTTATCATTGTCCTTTTGACATTAGTGTCCTTTTAGCATCAGTGTCCTTTTGGCACTTATCATTGTCCTTTTGGCATTAGTGTCCTTTTAGCATCAGTGTCCTTTTGGCACTTATCATTGTCCTTTTGGCATTAGTGTCCTTTTGCCATCAGTGTCCTTTTGGCATCAATGTCCTTTTGGCATCAGTGTCCTTTTAGCATCAGTGTCCTTTTGGCACTTATCATTGTCCTTTTGGCATTAGTGTCCTTTTAGCATCAGTGTCCTTTTGGCACTTATCATTGTCCTTTTGGCATTAGTGTCCTTTTAGCATCAGTGTCCTTTTGGCACTTATCATTGTCCTTTTGGCATTAGTGTCCTTTTAGCATCAGTGTCCTTTTGGCACTTATCATTGTCCTTTTGGCATTAGTGTCCTTTTAGCATCAGTGTCCTTTTGGCACTTATCATTGTCCTTTTGGCATTAGTGTCCTTTTGGCATCAGTGTCCTTTTGGCATCAATGTCCTTTTGGCATCAGTGTCCTTTTAGCATCAGTGTCCTTTTGGCACTTATCATTGTCCTTTTGGCATTAGTGTCCTTTTAGCATCAGTGTCCTTTTGGCACTTATCATTGTCCTTTTGGCATTAGTGTCCTTTTAGCATCAGTGTCCTTTTGGCACTTATCATTGTCCTTTTGGCATTAGTGTCCTTTTAGCATCAGTGTCCTTTTGGCACTTATCATTGTCCTTTTGGCATTAGTGTCCTTTTAGCATCAGTGTCCTTTTGGCACTTATCATTGTCCTTTTGGCATTAGTGTCCTTTTAGCATCAGTGTCCTTTTGGCACTTATCATTGTCCTTTTGGCATTAGTGTCCTTTTAGCATCAGTGTCCTTTTGGCACTTATCATTGTCCTTTTGGCATTAGTGTCCTTTTAGCATCAGTGTCCTTTTGGCACTTATCATTGTCCTTTTGGCATTAGTGTCCTTTTAGCATCAGTGTCCTTTTGGCATCAATGTCATTTTGGCATCAGTGTCCTTTTAGCATCAGTGTCCTTTTGGCACTTATCATTGTCCTTTTGGCATTAGTGTCCTTTTGGCATCAGTGTCCTTTTGGCACTTATAGGTTACAAACATAACCCCAGTTATCATTGGCCTTTTGGCATTAGTGTCCTTTTAGCATCAGTGTCCTTTTGGCACTTATCATTGTCCTTTTGGCATTAGTGTCCTTTTAGCATCAGTGTCCTTTTGGCACTTATCATTGTCCTTTTGGCATTAGTGTCCTTTTGGCATCAGTGTCCTTTTCGCACTTATCATTGTCCTTTTGGCATTAGTGTCCTTTTGGCATCAGTGTCCTTTTGGCATCAATGTTCTTTTGGCATCAGTGTCCTTTTAGCATCAGTGTCCTTTTGGCACTTATCATTGTCCTTTTGGCATTAGTGTCCTTTTAGCATCAGTGTCCTTTTGGCACTTATCATTGTCCTTTTGGCATTAGTGTCCTTTTAGCATCAGTGTCCTTTTGGCACTTATCATTGTCCTTTTGGCATTAGTGTCCTTTTAGCATCAGTGTCCTTTTGGCACTTATCATTGTCCTTTTGGCATTAGTGTCCTTTTAGCATCAGTGTCCTTTTGGCACTTATCATTGTCCTTTTGGCATTAGTGTCCTTTTAGCATCAGTGTCCTTTTGGCACTTATCATTGTCCTTTTGGCATTAGTGTCCTTTTAGCATCAGTGTCCTTTTGGCACTTATCATTGTCCTTTTGGCATTAGTGTCCTTTTAGCATCAGTGTCCTTAAGGCACTTATCATTGTCCTTTTGGCATTAGTGTCCTTTTAGCATCAGTGTCCTTTTGGCACTTATCATTGTCCTTTTGGCATTAGTGTCCTTTTAGCATCAGTGTCCTTTTGGCACTTATCATTGTCCTTTTGGCATTAGTGTCCTTTTAGCATCAGTGTCCTTTTGGCACTTATCATTGTCCTTTTGGCATTAGTGTCCTTTTAGCATCAGTGTCCTTTTGGCACTTATCATTGTCCTTTTGGCATTAGTGTCCTTTTGCCATCAGTGTCCTTTTGGCATCAATGTCCTTTTGGCATCAGTGTCCTTTTAGCATCAGTGTCCTTTTGGCACTTATCATTGTCCTTTTGGCATTAGTGTCCTTTTAGCATCAGTGTCCTTTTGGCACTTATCATTGTCCTTTTGGCATTAGTGTCCTTTTAGCATCAGTGTCCTTTTGGCACTTATCATTGTCCTTTTGGCATTAGTGTCCTTTTAGCATCAGTGTCCTTTTGGCACTTATCATTGTCCTTTTGGCATTAGTGTCCTTTTAGCATCAGTGTCCTTTTGGCACTTATCATTGTCCTTTTGGCATTAGTGTCCTTTTGGCATCAGTGTCCTTTTGGCATCAATGTCCTTTTGGCATCAGTGTCCTTTTAGCATCAGTGTCCTTTTGGCACTTATCATTGTCCTTTTGGCATTAGTGTCCTTTTAGCATCAGTGTCCTTTTGGCACTTATCATTGTCCTTTTGGCATTAGTGTCCTTTTAGCATCAGTGTCCTTTTGGCACTTATCATTGTCCTTTTGGCATTAGTGTCCTTTTGGCATCAGTGTCCTTTTAGCATCAGTGTCCTTTTGGCACTTATCATTGTCCTTTTGGCATTAGTGTCCTTTTAGCATCAGTGTCCTTTTAGCATCAGTGTCCTTTTGGCACTTATCATTGTCCTTTTGGCATTAGTGTCCTTTTAGCATCAGTGTCCTTTTGGCACTTATCATTGTCCTTTTGGCATTAGTGTCCTTTTAGCATCAGTGTCCTTTTGGCACTTATCATTGTCCTTTTGGCATTAGTGTCCTTTTGGCATCAGTGTCCTTTTGGCACTTATCATTGTCCTTTTGGCATTAGTGTCCTTTTGGCATCAGTGTCCTTTTGGCATCAATGTCCTTTTGGCATCAGTGTCCTTTTAGCATCAGTGTCCTTTTGGCACTTATCATTGTCCTTTTGGCATTAGTGTCCTTTTAGCATCAGTGTCCTTTTGGCACTTATCATTGTCCTTTTGGCATTAGTGTCCTTTTAGCATCAGTGTCCTTTTGGCACTTATCATTGTCCTTTTGGCATTAGTGTCCTTTTAGCATCAGTGTCCTTTTGGCACTTATCATTGTCCTTTTGGCATTAGTGTCCTTTTAGCATCAGTGTCCTTTTGGCACTTATCATTGTCCTTTTGGCATTAGTGTCCTTTTAGCATCAGTGTCCTTTTGGCACTTATCATTGTCCTTTTGGCATTAGTGTCCTTTTGGCATCAGTGTCCTTTTGGCACTTATCATTGTCCTTTTGGCATTAGGGTCCTTTTGGCATCAGTGTCCTTTTGGCATCAATGTTCTTTTGGCATCAGTGTCCTTTTAGCATCAGTGTCCTTTTGGCACTTATCATTGTCCTTTTGGCATCAGTGTCCTTTTAGCATCAGTGTCCTTTAGGCACTTATCATTGTCCTTTTGGCATTAGTGTCCTTTTAGCATCAGTGTCCTTTTGGCACTTATCATTGTCCTTTTGGCATTAGTGTCCTTTTAGCATCAGTGTCCTTTTGGCACTTATCATTGTCCTTTTGGCATTAGTGTCCTTTTAGCATCAGTGTCCTTTTGGCACTTATCATTGTCCTTTTGGCATTAGTGTCCTTTTAGCATCAGTGTCCTTTTGGCACTTATCATTGTCCTTTTGGCATTAGTGTCCTTTTGGCATCAGTGTCCTTTTGGCATCAATGTCCTTTTGGCATCAGTGTCCTTTTAGCATCAGTGTCCTTTTGGCACTTATCATTGTCCTTTTGGCATTAGTGTCCTTTTAGCATCAGTGTCCTTTTGGCACTTATCATTGTCCTTTTGGCATTAGTGTCCTTTTGGCATCAGTGTCCTTTTGGCATCAATGTCCTTTTGGCATCAGTGTCCTTTTAGCATCAGTGTCCTTTTGGCACTTATCATTGTCCTTTTGGCATTAGTGTCCTTTTGGCATCAGTGTCCTTTTGGCACTTATAGGTTACACACATAACCCCAGTTATCATTGGCCTTTTGGCATTAGTGTCCTTTTAGCATCAGTGTCCTTTTGGCACTTATCATTGTCCTTTTGGCATTAGTGTCCTTTTAGCATCAGTGTCCTTTTGGCACTTATCATTGTCCTTTTGGCATTAGTGTCCTTTTGGCATCGGTGTCCTTTTGGCATCAATGTCCTTTTGGCATCAGTGTCCTTTTAGCATCAGTGTCCTTTTGGCACTTATCATTGTCCTTTTGGCATTAGTGTCCTTTTAGCATCAGTGTCCTTTTGGCACTTATCATTGTCCTTTTGGCATTAGTGTCCTTTTAGCATCAGTGTCCTTTTGGCACTTATCATTGTCCTTTTGGCATTAGTGTCCTTTTAGCATCAGTGTCCTTTTGGCACTTATCATTGTCCTTTTGGCATTAGTGTCCTTTTAGCATCAGTGTCCTTTTGGCACTTATCATTGTCCTTTTGGCATTAGTGTCCTTTTAGCATCAGTGTCCTTTTGGCACTTATCATTGTCCTTTTGGCATTAGTGTCCTTTTAGCATCAGTGTCCTTTTGGCACTTATCATTGTCCTTTTGGCATTAGTGTCCTTTTAGCATCAGTGTCCTTAAGGCACTTATCATTGTCCTTTTGGCATTAGTGTCCTTTTAGCATCAGTGTCCTTTTGGCACTTATCATTGTCCTTTTGGCATTAGTGTCCTTTTAGCATCAGTGTCCTTTTGGCACTTATCATTGTCCTTTTGGCATTAGTGTCCTTTTAGCATCAGTGTCCTTTTGGCACTTATCATTGTCCTTTTGGCATTAGTGTCCTTTTAGCATCAGTGTCCTTTTGGCACTTATCATTGTCCTTTTGGCATTAGTGTCCTTTTGCCATCAGTGTCCTTTTGGCATCAATGTCCTTTTGGCATCAGTGTCCTTTTAGCATCAGTGTCCTTTTGGCACTTATCATTGTCCTTTTGGCATTAGTGTCCTTTTAGCATCAGTGTCCTTTTGGCACTTATCATTGTCCTTTTGGCATTAGTGTCCTTTTAGCATCAGTGTCCTTTTGGCACTTATCATTGTCCTTTTGGCATTAGTGTCCTTTTAGCATCAGTGTCCTTTTGGCACTTATCATTGTCCTTTTGGCATTAGTGTCCTTTTAGCATCAGTGTCCTTTTGGCACTTATCATTGTCCTTTTGGCATTAGTGTCCTTTTGGCATCAGTGTCCTTTTGGCATCAATGTCCTTTTGGCATCAGTGTCCTTTTAGCATCAGTGTCCTTTTGGCACTTATCATTGTCCTTTTGGCATTAGTGTCCTTTTAGCATCAGTGTCCTTTTGGCACTTATCATTGTCCTTTTGGCATTAGTGTCCTTTTAGCATCAGTGTCCTTTTGGCACTTATCATTGTCCTTTTGGCATTAGTGTCCTTTTGGCATCAGTGTCCTTTTAGCATCAGTGTCCTTTTGGCACTTATCATTGTCCTTTTGGCATTAGTGTCCTTTTAGCATCAGTGTCCTTTTAGCATCAGTGTCCTTTTGGCACTTATCATTGTCCTTTTGGCATTAGTGTCCTTTTAGCATCAGTGTCCTTTTGGCACTTATCATTGTCCTTTTGGCATTAGTGTCCTTTTAGCATCAGTGTCCTTTTGGCACTTATCATTGTCCTTTTGGCATTAGTGTCCTTTTGGCATCAGTGTCCTTTTGGCACTTATCATTGTCCTTTTGGCATTAGTGTCCTTTTGGCATCAGTGTCCTTTTGGCATCAATGTCCTTTTGGCATCAGTGTCCTTTTAGCATCAGTGTCCTTTTGGCACTTATCATTGTCCTTTTGGCATTAGTGTCCTTTTAGCATCAGTGTCCTTTTGGCACTTATCATTGTCCTTTTGGCATTAGTGTCCTTTTAGCATCAGTGTCCTTTTGGCACTTATCATTGTCCTTTTGGCATTAGTGTCCTTTTAGCATCAGTGTCCTTTTGGCACTTATCATTGTCCTTTTGGCATTAGTGTCCTTTTAGCATCAGTGTCCTTTTGGCACTTATCATTGTCCTTTTGGCATTAGTGTCCTTTTAGCATCAGTGTCCTTTTGGCACTTATCATTGTCCTTTTGGCATTAGTGTCCTTTTAGCATCAGTGTCCTTTTGGCACTTATCATTGTCTTTTTGGCATTAGTGTCCTTTTAGCATCAGTGTCCTTTTGGCACTTATCATTGTCCTTTTGGCATTAGTGTCCTTTTGGCATCAGTGTCCTTTTCGCACTTATCATTGTCCTTTTGGCATTAGTGTCCTTTTGGCATCAGTGTCCTTTTGGCATCAATGTTCTTTTGGCATCAGTGTCCTTTTAGCATCAGTGTCCTTTTGGCACTTATCATTGTCCTTTTGGCATTAGTGTCCTTTTAGCATCAGTGTCCTTTTGGCACTTATCATTGTGCTTTTGGCATTAGTGTCCTTTTAGCATCAGTGTCCTTTTGGCACTTATCATTGTCCTTTTGTCATTAGTGTCCTTTTAGCATCAGTGTCCTTTTGGCACTTATCATTGTCCTTTTGGCATTAGTGTCCTTTTAGCATCAGTGTCCTTTTGGCACTTATCATTGCCCTTTTGGCATTAGTGTCCTTTTAGCATCAGTGTCCTTTTGGCACTTATCATTGTCCTTTTGGCATTAGTGTCCTTTTGGCATCAGTGTCCTTTTGGCATCAATGTCCTTTTGGCATCAGTGTCCTTTTAGCATCAGTGTCCTTTTGGCACTTATCATTGTCCTTTTGGCATTAGTGTCCTTTTAGCATCAGTGTCCTTTTGGCACTTATCATTGTCCTTTTGGCACTTATCATTGTCCTTTTGGCATTAGTGTCCTTTTAGCATCAGTGTCCTTTTGGCACTTATCATTGTCCTTTTGGCATTAGTGTCCTTTTGGCATCAGTGTCCTTTTGGCATCAATGTCCTTTTGGCATCAGTGTCCTTTTAGCATCAGTGTCCTTTTGGCACTTATCATTGTCCTTTTGGCATCAGTGTCCTTTTAGCATCAGTGTCCTTTTGGCACTTATCATTGTCCTTTTGGCATTAGTGTCCTTTTGGCATCAGTGTCCTTTTGGCACTTATAGGTTACAAACATAACCCCAGTTATCATTGGCCTTTTGGCATTAGTGTCCTTTTGGCATCAGTGTTCTTTTGGCATCAATGTCCTTTTGGCATCAGTGTCCTTTTAGCATCAGTGTCCTTTTGGCACTTATCATTGTCCTTTTGGCATTAGTGTCCTTTTAGCATCAGTGTCCTTTTGGCACTTATCATTGTCCTTTTGGCATTAGTGTCCTTTTAGCATCAGTGTCCTTTTGGCACTTATCATTGTCCTTTTGGCATTAGTGTCCTTTTAGCATCAGTGTCCTTTTGGCACTTATCATTGTCCTTTTGGCATTAGTGTCCTTTTAGCATCAGTGTCCTTTTGGCACTTATCATTGTCCTTTTGGCATTAGTGTCCTTTTGGCATCAGTGTCCTTTTGGCATCAATGTCCTTTTGGCATCAGTGTCCTTTTAGCATCAGTGTCCTTTTGGCACTTATCATTGTCCTTTTGGCATTAGTGTCCTTTTAGCATCAGTGTCCTTTTGGCACTTATCATTGTCCTTTTGGCATTAGTGTCCTTTTAGCATCAGTGTCCTTTTGGCACTTATCATTGTCCTTTTGGCATTAGTGTCCTTTTAGCATCAGTGTCCTTTTGGCACTTATCATTGTCCTTTTGGCATTAGTGTCCTTTTAGCATCAGTGTCCTTTTGGCACTTATCATTGTCCTTTTGGCATTAGTGTCTTTTTAGCATCAGTGTCCTTTTGGCACTTATCATTGTCCTTTTGGCATTAGTGTCCTTTTAGCATCAGTGTCCTTTTGGCACTTATCATTGTCCTTTTGGCATTAGTGTCCTTTTAGCATCAGTGTCCTTTTGGCACTTATCATTGTCCTTTTGGCATTAGTGTCCTTTTGGCATCAGTGTCCTTTTGGCATCAATGTCCTTTTGGCATCAGTGTCCTTTTAGCATCAGTGTCCTTTTGGCACTTATCATTGTCCTTTTGGCATTAGTGTCCTTTTAGCATCAGTGTCCTTTTGGCACTTATCATTGTCCTTTTGGCATTAGTGTCCTTTTAGCATCAGTGTCCTTTTGGCACTTATCATTGTCCTTTTGGCATTAGTGTCCTTTTAGCATCAGTGTCCTTTTGGCACTTATCATTGTCCTTTTGGCATTAGTGTCCTTTTAGCATCAGTGTCCTTTTGGCACTTATCATTGTCCTTTTGGCATTAGTGTCCTTTTAGCATCAGTGTCCTTTTGGCACTTATCATTGTCCTTTTGGCATTAGTGTCCTTTTAGCATCAGTGTCCTTTTGGCACTTATCATTGTCCTTTTGGCATTAGTGTCCTTTTAGCATCAGTGTCCTTTTGGCACTTATCATTGTCCTTTTGGCATTAGTGTCCTTTTGGCATCAGTGTCCTTTTGGCACTTATCATTGTCCTTTTGGCATTAGGGTCCTTTTGGCATCAGTGTCCTTTTGGCATCAATGTTCTTTTGGCATCAGTGTCCTTTTAGCATCAGTGTCCTTTTGGCACTTATCATTGTCCTTTTGGCATCAGTGTCCTTTTAGCATCAGTGTCCTTTAGGCACTTATCATTGTCCTTTTGGCATTAGTGTCCTTTTAGCATCAGTGTCCTTTTGGCACTTATCATTGTCCTTTTGGCATTAGTGTCCTTTTAGCATCAGTGTCCTTTTGGCACTTATCATTGTCCTTTTGGCATTAGTGTCCTTTTAGCATCAGTGTCCTTTTGGCACTTATCATTGTCCTTTTGGCATTAGTGTCCTTTTAGCATCAGTGTCCTTTTGGCACTTATCATTGTCCTTTTGGCATTAGTGTCCTTTTGGCATCAGTTTCCTTTTGGCATCAATGTCCTTTTGGCATCAGTGTCCTTTTAGCATCAGTGTCCTTTTGGCACTTATCATTGTCCTTTTGGCATTAGTGTCCTTTTAGCATCAGTGTCCTTTTGGCACTTATCATTGTCCTTTTGGCATTAGTGTCCTTTTGGCATCAGTGTCCTTTTGGCATCAATGTCCTTTTGGCATCAGTGTCCTTTTAGCATCAGTGTCCTTTTGGCACTTATCATTGTCCTTTTGGCATTAGTGTCCTTTTGGCATCAGTGTCCTTTTGGCACTTATAGGTTACAAACATAACCCCAGTTATCATTGGCCTTTTGGCATTAGTGTCCTTTTAGCATTAGTGTCCTTTTGGCACTTATCATTGTCCTTTTGGCATTAGTGTCCTTTTAGCATCAGTGTCCTTTTGGCACTTATCATTGTCCTTTTGGCATTAGTGTCCTTTTGGCATCGGTGTCCTTTTGGCATCAATGTCCTTTTGGCATCAGTGTCCTTTTAGCATCAGTGTCCTTTTGGCACTTATCATTGTCCTTTTGGCATTAGTGTCCTTTTAGCATCAGTGTCCTTTTGGCACTTATCATTGTCCTTTTGGCATTAGTGTCCTTTTAGCATCAGTGTCCTTTTGGCACTTATCATTGTCCTTTTGGCATTAGTGTCCTTTTAGCATCAGTGTCCTTTTGGCACTTATCATTGTCCTTTTGGCATTAGTGTCCTTTTAGCATCAGTGTCCTTTTGGCACTTATCATTGTCCTTTTGGCATTAGTGTCCTTTTAGCATCAGTGTCCTTTTGGCACTTATCATTGTCCTTTTGGCATCAGTGTCCTTTTAGCATCAGTGTCCTTTTGGCACTTATCATTGTCCTTTTGGCATTAGTGTCCTTTTAGCATCAGTGTCCTTTTGGCACTTATCATTGTCCTTTTGGCATTAGTGTCCTTTTAGCATCAGTGTCCTTTTGGCACTTATCATTGTCCTTTTGGCATTAGTGTCCTTTTAGCATCAGTGTCCTTAAGGCACTTATCATTGTCCTTTTGGCATTAGTGTCCTTTTAGCATCAGTGTCCTTTTGGCACTTATCATTGTCCTTTTGGCATTAGTGTCCTTTTAGCATCAGTGTCCTTTTGGCACTTATCATTGTCCTTTTGACATTAGTGTCCTTTTAGCATCAGTGTCCTTTTGGCACTTATCATTGTCCTTTTGGCATTAGTGTCCTTTTAGCATCAGTGTCCTTTTGGCACTTATCATTGTCCTTTTGGCATTAGTGTCCTTTTGCCATCAGTGTCCTTTTGGCATCAATGTCCTTTTGGCATCAGTGTCCTTTTAGCATCAGTGTCCTTTTGGCACTTATCATTGTCCTTTTGGCATTAGTGTCCTTTTAGCATCAGTGTCCTTTTGGCACTTATCATTGTCCTTTTGGCATTAGTGTCCTTTTAGCATCAGTGTCCTTTTGGCACTTATCATTGTCCTTTTGGCATTAGTGTCCTTTTAGCATCAGTGTCCTTTTGGCACTTATCATTGTCCTTTTGGCATTAGTGTCCTTTTAGCATCAGTGTCCTTTTGGCACTTATCATTGTCCTTTTGGCATTAGTGTCCTTTTGGCATCAGTGTCCTTTTGGCATCAATGTCCTTTTGGCATCAGTGTCCTTTTAGCATCAGTGTCCTTTTGGCACTTATCATTGTCCTTTTGGCATTAGTGTCCTTTTAGCATCAGTGTCCTTTTGGCACTTATCATTGTCCTTTTGGCATTAGTGTCCTTTTAGCATCAGTGTCCTTTTGGCACTTATCATTGTCCTTTTGGCATTAGTGTCCTTTTAGCATCAGTGTCCTTTTGGCACTTATCATTGTCCTTTTGGCATTAGTGTCCTTTTAGCATCAGTGTCCTTTTGGCACTTATCATTGTCCTTTTGGCATTAGTGTCCTTTTAGCATCAGTGTCCTTTTGGCACTTATCATTGTCCTTTTGGCATTAGTGTCCTTTTAGCATCAGTGTCCTTTTGGCACTTATCATTGTCCTTTTGGCATTAGTGTCCTTTTAGCATCAGTGTCCTTTTGGCACTTATCATTGTCCTTTTGGCATTAGTGTCCTTTTAGCATCAGTGTCCTTTTGGCATCAATGTCATTTTGGCATCAGTGTCCTTTTAGCATCAGTGTCCTTTTGGCACTTATCATTGTCCTTTTGGCATTAGTGTCCTTTTGGCATCAGTGTCCTTTTGGCACTTATAGGTTACAAACATAACCCCAGTTATCATTGGCCTTTTGGCATTAGTGTCCTTTTAGCATCAGTGTCCTTTTGGCACTTATCATTGTCCTTTTGGCAATAGTGTCCTTTTAGCATCAGTGTCCTTTTGGCACTTATCATTGTCCTTTTGGCATTAGTGTCCTTTTGGCATCGGTGTCCTTTTGGCATCAATGTCCTTTTGGCACTTATCATTGTCCTTTTGGCATTAGTGTCCTTTTAGCATCAGTGTCCTTTTGGCACTTATCATTGTCCTTTTGGCATTAGTGTCCTTTTAGCATCAGTGTCCTTTTGGCACTTATCATTGTCCTTTTGGCATTAGTGTCCTTTTAGCATCAGTGTCCTTTTGGCACTTATCATTGTCCTTTTGGCATTAGTGTCCTTTTAGCATCAGTGTCCTTTTGGCACTTATCATTGTCCTTTTGGCATTAGTGTCCTTTTAGCATCAGTGTCCTTTTGGCACTTATCATTGTCCTTTTGGCATTAGTGTCCTTTTAGCATCAGTGTCCTTTTGGCACTTATCATTGTCCTTTTGGCATTAGTGTCCTTTTAGCATCAGTGTCCTTTTGGCACTTATCATTGTCCTTTTGGCATTAGTGTCCTTTTAGCATCAGTGTCCTTAAGGCACTTATCATTGTCCTTTTGGCATTAGTGTCCTTTTAGCATCAGTGTCCTTTTGGCACTTATCATTGTCCTTTTGGCATTAGTGTCCTTTTAGCATCAGTGTCCTTTTGGCACTTATCATTGTCCTTTTGGCATTAGTGTCCTTTTAGCATCAGTGTCCTTTTGGCACTTATCATTGTCCTTTTGGCATTAGTGTCCTTTTAGCATCAGTATCCTTTTGGCACTTATCATTGTCCTTTTGGCATTAGTGTCCTTTTGCCATCAGTGTCCTTTTGGCATCAATGTCCTTTTGGCATCAGTGTCCTTTTAGCATCAGTGTCCTTTTGGCACTTATCATTGTCCTTTTGGCATTAGTGTCCTTTTAGCATCAGTGTCCTTTTGGCACTTATCATTGTCCTTTTGGCATTAGTGTCCTTTTAGCATCAGTGTCCTTTTGGCACTTATCATTGTCCTTTTGGCATTAGTGTCCTTTTAGCATCAGTGTCCTTTTGGCACTTATCATTGTCCTTTTGGCATTAGTGTCCTTTTAGCATCAGTGTCCTTTTGGCACTTATCATTGTCCTTTTGGCATTAGTGTCCTTTTGGCATCAGTGTCCTTTTGGCATCAATGTCCTTTTGGCATCAGTGTCCTTTTAGCATCAGTGTCCTTTTGGCACTTATCATTGTCCTTTTGGCATTAGTGTCCTTTTAGCATCAGTGTCCTTTTGGCACTTATCATTGTCCTTTTGGCATTAGTGTCCTTTTAGCATCAGTGTCCTTTTGGCACTTATCATTGTCCTTTTGGCATTAGTGTCCTTTTGGCATCAGTGTCCTTTTAGCATCAGTGTCCTTTTGGCACTTATCATTGTCCTTTTGGCATTAGTGTCCTTTTAGCATCAGTGTCCTTTTAGCATCAGTGTCCTTTTGGCACTTATCATTGTCCTTTTGGCATTAGTGTCCTTTTAGCATCAGTGTCCTTTTGGCACTTATCATTGTCCTTTTGGCATTAGTGTCCTTTTAGCATCAGTGTCCTTTTGGCACTTATCATTGTCCTTTTGGCATTAGTGTCCTTTTAGCATCAGTGTCCTTTTGGCACTTATCATTGTCCTTTTGGCATTAGTGTCCTTTTAGCATCAGTGTCCTTTTGGCACTTATCATTGTCCTTTTGGCATCAGTGTCCTTTTAGCATCAGTGTCCTTTTGGCACTTATCATTGTCCTTTTGGCATTAGTGTCCTTTTAGCATCAGTGTCCTTTTGGCACTTATCATTGTCCTTTTGGCATTAGTGTCCTTTTAGCATCAGTGTCCTTTTGGCACTTATCATTGTCCTTTTGGCATTAGTGTCCTTTTAGCATCAGTGTCCTTAAGGCACTTATCATTGTCCTTTTGGCATTAGTGTCCTTTTAGCATCAGTGTCCTTTTGGCACTTATCATTGTCCTTTTGGCATTAGTGTCCTTTTAGCATCAGTGTCCTTTTGGCACTTATCATTGTCCTTTTGACATTAGTGTCCTTTTAGCATCAGTGTCCTTTTGGCACTTATCATTGTCCTTTTGGCATTAGTGTCCTTTTAGCATCAGTGTCCTTTTGGCACTTATCATTGTCCTTTTGGCATTAGTGTCCTTTTGCCATCAGTGTCCTTTTGGCATCAATGTCCTTTTGGCATCAGTGTCCTTTTAGCATCAGTGTCCTTTTGGCACTTATCATTGTCCTTTTGGCATTAGTGTCCTTTTAGCATCAGTGTCCTTTTGGCACTTATCATTGTCCTTTTGGCATTAGTGTCCTTTTAGCATCAGTGTCCTTTTGGCACTTATCATTGTCCTTTTGGCATTAGTGTCCTTTTAGCATCAGTGTCCTTTTGGCACTTATCATTGTCCTTTTGGCATTAGTGTCCTTTTAGCATCAGTGTCCTTTTGGCACTTATCATTGTCCTTTTGGCATTAGTGTCCTTTTGGCATCAGTGTCCTTTTGGCATCAATGTCCTTTTGGCATCAGTGTCCTTTTAGCATCAGTGTCCTTTTGGCACTTATCATTGTCCTTTTGGCATTAGTGTCCTTTTAGCATCAGTGTCCTTTTGGCACTTATCATTGTCCTTTTGGCATTAGTGTCCTTTTAGCATCAGTGTCCTTTTGGCACTTATCATTGTCCTTTTGGCATTATTGTCCTTTTAGCATCAGTGTCCTTTTGGCACTTATCATTGTCCTTTTGGCATTAGTGTCCTTTTAGCATCAGTGTCCTTTTGGCACTTATCATTGTCCTTTTGGCATTAGTGTCCTTTTAGCATCAGTGTCCTTTTGGCACTTATCATTGTCCTTTTGGCATTAGTGTCCTTTTAGCATCAGTGTCCTTTTGGCACTTATCATTGTCCTTTTGGCATTAGTGTCCTTTTAGCATCAGTGTCCTTTTGGCACTTATCATTGTCCTTTTGGCATTAGTGTCCTTTTAGCATCAGTGTCCTTTTGGCATCAATGTCATTTTGGCATCAGTGTCCTTTTAGCATCAGTGTCCTTTTGGCACTTATCATTGTCCTTTTGGCATTAGTGTCCTTTTGGCATCAGTGTCCTTTTGGCACTTATAGGTTACAAACATAACCCCAGTTATCATTGGCCTTTTGGCATTAGTGTCCTTTTAGCATCAGTGTCCTTTTGGCACTTATCATTGTCCTTTTGGCATTAGTGTCCTTTTAGCATCAGTGTCCTTTTGGCACTTATCATTGTCCTTTTGGCATTAGTGTCCTTTTGGCATCGGTGTCCTTTTGGCATCAATGTCCTTTTGGCACTTATCATTGTCCTTTTGGCATTAGTGTCCTTTTAGCATCAGTGTCCTTTTGGCACTTATCATTGTCCTTTTGGCATTAGTGTCCTTTTAGCATCAGTGTCCTTTTGGCACTTATCATTGTCCTTTTGGCATTAGTGTCCTTTTAGCATCAGTGTCCTTTTGGCACTTATCATTGTCCTTTTGGCATTAGTGTCCTTTTAGCATCAGTGTCCTTTTGGCACTTATCATTGTCCTTTTGGCATTAGTGTCCTTTTAGCATCAGTGTCCTTTTGGCACTTATCATTGTCCTTTTGGCATTAGTGTCCTTTTAGCATCAGTGTCCTTTTGGCACTTATCATTGTCCTTTTGGCATTAGTGTCCTTTTAGCATCAGTGTCCTTAAGGCACTTATCATTGTCCTTTTGGCATTAGTGTCCTTTTAGCATCAGTGTCCTTTTGGCACTTATCATTGTCCTTTTGGCATTAGTGTCCTTTTAGCATCAGTGTCCTTTTGGCACTTATCATTGTCCTTTTGGCATTAGTGTCCTTTTAGCATCAGTGTCCTTTTGGCACTTATCATTGTCCTTTTGGCATTAGTGTCCTTTTAGCATCAGTATCCTTTTGGCACTTATCATTGTCCTTTTGGCATTAGTGTCCTTTTGCCATCAGTGTCCTTTTGGCATCAATGTCCTTTTGGCATCAGTGTCCTTTTAGCATCAGTGTCCTTTTGGCACTTATCATTGTCCTTTTGGCATTAGTGTCCTTTTAGCATCAGTGTCCTTTTGGCACTTATCATTGTCCTTTTGGCATTAGTGTCCTTTTAGCATCAGTGTCCTTTTGGCACTTATCATTGTCCTTTTGGCATTAGTGTCCTTTTAGCATCAGTGTCCTTTTGGCACTTATCATTGTCCTTTTGGCATTAGTGTCCTTTTAGCATCAGTGTCCTTTTGGCACTTATCATTGTCCTTTTGGCATTAGTGTCCTTTTGGCATCAGTGTCCTTTTGGCATCAATGTCCTTTTGGCATCAGTGTCCTTTTAGCATCAGTGTCCTTTTGGCACTTATCATTGTCCTTTTGGCATTAGTGTCCTTTTAGCATCAGTGTCCTTTTGGCACTTATCATTGTCCTTTTGGCATTAGTGTCCTTTTAGCATCAGTGTCCTTTTGGCACTTATCATTGTCCTTTTGGCATTAGTGTCCTTTTGGCATCAGTGTCCTTTTAGCATCAGTGTCCTTTTGGCACTTATCATTGTCCTTTTGGCATTAGTGTCCTTTTAGCATCAGTGTCCTTTTAGCATCAGTGTCCTTTTGGCACTTATCATTGTCCTTTTGGCATTAGTGTCCTTTTAGCATCAGTGTCCTTTTGGCACTTATCATTGTCCTTTTGGCATTAGTGTCCTTTTAGCATCAGTGTCCTTTTGGCACTTATCATTGTCCTTTTGGCATTAGTGTCCTTTTGGCATCAGTGTCCTTTTGGCACTTATCATTGTCCTTTTGGCATTAGTGTCCTTTTGGCATCAGTGTCCTTTTGGCATCAATGTCCTTTTGGCATCAGTTTCCTTTTAGCATCAGTGTCCTTTTGGCACTTATCATTGTCCTTTTGGCATTAGTGTCCTTTTAGCATCAGTGTCCTTTTGGCACTTATCATTGTCCTTTTGGCATTAGTGTCCTTTTAGCATCAGTGTCCTTTTGGCACTTATCATTGTCCTTTTGGCATTAGTGTCCTTTTAGCATCAGTGTCCTTTTGGCACTTATCATTGTCCTTTTGGCATTAGTGTCCTTTTAGCATCAGTGTCCTTTTGGCACTTATCATTGTCCTTTTGGCATTAGTGTCCTTTTAGCATCAGTGTCCTTTTGGCACTTATCATTGTCCTTTTGGCATTAGTGTCCTTTTAGCATCAGTGTCCTTTTGGCACTTATCATTGTCCTTTTGGCATTAGTGTCCTTTTAGCATCAGTGTCCTTTTGGCACTTATCATTGTCCTTTTGGCATTAGTGTCCTTTTGGCATCAGTGTCCTTTTCGCACTTATCATTGTCCTTTTGGCATTAGTGTCCTTTTGGCATCAGTGTCCTTTTGGCATCAATGTCTTTTGGCATCAGTGTCCTTTTAGCATCAGTGTCCTTTTGGCACTTATCATTGTCCTTTTGGCATTAGTGTCCTTTTAGCATCAGTGTCCTTTTGGCACTTATCATTGTCCTTTTGGCATTAGTGTCCTTTTAGCATCAGTGTCCTTTTGGCACTTATCATTGTCCTTTTGGCATTAGTGTCCTTTTAGCATCAGTGTCCTTTTGGCACTTATCATTGTCCTTTTGGCATTAGTGTCCTTTTAGCATCAGTGTCCTTTTGGCACTTATCATTGTCCTTTTGGCATTAGTGTCCTTTTAGCATCAGTGTCCTTTTGGCACTTATCATTGTCCTTTTGGCATTAGTGTCCTTTTGGCATCAGTGTCCTTTTGGCATCAATGTCCTTTTGGCATCAGTGTCCTTTTAGCATCAGTGTCCTTTTGGCACTTATCATTGTCCTTTTGGCATTAGTGTCCTTTTAGCATCAGTGTCCTTTTGGCACTTATCATTGTCCTTTTGGCACTTATCATTGTCCTTTTGGCATTAGTGTCCTTTTAGCATCAGTGTCCTTTTGGCACTTATCATTGTCCTTTTGGCATTAGTGTCCTTTTGGCATCAGTGTCCTTTTGGCATCAATGTCCTTTTGGCATCAGTGTCCTTTTAGCATCAGTGTCCTTTTGGCACTTATCATTGTCCTTTTGGCATCAGTGTCCTTTTAGCATCAGTGTCCTTTTGGCACTTATCATTGTCCTTTTGGCATTAGTGTCCTTTTGGCATCAGTGTCCTTTTGGCACTTATAGGTACAAACATAACCCCAGTTATCATTGGCCTTTTGGCATTAGTGTCCTTTTGGCATCAGTGTCCTTTTGGCATCAATGTCCTTTTGGCATCAGTGTCCTTTTAGCATCAGTGTCCTTTTGGCACTTATCATTGTCCTTTTGGCATTAGTGTCCTTTTAGCATCAGTGTCCTTTTGGCACTTATCATTGTCCTTTTGGCATTAGTGTCCTTTTAGCATCAGTGTCCTTTTGGCACTTATCATTGTCCTTTTGGCATTAGTGTCCTTTTAGCATCAGTGTCCTTTTGGCACTTATCATTGTCCTTTTGGCATTAGTGTCCTTTTAGCATCAGTGTCCTTTTGGCACTTATCATTGTCCTTTTGGCATTAGTGTCCTTTTGGCATCAGTGTCCTTTTGGCATCAATGTCCTTTTGGCATCAGTGTCCTTTTAGCATCAGTGTCCTTTTGGCACTTATCATTGTCCTTTTGGCATTAGTGTCCTTTTAGCATCAGTGTCCTTTTGGCACTTATCATTGTCCTTTTGGCATTAGTGTCCTTTTAGCATCAGTGTCCTTTTGGCACTTATCATTGTCCTTTTGGCATTAGTGTCCTTTTGGCATCAGTGTCCTTTTGGCATCAATGTCCTTTTGGCATCAGTGTCCTTTTAGCATCAGTGTCCTTTTGGCACTTATCATTGTCCTTTTGGCATTAGTGTCCTTTTAGCATCAGTGTCCTTTTGGCACTTATCATTGTCCTTTTGGCATTAGTGTCCTTTTAGCATCAGTGTCCTTTTGGCACTTATCATTGTCCTTTTGGCATTAGTGTCCTTTTAGCATCAGTGTCCTTTTGGCACTTATCATTGTCCTTTTGGCATTAGTGTCCTTTTAGCATCAGTGTCCTTTTGGCACTTATCATTGTCCTTTTGGCATTAGTGTCCTTTTAGCATCAGTGTCCTTTTGGCACTTATCATTGTCCTTTTGGCATTAGTGTCCTTTTAGCATCAGTGTCCTTTTGGCACTTATCATTGTCCTTTTGGCATTAGTGTCCTTTTAGCATCAGTGTCCTTTTGGCACTTATCATTGTCCTTTTGGCATTAGTGTCATTTTGGCATCAGTGTCCTTTTGGCACTTATCATTGTCCTTTTGGCATTAGTGTCCTTTTAGCATCAGTGTCCTTTTGGCACTTATCATTGTCCTTTTGGCATTAGTGTCCTTTTGGCATCAGTGTCCTTTTGGCATCAATGTCCTTTTGGCATCAGTGTCCTTTTAGCATCAGTGTCCTTTTGGCACTTATCATTGTCCTTTTGGCATTAGTGTCCTTTTAGCATCAGTGTCCTTTTGGCACTTATCATTGTCCTTTTGGCATTAGTGTCCTTTTAGCATCAGTGTCCTTTTGGCACTTATCATTGTCCTTTTGGCATTAGTGTCCTTTTAGCATCAGTGTCCTTTTGGCACTTATCATTGTCCTTTTGGCATTAGTGTCCTTTTAGCATCAGTGTCCTTTTGGCACTTATCATTGTCCTTTTGGCATTAGTGTCCTTTTAGCATCAGTGTCCTTTTGGCACTTATCATTGTCCTTTTGGCATTAGTGTCCTTTTAGCATCAGTGTCCTTTTGGCACTTATCATTGTCCTTTTGGCATTAGTGTCCTTTTAGCATCAGTGTCCTTTTGGCACTTATCATTGTCCTTTTGGCATTAGTGTCCTTTTGGCATCAGTGTCCTTTTGGCACTTATCATTGTCCTTTTGGCATTAGGGTCCGTTTGGCATCAGTGTCCTTTTGGCATCAATGTTCTTTTGGCATCAGTGTCCTTTTAGCATCAGTGTCCTTTTGGCACTTATCATTGTCCTTTTGGCATCAGTGTCCTTTTAGCATCAGTGTCCTTTAGGCACTTATCATTGTCCTTTTGGCATTAGTGTCCTTTTAGCATCAGTGTCCTTTTGGCACTTATCATTGTCCTTTTGGCATTAGTGTCCTTTTAGCATCAGTGTCCTTTTGGCACTTATCATTGTCCTTTTGGCATTAGTGTCCTTTTAGCATCAGTGTCCTTTTGGCACTTATCATTGTCCTTTTGGCATCAGTGTCCTTTTAGCATCAGTGTCCTTTAGGCACTTATCATTGTCCTTTTGGCATTAGTGTCCTTTTAGCATCAGTGTCCTTTTGGCACTTATCATTGTCCTTTTGGCATTAGTGTCCTTTTAGCATCAGTGTCCTTTTGGCACTTATCATTGTCCTTTTGGCATTAGTGTCCTTTTAGCATCAGTGTCCTTTTGGCACTTATCATTGTCCTTTTGGCATTAGTGTCCTTTTAGCATCAGTGTCCTTTTGGCACTTATCATTGTCCTTTTGGCATTAGTGTCCTTTTGGCATCAGTGTCCTTTTGGCATCAATGTCCTTTTGGCATCAGTGTCCTTTTAGCATCAGTGTCCTTTTGGCACTTATCATTGTCCTTTTGGCATTAGTGTCCTTTTAGCATCAGTGTCCTTTTGGCACTTATCATTGTCCTTTTGGCATTAGTGTCCTTTTGGCATCAGTGTCCTTTTGGCATCAATGTCCTTTTGGCATCAGTGTCCTTTTAGCATCAGTGTCCTTTTGGCACTTATCATTGTCCTTTTGGCATTAGTGTCCTTTTGGCATCAGTGTCCTTTTGGCACTTATAGGTTACAAACATAACCCCAGTTATCATTGGCCTTTTGGCATTAGTGTCCTTTTAGCATCAGTGTCCTTTTGGCACTTATCATTGTCCTTTTGGCATTAGTGTCCTTTTAGCATCAGTGTCCTTTTGGCACTTATCATTGTCCTTTTGGCATTAGTGTCCTTTTAGCATCAGTGTCCTTTTGGCACTTATCATTGTCCTTTTGGCATTAGTGTCCTTTTAGCATCAGTGTCCTTTTGGCACTTATCATTGTCCTTTTGGCATTAGTGTCCTTTTAGCATCAGTGTCCTTTTGGCACTTATCATTGTCCTTTTGGCATTAGTGTCCTTTTAGCATCAGTGTCCTTTTGGCACTTATCATTGTCCTTTTGGCATTAGTGTCCTTTTAGCATCAGTGTCCTTTTGGCACTTATCATTGTCCTTTTGGCATTAGTGTCCTTTTAGCATCAGTGTCCTTTTGGCACTTATCATTGTCCTTTTGGCATTAGTGTCCTTTTGGCATCAGTGTCCTTTTGGCATCAATGTCCTTTTGGCATCAGTGTCCTTTTAGCATCAGTGTCCTTTTGGCACTTATCATTGTCCTTTTGGCATTAGTGTCCTTTTAGCATCAGTGTCCTTTTGGCACTTATCATTGTCCTTTTGGCACTTATCATTGTCCTTTTGGCATTAGTGTCCTTTTAGCATCAGTGTCCTTTTGGCACTTATCATTGTCCTTTTGGCATTAGTGTCCTTTTGGCATCAGTGTCCTTTTGGCATCAATGTCCTTTTGGCATCAGTGTCCTTTTAGCATCAGTGTCCTTTTGGCACTTATCATTGTCCTTTTGGCATCAGTGTCCTTTTAGCATCAGTGTCCTTTTGGCACTTATCATTGTCCTTTTGGCATTAGTGTCCTTTTGGCATCAGTGTCCTTTTGGCACTTATAGGTTACAAACATAACCCCAGTTATCATTGGCCTTTTGGCATTAGTGTCCTTTTGGCATCAGTGTCCTTTTGGCATCAATGTCCTTTTGGCATCAGTGTCCTTTTAGCATCAGTGTCCTTTTGGCACTTATCATTGTCCTTTTGGCATTAGTGTCCTTTTAGCATCAGTGTCCTTTTGGCACTTATCATTGTCCTTTTGGCATTAGTGTCCTTTTAGCATCAGTGTCCTTTTGGCACTTATCATTGTCCTTTTGGCATTAGTGTCCTTTTAGCATCAGTGTCCTTTTGGCACTTATCATTGTCCTTTTGGCATTAGTGTCCTTTTAGCATCAGTGTCCTTTTGGCACTTATCATTGTCCTTTTGGCATTAGTGTCCTTTTGGCATCAGTGTCCTTTTGGCATCAATGTCCTTTTGGCATTAGTGTCCTTTTAGCATCAGTGTCCTTTTGGCACTTATCATTGTCCTTTTGGCATTAGTGTCCTTTTAGCATCAGTATCCTTTTGGCACTTATCATTGTCCTTTTGGCATTAGTGTCCTTTTAGCATCAGTGTCCTTTTGGCACTTATCATTGTCCTTTTGGCATTAGTGTCCTTTTAGCATCAGTGTCCTTTTGGCACTTATCATTGTCCTTTTGGCATTAGTGTCCTTTTGGCATCAGTGTCCTTTTGGCACTTATCATTGTCCTTTTGGCATTAGTGTCCTTTTAGCATCAGTGTCCTTTTGGCACTTATCATTGTCCTTTTGGCATTAGTGTCCTTTTGGCATCAGTGTCCTTTTGGCATCAATGTCCTTTTGGCATCAGTGTCCTTTTAGCATCAGTGTCCTTTTGGCACTTATCATTGTCCTTTTGGCATTAGTGTCCTTTTAGCATCAGTGTCCTTTTGGCACTTATCATTGTCCTTTTGGCATTAGTGTCCTTTTAGCATCAGTGTCCTTTTGGCACTTATCATTGTCCTTTTGGCATTAGTGTCCTTTTAGCATCAGTGTCCTTTTGGCACTTATCATTGTCCTTTTGGCATTAGTGTCCTTTTAGCATCAGTGTCCTTTTGGCACTTATCATTGTCCTTTTGGCATTAGTGTCCTTTTAGCATCAGTGTCCTTTTGGCACTTATCATTGTCCTTTTGGCATTAGTGTCCTTTTAGCATCAGTGTCCTTTTGGCACTTATCATTGTCCTTTTGGCATTAGTGTCCTTTTAGCATCAGTGTCCTTTTGGCACTTATCATTGTCCTTTTGGCATTAGTGTCCTTTTGGCATCAGTGTCCTTTTGGCACTTATCATTGTCCTTTTGGCATTAGGGTCCGTTTGGCATCAGTGTCCTTTTGGCATCAATGTTCTTTTGGCATCAGTGTCCTTTTAGCATCAGTGTCCTTTTGGCACTTATCATTGTCCTTTTGGCATCAGTGTCCTTTTAGCATCAGTGTCCTTTAGGCACTTATCATTGTCCTTTTGGCATTAGTGTCCTTTTAGCATCAGTGTCCTTTTGGCACTTATCATTGTCCTTTTGGCATTAGTGTCCTTTTAGCATCAGTGTCCTTTTGGCACTTATCATTGTCCTTTTGGCATTAGTGTCCTTTTAGCATCAGTGTCCTTTTGGCACTTATCATTGTCCTTTTGGCATCAGTGTCCTTTTAGCATCAGTGTCCTTTAGGCACTTATCATTGTCCTTTTGGCATTAGTGTCCTTTTAGCATCAGTGTCCTTTTGGCACTTATCATTGTCCTTTTGGCATTAGTGTCCTTTTAGCATCAGTGTCCTTTTGGCACTTATCATTGTCCTTTTGGCATTAGTGTCCTTTTAGCATCAGTGTCCTTTTGGCACTTATCATTGTCCTTTTGGCATTAGTGTCCTTTTAGCATCAGTGTCCTTTTGGCACTTATCATTGTCCTTTTGGCATTAGTGTCCTTTTGGCATCAGTGTCCTTTTGGCATCAATGTCCTTTTGGCATCAGTGTCCTTTTAGCATCAGTGTCCTTTTGGCACTTATCATTGTCCTTTTGGCATTAGTGTCCTTTTAGCATCAGTGTCCTTTTGGCACTTATCATTGTCCTTTTGGCATTAGTGTCCTTTTGGCATCAGTGTCCTTTTGGCATCAATGTCCTTTTGGCATCAGTGTCCTTTTAGCATCAGTGTCCTTTTGGCACTTATCATTGTCCTTTTGGCATTAGTGTCCTTTTGGCATCAGTGTCCTTTTGGCACTTATAGGTTACAAACATAACCCCAGTTATCATTGGCCTTTTGGCATTAGTGTCCTTTTAGCATCAGTGTCCTTTTGGCACTTATCATTGTCCTTTTGGCATTAGTGTCCTTTTAGCATCAGTGTCCTTTTGGCACTTATCATTGTCCTTTTGGCATTAGTGTCCTTTTAGCATCAGTGTCCTTTTGGCACTTATCATTGTCCTTTTGGCATTAGTGTCCTTTTAGCATCAGTGTCCTTTTGGCACTTATCATTGTCCTTTTGGCATTAGTGTCCTTTTAGCATCAGTGTCCTTTTGGCACTTATCATTGTCCTTTTGGCATTAGTGTCCTTTTAGCATCAGTGTCCTTTTGGCACTTATCATTGTCCTTTTGGCATTAGTGTCCTTTTAGCATCAGTGTCCTTTTGGCACTTATCATTGTCCTTTTGGCATTAGTGTCCTTTTAGCATCAGTGTCCTTTTGGCACTTATCATTGTCCTTTTGGCATTAGTGTCCTTTTGGCATCAGTGTCCTTTTGGCATCAATGTCCTTTTGGCATCAGTGTCCTTTTAGCATCAGTGTCCTTTTGGCACTTATCATTGTCCTTTTGGCATTAGTGTCCTTTTAGCATCAGTGTCCTTTTGGCACTTATCATTGTCCTTTTGGCACTTATCATTGTCCTTTTGGCATTAGTGTCCTTTTAGCATCAGTGTCCTTTTGGCACTTATCATTGTCCTTTTGGCATTAGTGTCCTTTTGGCATCAGTGTCCTTTTGGCATCAATGTCCTTTTGGCATCAGTGTCCTTTTAGCATCAGTGTCCTTTTGGCACTTATCATTGTCCTTTTGGCATCAGTGTCCTTTTAGCATCAGTGTCCTTTTGGCACTTATCATTGTCCTTTTGGCATTAGTGTCCTTTTGGCATCAGTGTCCTTTTGGCACTTATAGGTTACAAACATAACCCCAGTTATCATTGGCCTTTTGGCATTAGTGTCCTTTTGGCATCAGTGTCCTTTTGGCATCAATGTCCTTTTGGCATCAGTGTCCTTTTAGCATCAGTGTCCTTTTGGCACTTATCATTGTCCTTTTGGCATTAGTGTCCTTTTAGCATCAGTGTCCTTTTGGCACTTATCATTGTCCTTTTGGCATTAGTGTCCTTTTAGCATCAGTGTCCTTTTGGCACTTATCATTGTCCTTTTGGCATTAGTGTCCTTTTAGCATCAGTGTCCTTTTGGCACTTATCATTGTCCTTTTGGCATTAGTGTCCTTTTAGCATCAGTGTCCTTTTGGCACTTATCATTGTCCTTTTGGCATTAGTGTCCTTTTGGCATCAGTGTCCTTTTGGCATCAATGTCCTTTTGGCATCAGTGTCCTTTTAGCATCAGTGTCCTTTTGGCACTTATCATTGTCCTTTTGGCATTAGTGTCCTTTTAGCATCAGTGTCCTTTTGGCACTTATCATTGTCCTTTTGGCATTAGTGTCCTTTTGGCATCAGTGTCCTTTTGGCATCAATGTCCTTTTGGCATCAGTGTCCTTTTAGCATCAGTGTCCTTTTGGCACTTATCATTGTCCTTTTGGCATTAGTGTCCTTTTGGCATCAGTGTCCTTTTGGCACTTATAGGTTACAAACATAACCCCAGTTATCATTGGCCTTTTGGCATTAGTGTCCTTTTAGCATCAGTGTCCTTTTGGCACTTATCATTGTCCTTTTGGCATTAGTGTCCTTTTAGCATCAGTGTCCTTTTGGCACTTATCATTGTCCTTTTGGCATTAGTGTCCTTTTAGCATCAGTGTCCTTTTGGCACTTATCATTGTCCTTTTGGCATTAGTGTCCTTTTAGCATCAGTGTCCTTTTGGCACTTATCATTGTCCTTTTGGCATTAGTGTCCTTTTAGCATCAGTGTCCTTTTGGCACTTATCATTGTCCTTTTGGCATTAGTGTCCTTTTAGCATCAGTGTCCTTTTGGCACTTATCATTGTCCTTTTGGCATTAGTGTCCTTTTAGCATCAGTGTCCTTTTGGCACTTATCATTGTCCTTTTGGCATTAGTGTCCTTTTAGCATCAGTGTCCTTTTGGCACTTATCATTGTCCTTTTGGCATTAGTGTCCTTTTGGCATCAGTGTCCTTTTGGCATCAATGTCCTTTTGGCATCAGTGTCCTTTTAGCATCAGTGTCCTTTTGGCACTTATCATTGTCCTTTTGGCATTAGTGTCCTTTTAGCATCAGTGTCCTTTTGGCACTTATCATTGTCCTTTTGGCACTTATCATTGTCCTTTTGGCATTAGTGTCCTTTTAGCATCAGTGTCCTTTTGGCACTTATCATTGTCCTTTTGGCATTAGTGTCTTTTTGGCATCAGTGTCCTTTTGGCATCAATGTCCTTTTGGCATCAGTGTCCTTTTAGCATCAGTGTCCTTTTGGCACTTATCATTGTCCTTTTGGCATCAGTGTCCTTTTAGCATCAGTGTCCTTTTGGCACTTATCATTGTCCTTTTGGCATTAGTGTCCTTTTGGCATCAGTGTCCTTTTGGCACTTATAGGTTACAAACATAACCCCAGTTATCATTGGCCTTTTGGCATTAGTGTCCTTTTGGCATCAGTGTCCTTTTGGCATCAATGTCCTTTTGGCATCAGTGTCCTTTTAGCATCAGTGTCCTTTTGGCACTTATCATTGTCCTTTTGGCATTAGTGTCCTTTTAGCATCAGTGTCCTTTTGGCACTTATCATTGTCCTTTTGGCATTAGTGTCCTTTTAGCATCAGTGTCCTTTTGGCACTTATCATTGTCCTTTTGGCATTAGTGTCCTTTTAGCATCAGTGTCCTTTTGGCACTTATCATTGTCCTTTTGGCATTAGTGTCCTTTTAGCATCAGTGTCCTTTTGGCACTTATCATTGTCCTTTTGGCATTAGTGTCCTTTTGGCATCAGTGTCCTTTTGGCATCAATGTCCTTTTGGCATCAGTGTCCTTTTAGCATCAGTGTCCTTTTGGCACTTATCATTGTCCTTTTGGCATTAGTGTCCTTTTAGCATCAGTGTCCTTTTGGCACTTATCATTGTCCTTTTGGCATTAGTGTCCTTTTAGCATCAGTGTCCTTTTGGCACTTATCATTGTCCTTTTGGCATTAGTGTCCTTTTGGCATCAGTGTCCTTTGGCATCAATGTCCTTTTGGCATCAGTGTCCTTTTAGCATCAGTGTCCTTTTGGCACTTATCATTGTCCTTTTGGCATTAGTGTCCTTTTAGCATCAGTGTCCTTTTGGCACTTATCATTGTCCTTTTGGCATTAGTGTCCTTTTAGCATCAGTGTCCTTTTGGCACTTATCATTGTCCTTTTGGCATTAGTGTCCTTTTAGCATCAGTGTCCTTTTGGCACTTATCATTGTCCTTTTGGCATTAGTGTCCTTTTAGCATCAGTGTCCTTTTGGCACTTATCATTGTCCTTTTGGCATTAGTGTCCTTTTAGCATCAGTGTCCTTTTGGCACTTATCATTGTCCTTTTGGCATTAGTGTCCTTTTAGCATCAGTGTCCTTTTGGCACTTATCATTGTCCTTTTGGCATTAGTGTCCTTTTAGCATCAGTGTCCTTTTGGCACTTATCATTGTCCTTTTGGCATTAGTGTCCTTTTAGCATCAGTGTCCTTTTGGCACTTATCATTGTCCTTTTGGCATTAGTGTCCTTTTGGCATCAGTGTCCTTTTGGCATCAATGTCCTTTTGGCATCAGTGTCCTTTTAGCATCAGTGTCCTTTTGGCACTTATCATTGTCCTTTTGGCATTAGTGTCCTTTTAGCATCAGTGTCCTTTTGGCACTTATCATTGTCCTTTTGGCATTAGTGTCCTTTTGGCATCAGTGTCCTTTTGGCATCAATGTCCTTTTGGCATCAGTGTCCTTTTAGCATCAGTGTCCTTTTGGCACTTATCATTGTCCTTTTGGCATTAGTGTCCTTTTGGCATCAGTGTCCTTTTGGCACTTATAGGTTACAAACATAACCCCAGTTATCATTGGCCTTTTGGCATTAGTGTCCTTTTAGCATCAGTGTCCTTTTGGCACTTATCATTGTCCTTTTGGCATTAGTGTCCTTTTAGCATCAGTGTCCTTTTGGCACTTATCATTGTCCTTTTGGCATTAGTGTCCTTTTGGCATCGGTGTCCTTTTGGCATCAATGTCCTTTTGGCATCAGTGTCCTTTTAGCATCAGTGTCCTTTTGGCACTTATCATTGTCCTTTTGGCATTAGTGTCCTTTTAGCATCAGTGTCCTTTTGGCACTTATCATTGTCCTTTTGGCATTAGTGTCCTTTTAGCATCAGTGTCCTTTTGGCACTTATCATTGTCCTTTTGGCATTAGTGTCCTTTTAGCATCAGTGTCCTTTTGGCACTTATCATTGTCCTTTTGGCATTAGTGTCCTTTTAGCATCAGTGTCCTTTTGGCACTTATCATTGTCCTTTTGGCATTAGTGTCCTTTTAGCATCAGTGTCCTTTTGGCACTTATCATTGTCCTTTTGGCATTAGTGTCCTTTTAGCATCAGTGTCCTTTTGGCACTTATCATTGTCCTTTTGGCATTAGTGTCCTTTTAGCATCAGTGTCCTTAAGGCACTTATCATTGTCCTTTTGGCATTAGTGTCCTTTTAGCATCAGTGTCCTTTTGGCACTTATCATTGTCCTTTTGGCATTAGTGTCCTTTTAGCATCAGTGTCCTTTTGGCACTTATCATTGTCCTTTTGGCATTAGTGTCCTTTTAGCATCAGTGTCCTTTTGGCACTTATCATTGTCCTTTTGGCATTAGTGTCCTTTTAGCATCAGTGTCCTTTTGGCACTTATCATTGTCCTTTTGGCATTAGTGTCCTTTTGCCATCAGTGTCCTTTTGGCATCAATGTCTTTTTGGCATCAGTGTCCTTTTAGCATCAGTGTCCTTTTGGCACTTATCATTGTCCTTTTGGCATTAGTGTCCTTTTAGCATCAGTGTCCTTTTGGCACTTATCATTGTCCTTTTGGCATTAGTGTCCTTTTAGCATCAGTGTCCTTTTGGCACTTATCATTGTCCTTTTGGCATTAGTGTCCTTTTAGCATCAGTGTCCTTTTGGCACTTATCATTGTCCTTTTGGCATCAGTGTCCTTTTAGCATCAGTGTCCTTTAGGCACTTATCATTGTCCTTTTGGCATTAGTGTCCTTTTAGCATCAGTGTCCTTTTGGCACTTATCATTGTCCTTTTGGCATTAGTGTCCTTTTAGCATCAGTGTCCTTTTGGCACTTATCATTGTCCTTTTGGCATTAGTGTCCTTTTAGCATCAGTGTCCTTTTGGCACTTATCATTGTCCTTTTGGCATTAGTGTCCTTTTAGCATCAGTGTCCTTTTGGCACTTATCATTGTCCTTTTGGCATTAGTGTCCTTTTGGCATCAGTGTCCTTTTGGCATCAATGTCCTTTTGGCATCAGTGTCCTTTTAGCATCAGTGTCCTTTTGGCACTTATCATTGTCCTTTTGGCATTAGTGTCCTTTTAGCATCAGTGTCCTTTTGGCACTTATCATTGTCCTTTTGGCATTAGTGTCCTTTTAGCATCAGTGTCCTTTTGGCACTTATCATTGTCCTTTTGGCATTAGTGTCCTTTTAGCATCAGTGTCCTTTTGGCACTTATCATTGTCCTTTTGGCATTAGTGTCCTTTTAGCATCAGTGTCCTTTTGGCACTTATCATTGTCCTTTTGGCATTAGTGTCCTTTTAGCATCAGTGTCCTTTTGGCACTTATCATTGTCCTTTTGGCATTAGTGTCCTTTTAGCATCAGTGTCCTTTTGGCACTTATCATTGTCCTTTTGGCATTAGTGTCCTTTTAGCATCAGTGTCCTTTTGGCACTTATCATTGTCCTTTTGGCATTAGTGTCCTTTTAGCATCAGTGTCCTTTTGGCACTTATCATTGTCCTTTTGGCATTAGTGTCCTTTTGGCATCAGTGTCCTTTTCGCACTTATCATTGTCCTTTTGGCATTAGTGTCCTTTTGGCATCAGTGTCCTTTTGGCATCAATGTTCTTTTGGCATCAGTGTCCTTTTAGCATCAGTGTCCTTTTGGCACTTATCATTGTCCTTTTGGCATTAGTGTCCTTTTAGCATCAGTGTCCTTTTGGCACTTATCATTGTCCTTTTGGCATTAGTGTCCTTTTAGCATCAGTGTCCTTTTGGCACTTATCATTGTCCTTTTGGCATTAGTGTCCTTTTAGCATCAGTGTCCTTTTGGCACTTATCATTGTCCTTTTGGCATTAGTGTCCTTTTAGCATCAGTGTCCTTTTGGCACTTATCATTGTCCTTTTGGCATTAGTGTCCTTTTAGCATCAGTGTCCTTTTGGCACTTATCATTGTCCTTTTGGCATTAGTGTCCTTTTGGCATCAGTGTCCTTTTGGCATCAATGTCCTTTTGGCATCAGTGTCCTTTTAGCATCAGTGTCCTTTTGGCACTTATCATTGTCCTTTTGGCATTAGTGTCCTTTTAGCATCAGTGTCCTTTTGGCACTTATCATTGTCCTTTTGGCATTAGTGTCCTTTTGGTATCAGTGTCCTTTTCGCACTTATCATTGTCCTTTTGGCATTAGTGTCCTTTTGGCATCAGTGTCCTTTTGGCATCAATGTTCTTTTGGCATCAGTGTCCTTTTAGCATCAGTGTCCTTTTGGCACTTATCATTGTCCTTTTGGCATCAGTGTCCTTTTAGCATCAGTGTCCTTTAGGCACTTATCATTGTCCTTTTGGCATTAGTGTCCTTTTAGCATCAGTGTCCTTTTGGCACTTATCATTGTCCTTTTGGCATTAGTGTCCTTTTAGCATCAGTGTCCTTTTGGCACTTATCATTGTCCTTTTGGCATTAGTGTCCTTTTAGCATCAGTGTCCTTTTGGCACTTATCATTGTCCTTTTGGCATTAGTGTCCTTTTGGCATCAGTGTCCTTTTGGCATCAATGTCCTTTTGGCATCAGTGTCCTTTTAGCATCAGTGTCCTTTTGGCACTTATCATTGTCCTTTTGGCATTAGTGTCCTTTTAGCATCAGTGTCCTTTTGGCACTTATCATTGTCCTTTTGGCATTAGTGTCCTTTTGGCATCAGTGTCCATTTGGCATCAATGTCCTTTTGGCATCAGTGTCCTTTTAGCATCAGTGTCCTTTTGGCACTTATCATTGTCCTTTTGGCATTAGTGTCCTTTTGGCATCAGTGTCCTTTTGGCACTTATAGGTTACAAACATAACCCCAGTTATCATTGGCCTTTTGGCATTAGTGTCCTTTTAGCATCAGTGTCCTTTTGGCACTTATCATTGTCCTTTTGGCATTAGTGTCCTTTTGGCATCAGTGTCCTTTTGGCATCAATGTCCTTTTGGCATCAGTGTCCTTTTAGCATCAGTGTCCTTTTGGCACTTATCATTGTCCTTTTGGCATTAGTGTCCTTTTGGCATCAGTGTCCTTTTGGCATCAATGTCCTTTTGGCATCAGTGTCCTTTTAGCATCAGTGTCCTTTTGGCACTTATCATTGTCCTTTTGGCATTAGTGTCCTTTTAGCATCAGTGTCCTTTTGGCACTTATCATTGTCCTTTTGGCATTAGTGTCCTTTTAGCATCAGTGTCCTTTTGGCACTTATCATTGTCCTTTTGGCATTAGTGTCCTTTTGGCATCAGTGTCCTTTTGGCATCAATGTCCTTTTGGCATCAGTGTCCTTTTAGCATCAGTGTCCTTTTGGCACTTATCATTGTCCTTTTGGCATTAGTGTCCTTTTAGCATCAGTGTCCTTTTGGCACTTATCATTGTCCTTTTGGCATTAGTGTCCTTTTGGCATCAGTGTCCTTTTGGCATCAATGTCCTTTTGGCATCAGTGTCCTTTTAGCATCAGTGTCCTTTTGGCACTTATCATTGTCCTTTTGGCATTAGTGTCCTTTTGGCATCAGTGTCCTTTTGGCACTTATAGGTTACAAACATAACCCCAGTTATCATTGGCCTTTTGGCATTAGTGTCCTTTTAGCATCAGTGTCCTTTTGGCACTTATCATTGTCCTTTTGGCATTAGTGTCCTTTTGGCATCAGTGTCCTTTTGGCATCAATGTCCTTTTGGCATCAGTGTCCTTTTAGCATCAGTGTCCTTTTGGCACTTATCATTGTCCTTTTGGCATTAGTGTCCTTTTAGCATCAGTGTCCTTTTGGCACTTATCATTGTCCTTTTGGCATTAGTGTCCTTTTAGCATCAGTGTCCTTTTGGCACTTATCATTGTCCTTTTGGCATTAGTGTCCTTTTAGCATCAGTGTCCTTTTGGCACTTATCATTGTCCTTTTGGCATTAGTGTCCTTTTAGCATCAGTGTCCTTTTGGCACTTATCATTGTCCTTTTGGCATTAGTGTCCTTTTGGCATCAGTGTCCTTTTGGCATCAATGTCCTTTTGGCATCAGTGTCCTTTTAGCATCAGTGTCCTTTTGGCACTTATCATTGTCCTTTTGGCATTAGTGTCCTTTTAGCATCAGTGTCCTTTTGGCACTTATCATTGTCCTTTTGGCATTAGTGTCCTTTTAGCATCAGTGTCCTTTTGGCACTTATCATTGTCCTTTTGGCATTAGTGTCCTTTTAGCATCAGTGTCCTTTTGGCACTTATCATTGTCCTTTTGGCATTAGTGTCCTTTTAGCATCAGTGTCCTTTTGGCACTTATCATTGTCCTTTTGGCATTAGTGTCCTTTTAGCATCAGTGTCCTTTTGGCACTTATCATTGTCCTTTTGGCATTAGTGTCCTTTTGGCATCAGTGTCCTTTTGGCATCAATGTCCTTTTGGCATCAGTGTCCTTTTAGCATCAGTGTCCTTTTGGCACTTATCATTGTCCTTTTGGCATTAGTGTCCTTTTAGCATCAGTGTCCTTTTGGCACTTATCATTGTCCTTTTGGCATTAGTGTCCTTTTAGCATCAGTGTCCTTTTGGCACTTATCATTGTCCTTTTGGCATTAGTGTCCTTTTAGCATCAGTGTCCTTTTGGCACTTATCATTGTCCTTTTGGCATTAGTGTCCTTTTGGCATCAGTGTCCTTTTGGCACTTATCATTGTCCTTTTGGCATTAGTGTCCTTTTGGCATCAGTGTCCTTTTGGCACTTATCATTGTCCTTTTGGCATTAGTGTCCTTTTGGCATCAGTGTCCTTTTGGCATCAATGTCCTTTTGGCATCAGTGTCCTTTTAGCATCAGTGTCCTTTTGGCACTTATCATTGTCCTTTTGGCATTAGTGTCCTTTTAGCATCAGTGTCCTTTTGGCACTTATCATTGTCCTTTTGGCATTAGTGTCTTTTAGCATCAGTGTCCTTTTGGCACTTATCATTGTCCTTTTGGCATTAGTGTCCTTTTAGCATCAGTGTCCTTTTGGCACTTATCATTGTCCTTTTGGCATTAGTGTCCTTTTAGCATCAGTGTCCTTTTGGCACTTATCATTGTCCTTTTGCATTAGTGTCCTTTTAGCATCAGTGTCCTTTTGGCACTTATCATTGTCCTTTTGGCATTAGTGTCCTTTTGGCATCAGTGTCCTTTTGGCATCAATGTCCTTTTGGCATCAGTGCCCTTTTAGCATCAGTGTCCTTTTGGCACTTATCATTGTCCTTTTGGCATTAGTGTCCTTTTAGCATCAGTGTCCTTTTGGCACTTATCATTGTCCTTTTGGCATTAGTGTCCTTTTGGCATCAGTGTCCTTTTGGCATCAATGTCCTTTTGGCATCAGTGTCCTTTTAGCATCAGTGTCCTTTTGGCACTTATCATTGTCCTTTTGGCATCAGTGTCCTTTTAGCATCAGTGTCCTTTTGGCACTTATCATTGTCCTTTTGGCATTAGTGTCCTTTTGGCATCAGTGTCCTTTTGGCATCAATGTCCTTTTGGCATCAGTGTCCTTTTGGCATCAGTGTCCTTTTGGCATCATTGTCCTTTTGGCACCAGTGTCCTTTTGGCACTGGCCTTTTGGCACTACAAAACTCGCTGCTGCCCCCCAAAGGGATGTGACTGCAGGTACCTTTTGCCAAATGGACACAACTTACTAGCCAAAAAGACTGTCTTTTTGGCAAAAAATGCCAAAAAGACAGTCTTTTTGGCACTTGCCTAATACCCAAAAGGACAAAAAGTCAGAATTATCTCCAACGCGGCGGTCTGCGTTGACTTTTTGTCTTTTTGGCATTGGGCTTATTAGCCAAAAGGACACAAAATTCCTGCCAAACGGACACCTTTCCCTTACGTGTTGTTTTAGCTACTTTACAGAAGCCGACATAGCATGATTTGGCGTGGCCTATTTGCCTGATCTTCTCTGTATCGCTCCAATTTCCGCTCATTCCTATGGTGGGTCCCAATCTTCTCTGTATCGTTCCAATTTGTGTCCTATTTGTCCTATTTGCCTGATCTTCTCTGTATCGCTCCAATTTCCGCTCATTCCTATGGTGGGTCCCAATCTTCTCTGTATCGTTCCAATTTGTGTCCTATTTGTCCTATTTGTCTGATCTTCTCTGTATCGCTCCAAGGATGACACGCAAATTCGTGAAGCGTTCCTCATTTTTAACTATTTTGAGGAAATAGAGAAAAAAAAATATTTTAGATTTTTTAAAATTAAATTTTCGACATTTTTTAATGCTTCAAAGTCCCCCCAAGTGGCCCCCGAGGTGATAGGCCACGCCCACAGCTCCAAACCACGCCCCCATGGTGATAGGCCACGCCCCCAGCTTCAAACCACACCCCCCTCGCCGATAGAGGACAAGCACACGGCTTTAAACCACAATCCAAGGTGATAGGCCACGCCCCCAGGCCGATAAGCCCCGCCCACAGCTCCAAAACACTCCCCCATGGTGATAGGCCACGCCCCCAGCTTCAAACCACACCCCGCTCGCCGAGAGAGGACAAGCACACGGCTTTAAACCACAATCCAAGGTGATAGGCCACGCCCCCAGGCCGATAAGCCACGCCCACAGCTCCAAAACACGCCCCATGGTGATAGGCCACACCCCCAGCTTCAAACCACACCCCCCTCGCCGAGAGAGGACAAGCACACTTCTTAAAACCACAATCCAAGGTGATAGGCCACGCCCCCAGGCCAATAAGCCACGCCCACAGCTGCAAAACACGCCCCCATGGCGATAGGCCACGCCCCCAGCTTCAAACCACACCCCCCTCGCCGATAGAGGACAAGCACACGGCTTTAAACCACAATCCAAGGTGATAGGCCACGCCCCCAAGCCGACAGGCCACGCCCACAGCTCCAAACCACCCCCCCCCCCCCCCCCCGGGTGATAGGACACGCCCACAGCTCCAAACCACTCCCTCCTCACCGATAGGCCACGCCCCCGGCTTCAAACCACACCCCCCGAAGCGATAGGCCACGCCCACAGAGCGGGTAGGGGAGGGCCCGGGGGGCGGGGTTAAGTGTTCGACCGATCAAACCGATCAATCGATCGATCGATCGATCAGTGCAGCCTCTATGGCTTGGATTGTGGAAAAATCTCTCCAAATGACTATGTCCAGAAGTCAAAATCTGTGAAAATGACTATGTCCAGAAGTCAAAACGGCGAAAGATGGGGTTTTGCCCGGCTCTCCACGCGGCCCCGGGGAGCCTCCGGCCCCCACCGGGGTGCCCAGCCAGAGCCCAGCTAAGTCCTCTACCTGGCTCTCCATCCGAACCCGGGGACCCACTCTTAAGCACCCCCCCCGGAGTCTGGACCCACAGCCGCGGGCGCTAGTTGCCCGGGGACAGGGGAGTATAAGCCAATTTCGGCCCGGGGACAGGGGGGTACAAATCCATTTATATCCCTGAATTCTTCTAAGTCGAAACTGCAGAAGATGCAGTTTTGCGGGGCCCCCCACGCCAAACCGAGGCCCCTTAAGAGGACAGCACTCTGCCAGGTGTAACCAAAGTCATGCCTGGTTCCGTGTTCCGCAGCCCACCTGAGCTTTCTACGCTGTAGCGCCCCCTGCTTTTTTTTTTTTTAAGGATGCTTTCCTTAGGGAAAAAAAATAAGTTATCATTGTCCTTTTGGCATCAGTGTCCTTTTGGCACTTATAGGTTACAAACATAACCCCAGTTATCATTGGCCTTTTGGCATTAGTGTCCTTTTGGCATCAGTGTCCTTTTGGCATCAATGTCCTTTTGGCATCAGTGTCCTTTTAGCATCAGTGTCCTTTTGGCACTTATCATTGTCCTTTTGGCATTAGTGTCCTTTTAGCATCAGTGTCCTTTTGGCACTTATCATTGTCCTTTTGGCATTAGTGTCCTTTTGGCATCAGTGTCCTTTTGGCATCAATGTCCTTTTGGCATCAGTGTCCTTTTAGCATCAGTGTCCTTTTGGCACTTATCATTGTCCTTTTGGCATTAGTGTCCTTTTAGCATCAGTGTCCTTTTGGCACTTATCATTGTCCTTTTGGCATTAGTGTCCTTTTGGCATCAGTGTCCTTTTGGCATCAATGTCCTTTTGGCATCAGTGTCCTTTTAGCATCAGTGTCCTTTTGGCACTTATCATTGTCCTTTTGGCATTAGTGTCCTTTTAGCATCAGTGTCCTTTTGGCACTTATCATTGTCCTTTTGGCATTAGTGTCCTTTTAGCATCAGTGTCCTTTTGGCACTTATCATTGTCCTTTTGGCATTAGTGTCCTTTTAGCATCAGTGTCCTTTTGGCACTTATCATTGTCCTTTTGGCATTAGTGTCCTTTTAGCATCAGTGTCCTTTTGGCACTTATCATTGTCCTTTTGGCATTAGTGTCCTTTTAGCATCAGTGTCCTTTTGGCACTTATCATTGTCCTTTTGGCATTAGTGTCCTTTTAGCATCAGTGTCCTTTTGGCACTTATCATTGTCCTTTTGGCATTAGTGTCCTTTTGGCATCAGTGTCCTTTTCGCACTTATCATTGTCCTTTTGGCATTAGTGTCCCTTTGGCATCAGTGTCCTTTTGGCATCAATGTTCTTTTGGCATCAGTGTCCTTTTAGCATCAGTGTCCTTTTGGCACTTATCATTGTCCTTTTGGCATTAGTGTCCTTTTAGCATCAGTGTCCTTTTGGCACTTATCATTGTCCTTTTGGCATTAGTGTCCTTTTAGCATCAGTGTCCTTTTGGCACTTATCATTGTCCTTTTGGCATTAGTGTCCTTTTAGCATCAGTGTCCTTTTGGCACTTATCATTGTCCTTTTGGCATTAGTGTCCTTTTAGCATCAGTGTCCTTTTGGCACTTATCATTGTCCTTTTGGCATTAGTGTCCTTTTAGCATCAGTGTCCTTTTGGCACTTATCATTGTCCTTTTGGCATTAGTGTCCTTTTGGCATCAGTGTCCTTTTGGCATCAATGTCCTTTTGGCATCAGTGTCCTTTTAGCATCAGTGTCCTTTTGGCACTTATCATTGTCCTTTTGGCATTAGTGTCCTTTTAGCATCAGTGTCCTTTTGGCACTTATCATTGTCCTTTTGGCATTAGTGTCCTTTTGGTATCAGTGTCCTTTTCGCACTTATCATTGTCCTTTTGGCATTAGTGTCCTTTTGGCATCAGTGTCCTTTTGGCATCAATGTTCTTTTGGCATCAGTGTCCTTTTAGCATCAGTGTCCTTTTGGCACTTATCATTGTCCTTTTGGCATCAGTGTCCTTTTAGCATCAGTGTCCTTTAGGCACTTATCATTGTCCTTTTGGCATTAGTGTCCTTTTAGCATCAGTGTCCTTTTGGCACTTATCATTGTCCTTTTGGCATTAGTGTCCTTTTAGCATCAGTGTCCTTTTGGCACTTATCATTGTCCTTTTGGCATTAGTGTCCTTTTAGCATCAGTGTCCTTTTGGCACTTATCATTGTCCTTTTGGCATTAGTGTCCTTTTGGCATCAGTGTCCTTTTGGCATCAATGTCCTTTTGGCATCAGTGTCCTTTTAGCATCAGTGTCCTTTTGGCACTTATCATTGTCCTTTTGGCATTAGTGTCCTTTTAGCATCAGTGTCCTTTTGGCACTTATCATTGTCCTTTTGGCATTAGTGTCCTTTTGGCATCAGTGTCCATTTGGCATCAATGTCCTTTTGGCATCAGTGTCCTTTTAGCATCAGTGTCCTTTTGGCACTTATCATTGTCCTTTTGGCATTAGTGTCCTTTTGGCATCAGTGTCCTTTTGGCACTTATAGGTTACAAACATAACCCCAGTTATCATTGGCCTTTTGGCATTAGTGTCCTTTTAGCATCAGTGTCCTTTTGGCACTTATCATTGTCCTTTTGGCATTAGTGTCCTTTTGGCATCAGTGTCCTTTTGGCATCAATGTCCTTTTGGCATCAGTGTCCTTTTAGCATCAGTGTCCTTTTGGCACTTATCATTGTCCTTTTGGCATTAGTGTCCTTTTGGCATCAGTGTCCTTTTGGCATCAATGTCCTTTTGGCATCAGTGTCCTTTTAGCATCAGTGTCCTTTTGGCACTTATCATTGTCCTTTTGGCATTAGTGTCCTTTTAGCATCAGTGTCCTTTTGGCACTTATCATTGTCCTTTTGGCATTAGTGTCCTTTTAGCATCAGTGTCCTTTTGGCACTTATCATTGTCCTTTTGGCATTAGTGTCCTTTTGGCATCAGTGTCCTTTTGGCATCAATGTCCTTTTGGCATCAGTGTCCTTTTAGCATCAGTGTCCTTTTGGCACTTATCATTGTCCTTTTGGCATTAGTGTCCTTTTAGCATCAGTGTCCTTTTGGCACTTATCATTGTCCTTTTGGCATTAGTGTCCTTTTGGCATCAGTGTCCTTTTGGCATCAATGTCCTTTTGGCATCAGTGTCCTTTTAGCATCAGTGTCCTTTTGGCACTTATCATTGTCCTTTTGGCATTAGTGTCCTTTTGGCATCAGTGTCCTTTTGGCACTTATAGGTTACAAACATAACCCCAGTTATCATTGGCCTTTTGGCATTAGTGTCCTTTTAGCATCAGTGTCCTTTTGGCACTTATCATTGTCCTTTTGGCATTAGTGTCCTTTTGGCATCAGTGTCCTTTTGGCATCAATGTCCTTTTGGCATCAGTGTCCTTTTAGCATCAGTGTCCTTTTGGCACTTATCATTGTCCTTTTGGCATTAGTGTCCTTTTAGCATCAGTGTCCTTTTGGCACTTATCATTGTCCTTTTGGCATTAGTGTCCTTTTAGCATCAGTGTCCTTTTGGCACTTATCATTGTCCTTTTGGCATTAGTGTCCTTTTAGCATCAGTGTCCTTTTGGCACTTATCATTGTCCTTTTGGCATTAGTGTCCTTTTAGCATCAGTGTCCTTTTGGCACTTATCATTGTCCTTTTGGCATTAGTGTCCTTTTGGCATCAGTGTCCTTTTGGCATCAATGTCCTTTTGGCATCAGTGTCCTTTTAGCATCAGTGTCCTTTTGGCACTTATCATTGTCCTTTTGGCATTAGTGTCCTTTTAGCATCAGTGTCCTTTTGGCACTTATCATTGTCCTTTTGGCATTAGTGTCCTTTTAGCATCAGTGTCCTTTTGGCACTTATCATTGTCCTTTTGGCATTAGTGTCCTTTTAGCATCAGTGTCCTTTTGGCACTTATCATTGTCCTTTTGGCATTAGTGTCCTTTTAGCATCAGTGTCCTTTTGGCACTTATCATTGTCCTTTTGGCATTAGTGTCCTTTTAGCATCAGTGTCCTTTTGGCACTTATCATTGTCCTTTTGGCATTAGTGTCCTTTTGGCATCAGTGTCCTTTTGGCATCAATGTCCTTTTGGCATCAGTGTCCTTTTAGCATCAGTGTCCTTTTGGCACTTATCATTGTCCTTTTGGCATTAGTGTCCTTTTAGCATCAGTGTCCTTTTGGCACTTATCATTGTCCTTTTGGCATTAGTGTCCTTTTAGCATCAGTGTCCTTTTGGCACTTATCATTGTCCTTTTGGCATTAGTGTCCTTTTAGCATCAGTGTCCTTTTGGCACTTATCATTGTCCTTTTGGCATTAGTGTCCTTTTGGCATCAGTGTCCTTTTGGCACTTATCATTGTCCTTTTGGCATTAGTGTCCTTTTGGCATCAGTGTCCTTTTGGCACTTATCATTGTCCTTTTGGCATTAGTGTCCTTTTGGCATCAGTGTCCTTTTGGCATCAATGTCCTTTTGGCATCAGTGTCCTTTTAGCATCAGTGTCCTTTTGGCACTTATCATTGTCCTTTTGGCATTAGTGTCCTTTTAGCATCAGTGTCCTTTTGGCACTTATCATTGTCCTTTTGGCATTAGTGTCTTTTAGCATCAGTGTCCTTTTGGCACTTATCATTGTCCTTTTGGCATTAGTGTCCTTTTAGCATCAGTGTCCTTTTGGCACTTATCATTGTCCTTTTGGCATTAGTGTCCTTTTAGCATCAGTGTCCTTTTGGCACTTATCATTGTCCTTTTGCATTAGTGTCCTTTTAGCATCAGTGTCCTTTTGGCACTTATCATTGTCCTTTTGGCATTAGTGTCCTTTTGGCATCAGTGTCCTTTTGGCATCAATGTCCTTTTGGCATCAGTGCCCTTTTAGCATCAGTGTCCTTTTGGCACTTATCATTGTCCTTTTGGCATTAGTGTCCTTTTAGCATCAGTGTCCTTTTGGCACTTATCATTGTCCTTTTGGCATTAGTGTCCTTTTGGCATCAGTGTCCTTTTGGCATCAATGTCCTTTTGGCATCAGTGTCCTTTTAGCATCAGTGTCCTTTTGGCACTTATCATTGTCCTTTTGGCATCAGTGTCCTTTTAGCATCAGTGTCCTTTTGGCACTTATCATTGTCCTTTTGGCATTAGTGTCCTTTTGGCATCAGTGTCCTTTTGGCATCAATGTCCTTTTGGCATCAGTGTCCTTTTGGCATCAGTGTCCTTTTGGCATCATTGTCCTTTTGGCACCAGTGTCCTTTTGGCACTGGCCTTTTGGCACTACAAAACTCGCTGCTGCCCCCCAAAGGGATGTGACTGCAGGTACCTTTTGCCAAATGGACACAACTTACTAGCCAAAAAGACTGTCTTTTTGGCAAAAAATGCCAAAAAGACAGTCTTTTTGGCACTTGCCTAATACCCAAAAGGACAAAAAGTCAGAATTATCTCCAACGCGGCGGTCTGCGTTGACTTTTTGTCTTTTTGGCATTGGGCTTATTAGCCAAAAGGACACAAAATTCCTGCCAAACGGACACCTTTCCCTTACGTGTTGTTTTAGCTACTTTACAGAAGCCGACATAGCATGATTTGGCGTGGCCTATTTGCCTGATCTTCTCTGTATCGCTCCAATTTCCGCTCATTCCTATGGTGGGTCCCAATCTTCTCTGTATCGTTCCAATTTGTGTCCTATTTGTCCTATTTGCCTGATCTTCTCTGTATCGCTCCAATTTCCGCTCATTCCTATGGTGGGTCCCAATCTTCTCTGTATCGTTCCAATTTGTGTCCTATTTGTCCTATTTGTCTGATCTTCTCTGTATCGCTCCAAGGATGACACGCAAATTCGTGAAGCGTTCCTCATTTTTAACTATTTTGAGGAAATAGAGAAAAAAAAATATTTTAGATTTTTTAAAATTAAATTTTCGACATTTTTTAATGCTTCAAAGTCCCCCCAAGTGGCCCCCGAGGTGATAGGCCACGCCCACAGCTCCAAACCACGCCCCCATGGTGATAGGCCACGCCCCCAGCTTCAAACCACACCCCCCTCGCCGATAGAGGACAAGCACACGGCTTTAAACCACAATCCAAGGTGATAGGCCACGCCCCCAGGCCGATAAGCCCCGCCCACAGCTCCAAAACACTCCCCCATGGTGATAGGCCACGCCCCCAGCTTCAAACCACACCCCGCTCGCCGAGAGAGGACAAGCACACGGCTTTAAACCACAATCCAAGGTGATAGGCCACGCCCCCAGGCCGATAAGCCACGCCCACAGCTCCAAAACACGCCCCATGGTGATAGGCCACACCCCCAGCTTCAAACCACACCCCCCTCGCCGAGAGAGGACAAGCACACTTCTTAAAACCACAATCCAAGGTGATAGGCCACGCCCCCAGGCCAATAAGCCACGCCCACAGCTGCAAAACACGCCCCCATGGCGATAGGCCACGCCCCCAGCTTCAAACCACACCCCCCTCGCCGATAGAGGACAAGCACACGGCTTTAAACCACAATCCAAGGTGATAGGCCACGCCCCCAAGCCGACAGGCCACGCCCACAGCTCCAAACCACCCCCCCCCCCCCCCCCCGGGTGATAGGACACGCCCACAGCTCCAAACCACTCCCTCCTCACCGATAGGCCACGCCCCCGGCTTCAAACCACACCCCCCGAAGCGATAGGCCACGCCCACAGAGCGGGTAGGGGAGGGCCCGGGGGGCGGGGTTAAGTGTTCGACCGATCAAACCGATCAATCGATCGATCGATCGATCAGTGCAGCCTCTATGGCTTGGATTGTGGAAAAATCTCTCCAAATGACTATGTCCAGAAGTCAAAATCTGTGAAAATGACTATGTCCAGAAGTCAAAACGGCGAAAGATGGGGTTTTGCCCGGCTCTCCACGCGGCCCCGGGGAGCCTCCGGCCCCCACCGGGGTGCCCAGCCAGAGCCCAGCTAAGTCCTCTACCTGGCTCTCCATCCGAACCCGGGGACCCACTCTTAAGCACCCCCCCCGGAGTCTGGACCCACAGCCGCGGGCGCTAGTTGCCCGGGGACAGGGGAGTATAAGCCAATTTCGGCCCGGGGACAGGGGGGTACAAATCCATTTATATCCCTGAATTCTTCTAAGTCGAAACTGCAGAAGATGCAGTTTTGCGGGGCCCCCCACGCCAAACCGAGGCCCCTTAAGAGGACAGCACTCTGCCAGGTGTAACCAAAGTCATGCCTGGTTCCGTGTTCCGCAGCCCACCTGAGCTTTCTACGCTGTAGCGCCCCCTGCTTTTTTTTTTTTTAAGGATGCTTTCCTTAGGGAAAAAAAATAAGTTATCATTGTCCTTTTGGCATCAGTGTCCTTTTGGCACTTATAGGTTACAAACATAACCCCAGTTATCATTGGCCTTTTGGCATTAGTGTCCTTTTGGCATCAGTGTCCTTTTGGCATCAATGTCCTTTTGGCATCAGTGTCCTTTTAGCATCAGTGTCCTTTTGGCACTTATCATTGTCCTTTTGGCATTAGTGTCCTTTTAGCATCAGTGTCCTTTTGGCACTTATCATTGTCCTTTTGGCATTAGTGTCCTTTTGGCATCAGTGTCCTTTTGGCATCAATGTCCTTTTGGCATCAGTGTCCTTTTAGCATCAGTGTCCTTTTGGCACTTATCATTGTCCTTTTGGCATTAGTGTCCTTTTAGCATCAGTGTCCTTTTGGCACTTATCATTGTCCTTTTGGCATTAGTGTCCTTTTGGCATCAGTGTCCTTTTGGCATCAATGTCCTTTTGGCATCAGTGTCCTTTTAGCATCAGTGTCCTTTTGGCACTTATCATTGTCCTTTTGGCATTAGTGTCCTTTTAGCATCAGTGTCCTTTTGGCACTTATCATTGTCCTTTTGGCATTAGTGTCCTTTTAGCATCAGTGTCCTTTTGGCACTTATCATTGTCCTTTTGGCATTAGTGTCCTTTTAGCATCAGTGTCCTTTTGGCACTTATCATTGTCCTTTTGGCATTAGTGTCCTTTTAGCATCAGTGTCCTTTTGGCACTTATCATTGTCCTTTTGGCATTAGTGTCCTTTTAGCATCAGTGTCCTTTTGGCACTTATCATTGTCCTTTTGGCATTAGTGTCCTTTTAGCATCAGTGTCCTTTTGGCACTTATCATTGTCCTTTTGGCATTAGTGTCCTTTTGGCATCAGTGTCCTTTTCGCACTTATCATTGTCCTTTTGGCATTAGTGTCCCTTTGGCATCAGTGTCCTTTTGGCATCAATGTTCTTTTGGCATCAGTGTCCTTTTAGCATCAGTGTCCTTTTGGCACTTATCATTGTCCTTTTGGCATTAGTTTCCTTTTAGCATCAGTGTCCTTTTGGCACTTATCATTGTCCTTTTGGCATTAGTGTCCTTTTAGCATCAGTGTCCTTTTGGCACTTATCATTGTCCTTTTGGCATTAGTGTCCTTTTAGCATCAGTGTCCTTTTGGCACTTATCATTGTCCTTTTGGCATTAGTGTCCTTTTGGCATCAGTGTCCTTTTGGCATCAATGTCCTTTTGGCATCAGTGTCCTTTTAGCATCAGTGTCCTTTTGGCACTTATCATTGTCCTTTTGGCATTAGTGTCCTTTTAGCATCAGTGTCCTTTTGGCACTTATCATTGTCCTTTTGGCATTAGTGTCCTTTTAGCATCAGTGTCCTTTTGGCACTTATCATTGTCCTTTTGGCATTAGTGTCCTTTTGGCATCAGTGTCCTTTTGGCACTTATCATTGTCCTTTTGGCATTAGTGTCCTTTTGGCATCAGTGTCCTTTTGGCACTTATCATTGTCCTTTTGGCATTAGTGTCCTTTTGGCATCAGTGTCCTTTTGGCATCAATGTCCTTTTGGCATCAGTGTCCTTTTAGCATCAGTGTCCTTTTGGCACTTATCATTGTCCTTTTGGCATTAGTGTCCTTTTAGCATCAGTGTCCTTTTGGCACTTATCATTGTCCTTTTGGCATTAGTGTCTTTTAGCATCAGTGTCCTTTTGGCACTTATCATTGTCCTTTTGGCATTAGTGTCCTTTTAGCATCAGTGTCCTTTTGGCACTTATCATTGTCCTTTTGGCATTAGTGTCCTTTTAGCATCAGTGTCCTTTTGGCACTTATCATTGTCCTTTTGCATTAGTGTCCTTTTAGCATCAGTGTCCTTTTGGCACTTATCATTGTCCTTTTGGCATTAGTGTCCTTTTGGCATCAGTGTCCTTTTGGCATCAATGTCCTTTTGGCATCAGTGCCCTTTTAGCATCAGTGTCCTTTTGGCACTTATCATTGTCCTTTTGGCATTAGTGTCCTTTTAGCATCAGTGTCCTTTTGGCACTTATCATTGTCCTTTTGGCATTAGTGTCCTTTTGGCATCAGTGTCCTTTTGGCATCAATGTCCTTTTGGCATCAGTGTCCTTTTAGCATCAGTGTCCTTTTGGCACTTATCATTGTCCTTTTGGCATCAGTGTCCTTTTAGCATCAGTGTCCTTTTGGCACTTATCATTGTCCTTTTGGCATTAGTGTCCTTTTGGCATCAGTGTCCTTTTGGCATCAATGTCCTTTTGGCATCAGTGTCCTTTTGGCATCAGTGTCCTTTTGGCATCAGTGTCCTTTTGGCATCATTGTCCTTTTGGCACCAGTGTCCTTTTGGCACTGGCCTTTTGGCACTACAAAACTCGCTGCTGCCCCCCAAAGGGATGTGACTGCAGGTACCTTTTGCCAAATGGACACAACTTACTAGCCAAAAAGACTGTCTTTTTGGCAAAAAATGCCAAAAAGACAGTCTTTTTGGCACTTGCCTAATACCCAAAAGGACAAAAAGTCAGAATTATCTCCAACGCGGCGGTCTGCGTTGACTTTTTGTCTTTTTGGCATTGGGCTTATTAGCCAAAAGGACACAAAATTCCTGCCAAACGGACACCTTTCCCTTACGTGTTGTTTTAGCTACTTTACAGAAGCCGACATAGCATGATTTGGCGTGGCCTATTTGCCTGATCTTCTCTGTATCGCTCCAATTTCCGCTCATTCCTATGGTGGGTCCCAATCTTCTCTGTATCGTTCCAATTTGTGTCCTATTTGTCCTATTTGCCTGATCTTCTCTGTATCGCTCCAATTTCCGCTCATTCCTATGGTGGGTCCCAATCTTCTCTGTATCGTTCCAATTTGTGTCCTATTTGTCCTATTTGTCTGATCTTCTCTGTATCGCTCCAATTTCCGCTCGCGCAAGGATGACACGCAAATTCGTGAAGCGTTCCTCATTTTTAACTATTTTGAGGAAATAGAGAAAAAAATATATTTTAGATTTTTTAAAATTACATTTTCGACATTTTTTAATGCTTCAAAGTCCCCCCAAGTGGCCCCCGAGGTGATAGGCCACGCCCACAGCTCCAAACCACGCCCCCATGGTGATAGGCCACGCCCCCAGCTTCAAACCACACCCCCCTCGCCGATAGAGGACAAGCACACGGCTTTAAACCACAATCCAAGGTGATAGGCCACGCCCCCAGGCCGATAAGCCCCGCCCACAGCTCCAAAACACTCCCCCATGGTGATAGGCCACGCCCCCAGCTTCAAACCACACCCCGCTCGCCGAGAGAGGACAATCACACGGCTTTAAACCACAATCCAAGGTGATAGGCCACGCCCCCAGGCCGATAAGCCACGCCCACAGCTCCAAAACACGCCCCATGGTGATAGGCTACACCCCCAGCTTCAAACCACACCCCCCTCGCCGAGAGAGGACAAGCACACTTCTTAAAACCACAATCCAAGGTGATAGGCCACGCCCCCAGGCCAATAAGCCACGCCCACAGCTGCAAAACACGCCCCCATGGCGATAGGCCACGCCCCCAGCTTCAAACCACACCCCCTCGCCGATAGAGGACAAGCACACGGCTTTAAACCACAATCCAAGGTGATAGGCCACGCCCCCAAGCCGACAGGCCACGCCCACAGCTCCAAACCACCCCCCCCCCCCCCCGGGTGATAGGACACGCCCACAGCTCCAAACCACTCCCTCCTCACCGATAGGCCACGCCCCCGGCTTCAAACCACACCCCCCGAAGCGATAGGCCACGCCCACAGAGCGGGTAGGGGAGGGCCCGGGGGGCGGGGTTAAGTGTTCGACCGATCAAACCGATCAATCGATCGATCGATCGATCAGTGCAGCCTCTATGGCTTGGATTGTGGAAAAATCTCTCCAAATGACTATGTCCAGAAGTCAAAATCTGTGAAAATGACTATGTCCAGAAGTCAAAACGGCGAAAGATGGGGTTTTGCCCGGCTCTCCACGCGGCCCCGGGGAGCCTCCGGCCCCCACCGGGGTGCCCAGCCAGAGCCCAGCTAAGTCCTCTACCTGGCTCTCCATCCGAACCCGGGGACCCACTCTTAAGCACCCCCCCCGGAGTCTGGACCCACAGCCGCGGGCGCTAGTTGCCCGGGGACAGGGGAGTATAAGCCAATTTCGGCCCGGGGACAGGGGGGTACAAATCCATTTATATCCCTGAATTCTTCTAAGTCGAAACTGCAGAAGATGCAGTTTTGCGGGGCCCCCCACGCCAAACCGAGGCCCCTTAAGAGGACAGCACTCTGCCAGGTGTAACCAAAGTCATGCCTGGTTCCGTGTTCCGCAGCCCACCTGAGCTTTCTACGCTGTAGCGCCCCCTGGTGCTTCTCCAAAGTGTCCGATATTTCACTTTTTTTTTTTTTTTTTTTTTTAAGGATGCTTTCCTTAGGGAAAAAAAATAAGTTATCATTGTCCTTTTGGCATCAGTGTCCTTTTGGCACTTATAGGTTACAAACATAACCCCAGTTATCATTGGCCTTTTGGCATTAGTGTCCTTTTGGCATCAGTGTCCTTTTGGCATCAATGTCCTTTTGGCATCAGTGTCCTTTTAGCATCAGTGTCCTTTTGGCACTTATCATTGTCCTTTTGGCATTAGTGTCCTTTTAGCATCAGTGTCCTTTTGGCACTTATCATTGTCCTTTTGGCATTAGTGTCCTTTTGGCATCAGTGTCCTTTTGGCATCAATGTCCTTTTGGCATCAGTGTCCTTTTAGCATCAGTGTCCTTTTGGCACTTATCATTGTCCTTTTGGCATTAGTGTCCTTTTAGCATCAGTGTCCTTTTGGCACTTATCATTGTCCTTTTGGCATTAGTGTCCTTTTGGCATCAGTGTCCTTTTGGCATCAATGTCCTTTTGGCATCAGTGTCCTTTTAGCATCAGTGTCCTTTTGGCACTTATCATTGTCCTTTTGGCATTAGTGTCCTTTTAGCATCAGTGTCCTTTTGGCACTTATCATTGTCCTTTTGGCATTAGTGTCCTTTTAGCATCAGTGTCCTTTTGGCACTTATCATTGTCCTTTTGGCATTAGTGTCCTTTTAGCATCAGTGTCCTTTTGGCACTTATCATTGTCCTTTTGGCATTAGTGTCCTTTTAGCATCAGTGTCCTTTTGGCACTTATCATTGTCCTTTTGGCATTAGTGTCCTTTTAGCATCAGTGTCCTTTTGGCACTTATCATTGTCCTTTTGGCATTAGTGTCCTTTTAGCATCAGTGTCCTTTTGGCACTTATCATTGTCCTTTTGGCATTAGTGTCCTTTTGGCATCAGTGTCCTTTTCGCACTTATCATTGTCCTTTTGGCATTAGTGTCCCTTTGGCATCAGTGTCCTTTTGGCATCAATGTTCTTTTGGCATCAGTGTCCTTTTAGCATCAGTGTCCTTTTGGCACTTATCATTGTCCTTTTGGCATTAGTGTCCTTTTAGCATCAGTGTCCTTTTGGCACTTATCATTGTCCTTTTGGCATTAGTGTCCTTTTAGCATCAGTGTCCTTTTGGCACTTATCATTGTCCTTTTGGCATTAGTGTCCTTTTAGCATCAGTGTCCTTTTGGCACTTATCATTGTCCTTTTGGCATTAGTGTCCTTTTGGCATCAGTGTCCTTTTGGCATCAATGTCCTTTTGGCATCAGTGTCCTTTTAGCATCAGTGTCCTTTTGGCACTTATCATTGTCCTTTTGGCATTAGTGTCCTTTTAGCATCAGTGTCCTTTTGGCACTTATCATTGTCCTTTTGGCATTAGTGTCCTTTTAGCATCAGTGTCCTTTTGGCACTTATCATTGTCCTTTTGGCATTAGTGTCCTTTTAGCATCAGTGTCCTTTTGGCACTTATCATTGTCCTTTTGGCATTAGTGTCCTTTTGGCATCAGTGTCCTTTTGGCACTTATCATTGTCCTTTTGGCATTAGTGTCCTTTTGGCATCAGTGTCCTTTTGGCACTTATCATTGTCCTTTTGGCATTAGTGTCCTTTTGGCATCAGTGTCCTTTTGGCATCAATGTCCTTTTGGCATCAGTGTCCTTTTAGCATCAGTGTCCTTTTGGCACTTATCATTGTCCTTTTGGCATTAGTGTCCTTTTAGCATCAGTGTCCTTTTGGCACTTATCATTGTCCTTTTGGCATTAGTGTCTTTTAGCATCAGTGTCCTTTTGGCACTTATCATTGTCCTTTTGGCATTAGTGTCCTTTTAGCATCAGTGTCCTTTTGGCACTTATCATTGTCCTTTTGGCATTAGTGTCCTTTTAGCATCAGTGTCCTTTTGGCACTTATCATTGTCCTTTTGCATTAGTGTCCTTTTAGCATCAGTGTCCTTTTGGCACTTATCATTGTCCTTTTGGCATTAGTGTCCTTTTGGCATCAGTGTCCTTTTGGCATCAATGTCCTTTTGGCATCAGTGCCCTTTTAGCATCAGTGTCCTTTTGGCACTTATCATTGTCCTTTTGGCATTAGTGTCCTTTTAGCATCAGTGTCCTTTTGGCACTTATCATTGTCCTTTTGGCATTAGTGTCCTTTTGGCATCAGTGTCCTTTTGGCATCAATGTCCTTTTGGCATCAGTGTCCTTTTAGCATCAGTGTCCTTTTGGCACTTATCATTGTCCTTTTGGCATCAGTGTCCTTTTAGCATCAGTGTCCTTTTGGCACTTATCATTGTCCTTTTGGCATTAGTGTCCTTTTGGCATCAGTGTCCTTTTGGCATCAATGTCCTTTTGGCATCAGTGTCCTTTTGGCATCAGTGTCCTTTTGGCATCAGTGTCCTTTTGGCATCATTGTCCTTTTGGCACCAGTGTCCTTTTGGCACTGGCCTTTTGGCACTACAAAACTCGCTGCTGCCCCCCAAAGGGATGTGACTGCAGGTACCTTTTGCCAAATGGACACAACTTACTAGCCAAAAAGACTGTCTTTTTGGCAAAAAATGCCAAAAAGACAGTCTTTTTGGCACTTGCCTAATACCCAAAAGGACAAAAAGTCAGAATTATCTCCAACGCGGCGGTCTGCGTTGACTTTTTGTCTTTTTGGCATTGGGCTTATTAGCCAAAAGGACACAAAATTCCTGCCAAACGGACACCTTTCCCTTACGTGTTGTTTTAGCTACTTTACAGAAGCCGACATAGCATGATTTGGCGTGGCCTATTTGCCTGATCTTCTCTGTATCGCTCCAATTTCCGCTCATTCCTATGGTGGGTCCCAATCTTCTCTGTATCGTTCCAATTTGTGTCCTATTTGTCCTATTTGCCTGATCTTCTCTGTATCGCTCCAATTTCCGCTCATTCCTATGGTGGGTCCCAATCTTCTCTGTATCGTTCCAATTTGTGTCCTATTTGTCCTATTTGTCTGATCTTCTCTGTATCGCTCCAATTTCCGCTCGCGCAAGGATGACACGCAAATTCGTGAAGCGTTCCTCATTTTTAACTATTTTGAGGAAATAGAGAAAAAAAAATATTTTAGATTTTTTAAAATTACATTTTCGACATTTTTTAATGCTTCAAAGTCCCCCCAAGTGGCCCCCGAGGTGATAGGCCACGCCCACAGCTCCAAACCACGCCCCCATGGTGATAGGCCACGCCCCCAGCTTCAAACCACACACCCCTCGCCGATAGAGGACAAGCACACGGCTTTAAACCACAATCCAAGGTGATAGGCCACGCCCCCAGGCCGATAAGCCCCGCCCACAGCTCCAAAACACTCCCCCATGGTGATAGGCCACGCCCCCAGCTTCAAACCACACCCCGCTCGCCGAGAGAGGACAAGCACACGGCTTTAAACCACAATCCAAGGTGATAGGCCACGCCCCCAGGCCGATAAGCCACGCCCACAGCTCCAAAACACGCCCCATGGTGATAGGCCACACCCCCAGCTTCAAACCACACCCCCCTCGCCGAGAGAGGACAAGCACACTTCTTAAAACCACAATCCAAGGTGATAGGCCACGCCCCCAGGCCAATAAGCCACGCCCACAGCTGCAAAACACGCCCCCATGGCGATAGGCCACGCCCCCAGCTTCAAACCACACCCCCCTCGCCGATAGAGGACAAGCACACGGCTTTAAACCACAATCCAAGGTGATAGGCCACGCCCCCAAGCCGACAGGCCACGCCCACAGCTCCAAACCACCCCCCCCCCCCCCGGGTGATAGGACACGCCCACAGCTCCAAACCACTCCCTCCTCACCGATAGGCCACGCCCCCGGCTTCAAACCACACCCCCCGAAGCGATAGGCCACGCCCACAGAGCGGGTAGGGGAGGGCCCGGGGGGCGGGGTTAAGTGTTCGACCGATCAAACCGATCAATCGATCGATCGATCGATCAGTGCAGCCTCTATGGCTTGGATTGTGGAAAAATCTCTCCAAATGACTATGTCCAGAAGTCAAAATCTGTGAAAATGACTATGTCCAGAAGTCAAAACGGCGAAAGATGGGGTTTTGCCCGGCTCTCCACGCGGCCCCGGGGAGCCTCCGGCCCCCACCGGGGTGCCCAGCCAGAGCCCAGCTAAGTCCTCTACCTGGCTCTCCATCCGAACCCGGGGACCCACTCTTAAGCACCCCCCCCGGAGTCTGGACCCACAGCCGCGGGCGCTAGTTGCCCGGGGACAGGGGAGTATAAGCCAATTTCGGCCCGGGGACAGGGGGGTACAAATCCATTTATATCCCTGAATTCTTCTAAGTCGAAACTGCAGAAGATGCAGTTTTGCGGGGCCCCCCACGCCAAACCGAGGCCCCTTAAGAGGACAGCACTCTGCCAGGTGTAACCAAAGTCATGCCTGGTTCCGTGTTCCGCAGCCCACCTGAGCTTTCTACGCTGTAGCGCCCCCTGGTGCTTCTCCAAAGTGTCCGATATTTCACTTTTTTTTTTTTTTTTTTTTTTAAGGATGCTTTCCTTAGGGAAAAAAAATAAGTTATCATTGTCCTTTTGGCATCAGTGTCCTTTTGGCACTTATAGGTTACAAACATAACCCCAGTTATCATTGGCCTTTTGGCATTAGTGTCCTTTTGGCATCAGTGTCCTTTTGGCATCAATGTCCTTTTGGCATCAGTGTCCTTTTAGCATCAGTGTCCTTTTGGCACTTATCATTGTCCTTTTGGCATTAGTGTCCTTTTAGCATCAGTGTCCTTTTGGCACTTATCATTGTCCTTTTGGCATTAGTGTCCTTTTGGCATCAGTGTCCTTTTGGCATCAATGTCCTTTTGGCATCAGTGTCCTTTTAGCATCAGTGTCCTTTTGGCACTTATCATTGTCCTTTTGGCATTAGTGTCCTTTTAGCATCAGTGTCCTTTTGGCACTTATCATTGTCCTTTTGGCATTAGTGTCCTTTTGGCATCAGTGTCCTTTTGGCATCAATGTCCTTTTGGCATCAGTGTCCTTTTAGCATCAGTGTCCTTTTGGCACTTATCATTGTCCTTTTGGCATTAGTGTCCTTTTAGCATCAGTGTCCTTTTGGCACTTATCATTGTCCTTTTGGCATTAGTGTCCTTTTAGCATCAGTGTCCTTTTGGCACTTATCATTGTCCTTTTGGCATTAGTGTCCTTTTAGCATCAGTGTCCTTTTGGCACTTATCATTGTCCTTTTGGCATTAGTGTCCTTTTAGCATCAGTGTCCTTTTGGCACTTATCATTGTCCTTTTGGCATTAGTGTCCTTTTAGCATCAGTGTCCTTTTGGCACTTATCATTGTCCTTTTGGCATTAGTGTCCTTTTAGCATCAGTGTCCTTTTGGCACTTATCATTGTCCTTTTGGCATTAGTGTCCTTTTGGCATCAGTGTCCTTTTCGCACTTATCATTGTCCTTTTGGCATTAGTGTCCCTTTGGCATCAGTGTCCTTTTGGCATCAATGTTCTTTTGGCATCAGTGTCCTTTTAGCATCAGTGTCCTTTTGGCACTTATCATTGTCCTTTTGGCATTAGTGTCCTTTTAGCATCAGTGTCCTTTTGGCACTTATCATTGTCCTTTTGGCATTAGTGTCCTTTTAGCATCAGTGTCCTTTTGGCACTTATCATTGTCCTTTTGGCATTAGTGTCCTTTTAGCATCAGTGTCCTTTTGGCACTTATCATTGTCCTTTTGGCATTAGTGTCCTTTTGGCATCAGTGTCCTTTTGGCATCAATGTCCTTTTGGCATCAGTGTCCTTTTAGCATCAGTGTCCTTTTGGCACTTATCATTGTCCTTTTGGCATTAGTGTCCTTTTAGCATCAGTGTCCTTTTGGCACTTATCATTGTCCTTTTGGCATTAGTGTCCTTTTAGCATCAGTGTCCTTTTGGCACTTATCATTGTCCTTTTGGCATTAGTGTCCTTTTAGCATCAGTGTCCTTTTGGCACTTATCATTGTCCTTTTGGCATTAGTGTCCTTTTGGCATCAGTGTCCTTTTGGCACTTATCATTGTCCTTTTGGCATTAGTGTCCTTTTGGCATCAGTGTCCTTTTGGCACTTATCATTGTCCTTTTGGCATTAGTGTCCTTTTGGCATCAGTGTCCTTTTGGCATCAATGTCCTTTTGGCATCAGTGTCCTTTTAGCATCAGTGTCCTTTTGGCACTTATCATTGTCCTTTTGGCATTAGTGTCCTTTTAGCATCAGTGTCCTTTTGGCACTTATCATTGTCCTTTTGGCATTAGTGTCTTTTAGCATCAGTGTCCTTTTGGCACTTATCATTGTCCTTTTGGCATTAGTGTCCTTTTAGCATCAGTGTCCTTTTGGCACTTATCATTGTCCTTTTGGCATTAGTGTCCTTTTAGCATCAGTGTCCTTTTGGCACTTATCATTGTCCTTTTGCATTAGTGTCCTTTTAGCATCAGTGTCCTTTTGGCACTTATCATTGTCCTTTTGGCATTAGTGTCCTTTTGGCATCAGTGTCCTTTTGGCATCAATGTCCTTTTGGCATCAGTGCCCTTTTAGCATCAGTGTCCTTTTGGCACTTATCATTGTCCTTTTGGCATTAGTGTCCTTTTAGCATCAGTGTCCTTTTGGCACTTATCATTGTCCTTTTGGCATTAGTGTCCTTTTGGCATCAGTGTCCTTTTGGCATCAATGTCCTTTTGGCATCAGTGTCCTTTTAGCATCAGTGTCCTTTTGGCACTTATCATTGTCCTTTTGGCATCAGTGTCCTTTTAGCATCAGTGTCCTTTTGGCACTTATCATTGTCCTTTTGGCATTAGTGTCCTTTTGGCATCAGTGTCCTTTTGGCATCAATGTCCTTTTGGCATCAGTGTCCTTTTGGCATCAGTGTCCTTTTGGCATCAGTGTCCTTTTGGCATCATTGTCCTTTTGGCACCAGTGTCCTTTTGGCACTGGCCTTTTGGCACTACAAAACTCGCTGCTGCCCCCCAAAGGGATGTGACTGCAGGTACCTTTTGCCAAATGGACACAACTTACTAGCCAAAAAGACTGTCTTTTTGGCAAAAAATGCCAAAAAGACAGTCTTTTTGGCACTTGCCTAATACCCAAAAGGACAAAAAGTCAGAATTATCTCCAACGCGGCGGTCTGCGTTGACTTTTTGTCTTTTTGGCATTGGGCTTATTAGCCAAAAGGACACAAAATTCCTGCCAAACGGACACCTTTCCCTTACGTGTTGTTTTAGCTACTTTACAGAAGCCGACATAGCATGATTTGGCGTGGCCTATTTGCCTGATCTTCTCTGTATCGCTCCAATTTCCGCTCATTCCTATGGTGGGTCCCAATCTTCTCTGTATCGTTCCAATTTGTGTCCTATTTGTCCTATTTGCCTGATCTTCTCTGTATCGCTCCAATTTCCGCTCATTCCTATGGTGGGTCCCAATCTTCTCTGTATCGTTCCAATTTGTGTCCTATTTGTCCTATTTGTCTGATCTTCTCTGTATCGCTCCAATTTCCGCTCGCGCAAGGATGACACGCAAATTCGTGAAGCGTTCCTCATTTTTAACTATTTTGAGGAAATAGAGAAAAAAAAATATTTTAGATTTTTTAAAATTAAATTTTCGACATTTTTTAATGCTTCAAAGTCCCCCCAAGTGGCCCCCGAGGTGATAGGCCACGCCCACAGCTCCAAACCACGCCCCCATGGTGATAGGCCACGCCCCCAGCTTCAAACCACACCCCCCTCGCCGATAGAGGACAAGCACACGGCTTTAAACCACAATCCAAGGTGATAGGCCACGCCCCCAGGCCGATAAGCCCCGCCCACAGCTCCAAAACACTCCCCCATGGTGATAGGCCACGCCCCCAGCTTCAAACCACACCCCGCTCGCCGAGAGAGGACAAGCACACGGCTTTAAACCACAATCCAAGGTGATAGGCCATGCCCCCAGGCCGATAAGCCACGCCCACAGCTCCAAAACACGCCCCATGGTGATAGGCCACACCCCCAGCTTCAAACCACACCCCCCTCGCCGAGAGAGGACAAGCACACTTCTTAAAACCACAATCCAAGGTGATAGGCCACGCCCCCAGGCCAATAAGCCACGCCCACAGCTGCAAAACACGCCCCCATGGCGATAGGCCACGCCCCCAGCTTCAAACCACACCCCCCTCGCCGATAGAGGACAAGCACACGGCTTTAAACCACAATCCAAGGTGATAGGCCACGCCCCCAAGCCGACAGGCCACGCCCACAGCTCCAAACCACCCCCCCCCCCCCCGGGTGATAGGACACGCCCACAGCTCCAAACCACTCCCTCCTCACCGATAGGCCACGCCCCCGGCTTCAAACCACACCCCCCGAAGCGATAGGCCACGCCCACAGAGCGGGTAGGGGAGGGCCCGGGGGGCGGGGTTAAGTGTTCGACCGATCAAACCGATCAATCGATCGATCGATCGATCAGTGCAGCCTCTATGGCTTGGATTGTGGAAAAATCTCTCCAAATGACTATGTCCAGAAGTCAAAATCTGTGAAAATGACTATGTCCAGAAGTCAAAACGGCGAAAGATGGGGTTTTGCCCGGCTCTCCACGCGGCCCCGGGGAGCCTCCGGCCCCCACCGGGGTGCCCAGCCAGAGCCCAGCTAAGTCCTCTACCTGGCTCTCCATCCGAACCCGGGGACCCACTCTTAAGCACCCCCCCCGGAGTCTGGACCCACAGCCGCGGGCGCTAGTTGCCCGGGGACAGGGGAGTATAAGCCAATTTCGGCCCGGGGACAGGGGGGTACAAATCCATTTATATCCCTGAATTCTTCTAAGTCGAAACTGCAGAAGATGCAGTTTTGCGGGGCCCCCCACGCCAAACCGAGGCCCCTTAAGAGGACAGCACTCTGCCAGGTGTAACCAAAGTCATGCCTGGTTCCGTGTTCCGCAGCCCACCTGAGCTTTCTACGCTGTAGCGCCCCCTGGTGCTTCTCCAAAGTGTCCGATATTTCACTTTTTTTTTTTTTTTTTTTTTTAAGGATGCTTTCCTTAGGGAAAAAAAATAAGTTATCATTGTCCTTTTGGCATCAGTGTCCTTTTGGCACTTATAGGTTACAAACATAACCCCAGTTATCATTGGCCTTTTGGCATTAGTGTCCTTTTGGCATCAGTGTCCTTTTGGCATCAATGTCCTTTTGGCATCAGTGTCCTTTTAGCATCAGTGTCCTTTTGGCACTTATCATTGTCCTTTTGGCATTAGTGTCCTTTTAGCATCAGTGTCCTTTTGGCACTTATCATTGTCCTTTTGGCATTAGTGTCCTTTTGGCATCAGTGTCCTTTTGGCATCAATGTCCTTTTGGCATCAGTGTCCTTTTAGCATCAGTGTCCTTTTGGCACTTATCATTGTCCTTTTGGCATTAGTGTCCTTTTAGCATCAGTGTCCTTTTGGCACTTATCATTGTCCTTTTGGCATTAGTGTCCTTTTGGCATCAGTGTCCTTTTGGCATCAATGTCCTTTTGGCATCAGTGTCCTTTTAGCATCAGTGTCCTTTTGGCACTTATCATTGTCCTTTTGGCATTAGTGTCCTTTTAGCATCAGTGTCCTTTTGGCACTTATCATTGTCCTTTTGGCATTAGTGTCCTTTTAGCATCAGTGTCCTTTTGGCACTTATCATTGTCCTTTTGGCATTAGTGTCCTTTTAGCATCAGTGTCCTTTTGGCACTTATCATTGTCCTTTTGGCATTAGTGTCCTTTTAGCATCAGTGTCCTTTTGGCACTTATCATTGTCCTTTTGGCATTAGTGTCCTTTTAGCATCAGTGTCCTTTTGGCACTTATCATTGTCCTTTTGGCATTAGTGTCCTTTTGGCATCAGTGTCCTTTTCGCACTTATCATTGTCCTTTTGGCATTAGTGTCCCTTTGGCATCAGTGTCCTTTTGGCATCAATGTTCTTTTGGCATCAGTGTCCTTTTAGCATCAGTGTCCTTTTGGCACTTATCATTGTCCTTTTGGCATTAGTGTCCTTTTAGCATCAGTGTCCTTTTGGCACTTATCATTGTCCTTTTGGCATTAGTGTCCTTTTAGCATCAGTGTCCTTTTGGCACTTATCATTGTCCTTTTGGCATTAGTGTCCTTTTAGCATCAGTGTCCTTTTGGCACTTATCATTGTCCTTTTGGCATTAGTGTCCTTTTGGCATCAGTGTCCTTTTGGCATCAATGTCCTTTTGGCATCAGTGTCCTTTTAGCATCAGTGTCCTTTTGGCACTTATCATTGTCCTTTTGGCATTAGTGTCCTTTTAGCATCAGTGTCCTTTTGGCACTTATCATTGTCCTTTTGGCATTAGTGTCCTTTTAGCATCAGTGTCCTTTTGGCACTTATCATTGTCCTTTTGGCATTAGTGTCCTTTTAGCATCAGTGTCCTTTTGGCACTTATCATTGTCCTTTTGGCATTAGTGTCCTTTTGGCATCAGTGTCCTTTTGGCACTTATCATTGTCCTTTTGGCATTAGTGTCCTTTTGGCATCAGTGTCCTTTTGGCACTTATCATTGTCCTTTTGGCATTAGTGTCCTTTTGGCATCAGTGTCCTTTTGGCATCAATGTCCTTTTGGCATCAGTGTCCTTTTAGCATCAGTGTCCTTTTGGCACTTATCATTGTCCTTTTGGCATTAGTGTCCTTTTAGCATCAGTGTCCTTTTGGCACTTATCATTGTCCTTTTGGCATTAGTGTCTTTTAGCATCAGTGTCCTTTTGGCACTTATCATTGTCCTTTTGGCATTAGTGTCCTTTTAGCATCAGTGTCCTTTTGGCACTTATCATTGTCCTTTTGGCATTAGTGTCCTTTTAGCATCAGTGTCCTTTTGGCACTTATCATTGTCCTTTTGCATTAGTGTCCTTTTAGCATCAGTGTCCTTTTGGCACTTATCATTGTCCTTTTGGCATTAGTGTCCTTTTGGCATCAGTGTCCTTTTGGCATCAATGTCCTTTTGGCATCAGTGCCCTTTTAGCATCAGTGTCCTTTTGGCACTTATCATTGTCCTTTTGGCATTAGTGTCCTTTTAGCATCAGTGTCCTTTTGGCACTTATCATTGTCCTTTTGGCATTAGTGTCCTTTTGGCATCAGTGTCCTTTTGGCATCAATGTCCTTTTGGCATCAGTGTCCTTTTAGCATCAGTGTCCTTTTGGCACTTATCATTGTCCTTTTGGCATCAGTGTCCTTTTAGCATCAGTGTCCTTTTGGCACTTATCATTGTCCTTTTGGCATTAGTGTCCTTTTGGCATCAGTGTCCTTTTGGCATCAATGTCCTTTTGGCATCAGTGTCCTTTTGGCATCAGTGTCCTTTTGGCATCAGTGTCCTTTTGGCATCATTGTCCTTTTGGCACCAGTGTCCTTTTGGCACTGGCCTTTTGGCACTACAAAACTCGCTGCTGCCCCCCAAAGGGATGTGACTGCAGGTACCTTTTGCCAAATGGACACAACTTACTAGCCAAAAAGACTGTCTTTTTGGCAAAAAATGCCAAAAAGACAGTCTTTTTGGCACTTGCCTAATACCCAAAAGGACAAAAAGTCAGAATTATCTCCAACGCGGCGGTCTGCGTTGACTTTTTGTCTTTTTGGCATTGGGCTTATTAGCCAAAAGGACACAAAATTCCTGCCAAACGGACACCTTTCCCTTACGTGTTGTTTTAGCTACTTTACAGAAGCCGACATAGCATGATTTGGCGTGGCCTATTTGCCTGATCTTCTCTGTATCGCTCCAATTTCCGCTCATTCCTATGGTGGGTCCCAATCTTCTCTGTATCGTTCCAATTTGTGTCCTATTTGTCCTATTTGCCTGATCTTCTCTGTATCGCTCCAATTTCCGCTCATTCCTATGGTGGGTCCCAATCTTCTCTGTATCGTTCCAATTTGTGTCCTATTTGTCCTATTTGTCTGATCTTCTCTGTATCGCTCCAATTTCCGCTCGCGCAAGGATGACACGCAAATTCGTGAAGCGTTCCTCATTTTTAACTATTTTGAGGAAATAGAGAAAAAAAAATATTTTAGATTTTTTAAAATTACATTTTCGACATTTTTTAATGCTTCAAAGTCCCCCCAAGTGGCCCCCGAGGTGATAGGCCACGCCCACAGCTCCAAACCACGCCCCCATGGTGATAGGCCACGCCCCCAGCTTCAAACCACACACCCCTCGCCGATAGAGGACAAGCACACGGCTTTAAACCACAATCCAAGGTGATAGGCCACGCCCCCAGGCCGATAAGCCCCGCCCACAGCTCCAAAACACTCCCCCATGGTGATAGGCCACGCCCCCAGCTTCAAACCACACCCCGCTCGCCGAGAGAGGACAAGCACACGGCTTTAAACCACAATCCAAGGTGATAGGCCACGCCCCCAGGCCGATAAGCCACGCCCACAGCTCCAAAACACGCCCCATGGTGATAGGCCACACCCCCAGCTTCAAACCACACCCCCCTCGCCGAGAGAGGACAAGCACACTTCTTAAAACCACAATCCAAGGTGATAGGCCACGCCCCCAGGCCAATAAGCCACGCCCACAGCTGCAAAACACGCCCCCATGGCGATAGGCCACGCCCCCAGCTTCAAACCACACCCCCCTCGCCGATAGAGGACAAGCACACGGCTTTAAACCACAATCCAAGGTGATAGGCCACGCCCCCAAGCCGACAGGCCACGCCCACAGCTCCAAACCACCCCCCCCCCCCCCGGGTGATAGGACACGCCCACAGCTCCAAACCACTCCCTCCTCACCGATAGGCCACGCCCCCGGCTTCAAACCACACCCCCCGAAGCGATAGGCCACGCCCACAGAGCGGGTAGGGGAGGGCCCGGGGGGCGGGGTTAAGTGTTCGACCGATCAAACCGATCAATCGATCGATCGATCGATCAGTGCAGCCTCTATGGCTTGGATTGTGGAAAAATCTCTCCAAATGACTATGTCCAGAAGTCAAAATCTGTGAAAATGACTATGTCCAGAAGTCAAAACGGCGAAAGATGGGGTTTTGCCCGGCTCTCCACGCGGCCCCGGGGAGCCTCCGGCCCCCACCGGGGTGCCCAGCCAGAGCCCAGCTAAGTCCTCTACCTGGCTCTCCATCCGAACCCGGGGACCCACTCTTAAGCACCCCCCCCGGAGTCTGGACCCACAGCCGCGGGCGCTAGTTGCCCGGGGACAGGGGAGTATAAGCCAATTTCGGCCCGGGGACAGGGGGGTACAAATCCATTTATATCCCTGAATTCTTCTAAGTCGAAACTGCAGAAGATGCAGTTTTGCGGGGCCCCCCACGCCAAACCGAGGCCCCTTAAGAGGACAGCACTCTGCCAGGTGTAACCAAAGTCATGCCTGGTTCCGTGTTCCGCAGCCCACCTGAGCTTTCTACGCTGTAGCGCCCCCTGGTGCTTCTCCAAAGTGTCCGATATTTCACTTTTTTTTTTTTTTTTTTTTTTAAGGATGCTTTCCTTAGGGAAAAAAAATAAGTTATCATTGTCCTTTTGGCATCAGTGTCCTTTTGGCACTTATAGGTTACAAACATAACCCCAGTTATCATTGGCCTTTTGGCATTAGTGTCCTTTTGGCATCAGTGTCCTTTTGGCATCAATGTCCTTTTGGCATCAGTGTCCTTTTAGCATCAGTGTCCTTTTGGCACTTATCATTGTCCTTTTGGCATTAGTGTCCTTTTAGCATCAGTGTCCTTTTGGCACTTATCATTGTCCTTTTGGCATTAGTGTCCTTTTGGCATCAGTGTCCTTTTGGCATCAATGTCCTTTTGGCATCAGTGTCCTTTTAGCATCAGTGTCCTTTTGGCACTTATCATTGTCCTTTTGGCATTAGTGTCCTTTTAGCATCAGTGTCCTTTTGGCACTTATCATTGTCCTTTTGGCATTAGTGTCCTTTTGGCATCAGTGTCCTTTTGGCATCAATGTCCTTTTGGCATCAGTGTCCTTTTAGCATCAGTGTCCTTTTGGCACTTATCATTGTCCTTTTGGCATTAGTGTCCTTTTAGCATCAGTGTCCTTTTGGCACTTATCATTGTCCTTTTGGCATTAGTGTCCTTTTAGCATCAGTGTCCTTTTGGCACTTATCATTGTCCTTTTGGCATTAGTGTCCTTTTAGCATCAGTGTCCTTTTGGCACTTATCATTGTCCTTTTGGCATTAGTGTCCTTTTAGCATCAGTGTCCTTTTGGCACTTATCATTGTCCTTTTGGCATTAGTGTCCTTTTAGCATCAGTGTCCTTTTGGCACTTATCATTGTCCTTTTGGCATTAGTGTCCTTTTAGCATCAGTGTCCTTTTGGCACTTATCATTGTCCTTTTGGCATTAGTGTCCTTTTGGCATCAGTGTCCTTTTCGCACTTATCATTGTCCTTTTGGCATTAGTGTCCCTTTGGCATCAGTGTCCTTTTGGCATCAATGTTCTTTTGGCATCAGTGTCCTTTTAGCATCAGTGTCCTTTTGGCACTTATCATTGTCCTTTTGGCATTAGTGTCCTTTTAGCATCAGTGTCCTTTTGGCACTTATCATTGTCCTTTTGGCATTAGTGTCCTTTTAGCATCAGTGTCCTTTTGGCACTTATCATTGTCCTTTTGGCATTAGTGTCCTTTTAGCATCAGTGTCCTTTTGGCACTTATCATTGTCCTTTTGGCATTAGTGTCCTTTTGGCATCAGTGTCCTTTTGGCATCAATGTCCTTTTGGCATCAGTGTCCTTTTAGCATCAGTGTCCTTTTGGCACTTATCATTGTCCTTTTGGCATTAGTGTCCTTTTAGCATCAGTGTCCTTTTGGCACTTATCATTGTCCTTTTGGCATTAGTGTCCTTTTAGCATCAGTGTCCTTTTGGCACTTATCATTGTCCTTTTGGCATTAGTGTCCTTTTAGCATCAGTGTCCTTTTGGCACTTATCATTGTCCTTTTGGCATTAGTGTCCTTTTGGCATCAGTGTCCTTTTGGCACTTATCATTGTCCTTTTGGCATTAGTGTCCTTTTGGCATCAGTGTCCTTTTGGCACTTATCATTGTCCTTTTGGCATTAGTGTCCTTTTGGCATCAGTGTCCTTTTGGCATCAATGTCCTTTTGGCATCAGTGTCCTTTTAGCATCAGTGTCCTTTTGGCACTTATCATTGTCCTTTTGGCATTAGTGTCCTTTTAGCATCAGTGTCCTTTTGGCACTTATCATTGTCCTTTTGGCATTAGTGTCTTTTAGCATCAGTGTCCTTTTGGCACTTATCATTGTCCTTTTGGCATTAGTGTCCTTTTAGCATCAGTGTCCTTTTGGCACTTATCATTGTCCTTTTGGCATTAGTGTCCTTTTAGCATCAGTGTCCTTTTGGCACTTATCATTGTCCTTTTGCATTAGTGTCCTTTTAGCATCAGTGTCCTTTTGGCACTTATCATTGTCCTTTTGGCATTAGTGTCCTTTTGGCATCAGTGTCCTTTTGGCATCAATGTCCTTTTGGCATCAGTGCCCTTTTAGCATCAGTGTCCTTTTGGCACTTATCATTGTCCTTTTGGCATTAGTGTCCTTTTAGCATCAGTGTCCTTTTGGCACTTATCATTGTCCTTTTGGCATTAGTGTCCTTTTGGCATCAGTGTCCTTTTGGCATCAATGTCCTTTTGGCATCAGTGTCCTTTTAGCATCAGTGTCCTTTTGGCACTTATCATTGTCCTTTTGGCATCAGTGTCCTTTTAGCATCAGTGTCCTTTTGGCACTTATCATTGTCCTTTTGGCATTAGTGTCCTTTTGGCATCAGTGTCCTTTTGGCATCAATGTCCTTTTGGCATCAGTGTCCTTTTGGCATCAGTGTCCTTTTGGCATCAGTGTCCTTTTGGCATCATTGTCCTTTTGGCACCAGTGTCCTTTTGGCACTGGCCTTTTGGCACTACAAAACTCGCTGCTGCCCCCCAAAGGGATGTGACTGCAGGTACCTTTTGCCAAATGGACACAACTTACTAGCCAAAAAGACTGTCTTTTTGGCAAAAAATGCCAAAAAGACAGTCTTTTTGGCACTTGCCTAATACCCAAAAGGACAAAAAGTCAGAATTATCTCCAACGCGGCGGTCTGCGTTGACTTTTTGTCTTTTTGGCATTGGGCTTATTAGCCAAAAGGACACAAAATTCCTGCCAAACGGACACCTTTCCCTTACGTGTTGTTTTAGCTACTTTACAGAAGCCGACATAGCATGATTTGGCGTGGCCTATTTGCCTGATCTTCTCTGTATCGCTCCAATTTCCGCTCATTCCTATGGTGGGTCCCAATCTTCTCTGTATCGTTCCAATTTGTGTCCTATTTGTCCTATTTGCCTGATCTTCTCTGTATCGCTCCAATTTCCGCTCATTCCTATGGTGGGTCCCAATCTTCTCTGTATCGTTCCAATTTGTGTCCTATTTGTCCTATTTGTCTGATCTTCTCTGTATCGCTCCAATTTCCGCTCGCGCAAGGATGACACGCAAATTCGTGAAGCGTTCCTCATTTTTAACTATTTTGAGGAAATAGAGAAAAAAAAATATTTTAGATTTTTTAAAATTAAATTTTCGACATTTTTTAATGCTTCAAAGTCCCCCCAAGTGGCCCCCGAGGTGATAGGCCACGCCCACAGCTCCAAACCACGCCCCCATGGTGATAGGCCACGCCCCCAGCTTCAAACCACACACCCCTCGCCGATAGAGGACAAGCACACGGCTTTAAACCACAATCCAAGGTGATAGGCCACGCCCCCAGGCCGATAAGCCCCGCCCACAGCTCCAAAACACTCCCCCATGGTGATAGGCCACGCCCCCAGCTTCAAACCACACCCCGCTCGCCGAGAGAGGACAAGCACACGGCTTTAAACCACAATCCAAGGTGATAGGCCACGCCCCCAGGCCGATAAGCCACGCCCACAGCTCCAAAACACGCCCCATGGTGATAGGCCACACCCCCAGCTTCAAACCACACCCCCCTCGCCGAGAGAGGACAAGCACACTTCTTAAAACCACAATCCAAGGTGATAGGCCACGCCCCCAGGCCAATAAGCCACGCCCACAGCTGCAAAACACGCCCCCATGGCGATAGGCCACGCCCCCAGCTTCAAACCACACCCCCCTCGCCGATAGAGGACAAGCACACGGCTTTAAACCACAATCCAAGGTGATAGGCCACGCCCCCAAGCCGACAGGCCACGCCCACAGCTCCAAACCACCCCCCCCCCCCCCGGGTGATAGGACACGCCCACAGCTCCAAACCACTCCCTCCTCACCGATAGGCCACGCCCCCGGCTTCAAACCACACCCCCCGAAGCGATAGGCCACGCCCACAGAGCGGGTAGGGGAGGGCCCGGGGGGCGGGGTTAAGTGTTCGACCGATCAAACCGATCAATCGATCGATCGATCGATCAGTGCAGCCTCTATGGCTTGGATTGTGGAAAAATCTCTCCAAATGACTATGTCCAGAAGTCAAAATCTGTGAAAATGACTATGTCCAGAAGTCAAAACGGCGAAAGATGGGGTTTTGCCCGGCTCTCCACGCGGCCCCGGGGAGCCTCCGGCCCCCACCGGGGTGCCCAGCCAGAGCCCAGCTAAGTCCTCTACCTGGCTCTCCATCCGAACCCGGGGACCCACTCTTAAGCACCCCCCCCGGAGTCTGGACCCACAGCCGCGGGCGCTAGTTGCCCGGGGACAGGGGAGTATAAGCCAATTTCGGCCCGGGGACAGGGGGGTACAAATCCATTTATATCCCTGAATTCTTCTAAGTCGAAACTGCAGAAGATGCAGTTTTGCGGGGCCCCCCACGCCAAACCGAGGCCCCTTAAGAGGACAGCACTCTGCCAGGTGTAACCAAAGTCATGCCTGGTTCCGTGTTCCGCAGCCCACCTGAGCTTTCTACGCTGTAGCGCCCCCTGGTGCTTCTCCAAAGTGTCCGATATTTCACTTTTTTTTTTTTTTTTTTTTTTAAGGATGCTTTCCTTAGGGAAAAAAAATAAGTTATCATTGTCCTTTTGGCATCAGTGTCCTTTTGGCACTTATAGGTTACAAACATAACCCCAGTTATCATTGGCCTTTTGGCATTAGTGTCCTTTTGGCATCAGTGTCCTTTTGGCATCAATGTCCTTTTGGCATCAGTGTCCTTTTAGCATCAGTGTCCTTTTGGCACTTATCATTGTCCTTTTGGCATTAGTGTCCTTTTAGCATCAGTGTCCTTTTGGCACTTATCATTGTCCTTTTGGCATTAGTGTCCTTTTGGCATCAGTGTCCTTTTGGCATCAATGTCCTTTTGGCATCAGTGTCCTTTTAGCATCAGTGTCCTTTTGGCACTTATCATTGTCCTTTTGGCATTAGTGTCCTTTTAGCATCAGTGTCCTTTTGGCACTTATCATTGTCCTTTTGGCATTAGTGTCCTTTTGGCATCAGTGTCCTTTTGGCATCAATGTCCTTTTGGCATCAGTGTCCTTTTAGCATCAGTGTCCTTTTGGCACTTATCATTGTCCTTTTGGCATTAGTGTCCTTTTAGCATCAGTGTCCTTTTGGCACTTATCATTGTCCTTTTGGCATTAGTGTCCTTTTAGCATCAGTGTCCTTTTGGCACTTATCATTGTCCTTTTGGCATTAGTGTCCTTTTAGCATCAGTGTCCTTTTGGCACTTATCATTGTCCTTTTGGCATTAGTGTCCTTTTAGCATCAGTGTCCTTTTGGCACTTATCATTGTCCTTTTGGCATTAGTGTCCTTTTAGCATCAGTGTCCTTTTGGCACTTATCATTGTCCTTTTGGCATTAGTGTCCTTTTAGCATCAGTGTCCTTTTGGCACTTATCATTGTCCTTTTGGCATTAGTGTCCTTTTGGCATCAGTGTCCTTTTCGCACTTATCATTGCCCTTTTGGCATTAGTGTCCCTTTGGCATCAGTGTCCTTTTGGCATCAATGTTCTTTTGGCATCAGTGTCCTTTTAGCATCAGTGTCCTTTTGGCACTTATCATTGTCCTTTTGGCATTAGTGTCCTTTTAGCATCAGTGTCCTTTTAGCATCAGTGTCCTTTTGGCACTTATCATTGTCCTTTTGGCATTAGTGTCCTTTTAGCATCAGTGTCCTTTTGGCACTTATCATTGTCCTTTTGGCATTAGTGTCCTTTTAGCATCAGTGTCCTTTTGGCACTTATCATTGTCCTTTTGGCATTAGTGTCCTTTTAGCATCAGTGTCCTTTTGGCACTTATCATTGTCCTTTTGGCATTAGTGTCCTTTTAGCATCAGTGTCCTTTTGGCACTTATCATTGTCCTTTTGGCATTAGTGTCCTTTTAGCATCAGTGTCCTTTTGGCACTTATCATTGTCCTTTTGGCATTAGTGTCCTTTTAGCATCAGTGTCCTTTTGGCACTTATCATTGTCCTTTTGGCATTAGTGTCCTTTTAGCATCAGTGTCCTTTTGGCACTTATCATTGTCCTTTTGGCATTAGTGTCCTTTTAGCATCAGTGTCCTTTTGGCACTTATCATTGTCCTTTTGGCATTAGTGTCCTTTTGGCATCAGTGTCCTTTTCGCACTTATCATTGTCCTTTTGGCATTAGTGTCCCTTTGGCATCAGTGTCCTTTTGGCATCAATGTTCTTTTGGCATCAGTGTCCTTTTAGCATCAGTGTCCTTTTGGCACTTATCATTGTCCTTTTGGCATTAGTGTCCTTTTAGCATCAGTGTCCTTTTGGCACTTATCATTGTCCTTTTGGCATTAGTGTCCTTTTAGCATCAGTGTCCTTTTGGCACTTATCATTGTCCTTTTGGCATTAGTGTCCTTTTAGCATCAGTGTCCTTTTGGCACTTATCATTGTCCTTTTGGCATTAGTGTCCTTTTAGCATCAGTGTCCTTTTGGCACTTATCATTGTCCTTTTGGCATTAGTGTCCTTTTGGCATCAGTGTCCTTTTGTCATCAATGTCCTTTTGGCATCAGTGTCCTTTTAGCATCAGTGTCCTTTTGGCATCAATGTCCTTTTGGCATTAGTGTCCTTTTAGCATCAGTGTCCTTTTGGCACTTATCATTGTCCTTTTGGCATTAGTGTCCTTTTGGCATCAGTGTCCTTTTGGCATCAATGTCCTTTTGGCATTAGTGTCCTTTTGGCATCAGTGTCCTTTTGGCATCAATGTCCTTTTGGCATCAGTGTCCTTTTAGCATCAGTGTCCTTTTGGCACTTATCATTGTCCTTTTGGCATCAGTGTCCTTTTAGCATCAGTGTCCTTTTGGCACTTATCGGTTACGTGTGCTATCATTTTGCTAAGAGATTGGTTACATAGTTTTATTGATATTGATTTATTAGTGCATTAAACTTCCCCATCCACTTTAATGCAAAAGTGATAAAACTCAAATTCAAGTATTTTTTTCTCAGAAACCGTAAGAGCTAGAGTTACCAGATTTGGAGGGGAGGTTTATAATTTAGTGCGAAATTATTTAAAAAATAATTACACCAATCAGCCTCATGGTGGCGCTATAACAGCCCACTTTACGTTTTGGCCTATAACTCTTGAACCGTTGGTCGTAAAATTAAAATATTTTTTCCCTAGATTCCTTGGATCATTACGCAACTCCCTATATAGGCCACGTCAGGATAGATTTTCCGCCATTTTGAATTTTCTTCAAAACACAGTTTTAGCTCCTCCTCCCACATATTTTGTCCAAATTTCACAAAAATCGGTACACACGATCTCTGGACCCATGCGATAAACATCTCCAAACGGCATTTTAATAGTCCTTACCGTTCGTCCGTAAATGGCTTCCAAAGTTAGCGGGAGGGGCCTGTTTTACAAAAAAGGCCAAACATCACCAACGAAACGTCCGGTCAATCCCAAATTTGAATCAAATGTCGAGGGTGGTTTATTCAACGAATCCCCAAAACCATTTCCACTTTGATCCATAGGGGGCGCCACAAATGCCCAAAACGTAACCGTTTCATGCAAAAACATGATTTTTGGGAGGATCAATCATCTCAAAATGAAATACAAGTTATCTCAGGAGTGACGTGACAATGTAATTGGCACAGCCTCCGACGGTATTCCTCCCGGCGTATTCCTCGCGTCCTGGCGGCAGCAAACCGCGACAGGCGTCGGCGCAACCACACTTTGCAATTGCCCTGAATTGCGAAAATTCTATTTACTTTTAATATTGAAATTTAATCTATAGGCCTATTGTATGAAAATAAACTTTGTTGCTAAGAGTTGAGTGTTGAACAAACGGCACAATGTCATAAATGAGTGTCCTATAGTCTTACTCTGCAGCCGGACCGAGGCACCGCCGTAGCGTCGGATATTACCCGATGTTTGTTTTCCAGTTTTTCCCCTAGCCAGAAGCTGAAGGTGTGGGGGGGATGCGTGGCGTGCGCGCGAAATTTTTGGGTTCTCAAAATACATATTTGTGCTCAAACACGAAGACATAGTACATGTGCACAGTAATGAGCAGGAACATATCTGTATAGTTTACATATGAATTGTCTCCAAATTTAGGAAAATATACTTTTATTAGACCAAGCAGGGTTTCCTGCAGGAAAAAAGTTAGGCCCGGTGCTAGGCCAGGGGAGACTCATGTTCGCGCGGGCATTTTTTTGTATTTATTCATTAATTCTGATGAAAAACACAACTACATTATGCTATTGTTAGTCACATTTATTCAACATTGGGTTTGGACACAGGTTTCACTTAGAGCAAAGGTATTATAATATGTTACTCTCTACCTCCCCCTACAGGCTGGTATTATAATATGTTACTCTCTACCTCCCCCTACAGGCTAGTATTATAATAGGAAACTCTCTACCTCCCCCTACAGGCTGGTATTATAATGTTACTCTCTACCTCCCCCTACAGGCTGGTATTATAATATGTTACTCTCTACCTCCCCCTACAGGCTGGTAGGGCCTGTAAAAGGCCAATCAAAAAGAAGGCCATCAAATAAAACGATGATTTTTAAGTCCACGGAAATAATTAATTAACCTGAAGGTTAAGGATGATTTAATTTTAATATAGTACAAGAATAGTGTAACTATCTGTAAAATATAACCCATTTATTTCATAAAATTATGTATTGGGTTATAGCCTATTTGTCTAAATATTTGTCACATTCAGCCCTGGACTTCACTGACTGTAGGGGTCACATTAGAATCACAGATTAGAGATTTTATGTATTTTCCCCTATTTTCTGTATTTTTCACTATTTAAAATATAGTATTTCTTAATGTTTAATAATTATAGCTTGTAGATTGGCATTTTTCACCATTTGAAATTGTTTTAAAATAAAAGGAACAGTTTTCCCAACCAACAGAGAGTCAGAGACAATATTTAGCCTATATATGGTTCTGTATTAGTGTATGAGTCAGTTTTAGCAGATTTAATTCTAATTGGCTACTGTAAAATCCGATGTTTCCTAAACGTGCTGTCACAGATGATCCAACCATCTTATAAAAAATGTAAGCATATGCCAAGATAACCGAGTTTATAGGCTATAGCTGATTCTGAGCTAAACATATTTGTTTAATTTCGAAGTTTTTATATTTAAACTTTATGATGAAAGGCCGCGGCGGCCACACACATAGCAGCTGTTGTGCTCGCCTCTCCATGTTTACGTTAATGAGCAGCACGAAGCAGCTTGACTGAAGCCGGTTGAGAGCCAGCTCTGCGCAGCGCGCTCTGGAGCGGAGGTTTCTTTGCGGGAGGGGACAGGGGAGTGGAAGTTTTTTGGGCATTTCATTCATTTATTTGTCCAAAAAAAAAAACATAAAATAAAGATTGTCTTTGAGCTCGAGTCCGAGTCAAGTCTCAAGTCTTTGAGGGGCGAGTCCTAGTTGAGTCGGACTCGCCCCTCGGGGCGCCGGGCCTGAAATGGACTGCCGGAAACCCTGCCAAGTAGTATAGACAAACTGTCATACATAACAAAAAAGACAGTGGTGGAGGAAGTACTCACACTTCTTACTTAACACATTACCTGCCAATCACAGATATGTCCATGATAAAAAAAAACTTACTTTTTTTTTTTTTTTTGAAAAAATCATGCTGTGGTGGCCAGATTTAAGGTGTGGCGGCCCGCCACTGCTTAATGCATATAGGGGAAACACTGCTTTCTAAGCTTGATCTAACCTTTGATTGCCCTTCAATAAAACCATATTTGATAGACATAGGTATCACCTACATGTTACTGATTATAGGGAATGTTATATTATTGTAATCCGTTGTTTATTTCCTGAGCAATGGAATTATGTTGCGGTGAAAACTCTTTCTGAGACGCTTGGACACTAGCTGTCAGCATTGGGCAAAAACATGTTTATAGGTGGGAATATGTGACCATTCCTCTCTATTACAAAACTAGACTAATTGGACCCAGAAGTGTTGTTTTTCTATTTACTTTTAATATTGAAATGTAATCTATAGGCCTATTGTATGAAAATAAACTTTGTTGCTAAGAGTTGAGTGTTGAACAAACGGCACAATGTCATAAATGAGTGTCCTATAGTCTTACTCTGCAGCCGGACCGAGGCACCGCCGTAGCGTCGGATATTACCCGATGTTTGCTTTCTAAGCTTGATCTAGCCTTTGATTGCCTTTCAATAAAACCATATTTGATAGACATAGGTACCACCTACATGTTACTGATTATAGGGAATGTTATATCATTGTAATCCGTTGTTTATTTCCTGAGCAATGGAATTATGTTGCGGTGAAAACTCTTTCTGAGACGCTTGGACACTATACCGATGTTGGCTCCATAAGCTGTAGCCTTTGATTTCCTTTGAATAAAACCATATTTGATCAAGGAATTGACACTCTCACTTCTGGTGATCATAGGAAAATTAGAATCACAGATTTTCGTTGAGAATTAGCAGAGAGAGAGAGAGAGAGAGAGAGAGAGAGAGAGAGCCTGATGTTGCCATTCTGCGCCGTTGTGCGCCCGGCCCGACAGCTACTGTATCCATTGCAACCAGAACCAACTGTACACCAACAAGGACAAAACGATAATAATAATTATTAGTATTATAATAATAGCATCAATTCGTTCACCATGATAAAGAATAGGATGGACGCACACTGTCGCACAGGCTATTATATCGCATAATCCAAGTAAATCCACCGTGCGTAAAGGTGAGTATAAGGATCTCGTTCTCTCACTTTATTATGATGTGGGAACATCTTACGATCTCGAGCGCTCAAGTTAATAAGATGTTAGAACGACATATATGTCGTTAGAACGAGATTTAAAAAAATCGGCACCATGGCCCTTTAGGGGCTCCGTACAAAACAAATGATTAGAATATTAAACATTTTTTGCACCATGATTACATAAGAATCTGGGGTTCCTTCACATGAACCCTGTTTAGTAATCATATTTGCTAGAGACTTAAAAGAACACAATCCCAAAGTCGCTTATAATAAGCAGACATGGCAACACTGATTTGATACACATGCTGTGATTTCCTTTCCTGGCTTGAGTACATGTCTGAATTTGACTTCTTGTCTTATATTATGCCCCGTTGCACACAGATTGTCTACTACAGCCTTGATAAGTATAAACATATAATAAAAGCATTTGTGCTAGCAGAGCACTACAACTGGGCAGTGGTGGCCTAAAGGTTAGAGGAGCGCCCTCGTTGCCGGAAGGTTGCCGGTTTGAATCCCTGGACCGGCAGGAAAACATCTGGGTGGGGAAGTGAATGTTCACCACTTCCCCAACACCGCTGAAGTGCCCTTGAGCAAGGCACTGAACCCCAACTGCTCCAGTGGAGATGCTTAGTGGCCAACAGCATAAGACTGTGGTTGTACTAGTCAGCTCCCAGGTTTTAATGTGTCTGTCTGTCTGTGTGTTTCTATGTGCAGGGTGTTGCTGAAAATGAGCACTTGTGCTCAGCTACTACCCTGGGTAAATAAAGAAAAGAAAAGAAAAAAAAACTGTTGGAAGCTCTGCTTGAAGCTTCAGAGCCAACTATGGTACTGCACCATGTATTCCCATAGTCAAGAGTGCCTCAGCAGAACAGCATTAGAAGCAGTACTTATTTTGGAAAAAGATCAAACTTTCGGCCCAAAATTAGCTCCATATACTTCTATACCTGAAGCAATACAAATGCTAAAATAGCCAAGTTTCATTACCTGATGAAAGCTCTTTAAAACCACTGGAATGTCTTCTGCTGGGAATAAAAGGAAGTAGCCTACATGGGAAGCAAGGCTGCTGTGTTAACTTTGCAGTGCTGTACAAACAATCAAAGCTTTTACATGGCAGCAAGCATGCTATGTTAGCTTTAAGCTGCAAACAATTCGAGCTTTCCACATGTTATGTTACCTTTAAGCTATAAACAATTCAAGCTTTCCACATGCTATGTTAGCTTTAAGCTACAAACAATTCGAGCTTTCCACATGTTATGTTACCTTTAAGCTATAAACAATTCAAGCTTTCCACATGCTATGTTAGCTTTAAGCTACAAACAATTCAAGCTTCCACATGGGAAGGAAGCATGCTATGTTAACTGTGCAGTGCTGTATAACACAAAGATTCTACATGCAGCAGCATGCTGTGTTAGCTTTAAGCTACAAACAATTGAAGCTTTCCACATGGGAAGCAAGCATGCTATGTTAACTGTGCAGTGCTGTATAACAAACAAAGCTTCTAAACACATGGCAGCAAGCAAACTATGTTAGCTGTAAGCTACAATAATTCAAGCTTCCACATGGTAAAAGAGAGTAGCCTACAACCAAATCAAGCTTCTACTTACTGTCTGGGCAGCAAGCATGCTGTATTAGCTTTGTGCTACAAACAATTCCGAACTCCTACATGACAGCAAGCATGCTATTAGCTTAAGCTATGAGCACATTAGTGTTTAGCAGAAATAATAGAAGAAGCATTGGCTGCTGTAGCAGTGGTAAAAGTCAGCATCATTAGCAGACTCATCTCATATAACACCAACATATCATAGAGCAGCGAACAAAGCAGAAGATAAGCAGCAGAAGAAGCTCGCAGCAGCTAGCAAAATGCATTAGTTCAGCAACCAAGAAAGACCTAGAGAATAGAAGCCGTATTTAAAGGATCCTCTTTGCTCATGCGTGAGCTGTGATTGGATAATGAGTGTGTGACGTAATGAATGGGGAATAGAAAGCTGATGTTCACATCAGCTGACTGACCGCTGGCGTGCACGACTTCCGTGTCCTGCATGAACTAACGCTATGCTTCATTTTTTATCACTGAGCACTGAACCTCTTTCATAATTTGTTCTTACCTCAGCTGTAACGAGATCCTGTTAAAATAATGATGAATTATTAGTAATTATATTACTATTGTGCCTATCATTTGGACATTGCTTGTTTTGTCCCCTATTGAACTTTGTAAGCGGAGACTATTTTTGCTTGTGTATATATAGATCATGTACCTGAAGGTAGCGGACAACAACCGGGCAGACACCCACTTGGACTTCTTCAATGAAGCTGTGAACAAGCATGGCTTTCCTCTGAGGTAATTCCCGTCTAAAATACTATTGTATAACTGAATTTATGCAACAATATCCACTTACAACTTATTGGCAATGTACTGCAATGGAATACATGTTTTATTTTATGTATTTGTGTTATTTTCAGAGTGAGAGGAGATCACAGGGGAGAAAATGTGGGAGTAGCAGAATTAATGTTCACTGTTCGTGGAACTGACACAAACAGCTTCATTGCGGGAAAAAGTGTACACAATCAAGGTTTAATATGTACATATAAGCAAATATACAAACAGAAACTGTCTTGTTGAAAGCGTTTTACTGGCCATCAGTTGATTATTTTTAAATGAATACAATATTCAGTCAGAAAACATAACCACTGATTCAATATCTGATGCAACGTGACCTGTGTGTGTGTGTGTGTGTGTGTGTGTGTGTGTGTGTGTGTGTGTGTGTGTGTGTGTGTGTGTGTGTGTGTGTGTGTGTGTGTTTGTGTGTGTCTCCAAATACAGTATTGAACGCCTCTGGCGTGATGTGTTCAGAGTGTTACAGGTTTATATTACAACATCCTGCACTCTCTTGAGGACCAAGACTTGCTCGACATCAGTGAAAGTCTTCACCTATTCTGCTGCCACTACGTGTTCCTGCCACGCATTCAAGCCGGCCTGGATGTCTTCAGTGAGGCTTGGGACAACCATCCGATCAGGACGGAGCAAAACCTGACACCAAATCAGTTGTGCCATGGTGGGCCAGGCCCAGAATCCTGTTGCGGATCCAGAGGTAAATATATGCATTGTTGAAATGTCTCATCACAGCTCTTGTCCCCTTATAGGACCACTTCACTCATCTTCATATAATTGGTCCTCACTAATGCTCATTATAAGATGGCACCATTTTTGTTTACTCACTCTGTCTCAGAGGAGGGTTATGCCAGTTCAGAAACCCACCTACCAGTGACATCTTCGTTAGGCAGGTTTGGCCATTTCAAACGAGATTTCAACTAATGCGAGAACAATGGCTTCTATTATAACATGCACATTTTCCATGAAGAGAAAGCCTGCAGTTTCTATTATCTTGGATTCCCCATTGATGATGTCACAGGTAGGCAGTTTCTGTTATTGTCCACAGCCCCCCCCCCCCCCATCTCCTTCTGAGACACAGAACCTGTAGATTTTTTTTATTCTGTATTATGATGAGCATTAGTGAGGACCTTTTTTATCTGAAGATACGGTTGAAAAGGGTTGAAGTGGTCTTTTAACTAAACCTAAACCATATACAAAAACGTATGTTGAGTTTTGATTCTCTCCCTCTGCACTCTGCTTCTTGGATGCAATATTTTTCTTTTTCAACCTCAACAGAACTATTGTTTGTGTGCACCTGTAGTGTAGTGTAGTGTAGTGTAGTGAAGAGTATCAAGAGTAGCGTCTTTTCCCCAACATTACAATGACTTCCATTTTCCCTCAATGTCTTGTTATTTATAGAAAACTCTTTATTTCACAACTATTATATATGTAATTAGTAGGTCGGTAGGGGAGCGTACTCAAGTTCCCTCAACCCTATGTTCCCTCAGCCCTATGTTCCCTCAGCCCTATGTTCCCTCATCCCAAAACAGACCCTATGTTCCCTCAGCCCTATGTTCCCTCATCCCAAAACAGACCCTATGTTCCCGCAGCCCTATGTTCCCTCAGCACTATGTTCCTTCAGCCATATGTTCCATCAGCCCTATGTAATATTCTAATGTTTTGTCTTGTCTGTCTGTCTGTCTGTCTGTCTGTCTGTCTGTCTGTCTGTCTGTCATTTTTGCCAAGAGGGGGCATGGCAATGGGCATGGCATGTCACAAAAAGGAAGAACTGATGCCTTAGCCTATGACAAACTCACACAAAGTTATGCATAAATCCATCCTTCTCTTTTTGAGATGTCATAAATGTACTTTTTGTGACATGCCATGCCCATTGTCCATATATATATATGTCACAGGGAGATTGGAGAACCAGGGAAATTGAAGACAGAGCGCTCGTTTTTAGGCACAGGGCTTCGGGGCAAGGCTTTTCGAGACAGGGTTTATTAGCGAGGCTCGTGAGGAGGAGGAGGAGAAGGAGGACGTGGCGCCGCGAGGCGGGGCTTTGATGCGAGGCGGCGTGATGAGGAGGAGGAGGAGGAGGAAGAGACCGCGCTGCGAGGCGGGGCTTTGATGCGACGCGGACTTGTCTTTTGTTGTTCCCCCCCACGTAGCAACCAGGAAGCTACGCTAGGGGAACGCTGAACACGCGTTCACACGCACACGTGATAATAGTTAATGTCCATGACGGAGGCGCGCCGACTCAGCAGAGCTTGAGGCCGAGGAGGCGTGCCCGCGCTGACCGGCCGATGCTCTGCTAGTCGAATCAGCGCCGTCCGAGTTGTGAACCGATAGGGACAGAATAGTTATTTTCATGGATCACTGTGTGTGTGTGTGTGTGTGTGTGTGTGTGTGTGTGTGTGTGTGTGTGTGTGTGTGTGTGTGTGTGTCAGGGAGAAACTAAAACAAAAGCCAGAACACAATAAAAGTATCTTAACAGTCCTGCTTTCAATAAACCAAATTGAAAGCATGGGCGCGTGCGTGTGCGCGTGCGTGTGTGTGTGTGTGTGGTCGCGGCCATATATGTTTGTGCACTTTAGTTGGGAAGCCTGGCTCGTGGCTCCCTCTAGTGTTGTTTCTAAATTGAAAGCATGAGCGTGTGTGTGTGTGTGTGGTCGCGGCCATATATGTTTGTGCACTTTAGTTGGGAAGCCTGGCTCGTGGCTCCCTCTAGTGTTGTTTCTACAGAATTGCTGGGTGGGTGGTAAAAACGAGCACGCCTTCTCCAATTTCCCTGGTTCTCCAATCTCCCTCCCTGTAACATATATATATATATATATATATATATATATATATATATATATATATATATATATATATATATATATATATATATATATATATAATAGTATCATGTCAGCATCATGGTCAGTATCATGGTCAGTATCATGGTCAGTGTCATGTCAGCATCATGGTCAGTATCATGGTCAGCATCATGGTCAGTATCATGTCAGCATCATGGTCAGCATCATGGTCAGTATCATGGTCAGTATCATGTCAGTATCATGTCAGAATCATGGTCAGTATCATGGTCAGTATCATGTCAGCATCATGGTCAGCATCATGGTCAGTATCATGTCAGTATTATGTCAATATCAGGAGTGGTTATTTGCTTCAGTCATCAAAACGATTACTATAAGTTTAGGTTTGTAATGGATAAAATAAAATAATTTACCCATAATTTTCCTATGATTGATAGAAGTATTAAACTCCCTTTTTAATACAGTATCTACTGTGTTAAAACGTTTTTGGGGGAGGACCCCCCGCCATATATGTCCAACACATATTCATTTTACTGTATAATGTTCATTTCTGTATATCAGAACTTTGTTTGTACTCATTTAAATCCCCCTTTAATTGTTTGTTTTACTTAGCTTATTATACCTTTTGTTTTGGATATCTACAAAAGCTCTATATTAGTATAGACATGTATTATTATTATTATTAATATTAATATTTTACTTTATTAGCTGTGATAAAAGTTCAATAGTTCAATAGATCACTGCAATGATCAGTAATTATTTGCAGCTAGTCAGCTGGTCAGTATCATGGTCAGTATCATGTCAGCTTCATGGTCAGAATCATGGTCAGTATCATGTCAGTATCATGGTCAGTATCATGTCAGTATCATGTCAGAATCATGGTCAGTATCATGTCAGCATCATGGTCAGTATCATGGTCAGTATCATGGTCAGTATCATTACATTACATTACATTACATTACATTACATTACAGTCATTTAGCAGACGCTTTTATCCAAAGCGACTTACAATAAGTGTATTCAACATAGGTAGGGAACGAAAACTACTAATCACCAGAAGTCTTTAGTGCATTTTCTGCAAAAACAAGCAACCAAGAGTATACCTAGCGCTAAGGTAAAAGTGCAATATATCAGCTACCTATTTCCTTAAACAGATGAGACAAAATAGCTAAATCAAATGAGCATGAGCTAAAACAAATAAGTGTATCGACTAAACAAGATCCAATACACAATCCAATAATCCAATAAACAATACAGCAATAGAAAACAAGCGTTCGTACAACTAGTTAACAACAAGTAGGTCAGGCAGAGAGGAAGGGTAGTGTTTCCTGAAGAGGTGGGTTTTCAGTCTGCGGCGAAATATGGGCAGTGACTCTGCTGTCCTAACATCAGTGGGAAGTTCATTCCACCACTGTGGGGCCAGAACAGAAAAGAGTCGTGACCGTGTGGATCGGCCAGAAGGACCCTTGAGTGACGAGGCAATCAGTCGCCCCGAGGTGGCAGACCGAAGTGGTCGGGCAGGGGTGTAGGCATCGACCATAGCCCGGAGGTAGGAAGGAGCTGTTCCTTTCACTGCCCTATAGGCTAGCACCAGGGTTTTGAACTGGATGCGAGCCGCTACGGGGAGCCAGTGTAGAGAGCGGAGAAGGATGGTTGTGTGGGAGAACTTGGGGCGGTTGAACACCAGACGAGCCGCAGCTTTCTGAACAAGCTCCAGGGGTTTGATGGCGGATGCCGGAGCACCAGCAAGGAGGGAGTTGCAGTAGTCCAGGCGGGAGATGACGAGAGCCTGGATGAGCACCTGGGCTGCCTTCTCCGTGAGGAAGGGGCGAATCCTCCTGATGTTGTAGAGCAGGAATCTGCAGGACCTCGTCACTGATGCGATGTTTGCAGAGAACGTCAGTTGATCGTCCAGGGTCACACCCAGATTCTTCGCAGTCCGAGTTGAGGTCACCACAGCATTATCAATGGTGATGGCCATGTCTCGATGCGGACAGCCCTTCCCCGGGAGGAACATCAGCTCGGTCTTGTCCAGGTTGAGCTTCAGGTGGTTTGTCGACATCCACTCCGAGATGTCAGCCAGACAAGCAGCAATGCGTGTCTCCACCTGGGTATCAGAGGGGGGGAATGAGAGGATTAGTTGGGTGTCATCGGCATAGCAGTGGTAGGAAAAGCCATGGGAGTGGATGACAGCACCCAGAGATGTAGTGTAGAGAGAGAAAAGAAGAGGACCCAGAACCGAGCCTTGGGGAACCCCAGTTGTGAGCCTGTGTGGTTCTGACACAGACCCTCTCAGCATCACCTGGTATGAGCGACCCGTCAGGTAGGATGCAAACAGGGAGAGTGCAGAGCCTGAGACACCCATCCCCTCGAGGGTGGAGAGGAGGATCTGATGGTTCACCGTGTCGAACGCTGCAGACAGGTCCAGGAGTATCAGAACGGAGGAGAGAGAGTTCGCTCTAGCGGCATGGAGCGACTCCGTCACTGCCAGGAGGGCAGTCTCTGTCGAGTGACCCACTTTGAACCCAGACTGGTTGGAGTCCAGGAGGTTGTTCTGGTGGAGATAGGAGGACAGTTGTTTAAAGACAGCACGTTCGAGAGTTTTAGATAGGAAGGATAGAAGGGAAACCGGTCTGTAGCTCTTGATCTCAGAGGGGTCAAGTGTCGGTTTCTTCAGGAGGGGGGTGACTCTGGCAGTCTTGAAAGTAGAGGGAAAGTAGCCAGATGTCAGAGAGGTGTTAATAAGGTGGGTTAAGAAGGGAAGAAGTTCAGGTGCAATAGACTGCAACAGAGTGGATGGGACCGGGTCCAGAGAGCATGAGGTGGGGCGACTAGAGGTAATAAGGAGAAGGACCTCGTTAGGGGAGAGGGGAGAGAAGTGGGATAGAGAGGGGATGGGGGGGGGGAGAGGAGTAGATGAGGGTAGAGAGGGGGGGGTGGCAGGCAGACGGGTGTGGGTAGTGCGCAGGGCACCAGCCGGGGGAGGAGGGAAGGAGGATCGGATATCGTTCACCTTCTTGTCAAAGAAGTTGGCGAAATCGTCGGGGAGGAGGGACGAGGAGGGAGGAGGGGGTGGTGGTTGCAGGAGAGAGGAGAAAGTTTCAAAGAGTTTTTTAGGGTTGGAAGCAGAAGCCTGAATTTTAGTGCAGAAAAAAGCAGCTTTAGCAGCTGATAGAGAGGAGGAAAAAGTAGAAATGAGAGATTGGAAGGTGAGAAGGTCCTCCAGGAGGTTGCCATTTCTCCATTTGCGCTCAGCCGCTCTCAGGCTCCGTCTCTCAGTCCGCACTGAGTCCGACAACCAGGGGGCAGGTGGAGTTTGGCGTGCAGGCCTGGTGGTGAGGGGACAGAGATGGTCGAGAGAAGAGGATAGAGTAGAGAAAAGAAGATCTGTGGCGGTATCAGGGGATAGAAGAGCAAAGGATTCAGGGGCAGGGAGAGCAGAGAGAACAGAGGAGGAAAGAACAGTGGAGGAAAGTGAGCGAAGATTGTGACGTGAGGCAATCATGTGGGTAGGGAGGGGCTGTGAGGGGGGAGAGGAGAGAGAGAGAGAGTAGGACATGAAGTAGTGATCAGAGAGTTTCTTACCCTTTTCACTGGAAAGAGGAGTGACAGACAGGTTAGCAATAGAGCAGCCTCTGGTGAAAATCAGGTCCAGTTGGTTGCCCGCCTCATGGGTAGGAGGAGATGGGCAAATAACTAGGTCAAAGGCGGCGAGAAACGAAAGTAGTGGGTCTAGCTGCTTCTCAGTCGGGAGGTTGAAGTCACCCAGAAGGATGAATCCAGAGCCATCGACAGGGAAGTGGGAGACTAGATGGTCCAGCTCCTCCAGGAAGCCACCAGCAGGGCCCGGTGGGCGATAAACAACTGCAATGGTGAGCTTGACTGGATGAGAGACAGTGACCACATGAAATTCAAATGAGGTAGGAGAGAATTGTGACAGTGAAACAGGAGAGTATTTCCATTTTCTGGAAATTAGCAGACCAGCCCCACCACCTGTCCGCACGGCTCTGGGAGTGTGAGAGAAAGAGTACACATCTGACAGAGCCGCGGGCGTAGCAGTGTTTTCTGGTCTGATCCAGGTCTCAGTCAGAGCAAGAAAGTTAAGGGAGAGCAAGGATGCGTAGGCTGAGATGAAAGCAGATTTGCCTTCCACCACAGCCGAGTGGCAATTCCAAAGCCCTCCCGTTACCACTTGCTCGACGTGAGTGGAAAGAGTAGGATATATTAGATTAGTTGTATCCCGACATCTGGGTGTAACCCAGTGTTTTTGCGACCACCAGGAAGAGGAGAGGACAGGAATAGGAAGAAAACACATCGTAGATCACTAAACATATACACACTACTATAAATACTACTACTATCACACTACTATATATCATGTCAGCATCATGGTCAGCATCATGGTCAGTATCATGTCAGTATTATGTCAATATCAGGAGTGGTTATTTGCTTCAGTCATCAAAACGATTTCTATAAGTTGAGGTTTGTAATGGATAAAATAAAATAATGTACCCATAATTTTCCTATGACTGATAGAAGTATTAAACTCCCTTTTTAATACAGTATCTACTGTGTTAAAAAGTTTCTGGGGGAGGATATCTACAAAAGCTCTATATTAGTATAGACATGTATTATTATTATTAATATTAATATTTTACTTTATTAGCTGTGATAAAAGTTCAATAGTTCAATAGTTCACTGCAATGATCAGTAATTATTTGCAGCTGTTGTTATAGGTACCTATAGGTTTCACAGCTGTTTGAATTTGAATTGATGAGAAATTATCAATATAATTTAACATCAGCCAGTTTCACAGCTGTTTGAATTTGAATTGATGAGAGAAACTATACATATAGTTTAATGTGTCTTAGCTGACCAGGTCAAAACAATTAAGTTTGGCCAATCATGTTACTGATGGGGTGAGAGGGACTGCAAGCCAATCAAGGCCTGTGTGGTTTATAAAGCCATGTGACATTAGCAAGGGAATATGCTGGCTGACTTCGAAGAGTGAAGTGTTATCTGTTCACTTGGTATATTTTTTGACCAATTTTCTGGACTGTGCTTTAGTGTTCATTTTCATACTGTACAAGTGTTAAGTTTTAACATAAGTTAAAGTGTGAGAACCAGTGTTGTTAATAAACACTACTGAAGAGGACATCAGAGCCTTCCTCACTGCATTTTGACCAATGCACCAGAGCGGTCACGTACTCCCAACCAGGTAAAGTTAAAATAACAGCTATCCTACACTACATGAATTGTGCAGTTATAAAATATGTATATTACAATATAATTGTAAGTGAGCTCTGATTTGAGGGTACATTTTAGATGTGCAATAGTTAATAGAAGTAATCGATTATATTTTCACCTATTTTTTTAAATACTGTGGCATAAATGTAATGAAAAGTCCAATAAAGATGTAACAGTTAAGCTTTTTCAACCTGGCATCCCTATTTTGGGCGTGTCATTATATACGCAACTTAAAACAATAATTCATTCATTAAAATAAATAAATAAATAGCAGATCTACAAGCTTGGCTATGTTTGCTAATGTTTACACCATTGCACGATGAAGTATAAAATTGGATTTAAGTGGTTAATCCATTCAGTCAATTATAAAAAATCTATTAGAATGTAATTGATTTATTATATATAAAAAAAACTGGCTTTCATTAAACTGGGGCTGCTCAGGGTCACTACACCTATGAGCACTCATCCTGGGTATAGAAGTGGAACTGTGGAATAATGTTATTAGAAATTAATGACCAGTTCATGTTAAATTCATGCTAGTATCAAAATAACATTAAAATATGTGTTTTTTTTCCCCTGTTCAGAAACCATTAGCAACTCAACTGACTTCAACTACTCTAAAAAATGGCTGCTATGCAAGCAAGGTTGGTATGTGGAGAACGTGGAGGAAAAGTTCTAGTTTATCAGGAGTTCAGGTACCACCGGCACCAAACAAGAAGTGGCAATATTCAGTGGCGGTGCTGGCGAAAAGATTGATGTGGAACAAGACAATCCAAACATTCAGATTATTGACTTCAATGACCATGCACATCCCGCGGACACATCCATGGTGGACAGAGCTCAGTTCCGTCAAGGCGTTTTAACGGAAGTAAGGCGGGATCCAACTGTGCCAGTGAGGCGGGTTTATAATGCCGAATTTGTAAGAGTGCGTCGGCAGGCCCAGCAAGCAGGTGACAGACCGCAAATTCCAGGGTTTAATGCAGTCCGAACCTCAATGCAGAGAGCCAGGTCTGAGGAATTGCCACCTATCCCAGGTACTGCAGAGGAAGTGGTGATCGGAGGGCCATGGGCCCAAACATGGGCCCAAGAACGTTTCCTTTTGCATTCTGACAATGCCTGGGGCATAACAGCATTTGCCACAGACGAAAACCTGTTAAAGCTGCGACAATGCAGAACCATTTATATGGATGGCACCTTTAAAAGTTGTCCTCATCCATACACTCAGGTTTTCACAATCCATGGAAACTTCCACGGTTTTGTACTGCCACTTGTACACATCCTCATGGAACAGCGCACCATTGGACACTATCGCCAAGCCTTCCAAGCTGTTAAAGTGGCCATAAGGCGTGTTTCCCACCACAGCTGGCGCCCTCGGGTCGTTGTCTGCGACTTTGAGGTTGGATTGAAGACTGCCCTGGAAACCGAGTTCCCTGCAGCCAGAGTCAGTGGCTGTTACTTCCATTTTGACCAGTCTCTTTGGAAGAGGGTCCAACAACTTGGATTGGCGGTTCCCTTTCGCCAAGACCGTCACCTGGCAAAGGTCATTCGTAAGGTCATGGCCCTGGGTTACCTGCCTCTACCTCTAGTGCAGATGAACTTCAACGCCCTTCTCAATGCCAGACGTACCAGACGTGTTGTGCAGGACTACCCCGAGATGGATGACTTCTTCATCTACATGAGGAACACCTACATGAGACCTGGATGCACCTTTCCACCTGTAATGTGGAATGTATTTGAGAGGAACATGGACCAAAGAACAAACAACCATGTTGAATGTGAGTGCTGTTGTAAAATGTTTGTTTCTATTTCTATTTTGTATATTCCTTTTTGCTCTTTCTTTAATATTTTTTATTTTCTTTCATGGTAGCTTACCACCGCACCATGAACGACGCAGTGCAAGTACGCCATCCCTCACTGTGGCTATTCCTCCGCCACCTAAAAGATCGGCAGACGCTGACGGAAGAAAAGCTGGTGATGGCAGAGAGAGGTGAGGCAGCTCCACCAAGACGGAAGAAGTGGAGGGACCTAGAGAGACGCCTTCTTAGGCTGAAGGGTCAGTACAATGATGGCGACAGAAACATTGCGTCCTACTGGAGAGCAGTCAGTCACTGTATTCGGGAAGCCCATTAGAGCAGTGTTTCTCTTTCTATTCATTTATTTTTACTCCCTAAACTTCCTCAAAGGACAGTAGGTTACTTCCAGTCCCTGGTATGATCAAGGTTATTTTTAGAGCCATTTCTAGTTTAAAGTGAACTGCATTCTTGTTTTTCTTTTTTCTTATTTGGCTGTTTATCAAGTTCTAGCTGACTTCAGACAAATGAAATAAAATACATAAACAATATATACATGAAATAAAATCCCTGCTCCTGCTGTCCATAAGCTTGATAAACAGCCAAATAAGAAAAAAGAAAAACAAGAATGCAGTTCACTTTAAACTAGAAATGGCTCTAAACAAAACTTGATCGTATATATATATATATATATATATATATATATATATATATATATATATATATATATATATATATATATATATATATATATATATATTCCCTTTCTAGTTTTAAGTGATCTCCAAAGAGCTGTTCTTTTTTTTCTTTCTTGGATCAATGGATCTAACATTAAGCTGATTCCTCTTTGTAAAGTTGTAAAGACAAAACAATGACATTTCTTTTACATTAATGTTCTAATATCAATGTTATATTATCATTCAAATCTTAGTGTTTTGATAATTAGTTGGGGGCCGGCCAACTTGCAATATCCTCATGGCTGTTCACTTTGAGGACAGTATACTTGCAGATTGCCAGTCCCTGGTACATACACGGTTGAGAAGCATTTGTTTAGAGCACTTTATAATTTGTAGTGAACTGTATATAGTGCTGTTTTTGGTTATTATTATCATTATTATTTCCTTTTAACTGTGTATAGAATTTGAGAGGGTATTGATTCCAATTTGCACTCCAGATAGCTTCTTGTTGTGTTTGAAAAGGTACTTAAGGTACTAGATAGATGTATATATATATATATATATTCCCTTTCTAGTTTTAAGTGATCTCCATAGAGCTGTTCTTTTTTTTCTTTCTTGGATCAATGGATCTAACATTAAGCTGATTCCTCTTTGTAAAGTTGTAAAGACAAAACAATGACATTTCTTTTACATTAATGTTCTAATATCAATGTTATATTATCATTCAAATCTTAGTGTTTTGATAATTAGTTGGGGGCCGGCCAACTTGCAATATCCTCATGGCCGTTCACTTTGAGGACAGTATACTTGCAGATTGCCAGTCCCTGGTACATACACGGTTGAGAAGCATTTGTTTAGAGCACTTTATAATTTGTAGTGAACTATATATAGTGCTGTTTTTGGTTATTATTATCATTATTATTTCCTTTTAAATATGTATAGAATTTGAGAGGGTATTGATTCCAACTTGCACTCCAGATGGCTTCTTGTTGTGTTTTGAAAAGGTACTTATTGTGTTGTCATTCTTGAATAAAGACATTTCTCTGAACCCAAGATGATCAGTATTTATTTTCTCCAGCAATGAATACAAGGTCACACAGCAGTGACATTTTCTGCCTGCCCTAGGACAGGGTTTCTAAATCTGGTTGCCGCAGCACCCCAGGGTGTCATCATGCCAGTCCAGCAGTGCTCTGGAATATTTGATAATAGGAATTATAGGAATTTTCAATATCACAAAGTAATTTGATATAACTGTAAGTGTCAAATACAACGTTATTTTGAATCAGTTCTAACCTAAACTTATATTCCCTCAAGTTTTCCTTGTGACATAATGTACACGTATACGTACCCCCAGAACATATGCTTTCAACGCGTACAATTTAATGTTGTGGTCACCATCATCATCGGTGTAAAGAAAAATTGGGGGAGCCCGGGGGAGGGGGGGACCCAACAGGTGACCCCAACAGCACATTATGGAAGGGCCATATAAGATAGGGTCTAATTTGGGATGAGGGAACATAGGGTCTAATTTGGGATGAGGGAACATAGGGTCTAATTTGGGATGAGGGAACATAGGGTCTAATTTGGGATGAGGGAACATAGGGCTGAGGGAACATAGGGTCTAATTTGGGATGAGGGAACATAGGGTTGAGGGAACATAGGGCTGAGGGAACATAGGGACTAATTTGGATAAAATAAAATTGTTAGGGATTGAGGGAACATAGGGCTGAGGGAACATAGGGCTGAGGGAACATAGGCATGACCCCGTCGGTAGTAGGTGCTTGTTTAAATGTGTTTACTTAAGACTGAATTTGCACAATGTTCATACACACTGTTTGTCTTTCTCAGGGTGTACTGATACCAGATATTGAATGGGAGGAGAGTGGATACATGGCTGAACCACATCATGGGGTCAATGTCCCTGTAATGGACAGTCCTTTTTCAGATCCTGAAATGTTGGAACTACAAGACAACATCAATCCATTGCTACATTCAGACTCTTGTGGAGTGGACATATATCTCAACACTGTCCAATATGTTGTGAACTTACTTGAGGCAACATCATAATGAGATGCCGGGTGTGTCAAATATGAGCTTTTAGTTTTAGGAAAGCTTCCAAATAAAAATAAAATTGTCTAGAACATTGTACTGCAGTGTTGTTGTTCAAGGGACTTTAAGAAGTATTAAACACTTGCAAGGTTAGCTTTTTTTCCTTCTACATGTTTCATGTCACAGAGTCCACCCTTGACTTTAGACCATGGACCTTTTCAAACAAGCCTGTCCTGGTAAGGGATTGATAGTGCTGATAATTAAACATTTATAAGTCATACATTAGTGATGGGGAATTTAAATGTCATGAAATTAAACTTCACTTGCTAATCACTCTGAGCATTATCGTTCACCATTGTATTTCATTTTATATCGTTCACCATTGTTTTTCCTTTTATAGTCTGTGGAACTCTTCCATCCACTTGACTTAGAATGACAAACTATAGTGCTCAGTGTGACCCGTTACTTGAACTGACACAGCTATGACCAGGCCAGTGGTGACTAGATTTAAATGCCTGGTGTCCATTTAGTTCATAGAAAAGTTCTATAAAGGTTAATGCTCTATAACTTGTGAAACACCCAATTCACACCCAGAGAGAACCCAGATCTGCTTATACAATTTTGTCTGCTCATTCATTTCAAGAAATTGGTACTGAAGATCTGAGAACCCTGTAACTGAACACTAATGATTACCATGTGTCACAGTTCGGGCTTCGCCTCTCCTCCGGCCCCGCCCCCCCCCCCCCCTCTCGTCACTAACTTTGTGCCTGTTTTGAGCCTTTGTAGCCTGCGGCACTCCCGGCTGGTGGCCCTTGTGCCTAATGACTTTCCTTTATTAATCCTTCCCAGCCGGTGCCCTGTGTTCGGACATTGTACCTGTTTGTGGTGTTCTACCTGTACCTCTGTCCTGTGTGTTTTTCCCTCTAAGCCTGAGGGTTCTGGATTCGTTCCTGCTTGTATTATTTCCTGTTAAAACCAGTAAAGTCCTTATTTCCAGTTACATTCCTGTCTGTGTCCTGCGTTTGGGTCCTACCTTGTTTATTCCCCCCGCTCACCGTGACACCATGTGGATATAAAGCTTTTTAACACATGAACAAAATCAACACTGATGACTTAAACGTGTAGTACAGGTATGAAACAAGTACGATAAGTAAACGTTTTCCAATTGACGTGAGCAGTAGTTTCATAGGTGCACGGCCAGGATTGTAAACATCTAATCACATGGATGTATAGACAGGGGGCAATGTAAAGGGAATGTCATACCTTTTTAAAACAAATAGACTGCTACATTTATGTATAATGGAGAATACTTTGGACCTCACTCCCCTCGTTTCATTACTTCCAACTTCACTGTTCATCTTGGATGAAATTGGTATCCCAACCTGAGAATGTTATTTTTTACTAAAGAGCTGGAGCGACAGAACTGTTACTGAATAAATACCATCAATATAATAATTTGGGAATATAGCGTACATAATATTAACCAGCTTCGCTTACACCTCCTTTAATCTGTCCATTGCTTTGGGACTGGCAGGTGGAACATTATAGGACAAAGTAGCATAGATAACAAGAGTGACTATTGTGTACACAAGAGTGTCTCAATTTAAATAGGTGTTTTGATTGTACAGTATACACTATTGTTACGGCCCTTTAAAAAAAAAAGTCTAATACCAAGGGCTACAACATAGTAAACGGACAAAGACAGGTTTCACACTTGTTTGGAGGTTTATTTTAAACACAAAATGCAGCAAGTGTTTTTATACACCACAGAATCATGCTGAATAGTGTTGCTGTAGCACCCCAACAGTCTATTTGGGGTGTTTGCATTTGAATAATCTAGGTAGCTACCTCAAAGGTTTGACTGTATTGGGTAACACTTCCTGTACCCTGCTAATACCATACCATTTCTATGCTGATGATACCCAGCTGTATCTTTCTGAAAGTGAGAACTTTCTTAAGCTAAATGAGGATAAAACAGAAGTTCTCATAATTGGCTCCAGTGAGCAGAGAGAATCAGTAATAAGTAGACTTGGTAACCTGGCTGTAGAAAGTAACACCACAGTAAAGAACCTGGGGGCTATTATCGATTCTGAATTGAATTTTAATACACACATTAATCATGTCACCAAGATTGCTTTCTTTCATCTTAGAAATATTGCGCGAATTAGAGACTATCTGTCGTTAGACGATGCAAAAACGTTGATCCACGCTTTTGTTTTCTCTCGGCTTGATTACTGCAACGCACTCTACTCTGGCCTGCCAAAGAAAACAACTGACATATTACAACTTGTTCAAAATGCGGCAGCCATAATTTTGACTAAAACTAGGATGAGAGAACATATCACTCCAGTTCTAGCTTCACTACACTGGCTCCCGGTTGTTTTTAGGATCGATTTAAAATTTATTTTAATAGTTTATAAAGCTCTAAATGGTCTGGCACCTTCCTACCTCTATGACTGCCTAGAGAGATATGTTCCAAACCGGCCCCTCAGGTCTTCAAGTGCTGACCTGCTCGAGGTGCCTACAATGACATATAAAAAATACGGTGAAGCAGCATTCTTCTTTTACGGACCGACAGTGTGGAATAAACTCCCATTACACCTAAGACAGGCAGCCTCTGTCGATAGCTTTAAAGCACAGCTCAAGACCTATTTCTTCACTCTTGCTTTTAGCTGATTCTTTGGTTGATTTTTAAGTCCTCACTGTATTACATATTTTAATGTTGTTCTATGCTTTTGCTTTTATTTTATTTTTATTTTTATTTTATTTTTTGCTTTATTGTTAAATTGGTTGCAACTGTAATTGTATTCTTGCTCTGTAAAGCACTTTGAGCTGCATTTCATGTCATGAAAGGTGCTATACAAATAAAGTTTATTATTATTATTATTATTAATAAACAACCCATTACCTTTAACTGCAATAACAGTCACAGTGAATGTACCATTTGGAGATACTGACCCCAACAACATTTTAAATTCAAGGGAATAGAACTTTACTGAAGGTTGTGTTTTTTTTTGTTTTTTTTTACACAAATGAATTCCCTTTTAAATTCAAATAAAATATAAACAAATGAAATGAAAATAAATGACAAACAAATATATGACAAGGCTTAAAAACCTTTTAGAATGAACTTAAAGAGCATGTAAAGTGAATTAAGCTATTTGTTTATAGACATATTATACATGTAAAATAGTCATTGCTGAAACCCTGGGAAAAAAATTGGAACTTTATTTTACAGCGTTATGGAATAAGACCACTTTATGTTTTTTGAATAAAATCTGGTGTAGTATATTGTGGGCGGGATTAAAATATCAACTGTGTACGCACCACGGTGATACTGTAATATGTAATGAGCCTACTGTACTATCATACTGTACATCAAGTCAGTTATCCGGTGCAGAAGCTCCGCCCCTCAAGCATGCCCCAGAGTGCAGTCAGCTGTGTGTTTGTTGTTGCTGCTCCTACCCTCCCCCACACTCTTCAGTCCCTACAACTAGTAGTAGTAGCCTGCAGCAGCACTTTCTTTCTAAAACATAGTTAGTTTTGTTAGTTTAGCTTTAGAAATTTAGTCCATCATCATGGCTCCTTGGCGCAAATGCGTTTTGCCTGGATGCCAGGCGCGTCAGAGCAGTTCCATTTCACTGTTCGCGTTTCCAAAGAACGAGGAAATGAAGAAGAAGTGGATTGATTTTGTGAAGCGCCATTGTCACGGAGAGCTGAGAATCACCACCTCCACTGCCTTCCTCTGCAGTCAACACTTCACACCTGAGAGTTTTTCTAACCTGCAAACTGCTCGGTTTCACGGATAATCCATTGCTGCTGCTGAGTGGTGCCGAGCCGACATTATCGCCCCCCCTCCTCCCTCTTACTACCATGCCTGCATCTACCGTCGTCGGCAGTACTACAGCTTCCCACGTAAGTTTCCAACAGCGCTTATGTTATAATTATAGTGGTTTTATGTACATCGATATAGATAAGGTGTATAGTAGTTTGGGCTCAATCATTTCTGCTAAATGACACAATTGTAAATGTTATGTTACGTTTGTAGTGTATCTTATATACTGCAACACCGTGCAACCGTGACGAGACCATCGACCATAATAAAATATATAATAATCGCACCGAAAGGTGATTGTAGTAGTCTGGTTGCACTGTGTGTTGTTTCTAGGGAAAGGGGAGATATGGTATGATAGGAGTCATTTGGAAATCTCGCGGTCCACTGTTTGGTAAAGTTATGCTTGTGTTGTGTTGTGCAGAATGTGCACTGAAATAAAGTATCCTAAAACCTTCATTGTGGTGATAATAAACGGAACACAATGGACCTGTGCATCTTCACTTGATCACAAAACTCCACATGTGCGTACATTTCAGGTAGCTACTATCTAGGTAGTAGGTAAGGGTTTACCCCCCAACTTTACAGGGGCATAAGGGGCGGTCCCAACGCTGAGAGTACAAGTGGAATCACATTATTTCTGTTACATACAGTTTTACCATTGGTCAGGAGATAGCCTGCACTCTTGTTTTCATATTATCAGTATGTTTGAAAAAGTAATTTCAACTGTTATCTGTTTTCACAAAGCAGTCCCTTCCATCCACGAGAGAGACAGAGACTCAGTGTGACCAAGTCACCACCAGAGAGATTGGGGTTCAGACTGACCGCTCTGTGGGGAGAAGAACGGTTGGAACGCAACTGGCTAAAAGAACCCTGATTAGCAGCAAGAGTGAAGGTTGGTCAAGTTATTAGATTGTCTTTGTAAATGTCTGACAGGTTCTATTGATGAACACAATAATTGTTGAAGGAGAAGACTCCTGTCACTTATGGAATGGAATACAATATAACAGAACCTATCCATTTAGTCTTTGGACACACAGTACAATATGCTACATACTGATGTTACTGCTGTCACAATAACTTATAATCTATTCATTTGTCATTGGACGCATACAGTACAGTGTAAGCATGGTAAACTCACTAAACTAAATATTATGTCATCTCTGTATTCTATGATCCTATAGTTTACTGAGACACTACACAGTCTCTCTGTATTCTATGATCCTATAGTTTACTGAGACACTACACAGTCTCTCTGTATTCTATGATCCTATAGTTTACTGAGACACTACACAGTCTCTCTGTATTATATGATCCTATAGTTTACTGAGACACTATACTGTCTCTTTGTATTCTATGATCCTATAGTTTACTGAGACACTACACTGTCTCTGTATTCTATGATCCTATAGTTTACTGAGACACTACACTGTCTCTATATACTATGATCCTATAGTTTACTGAGACACTACACTGTCTCTACATTCTATGATCCTATAGTTTACTGAGACACTACACTGTCTCTACATTCTATGATCCTATAGTTTACTGACACACTACACTGTCTCTCTGTATTCTATGATCCTATAGCTTACTGAGACACTACACAGTCTCTCTGTATTCTATGATCCTATAGTTTACTGAGACACTACACAGTCTCTCTGTATTCTATGATCCTATAGTTTACTGAGACACTACACTGTCTCTCTTTATTATATGATCCTATAGTTTACTGAGACACTACACTGTCTCTCTATATACTATGATCCTATAGTTTACTGAGACACTACACTGTCTCTCTGTATTCTATGATCCTATAGTTTACTGAGACACTACACTGTCTCTCTGTATTCTATGATCCTATAGTTTACTGAGACACTACACTGTCTCTCTACATTCTATGATCCTATAGTTTACTGAGACACTACACTGTCTCTACATTCTATGATCCTATAGTTTACTGAGACACCACACTGTCTCTCTGTATTCTATGATCCTATAGTCTACTGACGTTACTACTTCCTTATTGGCTTAGAGACAATAATCGTTCATAGAAGGGTTACAATATATGATATACATCCCATCCTGTAGAACATTTTATAATTGTAGTTGGCTTGTGATTTATAGCGCTGGTTGCATTTATGTGACTGTAGCACCAGTTGGATTGCAAGGGCCATGATTCCTGTTAAATCTGACCTTGTTTATTCCTGTAGTGCAGTAGTTTTCAACAGGGGTTCCGGGACCCCTAGGGGGTCCTCAAAGTTACTACAGGGGGGGTGCCAAATCGGTGATAGGATTTCTTTTTTACATGAACCGTAGCATCCCTATGCTGAGGAGCATTTTAGCCAAAAATTGCAGATCTACAAGCTCACAACGCCTCACAGCGTCAAAGAGGTCTGGTGTTGAGGGAAAAAAGGAACAGATCATGTACAGAGCGAAGTGGTTAGTGGTTAAATGTCTGAAAAGATAGTGCTGTCAAACATACACTGATGATAGTGCTGTCAAACAAGTCTATGAAACTATCTATGAAATCAATGAAAAGGTTTAATCTGCAACACACTAGTAGAGGCGGTCCACGCGCATCCCCCTTATTTTTTTTCCCTAGTCTGTGTCATGCTACCTTGTCAGGAAGGGGGCTAAATACCTAGGCAGAAATTACATATTTGTGGTACATGCAAAAAACGGCATGGTTCTTGCCCAAAACTGCTGGAGATTGGCATAAATGTGGCATGACTGTACAGGGGAGGCTTGTAGGTATCCATGTAACCCATTTCCATTGACATATAGGGATACAATAGGCGGAAATTACATACTGCCCAAAACTGCATGAGATGGGCATACATTTGGCATGCCTGTACAGGGGAGGCTGTAGGTATCCATGTAACCCATTTCCATTCACATATATTGAGGTGACAGCTCAAGGGACCATTTGGAAAATGTTGATGGCCGTTTTTCCCTCGCCAAAATGTTGTCTAACTTTGAATCATTAGGTATTTAGCCCCCTTCCCGACAAGGTAGCATGACAAGGTTGGTCCCATTGGAAACCTGAGGTTGTCTAGAATCAAATGGTATCTCTATCTTTGGGCTACGTCTAGCGCACCATAGTCTCCGAAAGATACGCCGGCGTTCCAGCCAGCAATCCCGCAGGTCTCATAGGGGTAATATAACATTGAAAAAAACACACTTTGGACCACTTTTTTTCTTGGGATAATCGAGATCCCTATAATAGAGGTCCTAAGGATGCCAAAAAATCCAAACTAGAAAAGAAAATAAGCAGTCGCGCGTGGACCACTCCAAGGGCCTCTACTATGACTGAATACTCAATTTTCTCCGATTTGAGGTATAATGCAGAATTTTGGCTACAGAAAGAGTAATGTTCAAGATACAAAGGTCATCTTGGGCTCAAATTGAAGCTTAGGGACATGGGAAGTTTTCTATATACAAGTGTGGCAGTGATATTCAACATAAAGTGCTGGAAAATAATCATCTTTGTTATAATTTGTCAAGCGGGCAGTATTTTTTTTGTTTTTCTGGGGATGTTGTGGTCATATTTAAAAGTACAATGGTAGCAAGCACCAGAATCCTATTTGTCTACTTACCCCTATGTGTCAGGATACTCCATGCCGAATTTCATATGTGTAAGACAATTTATGTAATTTTAGTAAATTAATATTGCCATTAACATCATTTCGCCCCAAAAAAGGGGGTTTTGGGGCCCCTGAGACCAAACGGCCCCGAGTTGGGGGTGGTCAGTATGAACTTGTGATGGCCCAAGGTATATGCTAACAGGAAATCATAGTGAAAAAAAATTAGCAGAAAACATTCTGAGGGCTGGGCCTGGCTCCCGGTCTAATATACTTTATTGAGGTGACAGCTCAAGGGACCATTTGGAAAATGGTGATGGCCTTTTTCCCTTGCCAAAATGTTGTCTTACTTTGAGTCATTAGGTATTTAGCCCCCTTCCCGACAAGGTAGCATGACACGGTTGGTCCCACTGGAAACCTGAGGTTGAGCGTGCCTTGCCGGCGTTCCAGCCAGCCAGCAATCCCTGCAGGTCTCATAGGGGTAATAAAGCATTGAAAAAAACTTCTTTGGATCATCAAAATCTTTATATTAGAGGTCCTATGGATGTCAAAAGTCCAGACTAGAAAAAAAGAATAAGGGGGGTGGACACTTTTATACAATATGTAGTGGGGGTCCCTGCTTCATCTTTCTCTCGGTCAAGGGGTCCCTGGGCTGAAAAACGTTGAAGACTCCTGCTGTAGTGTATTGGCTGCATAATTTGTTGTATTTTCATTGCTCATAACATTATTATTTTGGTTGACTATTGCTATCAATACAAGTCCTACTGTACTGTGTGTACAGTATACAGTGGTTACCTGCTGACCTATACGCCCCAGTCTCTGAAAGGTACCTACCAGGACTCACCTAACCCTAGGTTGTGAAAGGTTGGGGGTGTGGCTATGGCTTGGAGGTGTGTTTTGGGCTGTAATACAGTAGGTGGACAGTAGGTGGCATAAGAGAGCTAAAATGTTTGCAGAGGAAAGAAATTACTCTAGATTACATTACATTAAGGTATATGTCTATTTATGAATTGATTAATTTAAGTAAATACATTATACATTAATGTAATTCACAATCCTTAAATCTTATAATTTAAATGCCTGCTCATCTGCCATCTCTGTCCCAAAAATAATCTGTGGGCTAATAATAATAATAATAATAATAATAATAATAATAATAATAATAATAATAATAATACAAAATCTAGATTATTTAATTGTTCAATTATTTTATTTTTTTAAGTAACTAAAAAGTAATATGTAATATTAATCTATTGCAGAATGTCCCGTTTTTTACCACAATATAAAAATACTCTGTTACAAGTAAAAGGCCTGTGTTAAAAATATTACTGAGTAAAACTAGGCTACAAAGCCAATACAAAGTATTGGCATCAAACTATGTGCTTAGTTCGTTTTCAAATAATTGTAGTGGAGTAAAATAACTTACTTTACACCACATCTAGTTAGTATTATTAAAGATAGATAGATAGCGGATAGATCTCGTGCGCGCTGACAGACAGACAGACAAACAGACAGACAGACAAACGTTGTATATATATACTAGGCCTATTGTTATTATTCATCAGCTTTTTGTTTTTGAAAGCTAGAAACTCGAACTTTGATCAGTGATTTTATTATTAAACATGTACTACATAGCCTACTGTTGTTTGATTATTAATTATTTAGTCACATGGGAAGCCTAAAAATACACATGAGGACTCATACAGGGGGAAAAACATTTACTTGTTCCGTTTGTACCAAAGGTTTTGGTGAAACAAGTAATCTAAAAAGACACATGAGGACTCATACAGGGGAAAATACAGTTACTTGTTCTAGACTAAAATGTTAGATAATAGCGTTGCATCGCGACTCGTTGTGAGCTTGTAGATTGTTTTTTTTTCTTTTGCCTAAAACTAAGAATAAAATAAGTGGTCAAATAAAATGTGCATTTGGCAATGCCATTGAATTGTTGATTGTTTACTTATTATATTTATATCCATAATAATTAATTAATGTATCCCTGTTCAGTAGCATTCGAGTTGACACGGTGAAACACTATACCACTTTACACACACAATCACATCTACTACGCACAAAAGATGCAAATGATCCCTACCCCCAAACTGTAACAATGACACATGACACTCCACGGTCTAAGCCAGGTGTGAATAGACTACTGTAACCTGCCTAGTGCCTTGGAGGAGAGAAAAGGAAGCTCTCATGTAGGCTAGAAACTAGTTTCCCTGCCCCCAAAAGCGGATCGGCTATTTTCCCATTTCACAAGTTTTCACAAGGTTAAAAAAAAATAGCAGATCTGGGCTAGGGAGTGCTTGTGTTTACAGTACGTTGTAAGACCGCATGGCTCATTTGCGTACAGAGAGAGAGAGAGAGAGAGAGAGAGAGAGAGAGAGAGAGAGAGAGAGAGAGAGAGAGAGAGAGAGAGAGAGAGAGAGAGAGAGAGGAGCTGTGTGATCAACAAACACAACATATCTTCAAGCTGCAATGCTCATGGGAGAGACACATTGTTAGCTTGTAGATCTTGTTATGACCTGATGAGATCCTCCACCCCACCCCCCTTCCCCACCTCGCCCTCCTGCAGACCCCCCAGACACACTAACAACACGAGAGTGGCTCGTTTCCGAGGTTCCCGAAAGCAGATCTTCTGTTTTGATATGGGGGGGGGGGGGGATTCGACCAACCCCATGGCGACGCATTGTGAGCTTGTAGATCGGCTATTTTCAAATGAATGAGAAAATAAATATATATATTCAAAATGTACTTGAGTAATGGGACATTCTGAGAGAGAGAGAGAGAGAGAGAGAGAGAGAGAGAGAGAGAGAGAGAGAGATCGATCACTACCAGGGGGGGTCCTTGGGAGTGTTCCAGGGGGTCCCCAGCAGCTTAACTTGGCAGCAGCCTCCTGTACTACTGGCTACTGTACATAAGTAAAGATTTTAGGTATTTTTTTAGTATTTCCAATTTCCAATAGCTGCAATTCGCTGTGCTTTTCAAATGTATAAAATATATAAAACATCTTTTGAAAGTAGCAGATCTACAAGCTCACAATGCCTCCCCAAATGTAGCCTACTTTCTGTGCTGGACCCCCGGCAGTAACTCTGAGGACCCTCTAGGGGTCTCGGACCTCCTGTCGAAGACCCCTGATTTAAGTCTCTCTCTCTCTCTCTCTCTCTCTCTCTCTCTCTCTCTCTCTCTCTCTCTCTCTCACAGAATGTCAAGTTTCAGAAAATATATAAATATTTATTATTATTATTATACGTTTGTACTTTGTGCTTTTTGCGGGGCTTTGGAATAGCGGCGCTGGCGTTGCATATAAGACAAACACACTTGGAATGGGGGGAAAAAAGTCTTCCTCCCATTCTGTATGGAAGTGGTAGGTTTTCGGGTTATTTTTTGTCATGCACATTTTTTATAACTTTGTAATACTACTGACGTTTGTGCGCAATGCAACACTTGAAAACAAAGCATTGTATTGGGGGGTTTGCCTGCTAAAGCCGTGAATGGAGCTGACCGGCCCTTCTTGATGTTAACCTAAAAAATCTCCCTTTTAAGAACATTTTATCAACGACACCCAATCAGTCTGGGCTACACAAATCCCCAGTCTTATCTATAGGCAATACTACAGTAGCCTGTGCTGAAAATAGCCCATCTGCAAACATTATTGGGGGAAGGGAAGGGCTTTCTTTGAGGGGGGGGGGGGTTCTATCAATGTATTTGTTCAGATGCAAATTCAGCCCGGCCGATTTTGAGATTTTAAGTAGGCCTACATTTTCATGTGCATGCAACAGCATGGTTTATACAGGTAGCCTACATGGGTTAGAGGGATGGGCAGAAACCGTGTATTTCCACATTCAACTGTTTATGGGTTTTTCTTTCAATGATCCAGGCGGTCTGAGGTGTGAATATAGGTCCGCCTGCTTGTGGTGGCTTGTGTGTCACAGATGCGATTCGCAGTGTTTGACAACATTAGTTGCTTGTTACTTTGTAGATTTTGATTATTATTACAAAACATACATTAACCACTTCAGCCTTATAGCTATTTAAAAATAGCAGAACTAAGCTCACAAGCTTGTAGATCTGCTATTTTCATGTGAAACGGGACATTCTGCATAACGAGTACTTTTACTTTTTAATTTAAGTACGTTTTGATACCAATACTTTTGAGAGAAAGAGAGAGAGAGAGATAATATCAATCTACAAGCTCACAACGTGTGAGCTTGTAGATTGGATATTTTCAAATAGCTGATAACACCTCTCTCTCTCTCTCTCTCTCTCTCTCTCTCTCTCTCTCTCTCTCTCTCTCTCTCTCTCTCTCTCTCTCTCTCTCGTTGTGCCGTGCGCTCAGCTAGGTTTCAATTGTGTATATACTTCGTTTGGCGGGCGGTATTGCGCACCAAAAATAGGTCGCACGACTGACACAAAGAGATCCATAATCCATAAGTGCGTAGCGCCTCCCCAAACAAGACTTCATTCAGATTTCTCCGTAATTCACACAAGTATGTTTATAAATACCAAGTTGTGACAGTTAAGTTATATCTTCACCAGGCAATATATAAGACTGTTTCATTGAATACTTTATTTACATTTGGGGTGGCAATGTGAGCTTGTAGATCTGCTACTTTCAAAATATGTTTTATATATTTTATACACACACACACACACACACACACAGACGGATGCAATGCGCAGTGTTTGAAAACTAGTTAGGCTACTAGTTACTTTGCAGATTTTGATTATTATTACAAAACATACATTAACCACTTCAGCCTTAGCAGAACTAAGCTACATGTTGTAAGCTTGTAGATCTGCTATTTTCAATTTTAACATAACATGTGAAACTGGACTTTCTTTATAATGAGTACTTTAACTTTTTTTAATTTTGATACCAAGCGCCACCTGGTGGCTGAACGGCCACACTAAACGTTCTAATCCTTGCAATGGGAGGCGCTAAGATTCTGTGGGCGTCAACTTTTAAAGGTATGTTTAGGTACCTCTGAGGTCCAATAGGCGGCAATAGGCGGCCGTTTGAAGATCGCGCATGAACGAACAGATAACCACTGTATATAACACTCCTATTCTTATATATGTTCCAGGTTATCAAGCTACGGTAGCCACTAAGAGTGTTGCTGTGGGCACCCCGTCTCTGTTGCTTCCAGGCACATCTCCTCTGAAGAGGAAAGCTGTAGAGCCAGCTGATAGCCCGGCAGCAAAGCAACCACATATGGAGCTGCTGCCTTCTCAGGAGTCTGAGGCCCCATCCCTCGGTTCAGATGATGACCCCACCTACCGTCCCAGCACGTCTAAATTGGATGACGACATCAGTGAACAGTAAATGAAATTTGCTTATTAGATCTTTGTTAACCACATGAACATTAGCATCCATATTCTGGGCATGTCATAGGTGAATATTTTGCAAAAATCGATGAACATATACGGTAGCAAAAAAAAGAATCAGTGAAAATGGCACATTGCAACGCAACATGTTGGCTTGTAGATCTCCTATTTTCTCTATCTAATGTACAACATAGTACAGTACGTATATAGAGTTGCCCGATAGGAAAATGTATCCTCATCATAATTAGATTTTATTCAGTTATGCTGACACGAGAAAGTTCTAATCTTCTAGAAGATTATACACTTTGTAACAAGTCTTTCTTGTTGTGTGTATTTTTCTTTGTCAACAGAGAACCAACCAAGCCACAGGATACGGTGAAGTACTTGGTCTACGAAGATTGCCTGCTCGACCTTTTCCGGATATGCCCCACCTGCTCAAGTGTCTGCAAGGTGCAGACCTTTGTAAAAGGAACATTCCTTACCGTGACCCAGAGGTGCAGCCATGTGTTATGTGAATACACCAGAAAATGGAAGAGTCAACCACTGTTACGCAGCACTCCAGCAGGGAATCTGCAGCTATCAGCTGCTGTGTACTTCACAGGCTCTTCTTTTCTCCAGACAAACAAGGTTGGTAAAGAATAATGGCATCATCTAAAGTGTGTCTTCTCCCACTGCATTGTGTTTTTTTTGTTTTTGTTTTTAACAGATACATTTTAATTACTATAGGCCAGTGCATCCCACATTGCTACAGAGGGATGTGGTATGAACACTGTTACAGTTACATTCTTATTTGACATTACAGGTGCTCAATGCAATGAACGTGAGAACCTTCAGCAGAATGTCGCATCGCAATCATGTGGACAAGTACATTATGCCTTCTGTTCTGCATAAATGGCGGACACACCAGGCGGACTTGCTTGAGGGACTTAAACGGAGGGCAACAGTATCTCTTGGTGGAGACATGAGAGCTGATAGCCCAGGCCACTGCGCAAAGTACGGCTCTTACTCCATGATGGATCTCAACACTAACAACATAGTTGATATCCAGCTGGTACAGGTACTGTATAGATTGTGAAACTAGAAAATGTGATCAGTAGAGCACAGAACTTCAGAGATCTGGCAGATCTGTTATTCACGTGTGTGTGTGTGTGTGTGTGTGTGTGTGTGTGTGTGTGTGTGTGTGTGTGTGTGTGTGTGTGTGTGTGTGTGTGTGTGTGTGTGTGTGTGTGTGTGTGTGTGTGTGTGTGATACACAGAGCAATGAAGTAAAGCGCAGTGTCCACATGGAGAAGGAAGGGCTGATCCGGAGTCTAAAATACCTTCACAAAGCTGGCGTCAAGGTGGATTGCCTGGTGACAGACCGACACAACCAGGTTCAGAAGTTCATGAAGGAAGAGAAATCTAAGATTACCCACTATTACGATGTGTGGCATTTATGTAAAGGTAGGATATTATGGGAAATGTTGTTTATTGATCATTTGTAGCACCGCTACACTTGTGCAACAACCACCCTATAAAAATATTTTACATATTTTCTAACTGTTCTCAGCTCTTACCAAGAAGGTGGTTGCCATCTCCAAGTTGAAAGAATGCACTAAAGTCAACTTGTGGAAGCAGAGCGTGAAGAATCACCTCTACTGGTCAGCATCTGGTTCATCCAGTGGAGAGGAAACAGTGGCGAAGTGGACATCTGTCATCAACCACATCACCAATGTTCATGTCCATGACAATCCACACTTCCCCATGTGCCTCCATCCCCCCTCCACTGACAAAAACAAGTGGCTGAAGCCTGGTATGCCACTCTTCAATAGCAAACTCTTGTCATTTGAATCCTGTAATATACTCTCAAGATGCAATCCACTGAAAATATTTTATACAGTATACTCTTTCCCCTTGTAGCATCAAAGGCCGCCTTCAAGCTGACGACGGCATTGACCAATAAACGCGTTCTGGGTGATGTGAAGAAGCTGAGTCCTCTCTACCAGACATCTGCCTTGGAGGGGTTCCACAGTGTGATTCTGCGGTTCGCACCGAAAAATGTGGTCTTTTCCTACCTAGGAATGCTTTGCAGGTAAATTATATTGTGATCATGTTGTCTATATCGTGTTGCAATATTATGCAAATGATAACATTCATAATATCAGCGACTGAGTATTTACAAAAGCGCTGTATAAATTGTATGTATGTATTATTACAATGAAAAGAAGAAGGAAGTCTGCACACTGTTCTCAAGCTCCAAGAAACTCACTTTTTATTTTGCAACGTTTCGACCTTCTAGGTCTTCATCAGGCAAATATATGATATATATCATATATATGATATATATATATATCATATATATATATATATCATATATATGATATATATATATCATATATTTGCCTGATGAAGACCTAGAAGGTCGAAACGTTACAAAATAAAAAGTGAGTTTCTTGGAGCTTGAGAACAGTGTGCAGACTAACTTCCTTCTTCTTTTCCTTGATTCTTCCCTTGATGTCCAGCACCTGGCCTAAATGCAGGCGTGGGATGTGCACACAATCTTCTCTTCAGACTCTATCATTGTCCAGTCATACAGAACCAGTATAGAGACATAACAGACTCTATCATTGTCCAGTCATACAGAACCAGTATAGAGACATAACAGACTCTATCATTGTCCAGTCAGAACCAGTATAGAGACATAACAGACTCTATCATTGTCCAGTCAGAACCAGTATAGAGACATAACAGACTATCATTGTCCAGTCAGAACCAGTATAGAGACATAACAGACTCTATCATTGTCCAGTCATACAGAACCAGTATAGAGACATAACGGACTCTATCATTGTCCAGTCAAACAGAACCAGTATAGAGACATAACAGACTCTATCATTGTCCAGTCATACAGAATCAGTATAGAGACATAACAGACTCTATCATTGTCCAGTCATACAGAACCAGTATAGAGACATAACAGACAGTTTGAACTGTATTATTACAATGCCATTTCATTTGGAAATATTGTGCATCTGCTGCCTTCTTACATGCTAGTGCCTAGTGCCAATATGTAAAAAATACTATCTTCTAGCCATCTACAAACTATCTTGGGTTCATCCCATTCTTCTCATTTCAGGCTTTACCTGGCCGCATTGCATTTCAATGAAAATGCTGGACGTCTCCAAGCGATCACTGCAGCAGGAGCTCCGCGGTACAGCATACGGTTTCCCAAGGCCAAGAAAGGCGATCATGTTGTCACCGCGGTTAAGACCAACTATACTACCGGTTAGTTACATGTAATTCTCAAGTTTCTGATTCAAGTTTTAATCTGCATACCGTGGTCATCAGTCAAATTGTGCATCATAAATGTTCTAATTACATTGGAAACATTTGAGACCATATGAATTACTCAAACTACTGTACATGCTGTTATGTGTTCTCTCCTGTATTGTAGAATATGTGACAGAGCTTACAGACCTCCTCTTTAATGAGGTCTTCCCCAACCCTGCACCTTTTGTGGCCAAGATGAAAGAGTTGCCTGTCCCTGGATTCCTGTGCTCACAGTACGAGCATCCTGAAAAGGCTGCAGCAGTTGCTGCCCATCTGTCCCGGTTCATCCGCCCAGAGCCAGAGTCAATAGAGCCAACGCCTGGTGGTGACCCAACACCCGTCTAATCCCTTCCCCAATCACTTGCCACCATGTAAGTCACCATCTGTACCCTTGTTCCCTTACTCAAAATGTTTGTTTAGAAAAAGCAGTGGCATGATTCTCTTAATTTTTTTTTCAGGGTTGTCCAGATTTCACACCAGTGCAGCTGTCACTTTTACACATTCTATCTTCGCTGTTTTGGTGCAAATAAATCTGTGCTATTGAACACTATTTACGTGTGTGTGTGAACCAATGAAAAGTATTAAAAGTGCTTCAGACTAAACCTCCTGAGGATCCATTGGAAACTGTCGGTCAAACCACCCAACTCAGGTTTTTTTCTTTGTCATTCTAATCAATGATGGACATAATTATCTCCACATCACTGGTCAAAAACCTCCTAACTCCGCTTGAGCTGTATTTGGGTAAAGCGATGATAAATATAAGGACACATGCAAGTATCTGACAATGTATAAAGTCACCATACCAACTTTGAGACAGTATTTGTGTTGTTAAAATGTTTTTTTCATTTCCTGAAATATACATTTTGGACATAGTTGGCTTCTGCCCGACAGCAGAGATATTCTGCCTGCTTCTGTGCTCCGGAGCCTTCCTTCCTGCCTCAGTCCATCACTGCTATAGCGCCTCCATTACAAAAGGGTGTGTGCAAAAATGTCATCACTAAAAAAATGATTGTAAGCTGTCCAACACTTCTATGAAATATATTATAGTTGTATGGAATGACAGAATAACTGTGTACATAACAAACGTCCAGAACATTGTAATGAAAATATTGTTTATTTAACCCATTAAAACTGGGAAAGCATCTGTCATTTTATACTTTAGCTATATATAGCAACATAAGTTTTCTCAGAAAACTTTTAGAACAGTGGTTGTCAAAAATAGATCTACAAGCTCACAGCGTGTCACTTAGAGCCAAGCTGCGAGCTTGTACATCTGCTATTTTTGAATATCTTTGAACATTTTTTCATAAATATTCTCCTCTGAGGGTCCCTGGCACAAAACATTTTCAAATGGGGGATCCGCGGCCAAATACATATCATTTTGGGGTCCTTGTAGCCTCAGGTCTTAATGGATTAAATGGCAGGCCTAAATCCAGAGTATTCCGAATCTTCATCAGGGTATTCTTCGTGTATCCGTAGCACAATACAGGAAGGCAACATTCTCCGGTCCTTCGGTCTCAGGCGTCCCCAGACCCAGGACACAAAAGATCTGTAGGCCAGGTAGCGAGCACGCCTGTAATGACAAAATAACACAATGAATGCAATGAAATGTGACCTTTTGTGCTGTTTTCTCTCCCTGCCTGAGGGTGGTGCTATTAACCCTGTTTGGTGATTGAACTGGAGAGTCATGGCGCCAACTTCAAAGTGAACATCTGCTAATGCCAGTTTCACCTCTCTTCTTCCTGGTTGTCAATCAGACTGTTGTCCTGCCATTTGATCACCAACTTTAGTGTTAATTTACTAGTCTCTGTTGTTCTTGAGTATATCTTCTGTCACCTATACTGTACTGGTTGCAGGACCACCATCCTCATGGTATCTGCCTCTTGTGCCCCTGCATCAATGATTGCGTTGCTGTGCTCCCCCACAATCGCACAAGTATCCATTCAGTTTAGTCAGTGTAGACTAACTTCATTTTGGCATACAGTCATTCACACTATTAACTCCTTTATGTGCAAGGTAACCATTTATTTCCTATCTGCTTACACAATCACATGGAAAAGTATGGAATTTGATTTGATTAATTTCCAGGTTTGGATAAGCATGGGAAAAAAAGAAAATTTGGAATTTCTAAGGATAGTTTGATTATAGAGTTTGTTTTTCATGGTGTTTGGAGCAGGCAACCAATATGTTTACCACTGTGTGAGAGCAGGCCAGAGTGAGCTTGCCTTGATGTCGCCAAAAGCATGGCGTTTGACTGAGCGCACACTCCTATGTAGAGCTGCTTCTATGCCAGTGACTTATAACACCTAATGAATGTGTAAGAAAATACTGCAATATCTTTGAATTGCATATGCACTATATATACTGGTCAGACACGTACACATTTGTACAGAGATAAACACTTTTATAAACGATTTTATAATCTTCATTGGTGTCCCAGAGATAACAATTGAATCAAATGGTGGTCTGTGGCCTAATGCATATACAAATGGAGGTCCTTGAAATAACAAAGGGGTATATGGAATGGTCAATGCAATGCAATATAAAGCAGGACTGGACAGCATTTTCATTGAATGTCTATGACCATACAGCTAATCCTTGAGTGATACTGTAACATTGTGAATCCTTCCATAGTTTCTTTTAATAGTGATTATATATAATATAATATGTGGTTCTTGTCCAAAATCTTACCAGTTTTTGAAGGGCATGTGTGCCATTTGATAAACAAATGCAATTTATGTACATTCCAAATAAAGAAATATTGGTCTAACTTACTGAAATCTCTCCTTCTGCGGCAGTGGGCCATGGTCTGCCTCGTAAATGTTGAGGGCATTCTGCAGGGAGTATGGGTTCAGGCAGACAGGCTCAATTCCTGGATGGAGAGTCATGCACTCCAGCTCTTCTGGCTCTTCACTTAATTTATTCAGAACCTGTTGGGAGTATGTACAGTATAAGGTGTTTTAGTACTTTACTAGTTGTGAATTTTCACAGTGATGATCATTGTGGAAGATGTTTTTCTTTACATACCACATTAATAGCTTTGCAGCAGATATTGTGTTCCACATTAGGCATTGGCCTGCATTTTCCACAGGTGCACCTGTATGATTACAATTCACAGTGTGACATGTATAATTTACAATGTAGGCATTTAGCAGACGCTCTTATCCAGAGTGACTTACAATAAGCAAGGTAATCACATACTGTACATAGAAAGCAGAGAGACAGTGTAGTGCCTAAAGAAACTAGTATCCCATGTAAATCAATAACATAGCATCAGTCAATATGCTGTACATTGAAAACTATAGGATAACAGGTTAAAAGAAATATATATAGGATAACAGGTAAAAAAATAATAATCTGTCAACATGCAATCTAAGTCACAGTGTTACTAAATATGTTGTCAACCATTGGAATATTAATTATATGAAGTCATACAGTAAGGTTATCTGAACAGCTCAGAGCACAACGTTTTGTTACAATGTTTTCTGCTAGGCAACAAAACTAAAAACATGATGGCTGCCAGCTTGATCAGTGATTTATACTGGCAAAACAAAACTGGTAAAATTACAAAATGTTTTTGTTCTATGCTATTTATCAATAGCCTAGGTATGCTACTCAGTAGTACAGTTTATAACTTGTAATAATGGTATAGGGAAAAATATAACCCACCATTCTCCTAGAGAACGAGGTTGAATTTGAGGTTGCTCAATCTCATCTGGTTCCTCGGGTTCAGGAGGCTCAAACATGTATGGCTGTACATTTCCAATGAAACTATTTGAGGCAGCCATTCTTCAGTGATTTGAATCAGACCGGGCGAGTCAACACAGTACATCAGCCAGCTGCAACGCTTGTCTTCCGTGTGGGCGTGGCACACACACACACACACACACACACACACACACACACACACACACACACACACACACACACACACACACACACAATTAATTCAACACACACACACACACACACACAATTAATTCAACACACACACACACACACACGGACGCGCATCAAACTCAAGCGGACACACGCACACGCACACGCACACGCACGCACACAGACACACACACACACACACACACAGACGAGAGACTCAGTGGAGGAAAGCTTGGTGACGCGACGTTAGGACGAAACCCTCTTTGGACGGAGGCGGAGCTGAGGCGAGAGATACTTCCTTGAGTGGGTGTGGCTTCAGCTACTGTGCTGGACACGCCCCTACAGTCCGAAGCAGATCGGCCAGAAAAATATTGCATTGTATTTCATCCATTTTGAAACATGCGTTTCTAAACTTGGCGATTTTTTTCACCATTCAAATTTGGTCTGTTGGTTAATAACACATTACTCTGAGGTGTGACAAACTGGGAATACATATTGTATCATATTTATTTTGCTTTCCGTGCTCTTTAAACCACAATAGGCCTACCCAAATAACCAAAATACTCACGCATGTGCAAAAACAAATTGGCTTTTCCCCAAATAAAACACTTGACCAAAACTAAATTATATACCTAGAAATATATATATATATATATGTATATATATATATATATATATATATATACAGTAGTCATGTATCAAAATTGCAACAAATCAATTAGTTTAAAAAAAAATATATATATATGTTCCCCATCACTCTCCCTGACTATTACTTCACCTTTCTTTAACCCTCATTTAATTAAAGCTGCAAAACTTACACTTTAACCATGAACTTAACCCATAATAACCGTGAACTTGACAGTAACTTTAAACCATTAACACACACTGTGGGCCCACACACGCACACACATCCACCCCACGTTGCAGGCCTGCGAGACGTTCCGGCGATGCGGTGATTCTGGTCCTCAGTAACTCCAACAGATAGTTATTTGAAGACTCTGCAAGTACTGTATCAGAGAACTGAGTCTACAAACAGTACTTGCAATGGAAAACATTTCTCTGATACAGTACTTGCAATGGAAAACATTTCAAACGGCAACAGAGCTGGACTCCCTGTCCAGAACAGTCTTTTCCAAGCAGATGTCTCGATAATGGCGTAGTTCTCCGGCCAGTTGACCACACGCTCCGCTGGCAAACACTGACACACTTGTACCCAACAATGTACTGAGGCCTTTTTACATTTCAAATTTCTCTAAATAGATTCTTCTCCGTCCTTCCTCTCTCTACCTTCTTCCGCTCTCTCCCACGGGCAATTGGTACACTGGAACCCCTCGCATCCAATCCACTGCACCCACTCATACAACATAAAACCACTCCGTAGTCTTTGCTTAGTTAACGTTTTATATTAAATATGAAAACCAAATACCTTAGACCTGTTTGACTCCTTATCAAAACCTTAATATGAATAGATAACTCTGCTAACCACTTTAAAAAGAAAATACATCACTTTCAAGTTTACTGGCATTAGTTTTGTTTTTCTCTCTCTTAATTACTATATTAAGAAGTTGGAAACTAATTTATTTTAACCCTTTACTCTCCTCATTCATTGTTAGAGATTTAGTTTAACCCTGTAGTCTCTCACCCGGGCTACACTGCAAACATAACTAGTAGTGACACTAAACAGACCTAACTGAAATCCTAAACAAACTAAAGTGATGGGCTGGCCAAACTCAAGTGGAGAGTTTGGTGAGCCAAGCAATATCGTCTCAACCAGACTCACATGAACTACCAACAAAATAACAACAAAAAAAATTAAAATAAAACTACACTAACCAGTAACGAAAAACGTGCCAAACGATACTTACGACCAGCCCATCAAAACTGAAAGAAATCTAAACCTAAAGGATCAAGAAGACGGCTCCACTTTATACTAAGGTCCCAATCAGTGCATGAGGAGCACTGACACAGGGCAGAGCAACCAAGGCAATCATAGTGAATACAGGACAGGTGAGTGTCTAGCCATGGACCGGAGCCAGCTAGCAAGGAAATGTAAACACTAAACCAGAGAGAAGTATTATTGAACAAAGTTATCATTGGCCCAAAATGCCTCACAAGTGATCAACAGAGCGGACATTGCCCCGGTAAAGGCAGGCCAGAGCATGCCAGTCATGGCATGCACATGTGGTGAAGGGTAAGACGTTAAGACTAACACAGTCTAAATTAACAAGTGTAGTACTCTGTATATCTATAGATATTTTGAGTGACAAGCTGGGCTGATATCACATTAGACTAACACAGTCTAAATTAACAAGTGTATTTAATGTACTCTATATCTATAGATATTTTGAGTGACAAGCTGGGCTGATGTCACATTGAGAACATACAGCCAATCGTATGTCTATTTGGTGCTGACTGACACGTCTGACATCGTGGACTCCATATTTGGACACGCCTGACTAATTGTGACATCACCAAGATGACCCAAGCACCTTAACCATCGGTATAAAGGGCACAGCATCCTCGGAGAGCAGCCAGATCCATCAACCCAAGGACATAGGACACTGGACGCAGGACAACAGGACACGACATGAGACAGGACACATCTTCTAGAGACTCTACCATCAAGACCATCCATAGACCTTCAGGACATGCATCATCAAGACGCCAGGACTCATCACCCGCCAACTCCCATCGGGGATCAAGCTCAGCATCTACCACTCGAGTCAGAGTTTCTTGCCCTACAACCCAGATACCTCTCTACCGTATACGACTCAGAGTATCCCATACTCCAGATTATCTGGTCTTACAACCCATATACCTATGTACCCTATAAGAACCAGAGTATCCCATACTCCAGAGTATCCGGCTTTACAACCCAGATACCTATGTACCGTGTACGACTCATACGCCAGAGTATCCAGCCTTACAACACAGATACCCATGTACCATATACGACCCAGAGTATCTTGCCTTACAACCCAGAGACCTCTATATCATAAGACCATTTCCTCAAACCACCTTCCGGTTGGCGGGTGATGAGTCCTGGCGTCCTGATGATGCATGTTAGTTATTAGCTAACGTGTAGCTAGCATTAGCTAACTGGCTCACTTGTATTTACACCGTGTTCTTGTTAGCTTTTAGATGCTTATCTTCTAACACGCTTGTCTCCTAGGACAGTGTCGCCGAGCCCCTCACGGGGCGCGTGTCGCGTACTCCGGCGACCGACCAAACAGCTGCGAAACGGGCCACGGGTGCCGATCCCCTGTAACATCCCGTCGACCTGGGTAGAGGGTAAAGGAGGATGTGGTGGCCGTCGCAGTGCGCGCCGCCGGGAGTTCCGCCGCCCCTCTCACGGGGGGCCTTGGCGCCTATGTGGTCCGGCAACCCCACGGAGGCGCGCGGTCCGCGGCGGAACAGGAGGCCTACCTGGTTGATCCTGCCAGTAGCATATGCTTGTCTTAAAAGGCGCTGTGGACTGGTCTGAGTTGGGCGTGCAGGCACTGCCAAGTGACCACGCCGGGACAGTACCTTATATGGGTGTAGACAACATAGGTGGCGCACGCAGGAGTTGAGTAAACCAATGTTCCCGATTGTAGACCCGCAAGGCAAGTTACCTTGATGGGGTTGGGGCGGGGGAACTTGACATGAACCTGCGAGCAGCTACGTATCTATGTGGGTCGTGCCCTAAGCCCCCGGCTGTCCCGTAACTCAGCAGTGGCTGCGCCCGAGTTAATCGAACGAGATTCCCACTGTCCCTACCAGCTACCTAGCGAAACCATAGCCAAGAGAAATGAAATCGGCTCGAACCATAGAGGGAAGAAGACACTGTTCAGCGAGGAAAAAAGACCCTGCTAATAGCCGTGATAACGTTTGCGGCAGCGTTTGTACCACCAGGTCCCTGCGGTCCCTGCGGTCCGTGGGCCGCGGACCCCCAACTTATCGCCCGCCGAGTGGTGCTTAAGCGTGGGTCCGCGGGGCCGGCCGGTGAGCCGGGTCCAACGTGCTAAGTCCCCAATAGTCCCAGGGGCGCGCCTCGCCGTTTGTACCACCAGGTCCCTGCGGTCCTTCGGCCGCGGCCTGTCTCTTCACTTAACGCCCGTGGAGTGGTGCTTAAGAGTGGGTCCACGGGACCGCCTGGAGGGCCGGGTGTCACCTGGAGGGCCGGGTGTCACCTGGAGGGCCGGGTGTCACCCGGAGGCGGGGGTCCCCCGGACTGGAGCGAGTACCCAGGTTCAGGGCTCCCTGGGCCGGGTTGAGGCCTCCCCGGGGGTCCCCGGTCCACCTCCGCGCCCAGGGACGGCTGTCGGACTGGTGGGCTTTCGGAGCAGCGGGGTGTCGGAGCCGCGCCACGTAACCACAGTCAGAAGCCTCAGGAATGGAACAGCTCTTTCTGTAGATTAACTACGATCAAATGTACTTGACAGGACGTCGGAAAATTGAGTTAAAGTTGGTACTTTATATAAGAAAAAAAAGGTGGAATAAACATGGTACAAAATGTTCTTTTAGCTTGTTAGCTTAGCTTTCATTCATTCGCTCCACAAGCTAGGCTCAACATCACTGAATCACAACAACACTGTCCCGGTCTTTTCCAACATCCGGTTAAGACGCAATGCATTGTGGAACATGCAGTTTCTTAGTTAACCCTTTGTTAGGTATACAAATAGAAAAGTCACAATTCAGTGTCAAACAATGTTTCCCAAATAAATCAATATCAATAAACTGTATTAAATTAAATCAACCTTTTTAACTCTGCTTTTAACTTTTTACTGTATGAATTTAGCAGCTTTTAGTCAATCATGCAAATGAATTATCATCACAAATTAACTATGTAACCCATTAAGTTACAACACTTTCGAATAGAGATCGAATACCCGAAAAATGATCTAACCTTCTAACAACCCCTTTGTAAAGTTCCTCAAATGAGGCAAAAGAGGAGAACCGGCACTCACAAATAGGATTATTATTATTATTTTTTATCCCACGATTGTGTAACCCCATTTTTTACACCCAGTGCCAATTGTCTATGTAATCCTGGGCACTACCTTCCCTCTGCCAACCTAGGGAGGCCAGGGCCGAGCTCATGCCTCCTTCAATGCATGAGATCCAACTGACCTTCTTGTCACCTGACAGGGGAGAGTTTCCCTGGTTGGACGTAGCGCGTGGAAGGAACACATTATTCCAACCAGTTCCTTTCCCCTCCATCAGGCGCCCCGGCTGGCCAGGGGGAGGCAGTATAGTGACCAGGATTACTGCATGTTTTTGTGAGGGTACCTACCCTAGGGAACACGGGGAGAACATGCAAACTCCACACAGAAAGGCCCTTTCGCCAACCCCACCTAGGGTATGGGCACTGATGACGCAGAGGAGAGAACACGCCCCCAGCGCCCACAGCGTCCCCTGCGGGAATTGAACCCAGGACCTTCTAGCTGTGAGGCGACAGCCCTACCGACTGCACCACTGTGCCCCCTACAAATAGGATTATTATTATTACAAATTTAATGTTGGATGTTTCGGCCTGACACCTTCTTCAGCAGAATATACAACGAATGGCATACAGGGAATGAGTAAGAAATGTGTTAAAGGAGTATTTCACTTTAAAACACTTCTGGGGTCATTTTAATGTCTACTCTGGCTTTTGTGTGCACCCCAGTCTGTTAAGTTGAATATTTTGAATATTAAGATATTGATTTCATCAGACACGCCCCCTTACTAATTAACCGTTACTTATTCATCTACCACAATGAATTAATTGCTAACACACATCCCTGCTTCTGGTGACTGATAATCCTAATGCACGAGGGGTTTTTATTTTTTCGAAAATTAAAAAAAAAGTTGAATGGGTCCTGTTATTGGGCTATCATTGGTTGAGACATCATAGCCTGTCAGCCTACGGATGTTGTAGGCTATTTACTTTGTATATCCCTGCTCTGCATATTCAATGTAATTATTACTGTAAATTTGTCTTTATTTTTTTACAGATGCATCATTCCATCTTAACACATTGGGTGCCGGAATTTTATAATAACAAATTACAAGTGGCACAAAACAAGTTTGGTGCCAGAAATCTCACCGTCGAGCTGCACGGCGCTGTTTAAGCTGTAGACTCCAAGACGAGAAATCTATGTGAAACAAAGCATGCATTCATTTTGCACGATGGTCCTGGCTAACGCCTGAAACGATAATATCTCTCATGCGTGTCACAACGGCGGAGCGATCGTGCATACAAAATGAGTAGTTTTCCCCAGCGTAAAACGTTTCGGAGTTATAGGGGTTTTAGAGAAGGAGATAGAACGGAAGCGGATGGGGAGCCCTGTTTTTTGGCACGGTGATCCATCTGTCCCTTCCTTCTCAGGATCACCTTGGGTGATTCCAGAGCTGCTCTAGCCCCTCCCGTGTGAAAAAAAAAAAAAAAAGACTGATAACTCGTGATTTTACGGTTTCGGCACCAAAGCGCTACTCTATGAAAACACATAATATTAACTATATTAACTACTAATATTAACGTAACTATTCTGCAACATTTTCTAATAGCCATGCTTTGACCCTTATCTTAAAAAGGAGATGGCTACTGGTGCTCTTTATAGTCAGGGGTAGCAAGTTCCAGTTAACTGCTCCTCCAAATCTAAATGAGCGTTTTCCCATTTCAGTGGTGAACGTGGGCATGGTCAGGTCTGCTGTGCTGGCTCTGGTTAGGTGGGGGTGGGCTTCGCTACGCTTCTGAAAAAGCTTACAAAGGTACACAGGGGCGCTGTTTATGTAGATGTTATGCACCAGGTTCAGCTGTAGTTGAACTGACCTGGCTGCCAGAGGGAGCCAACCCAACTGCTGGAAATGATGTTTTCCAACATGGTCCCTTGCAGACAGCCCAAAGACAAGCCTGACCAACCTATTTTGAGAAACATGCAACTTCTCTTTTAGGGCTTTGGTCAGGCCACTGTACCATGAGCAGCATAGTCGAAACAGCATAAAACCAGTGAGTTTGCTAATAAGCGAAGACTGGCCGAGTCCAGAAACTGCGCTTTCCTGGCTAATAATTTGGTTCTGCCATTCACCTTACTAATGGTCTTAAGAGCCATGGTTTCACCACCCAGGCTGCGATCTAGCAGACAACCAAGGTAGCTGACTGAGGATTTAGCCGGAAAGGACTGGCCCCCAAGAGTGTTACTGGGTGAGGCCAGTTTGTGCAACCTGGGCTAAGAACCATTATTCAGTTTTGGCCATATGAAGGGATAATTTATTGTCTGAAAGCCAAGTTTTAATACTATTGAATTCCTTGAAAAGGGTGCCATTCAACTTATCCACATCCCCATCTGAGGCCAGGATGGCTGAATCGTCCACGCACAAGAACAAATTAACAGAACAGGCAGCTTGGAGGTCGTTTATGAAAATTAAAAACAACAGGGGGCCCAGAACACTCCCTTGTGGCACGCCGCAGGTCACAGGCAGGGCCTTTGAGAGATGGCCTTGAAAGTCTGTGATTTGGTCCCTGTCTGAAAGATACAACATAAACCAATTTAAGCTAGAAGAGCTTAGGCCTAAGGCTGAAAGTTAGTTAAAAAGTAAGCCTTACTGTGTCAAAAGCTTTTTGGAGATCAACTAGGATCATTACACTTAGCTTAGCAGCTTCCATTTCAGATCTAATGAAATCAGTAAGGTAGAGAAGACATGAGTCAGTTAAGTGGGACTTCCTAAAACCGGACTGGAAGGTATACAGTAGTTTGGAGTCACTGAGGTACCCATAAAGTTGTTCATGAATTACTTTCTCCAGTACTTTGGAAGTGACACTGAGTATGGAGATAGGACTGTAGTTTCCGGGGTCAAACCTATTACCCTTCTTAAAAAGAGGGATTGTCTTGGCAAGTTTCATGTCCAAGGGGCAGTTCCTTGCTCTAGGGACAGATTAACTATGTGTGTGACACATGGTGCAATCAAGTCCGCTGCATCCTTTAGGAACCTTGCAGAAATGTTATCAAGCCCAGTGGCCTTGTTGGTGTTAAGGCTCTTTAACATTTTATTTATGTTTTCAACTGTGACAACTATTTATGTTTTCAACTGCTTGAAGGAATAGCTGTTAGGAGTGACACCGAGACGGTCGTAGACACCGAGACGGTCTTTTTGCCCATCGGTAACTACAGGCAGACAAGCAACAAGCTTCATGGCAATAGAGGTGAAAAGGAGTTAAAGTGGTTCGCAATCAGGTTTTTGTTGTACACCCTATTACCATCAATATCTAACGAGATACAAGGACTCGAAACTTTCGTTTTGGTGGTGCAACCCAGTAAGGTTTGAGAGTTATCCTTGTTTTCCCTGATTTGCTCAGTGAAATAGCTGGACTTGGCTGCACCCTTGGTGTTTGAACTTCAAACCAGCCAGACTGCCGGGACTGCAGAAGCATATCAATGCCCATCAAAAATGATGGGTATTGATATGATATGATACATGATATGATATGATATGATATGCTGGTGTGATTGGCAAATTATGTTGTAGTGTGAAGAAGGAATTATTGAATAACCTGTGTAGTTCATGAGAATACTTGTGTGTTTTAAGGCTATTTGTGTATATGTATTTATTGTATGTTTAGTTAGGTATTTATTATATGTTTTAGAACACCCCTGTCAATGGCAGTCTAATGTATACCTCCAGGCTCATTAGCTCCAGCTGGGTATAAAATGCAGCTGCCAGTTCACAGAGAGAGAGCTGAGGGTGAGAAGCTGGACACCACTAGGTTTGGGTGCTTCAGCTCATGTCTTTGTTTTGTTTGTTAAATGTTGGTGAATAAATATGCCAGTTGGTTAAACCCTACTCAAGGCCTCTGTACTGTACTGATTCCAGGCGCTAAGACGGTCCTCTTCACACAGTCCATGTTTCCCAGGTTCCATCTCTGTAACACATGTAATGTGTCCAGTGAGTCAGTCTAGTGACTGCCAGGACTATTTGTAGTCTATGACGGATGCCTTGCCCGTAAGTAAGAACGCTTCAATGAGATGGGGCTGTGTATGTGTCTGTCTGTCAAAAATCATGTTTTGTCTTTTTTGCCCCCTAGATCTGCGCATCATCAGATGCAATCTTGCCTGCAGATCAGCGGCACACTTTCACTGTCCCTGGTATGAGAAGACCATTTCAAGGCTTGATGACATGAAAAGACACCTGCTGATTTGCAAACTGCATTCAGGTCCCACACAGTACTCCACCCAGTCTAAGCCCTCCAGCAGTGGTCAGCCGTTCAGCCCTGCTCTGATGCCCTGTCCTGCTCAACAGTCAAGCAGTGGTCAGCTTCCCAGCCATGGTCAGCCGTTCAGCTCTGCTCAGATGCCCTGTAGTCAGCCGCTCAGTTGCCCAGGCATGGTCAGGCGCTCAGCCCTGCTCAGCCGTCAAGCAGTGGTCAGCTTCCCAGCTGTAGTCAGCCATTCAGCCCTCAGATGCCTGTAGTCACAAACATGCCCAGCCATGGTCAGCCATTAAGTCCTGCACAGTTGCCCTGTAGTCAGATGCTCAGCCATGGTCAGCCGTTCAGCCCGGGTCAGCTGCCCTGCCATGCTCAGCCGTACATCAGCAATCAGCCGCTCAGCCCTGCTCAGACCCTCCAGCAGCGGTCAGCCGTTCAGCTCTGCCCTGATGCCCTGTAGTCAGCCGCCCAGCTCTGCTCAGTTACCCAGCCATGGTCAGCCGTTAAGTCCTGCTCAGTTGCCCTGTAGTCAGATGCCCTGCCATACTCAGCCATACATCAGCGGTCAGCCGTTCAGCCCTGCTCAGCCCTCCAGCAGCGGTCAGCCGTTCAGCCATGCTCAGCTGTACATCAGCGGTCAGCCGTTCAGCCCTGCTCAGTCCTCTAGCAGCGGTCAGCCGTTCAGCCCTGCTCAGATGCCCTGTAGTCAGCCGCCCAGCCCTGCTCAGCCCTCCAGCAGTGGTCAGTCCCCCAGCCCTGCTGAGCCCTCTAGCCATTTATATACCGGAAAAATCTCTGTGTTCATATTGCACGTATACATTCAACATCCAAGGACATAACTGCCATAAGCCACCTTGCAGGTGTATGTGTTGATGTCCCTAATGGCATTTCAGCCGTTCAGAGAACTATACATGGCTTTGCTACACCGATACATGTTCAACGGAAATTATGGGGCATAGAACAGAGAACACATTGTGAATTGGATGAATGCATGAACTACCGTCTGTTGGCACAACGCAGTGGTCTTACTTATGATTTGTGTGAACACATCCGTTCACTAGATTACTGTGATCGCACAGCTAAAGAGGAACGTCTGGAAATGTCAATCCTGGACAAAATGGTTGCTTGTCAATTCTTTGGAGAAGGGAAAAAGGCAACATGCTTAAAAAGACAACAAGATGCAGTTAGAGCACATATTCCTTTTTCTGTTTTGGTTGAACTTGGTCACTCCTCCTCGCACCACATCTGTCTGTCTATCCATGAGCCTGAAGTTAAACAGCATAGTAAATTTGGCAGGATCATGGTGACGTACAACACAGCCGACAACACATGGCATTGTCCATGTGCCAAGCCACGGATATCCTGCGCCCAAGAACATTTCCAAATGCAGGGGCGGAACGCCCATTCATTGTGCGTACGACGGGACACCCTCACTTTCACAGATCCGTGATTTCATACCCCCCACTTTTTGTCTGGCTGTTTTCTTTTTTTTCTCTCGCTTGGACAACCCGGTTCACCCATATGGAAGCATTGAGTTATGTATGAAAGCCTATTGGCCCATTCAGATTGATTGAATGGCCATCCAGCCAATCACAGCTATTGGCCAACCCACCAGTCCAAGTCCATGCTGCCGTTGCCGCGACAAGACCCGGAACTTCTGCAGCCAGCGTTGCCATGTCCGCTTATTATAAGCGACTTTGTCCTTGTCTTTCTGTAAAGTGGCTTGTGGGTTGCGTTTTTTTTGGCTTGTTTAGAAAGTGTATAGTTGCTTATTTATCCAAATATTCCACTCCCCCCCCCCCCCATGTTTTGAAAATAGCCGACGTATACAGTATGCTAAGTTTAAAGTGCCTAGTCGCCTCTTTTGGGCTTGGTTTCCTAGACCTTGGTTGCTTATTTCTCTCTCAAATTCTGGCAACACTGTCTGCAGCACGTCATAAAATCCATTCAGTGTGCTTACCGGCTCAGCTGTGCACGCTATGGAAGAGAGCACAGCTGCAGAAGAAAACAAACTCCAAAACCCGGATGATTACTGATTAGAGGTTATAGGATGTTTAGTTAATATTGTAGCGAACAATATGTATCATTTTCATTTGTAACTTGGTCTTATGATGATAAAACTCGTCCTTGAACAGAAAAATTAGGTCCATTCGATAGTTAAATTGTTTGTTTGTGTAGGCTACTGTAGTTAGCTGTTGATGCTAGCTTGATGGTCTGTTCATCACTGTGTGCAATGTTTTTAAATGTTCTGTTCTGTTCTATGTTATTTTTGTTGTGTAAGAAAGAAGACACAATGCAAGGAGGGAAACAGAAGAGGATTGATGCCTTTTTCAAACCACGTAGTCATGTAAGTGGAGCTCATTACTATACTATGTCTTTACTTTGGAAGGAAACGGCATTTACATTATCTTTATAAATATTGTATAAATGTACAATATGTGTCATTTACATAGATTAAAGGTCATGTTGTGTAATGTATTGAGCTAAACTAAGCTTTATAAGGGATGTGTTGTGTTCTGCATGTTTAGGATTGTACATCACATCAGCCAACATCTTGCTTGGTGGGAGAGCAAGGTGACGACGTTGCAGAGGTCGAGGTGAGTTGTCAAATAAAGTTGCCAGGCCACAATTGCAAAAAAAGGATTTGTTTTATGGTATTAAGATTTGCTCTTAAATAAAAGTCACTGGCCCTCATTTATCAACGGAGCGTATAAACTGGCGTATATTTTCCCATATATTCGGCCGTACACCAACGTCGAAGTCACATTTATCAACGCATCCTACACAGCTGATGCGAGCGTACATTTGGTCCCAGCCTTGATAAATGTCACGGCTGAAACCGAGCGTCATTTAAATATTCTCAAAACGCCCCGATTTTACGACATGAAGATTGAAGAACCAGAATACGACCAAAGACATGATCAGTGAAAGCCAATAAGAAAGAGTTTCCCCCGCCACACACGCACACGCACACGCCCCTCTCTCTCTCTCACACACACACACACACACACACACACACACACACACACACACACACACACACACACACACACACGCCCAGCTGTGTTTTTCATGTAATCCGTACCGTAGCGGTACAATCTTTGTCACGTAGGCTTGTAGCCTACATGAATGAAATATTATGATACCAATCACATCGCCATGAATGGAATACGTTTGTATATTAATTTATTTAACCCATACCGAGCAGTGCGTGTTCGAGTTACACTAAAATAAAGCCGTCATCTAGGCTATTCCCATTTCCCAGTGAGACTAGGACCGTCCGCATTAATGAGAGATAGCCTGGAGAGAACATTAATGGATGAAGGCTGGTGTGTGTTGGACCATGGGTTAAATGTCTGATCTCCCGGTGGCCATGAAAATATAACAGCAGCGCCGCTGCACCGGTCTAAACTCCCGAAAGTGCCCTCGCAGAAGCGCTGTATATTTTTAAAATAGCAGATCTACAAGCTCACAACGCGTCGCGATGCGACGCTGGCTTGTGAGCTTGTAGATCTGCTATTTTCAATGCAGCCAGATCTGCAATGTTATCTGAATGACTGTTAAAGCAGTTTGTTTAAATTACTTATATTTTCAAAGGGAGTATGTATTAGTGTAGATATACATTTAGGAGTGGATTATGTGTCCAGATTAGAGCTGGGATACCCCCGTCGGTACCCGTCGGTACCCGACGGGCCGTGCAAGGGTCGGACGCATTTGCATAATTGGTGGTCGGAATTCGATTCGGATCGGTCATATTGTTGATATATAGAAAATAAAGTGTAAAGTAAAGTGTAGAAAAATAATGTCCGCCTGGGCGAAACACCAAAGAAAGAGCCGGCTCACCCGTGTCTGTGTTCTACTTCCTGGTTTACGTGACAACGCACTGTGCGTTGTCCTGACAACGACGCACAGGAGTTCATTTTTTTGGAGGGAACGTCATTTGTGTCCGTCGGTCACAACAACAACAAACAAAAAGAGAGAGAGAGTGAGAGGAAGAGACTAGCATGTTGGGGCCAGCGGAGGTAAAAGTTAACTTGTCTTCTGGCAAGTTTATTACAACTGAAAACATAAACGGGAAATCGCCGGTGTGGATTCGGAAGCATTTCAGCTTAGTCGTTAATGCAGACACGAACGATGCCGTTGGCTTTGTGAAGTGCAAAGGTTGCGGCGACCTGATGCATTATGACAGCAAGCGGACTGGTAATACAGCCCCGAATCGACATCTGGATAAAGTGTGCAAAGGCAGGATACCGGCTACAGCGGGCAGTTTGCAGACTACTATGACTGGCTTTGCTACTGCCTCCTCAAAGAAAATTACACAGCAGTCAAAATCTAAGCTCACCGATAAATGCGTTGCATTCTGTTGCAAAGACATAAGACCTTTTCATTCAGTTGCAGGAGATGGTTTTATGGAGTTGACGCAAGAGCTAATTCACATCGGTGTTACATATGGACATGTCTCGGCGAAGGACGTACTGCCCGACCGCACAACAGTGTCTAAGCGTTGCAAGGAGATGGCTGCAGAGAAACGCAAATAGTTGATTGAAAAGCTAAATGACGTTCTTAGTGAAGTGAATCTAGTTGGAATGACCACTGACATGTGGACGGAGGACTACCACAAATCCAGCTACATGGCAATCACTTGCCACTTCATTACAAAGTCATTCGAACTGATTAGCAAAGTGTTGACAACAGCAGTGTTTCCACCTGAGGACCCTAAAACAGGCGAAAATATCAGGAGAGAAATTATCAGACTCTTAGTAACAGAATACGGCCTGGACCTCAATGTGCTCAATAAGGTGGTGTGGGTGACAGACCAGGGCTCAAACATAATCGCTGCCCTCAGACCATACAGACGTCTTGATTGCCAGGATCACGTGTATAATACTGTGCTGCGCCATGCCCTCGACCCAGGGCAGCTGGCACAGGTAGCCCCCGAAGTTGCCTCTACCCTACAAGCTGCCAAATCATTGGTGAAGTATGTAAAAAAGTCGGGCATAGCAGCTTTGCTGTCAAAAACGGTTAATCAAATGGGGGACACGAGATTTAGTACAGTCTACCTCACTTTAAACTCTATCAAAATTGTGTACCAAGAGCTGCGTGAGAAGTTAGACGGACGGGGAGAAGTTAACCGCATCGATGCCATATCGCCAGATATGCTCGGTTTCTTAGTTGAGTTCCTGCAACCATTCTATGACGCCCAGCGGGAACTTGAGGGAGACAAGTACCCAACGCTAAACCTGGTGTTTCTCTGGTTCGAGAAGCTGAAGCGCCACTGCAGGCCGATAACAACAGATGCTCCTTACCAGGCTATCATCCGAGAGCGTCATCTCAACTGGATCCCACGAAAAGTTGTGATAACGGATCATCACAAAATAGCCACGTTCCTATGGCCCAAATACAGCCAGCTCAGAATGTTATCCAACGATGAGAGAGACCAGCTACACCAGGAGGTAACTCTCACTTTATATTATTATTTTTATCTTTCGGTTTTATTGTTATTGACTTGTTGCCATTAATGGTGCTGTAACTGCTGTTACTATTAGGCACAGGATATTATTATTGATGCCCCATCAATAATCAAATCCCGTGCCTACATTAGCAGCACTGAACGCTTATTGCGATGCGAACATTATCACACCTGACATATACCTTCTTAATTATTGATTCTTGAGGTTCGACGACAGCAGAGCGACATGAACAACAACACCGTGACCGTACGGGAGGAGGAAGACCCTGCCGCAGGTGATGATCCTCCTGCACCCAAGCGAGCTGCACTGGACTTTGAGGACTGGGACAATATACCTGAGGATAATGTCATTGATGAAGTCGAACTGTATGCCACACGAAATCACCTCATGAGCAACGAGAGGGATGTTTTGGGCTGGTGGCGTGAACATCACCCCACCTACCCGAAGCTAGGCATACTTGCCAGGGGCATTCTGGCGATACCAGCGAGCAGCAGCAGCAGCGAACGTAACTTTAGCGTAGCTGGAAGAACCATTGAGCAAAGGAGGACAGCGTTGAACCCGGACACTGTGGATGCTATCCTTTTCCTCCATGACAACATGTAAACCACGATGGTTGGATTGGTAAATGTTAATAGTTTGATGTATAAGCTGTTAAACAGTGAACAGTTGAGTAAATAACTCGATCCATGATGATCATATTAATAGCCTGCCGCTGCCCGCTATACGTGTCGTCGTGGACTTTAAAAACTGATGTCAATCGTCAATGCTGGTAAGACTGAATATTAATAAAGGCTATTGATGATAACTGTGGAAAAAGTGTGTGTGTGCAATGTGTGCATGTCTTATACTATTTAATAATCAACGTAGGCTACTGTATATAAAACGATCCCCTTTCATGGTAATTTACAGGCCCCTACTAGTATAATCAGTCAGTCGCTTTTTCTTTCTCCTTTCTTTTTCTTTGAGGAAGGCACTTATTACACTGACACGCAAACATGTTATAATGTGTAGTCTGCAGTGCACCTTGCCTGACTAATAAAGAGCGTTCCTCAAAGAAAAAGAGAGAAAAAAAATGCGAGTGAAAAAAAGCGTCGGTTACGGGCCCCGGTTCGGACGCATATTAATAATTAATGGTCGGGCTAGATTCGGGTCGGACACAAAGCTGTCGGTAACGGGTCGTATTCGGGCTGAAAAAATCTGCCCGATCCCAGCTCTAGTCCAGATGCCTGTCAGACAGGCAGACAGTGCTGCTCCACAGGTCTAGGATGGAATAAACGGGCGCAGCCAAAGTCAACAACTGCTATCGACCAGACTTTAGATTTCAGCGTACGGTAGGATGAAGCCCACGTCAGGATATATTGATAAATGCCGAAAGGTGCGGTGATCTCGCCATACGCCCATTATTTGGGCTGCACCACGTTGATAAATGAGGGCCACTATGTTAGGCTGTTTGTGGTAGCAAGAGGTAGAGTAGACGGGGCTCTGAAAAATTAACATTGAGTTACATCATGTCAATGTGATTTTTTTTGGGCAGTATGGGCACAGGAGAAGAGCTGGATGAGGACCAGGACAGTACTAGCCTGGGCAGCGTATCTTTTCGGGTCTATGATCCGGTCGGGAGCGGAAGTAACTCTACGTCACCAGGCGCGTCATCCGCATCATCAAGCGGCCGGATGGGCAGAGCCGGAAAGACCTCACCCTGACTCACCCCAAAATAGGTCCGTCCTAATAAAATCCTTGATGCGGCGTAGTTTAGCTTATTTTTTAAATATAAATGTGAGTGCACTTTCCGGAGACTATTTAGCGTCTGTATTATCCTACGGGGACATTCTATTCCATTTAAATAGGGATTGGGGAACCAAAACAAAGCGGCACCGCAAAACCGGATGGGCAAAATCCGGTATGGGCACAGGAGAAGACCTGGATGAGGACCAGGACAGTACAGAGGTGAGCTATTAAGTGAAATAATTAGTTGGAGGTTTGCCCTCATCCTAAAGTTAACATGTTTAGCTGTGGTAGAGATGTATTCAGTAGGAGGCAGCTGAGTAATATGCTCTGGAATATTAACATTGAGCTACATTATGTCAATGAGTTTGTTTTTTTGTTTTTACATTATAGGATGTTGAATTTGTGGGCGCTCAAGAAGGAGAGAATGAGGATGGTATGGGCACAGGAGAAGAGCTGGATGAGGACCAGGACAGTACATAGGTGAGCTATCAAGTTAAATGATTAGTTTGAGGGTTGCCCTCATCCTAAAGTTAACATGTTTAACTGTGGTAGAGATGTATTCAGTAGTCAGTAGAAGACAGAGGAGATTGAGGGAGGAGTAATATGCTCTGGAATATTAACATTGAGCTACATTATGTCAATCAGTTTGTTTGTTTTTGTTTTTTACATTATAGGATGTTGAATTGGTAGGAGATCAAGAAGATGAGGACAGTATGGTGCAGGACACAGAGGTCACGTCTGCTGTGGCAGTCTCCAACCAACCATTCTTGGCAGCAAAACCAAATCAACCAGATCCTAGACTAATTGTTAAGAAGCAAGTAGGGAAATATACTCTTTCCTTCCAAGCTGAGTGGTACAAAAAATATCCATGGCTCCATTTCAATCCAGGTGTAGATGGTGTGCTCTGCTTTTACTGTTGCAAAGTGTTTTATATAGTGAGGATGGGTAAGACCCGATTTTTGAAAAATGTGGACACGGCTCACAAAAGCGCCAATTTTTTTCTACATGCTCTCCATCACCATAGGTTTCATTTTGGAAGGGTAGCCACGTCATCAAGATGGCAGAAGGCGGCCATCTTGGATTGCAAAGATGGCCACCATGTAATATCTTCCAATAATAGCTTCCAAGCCACTTAGAATGTCAATCTTGGTGTCTAAATATACATTTTCTGGGACAAGGAATGCAATAAAACTATAGGGAATATCAATAAGTGACTAATTCTGCCAATATTAGATAATTTGGTTGATTCTGGCCATATCTGAACACAATTGTATTAAAATGTATGTGTCTGCCTAGTTACTTGGCCTGTCTCTCCTCCCTGTGATTATTAATTATCTCCACCTGTGTCCTGTTAGTCCCCTAGGGTGTGGGTGTGTCTGGATATGGTCCCTGCCAGTGTGACCACCTGCATTCACTCACCTGCAATCATGCCTACAGTACTTAAGCCTCAGTCTCTCACCATCCATACCCTCCCTCTCTATCTGACAGAGGGAAACTACGGCTGGGAAAGAAGTCAGATCTGCTAAATATTCTGACACAGAAGACACAAGAAGAACCTCCAGCTACGTTTGATGTCAAAGTACTCGATGGAGCTGCTGTGGTGCACTTCCTGTCCACTACCAACATTACCACATTTGACGAATATGCAAGTTGTGTCTTTGTTCCCCACATCATGAAACACCTGGAGATCTCCAAAAGAGTTGATGTGGTCTGGGATACGTACATCACCAGCAGCATAAAAGAGTCAACAAGGGAGAAGCGAGGCAAAGGGATACGACGGAAGGTGGCTGGTCAGAACAAGCTGCCGGGGAATTGGTCAGATTTCCTGCGTGATCCTACAAACAAGCAGGAACTCTTTGCCTTTCTCTCTGGGAAGATTGCATCCACTGCCTGGCCAGAGGGCAAGCTGGTCTTCATCACATATGGCATCACAGTGGTCGGCACAGACACCAGCCACTCGATGCTGCCATGTAACCATGAAGAGGCCGACACCAGGATAGTGATTCACCTGCTTGATGCCCTGGAACATGGCTGTTCTACCTGCTTGATACGCACTGTGGATACGGATGTTGTCGTTATCCTCATCGGCAAGTTCCATGCCCTGCTCGCCAAGTATCCAGCTGCAGACATCTGGGTTGCTTTTGGCACTGGCAAGAACTACACCTATGTTCATATAAACACGATCTGCCATGCTCTGGGCAAATACAAGTCCACAGCACTTCCCGTCTTCCACTGTTACACAGGCTGTGACACAACATCAGCATTCAGCGGGAAAGGGAAGAAGTCAGCATGGGTGGCGTGGAAGTCCTACCCTGAGGTCACCCAGGCCTTCAACTACATGGCAGAAAATCCATACACTTCTGTGACCATAGATGCCCAACACTTTCAGCTTCTTGAGCGTTTCACAGTCATCATGTATGATAAGACAAGTGATATGGAATCTGTCAATGAAGCACGACGAGAATTGTTCTGCCAGAAGAACAAAACGATGGAACACATTCCACCAACGCAAGATTCACTGCTGCAGCACGTGAAGCGAGTTGCCTACCAGTCTGGGATCTGGGCCTCGTCTGAACTGGCCCAGCAGCCGACACCTAGTCCAGAAGGATGGGGATGGACATTGGATGACAACAACCAGGTCTGGCTTCCTGTGTGGAGCATTCTACCGATGGCGTCAAAAGCCTGCAATGAACTGGTCAAGTGCGGTTGTAAAAGACCTTGTGGTGCAAGGTGCTCATGCAAGAAGGCACACTGGAATTGCACAGATCTTTGCAGTTGTCAATGTGACAAATAATTTGAATGTTGTTATCCTGGAAAGTGAAGCTAATAATCTTCAATTCTCTTCATGCTCCATTTTTCAATGTGTCTGAAAATTATGTACATACATTGGCAGAATCAACCAAATTATCTAATCTTGGCAGAATTAGTCACTTATTGATATTCCCTATAGTTTTATTGCATTCCTTGTCCCAGAAAATGTATATTTTGACACCAAGATTGACCTTCTAAGTGGCTTGGAAGCCGAGATATTGGCAATTATAGATATTACATGGTGGCCATCTTTGCAATCCAAGATGGCCGCCTTCTGCCATCTTGATGACGTGGCTACCCTTCCAAAATGAAACCTATGGTGATGGAGAGCATGTAGAAAAAATTTGGCGCTTTTGTGAGCCGTGTCCACATTTTTTTGTTAACAGCCCTCACTAATAGAAATGCATCACCACTTGCAAAGAATGCAGAACCTGCGTTTATTTCAGCAGGCTTCAAGAACTGGAAGAAGGCATCTGATTCCGTTTACATGAAAATTCTGATTGTCACAAGGTGGCTGTAAATGCCACTCTGTATGAAGACAGATCAGTACAGTGTCAGCTGGCTAGTGTGCCTTCGCGCGCGCGCGGCCACCAGGTTCATCCCCACTTGTTTACGACATGAAGATTGAAGAACCAGAATACGACCAAAGACATCATCAGGAAAAGCCAATAAGAAAGAGTTTCCCCCGCCACACACGCACACGCCTGTCTCTCTCTCACACACACACACACACACACACACACACACACACACACACACACACACACACACACGCCCGCCCAGCTGTGTTTTTCATGTAATCCGTACCGTGGCACTTGTTTCAGGTAAACAGTGACCTGTTCATCACAAAAACACCAACTTCTCCAACAGAGCAGCCAGAAGAAGCTGAATGTGGTGCTTATCCTCCTTAAAATGACTTGAAATGCATCACAGAATATATATTTACAAGCAAAAGGATACCAGTCAAGCTCCCAGAGGAGGTCATCAGTATAGTCCAAACTGAGTATCCAACTCAGTTATATCCTGCTGAGACCAAATGTGTACTTTGTCCAGACCAGCCACAGCTTCAAACTCCAGTGGAAATCACCAGAAATGCCAAAATAGTCACCATGAGTGGAATAATCGACAGTAAGTGCAAATCATTTAGCTTTTGATATATCATTTGAAGTATGAGGTGAATTGCATAAAAGTGCAAGAGTTGACTAAATGGTGTTTTACCTTGACAGACATGTCAACCTACACCCGAAGATGTGCAGAGTGCCAGATGTTCTACAGGTACCAGGAGTGGGAGCACGGGCTACATCATTTCAACGACCACGTTCTTCTCAGTCTGGAACTGTGCCTGTTTCTCAGACACAATTTACAGGTCCTTGTAGTAATCTATCATTACTTGCCACTCCCCAGAATCATGTGTCAGTATCCAGGGTCATAAACTCCTTAGAGAGTTTAAGAAAGGTGACATTCCCACCCAGAGACACAATGCTTCATGGCTACACTCACTTTGAGGCCCACAATGCTTCATGGCTACACTCACTTTGAGGCCTTGTCAGACATTGACCACACTTATTCTTGTCTGACTTGTGGATACCACCCTCCTGTTGTCATCATGGACCTCCTCAAGAAAGGGGTTTTCACCATGGCTGGTAGGTCATAATGTAATGTTTTGATTTGAATCCATAGACAATGTTGTTATAGGTGTTCACAGTCAATTTGTTGTCTGTGTTTTGTAGTGAGTGATATCAAAGAGCCTTCTGAAGACCATAATGGGGAACAGAACATCACAGAGTTTTGGGACTCTGTAGAAATGGAGATGATCTGTCGTGGACTTGTTCCCAGTAAGCATAACTTACTTAAATATTAGCCTAGTAATTCTCTGTCTGAAGCTCTTTGGATAAATAATAGAGATGTCCTACATCAGTGGTTCTCAACCTGTGGGTTGGGACCCCAAATGATTTTGGTGGGTTGCCAGATGATTAGCTTAATGTGCAACAGTTTTCTCACTCAACAGTAAACAAGCAAATTAAACCAACATACAGTTACATTATAAGTGTTTACAGGGTATGCACATTGTGACAATTTAAGACTTTCAAGACACTTGAAATGATTTTTTAATTGAGTCAAGTGATCAACAAACTATACTTTCAAAAATGGTCAAACATATTGCCTAAGAAAGAGGCATCAAAACATTGGCTCTGGACGCAATTGGTTAGACCTACAACCAACTACCAATCACAGTCGTCCATATTTGAATACTGGGCCCTGATTGGTCACCCCAGACTTCTGGAGCACCGCTCCATGGATTCACAATGGAGCGGTGCCAGACCCATATCGCAGAAGGCATTTTTTTTTTTTGCACTGGCAGATTTGTCTGGTCCCAGTCTAGGGGGACGGCCCCATGCCACACACACGTGGTCGAAAAAGTACTCAAATGTTGTACTTAAAAAGCTGAAGTGGTTAATGTAAGTTTTGTAGTAATATTCAAAATCTACAAAGTAACTAGTAACTAAAGTTTTTCAAATAATTGTAGTTGTAAAAGTAGCCTACTATATTTGCCTTTGATATGTAGTGGAGTAGAAGTAAAAGTACTTACAATTGGAAATACTCCAGTAAAGTAAAAACCCCTCAAAATTGTACTTAAGTATAGTACTTGAGTAAATGTACTCAGTTACTTTACACCACTGCTCTTGACTGCATGTCTTCACTTCTCCCCACTGCAATTCTGCCCCTACATCTCTTGGGAGAATAGGGCAGTGGTAGGCAGTGGTTGAAGAAGTTCCTTTCCTTAAGTAAAAGTATCAATCAGCATCTTGATGCCCAGAAAGCATTTGATAGAGTTGAATGGCGGTACCTGTTTGATGTTATGGAGAGGTATGGACTTGGAGGGAATTTCCTTAAATGGATACAAACTATCTACCACTCACCTGTCGCTCGTGTCCTTACCAATGGTACTTGCTCCGAGCCTTTTCCCCTGGCTAGAGGCACAAGGCAAGGGGACCCCATAAGTCCATTACTATTTGCCGTCGCGCTCGAACCGCTTGCCGAGGCTATACGGTCCCATCACGATGTGGAGGGGGTCTCATTTTCGAATGGGGGTACCCCCCATAAAATAGCTTTATACGCAGATGACATTATACTGTTTTTGTCCTCTCCGAAGAGGTCGGTGCCAACCGTCCTCTCAATCATAAAAGACTTTGCCGCTATCTCGGGCTACAAAATTAACCAAAGTAAATCTGAAGCTATGCCATTGGGTACTCTGACCAAGTCAGACATCTCAATTAACTTTCCCTTCAAATGGACCACCTCTGGATTTACGTATCTTGGCATCAAAGTTTCCCCCAATTTAAAGGATCTGGCACGCCTGAACCTGGCCCCGGTCATTAGGGAGGTTAAGAGGGACTTGGAACGGTGGCATGACCTCCCATTATCATTTCTGGGACGAACAAGTCTAATAAAAATGAATACTCTTCCCCGCCTCTTATACCCTTTACAGATGCTTCCCTTATGGGTATCAAAAAAAGATGTCAGAGATCTGGAGAAGGCCTTTTCTAAGTTTATCTGGCATGGAAAAAGACCTAGGCAAAAGTTTAAAATTTTGCAGTTGCCAACGAGCAGAGCTGGCTTGGCCATGCCAAATATACTTTTCTATAACTGGGCCTGTCATGCTCGCTTCATTTGGGAATGGCTCCAAGCCTATTTACACAATAAGAACTGTGTGGACTCGTGGGGCTGCTCACCAAATTCACTATGGGCCCTTGTAACTGGTAATAAAGATAAAATTCACAGAGAGATACGAGGAAACCCAATTATCTATACTTCTATCAGAATATGGCGACAGATTAACACCTATGCAGGCAGAGGAGACCTAAGGTCACTGCTAACACCCATTTCTAGTAATCATGAATTTGGCCCAGGATTTAGCTCGGCAATCTTCAAGACCTGGCATTCTCGAGGGCTTAGAGTACTGGGTGATTTATTCAAAGATGGTGTTTTGATGTCGTTTCAGCAGTTACAGACGCAATTCAATCTCCCAAGGGAACATTTTTTTGTTTTTTTGCAAATACGTTACAAAACACATTACGTTTGCCCCCACAAACTGGATCCCTATATAGCAAAGTGGAGGACCTCCTATGCAAACGTAGTGATGTATCACATTTTATCTCCTCCTTCTATTCCTTGTTGTACTCGCTGGACTCCCTGGAGGTACAATCCATCCACAAGTGGGAGAGCGATTTTAACAATGTATATATCGAGGACGACTGGCAAGAGGCCATTGATTCTGTTAAAAATGTGTTCACCTGTAATAGATTAAGAGAAACACAATATAAAATATTTCACAGGCTGCACATCACACCTGTGTTACTAAACAAAATGGACCGTTCAAGATCTCCTTTGTGCTCTAAATGTCACACAGATCTTGGAACCTACTACCACTACTTTTGGGAATGTAAGTGGATATCTAGGTTTTGGGGCTCCGTGGCACAAGAGTTAAGTGGCATCTTTGGGGTTAGGATAAAGAAGGATCCGGGAGCCTTCATTCTGGGACTCCCTTCCAAAGAGATTAATCTGACACCCCCACAATTTAAGTTACTTGACAAATTCTTATTATTAGCTCGTAAATGCATTTTAATCAATTGGATCAAGGATAAGCCCCCTACCATACAACTTTGGTATAAAGAGATCTTTGGTGTACTCCCCCACGAAAGACTGTGTGCAGTACACAGAGGCAATGAAGCCTCGTTTCTGAAATTGTGGGCCCCACTAATAGACTACTTCCCCGCCGAAATCTCTCTGATCCTTCTAAAAGGTCAATGTACTGTGGGCCGGAATCCTCCCCTTAGATAGGACAATGACGATTATGCCGATGCTTAAATGTGACTATGAGCTATATGGAGTGTTGTGACCTGTCCTAAGTGCCTGGCTATGCTATGCTTTTTTTGTTTTTCGCTGTAAACTGATGATGTTGATGAACAATGGAATTGGAGGACCCCCCCCCCCCTTGTTTGTTTGACCATGTTTGTCATGTTTGTTAAAAGTATGTCCATGTCAGTTGCTGTATGTGGAAAATGTTAAAAACCCAATAAAAATATAAAAACGAAAGTAAAAGTATCAATACCATTATCTAGAAATACTCAGTTACAGTAAAAGACTGGTATTCAAAATTTACATGAGTTAAAGTACAAAAGTGTTGGCATCAAAATATACTTAAAATACAAAAAGTAAAAGTACTCATTATGCAGAATGTCCCATTTCGCAAGTTCAATGTGTATACAAATCTCTTGAAAATAGCAGATCTACAAGCTCACAATGCGTGGCATCGCGACGCACCGTGAGCTTGTAGATCAGCTATTTTCAAATAGCCAAAGTATGTATAGGGTTGAAGTGGCTAATTTATGTGTTGTAATAATAATCATAATCTACAAAGTAACTAGTAACTCAACATTTCAAATATTTTTATTTGGGTAAAAGTCCAATATTTTCCTCTGAGATGTAGTGGAATAGAAGTAAAAGTATTGATAATTATAACTTTATTCACTAAACTCCCATACCTCTTTATTTGATCTCCTCCCTTAAGCTGGGCTCAAACTACAGGCGTGTTTCTAAATCCAGTTGCATCACACTCATATGGGTAATCGATAAGGAGGTTTTCTCTCTAAATTTTAAGAATAAAACAAATCTTCTAAGATTAAGATGTAATACAATATAAGATATGGCTCTGGAATAGGTGGGAGGAGTTGAGCTGGGAGGGGGGGGGGGGGGGGCAGGAGAAGATGGGTAGTGCCTGGTCATCACTGCCGACCCGCCAACTGGAGGATGTTGTGGTTCAGGGTCGAAAGGGCCAATGAAAGTTGGACGCTACCTGATGACTTCTTCTCCTGGCTGAATGCTACAGTCACACTGTAGCACCTACCCTCAAACGGTTTGTCAGAATAGCAACCACTTCAAACTGCAAGGAACCAGCCTCACCACTATTTGCAAGTCTTTAAACCATTTTAATACAAACATCTTTCAAACATGTATCTTCATTTATAAAATAAAATTCCAGAGTCACCTCCCAAGTCACTTCCAACGATGCTTCCACAATAACTCCAAGCTCCATTCACATAACACCCAATCTGGGAACTCATAGTCAAAAAAAAGGAAAGAACTGCGCCCTCTGCTGTTTTATTTCCTTTGAATTTGACTCTGGGGGGACCTCCCAATAGAATGTGGATAACAGAATGTTGGCCGTTAGGTCCCCCTTCAGCCCTCCAATTCCAGTCCACGTCTCTTTGTTTACATTCCTAACATTACTAACTATACACGTTGTAAAAGGAGCTCCCGACAGATTCAACTGCAAATTTCTGAATCTGTCTTGAGAGATTACATAACACCCAATCTGGGAACCCATCATCAAATAAAAAGGAAAAACAGAGCCCTGTGCTGTTTTTCACTTTTCCATTTGACTCTGGGCTGAGCTGTACGTCGGTTTTGGTCTGACCTCAGCCCTCCACTTACGGTGGTGTGCCTATGTTTTCATTCCCACTAACAATATTTCTCCACGGAACAACTAACACCATTTCTCCCAAAGAACATGGTTTGTTTTGGTTGGTTATAAGCCCACTTGTTTCTATGATGAAAGAGCAAGTTAAAATGTTACTAACTTTACGTGGTTTTGTCGGCTCCGAGGACGCAATTGTTAAATGAGTTTCGGTTTGTTTCCAGTGGGAAGCGAGCCGCACACATGTAACACTTGTAGCCAATGTGCATGGGTTGTCAACACTGCTCCCGACAGATCCAAGCGCAGCTATAGATCTGTTCTTGAGAGATTACATAACACCAGACAAGCAAATCTTCTACATGCCCCCAGATGTTACACCACTAGGGTGTCAAATACAGATGTGTCACATTATGACATGCTCATTTCCAACTAGTAATTGGCTCAACCTCCCGACCCTCAGACTTAAAAAGAAAACTAATAAATAAACTGAACACTGACAACTAACCAAACTAACCGAAAAGGGCATTTACATTGCAGTAGGGCCTTTTTAATCAAGCCACCATTTTGTTTTTGTATTTTCTTGAATGTTGAGTTGTAACTGTGTTAATACACTTGTAATGTTAAGAAAAGGAGAGGTCCTCATAGCCCTTCCAGGTTTACTCATCTCACCTGAACAACTCCCTTTTAGATGTTACTGTATAGTGTGCATACACTTAGAATGAGTTTTCCTTAACACTATGGGACTTTCGAGCCTTTGCAGAATAGAGTTTAAAGTTCTCCTCCTCACATACAAGGCTCTCAATGGACAGGCACCAGTATATCTCAAAGAACTCATCGAGCCCTATAAACCAGCCAGAACACCATTGCGTCCACAGTATGAAAAAATGCTTACAGCTCCAAGAAACCCCAAAAAAATTAGAACAGGAGGTAGAGCATTTAAGTTTCAGGCACCTCAGCTGTGGAACCTTCTCCCAGTCTCAGTCCGTGAAGCAGACACACTCTGTAAATTTAAGACTAGACTAAAAACCTTTCTCTATGATAAAGCCTATAGCCAAAGTGTATAGACTCAGTCACCCTATAGTCATCCTCTCCCCCCCCCCCCCTTTTCCTCTCTCCTCTCGTCCTCTCTTTTCTCGTCCTCCCTTTGGTTGTGTGGGTTTGTGTCCCATTGGTACAATCGTAATTAACCCTGTACGGATTCACGCTCTAGTAAGGCCTGCCACTAATTCTACAACCGGGGACCTGCTCCCCGGAGTTTCTTTTATTTCCCACGTCGCAGGTCCATGGACCCCCAGCTGCGGCTCAATACTGTGACTGCGGACCGGGCCTCTCCATGGAGCACGACCGTGGATTTCTACTACATTACACTATACCACTACACTATACTGTATATTATCTTAACATTCTTTTATTATACCATTATATACTGCATACACACTATTGCTGTACTATATTATATTATCATATACTATCTTACACTATTATATTTGCTGCTAGTGTTATTGTTACTACTTGCACTGTATCTCTTTCTGTCTCTCCTCTGTCTGTCTCTCCCTCTCTCTCTCTTCTTTCCCCCGACACGGTCGAGGCAGAAGGCCGCCACCCTAGAGCCTAGGGTCTGCCTGACGTTTCTTCCAGTTAAGAGGGAGTTGTTCTGTCGCAAAATTGCTTGCTCAGGGTGGGATGTCGGGTCTCTTCTCTACATGTAAAGTGTCTTGAGACAACTTGTTGTGATTTGACACTTTAATAAAATTGAATTGAATTGAATTGAAATTTGCGCACGCACCACATGCCTCTCGTCTTTAGTACAAATACAAAATACACTTTCGCTACTCACCAAAACAAAGACGGTTTTATGGAGTTGAAAGCCTACTCTACTTAGTGGGAACACTCTGAGCCCCGGCCAGGCGGCCACCTCACGTCTAAAATACACTTTTTGTTCAAAATGTAAAATAATCCACTTCTTCGAGAGGACTGCATTACACCTTGAGTTACCGGTCAACTGCGTGCTGTTGTTTTATGTTTCACAGATCGATTTAAACACCAACTCGAAAAAGTGCTCCTCGGAGCACAGGTCTCCGCCAGGTCAGGTAGCTTATTGTGGCCTCCTGGTGGGGCTATAATAGGCCAATGTGAAAAGGGTGCCATTTAATCTTAGGCTTTTCACGGCAATCGGACACTGCATTCATGATTTGAGGCATTTTGTTCCAAAAATTTGTTTTGTTCAATTAGACCTGCTGGTGGCGCTATAACAGGCCAATGTGAAAAGGGTGCCATTCCTTCCTCGGCCTAGTGGGAATGTGTATGTAAAAATTCACGGAAATCGCACACTGCGTGCATGATTTGAGGCATTTTGTTGTAAACAGACCTCTCCTGCAAACTTTGGACGCCAATGTTAGCCAATTAGGATGGAATATGAAATATCAGACACATCCGTCTTGATCACATGACTATAGAGATCATGTTTACCAATTTGCGTGAAATTTGGATAAAATCGGAAGGGGTAATATAAAAAAAAATGTTTTACATAAGTCGGCCTCCTGGTGGCGCTATAACAAGCAGATGTGAAAAATGTAGGGCAAAGGTTGTTCCTTGACTTCTAGGGAGTGCGCATACAAAGTTTGACACAGATCGGTGCAGTTATAGGTAAAAACACGAATCGGCCTGTTATAGCGCCAAGATGAGGCTGATTTAAAAAATAAATGCCATTTCTTCCTCGGCTTAATGGGAATTAGTGAGGATGGGTAAGACCCGATTTTTGAAAAATGTGGACACGGCTCACAAAAGCGCCAATTTTTTTCTACATGCTCTCCATCACCATAGGTTTCATTTTGGAAGGGTAGCCACGTCATCAAGATGGCAGAAGGCGGCCATCTTGGATTGCAAAGATGGCCACCATGTAATATCTTCCAATAATAGCCTCAGTCTCTCACCATCCATACCCTCCCTCTCTATCTGACAGAGGGAAACTACGGCTGGGAAAGAAGTCAGATCTGCTAAATATTCTGACACAGAAGACACAAGAAGAACCTCCAGCTACGTTTGATGTCAAAGTACTCGATGGAGCTGCTGTGGTGCACTTCCTGTCCACTACCAACATTACCACATTTGACGAATATGAAAGTTGTGTCTTTGTTCCCCACATCATGAAACACCTGGAGATCTCCAAAAGAGTTGATGTGGTCTGGGATACGTACATCACCAGCAGCATAAAAGAGTCAACAAGGGAGAAGCGAGGCAAAGGGATACGACGGAAGGTGGCTGGTCAGAACAAGCTGCCGGGGAATTGGTCAGATTTCCTGCGTGATCCTACAAACAAGCAGGAACTCTTTGCCTTTCTCTCTGGGAAGATTGCATCCACTGCCTGGCCAGAGGGCAAGCTGGTCTTCATCACATATGGCATCACAGTGGTCGGCACAGACACCAGCCACTCGATGCTGCCATGTAACCATGAAGAGGCCGACACCAGGATAGTGATTCACCTGCTTGATGCCCTGGAACATGGCTGTTCTACCTGCTTGATACGCACTGTGGATACGGATGTTGTCGTTATCCTCATCGGCAAGTTCCATGCCCTGCTCGCCAAGTATCCAGCTGCAGACATCTGGGTTGCTTTTGGCACTGGCAAGAACTACACCTATGTTCATATAAACACGATCTGCCATGCTCTGGGCAAATACAAGTCCACAGCACTTCCCGTCTTCCACTGTTACACAGGCTGTGACACAACATCAGCATTCAGCGGGAAAGGGAAGAAGTCAGCATGGGTGGCGTGGAAGTCCTACCCTGAGGTCACCCAGGCCTTCAACTACATGGCAGAAAATCCATACACTTCTGTGACCATAGATGCCCAACACTTTCAGCTTCTTGAGCGTTTCACAGTCATCATGTATGATAAGACAAGTGATATGGAATCTGTCAATGAAGCACGACGAGAATTGTTCTGCCAGAAGAACAAAACGATGGAACACATTCCACCAACGCAAGATTCACTGCTGCAGCACGTGAAGCGAGTTGCCTACCAGTCTGGGATCTGGGCCTCGTCTGAACTGGCCCAGCAGCCGACACCTAGTCCAGAAGGATGGGGATGGACATTGGATGACAACAATCAGGTCTGGCTTCCTGTGTGGAGCATTCTACCGATGGCGTCAAAAGCCTGCAATGAACTGGTCAAGTGCGGTTGTAAAAGACCTTGTGGTGCAAGGTGCTCATGCAAGAAGGCACACTGGAATTGCACAGATCTTTGCAGTTGTCAATGTGACAAATAATTTGAATGTTGTTATCCTGGAAAGTGAAGCTAATAATCTTCAATTCTCTTCATGCTCCATTTTTCAATGTGTCTGAAAATTATGTACATACATTGGCAGAATCAACCAAATTATCTAATCTTGGCAGAATTAGTCACTTATTGATATTCCCTATAGTTTTATTGCATTCCTTGTCCCAGAAAATGTATATTTTGACACCAAGATTGACCTTCTAAGTGGCTTGGAAGCCGAGATATTGGCAATTATAGATATTACATGGTGGCCATCTTTGCAATCCAAGATGGCCGCCTTCTGCCATCTTGATGACGTGGCTACCCTTCCAAAATGAAACCTATGGTGATGGAGAGCATGTAGAAAAAATTTGGCGCTTTTGTGAGCCGTGTCCACATTTTTTTGTTAACAGCCCTCACTAATAGAAATGCATCACCACTTGCAAAGAATGCAGAACCTGCGTTTATTTCAGCAGGCTTCAAGAACTGGAAGAAGGCATCTGATTCCGTTTACATGAAAATTCTGATTGTCACAAGGTGGCTGTAAATGCCACTCTGTATGAAGACAGATCAGTACAGTGTCAGCTGGCTAGTGTGCCTTCGCGCGCGCGCGGCCACCAGGTTCATCCCCACTTGTTTACGACATGAAGATTGAAGAACCAGAATACGACCAAAGACATCATCAGGAAAAGCCAATAAGAAAGAGTTTCCCCCGCCACACACGCACACGCCTGTCTCTCTCTCACACACACACACACACACACACACACACACACACACACACACACACACACACACACACACGCCCGCCCAGCTGTGTTTTTCATGTAATCCGTACCGTGGCACTTGTTTCAGGTAAACAGTGACCTGTTCATCACAAAAACACCAACTTCTCCAACAGAGCAGCCAGAAGAAGCTGAATGTGGTGCTTATCCTCCTTAAAATGACTTGAAATGCATCACAGAATATATATTTACAAGCAAAAGGATACCAGTCAAGCTCCCAGAGGAGGTCATCAGTATAGTCCAAACTGAGTATCCAACTCAGTTATATCCTGCTGAGACCAAATGTGTACTTTGTCCAGACCAGCCACAGCTTCAAACTCCAGTGGAAATCACCAGAAATGCCAAAATAGTCACCATGAGTGGAATAATCGACAGTAAGTGCAAATCATTTAGCTTTTGATATATCATTTGAAGTATGAGGTGAATTGCATAAAAGTGCAAGAGTTGACTAAATGGTGTTTTACCTTGACAGACATGTCAACCTACACCCGAAGATGTGCAGAGTGCCAGATGTTCTACAGGTACCAGGAGTGGGAGCACGGGCTACATCATTTCAACGACCACGTTCTTCTCAGTCTGGAACTGTGCCTGTTTCTCAGACACAATTTACAGGTCCTTGTAGTAATCTATCATTACTTGCCACTCCCCAGAATCATGTGTCAGTATCCAGGGTCATAAACTCCTTAGAGAGTTTAAGAAAGGTGACATTCCCACCCAGAGACACAATGCTTCATGGCTACACTCACTTTGAGGCCCACAATGCTTCATGGCTACACTCACTTTGAGGCCTTGTCAGACATTGACCACACTTATTCTTGTCTGACTTGTGGATACCACCCTCCTGTTGTCATCATGGACCTCCTCAAGAAAGGGGTTTTCACCATGGCTGGTAGGTCATAATGTAATGTTTTGATTTGAATCCATAGACAATGTTGTTATAGGTGTTCACAGTCAATTTGTTGTCTGTGTTTTGTAGTGAGTGATATCAAAGAGCCTTCTGAAGACCATAATGGGGAACAGAACATCACAGAGTTTTGGGACTCTGTAGAAATGGAGATGATCTGTCGTGGACTTGTTCCCAGTAAGCATAACTTACTTAAATATTAGCCTAGTAATTCTCTGTCTGAAGCTCTTTGGATAAATAATAGAGATGTCCTACATCAGTGGTTCTCAACCTGTGGGTTGGGACCCCAAATGATTTTGGTGGGTTGCCAGATGATTAGCTTAATGTGCAACAGTTTTCTCACTCAACAGTAAACAAGCAAATTAAACCAACATACAGTTACATTATAAGTGTTTACAGGGTATGCACATTGTGACAATTTAAGACTTTCAAGACACTTGAAATGATTTTTTAATTGAGTCAAGTGATCAACAAACTATACTTTCAAAAATGGTCAAACATATTGCCTAAGAAAGAGGCATCAAAACATTGGCTCTGGACGCAATTGGTTAGACCTACAACCAACTACCAATCACAGTCGTCCATATTTGAATACTGGGCCCTGATTGGTCACCCCAGACTTCTGGAGCACCGCTCCATGGATTCACAATGGAGCGGTGCCAGACCCATATCGCAGAAGGCATTTTTTTTTTTTGCACTGGCAGATTTGTCTGGTCCCAGTCTAGGGGGACGGCCCCATGCCACACACACGTGGTCGAAAAAGTACTCAAATGTTGTACTTAAAAAGCTGAAGTGGTTAATGTAAGTTTTGTAGTAATATTCAAAATCTACAAAGTAACTAGTAACTAAAGTTTTTCAAATAATTGTAGTTGTAAAAGTAGCCTACTATATTTGCCTTTGATATGTAGTGGAGTAGAAGTAAAAGTACTTACAATTGGAAATACTCCAGTAAAGTAAAAACCCCTCAAAATTGTACTTAAGTATAGTACTTGAGTAAATGTACTCAGTTACTTTACACCACTGCTCTTGACTGCATGTCTTCACTTCTCCCCACTGCAATTCTGCCCCTACATCTCTTGGGAGAATAGGGCAGTGGTAGGCAGTGGTTGAAGAAGTTCCTTTCCTTAAGTAAAAGTATCAATCAGCATCTTGATGCCCAGAAAGCATTTGATAGAGTTGAATGGCGGTACCTGTTTGATGTTATGGAGAGGTATGGACTTGGAGGGAATTTCCTTAAATGGATACAAACTATCTACCACTCACCTGTCGCTCGTGTCCTTACCAATGGTACTTGCTCCGAGCCTTTTCCCCTGGCTAGAGGCACAAGGCAAGGGGACCCCATAAGTCCATTACTATTTGCCGTCGCGCTCGAACCGCTTGCCGAGGCTATACGGTCCCATCACGATGTGGAGGGGGTCTCATTTTCGAATGGGGGTACCCCCCATAAAATAGCTTTATACGCAGATGACATTATACTGTTTTTGTCCTCTCCGAAGAGGTCGGTGCCAACCGTCCTCTCAATCATAAAAGACTTTGCCGCTATCTCGGGCTACAAAATTAACCAAAGTAAATCTGAAGCTATGCCATTGGGTACTCTGACCAAGTCAGACATCCCAATTAACTTTCCCTTCAAATGGACCACCTCTGGATTTACGTATCTTGGCATCAAAGTTTCCCCCAATTTAAAGGATCTGGCACGCCTGAACCTGGCCCCGGTCATTAGGGAGGTTAAGAGGGACTTGGAACGGTGGCATGACCTCCCATTATCATTTCTGGGACGAACAAGTCTAATAAAAATGAATACTCTTCCCCGCCTCTTATACCCTTTACAGATGCTTCCCTTATGGGTATCAAAAAAAGATGTCAGAGATCTGGAGAAGGCCTTTTCTAAGTTTATCTGGCATGGAAAAAGACCTAGGCAAAAGTTTAAAATTTTGCAGTTGCCAACGAGCAGAGCTGGCTTGGCCATGCCAAATATACTTTTCTATAACTGGGCCTGTCATGCTCGCTTCATTTGGGAATGGCTCCAAGCCTATTTACACAATAAGAACTGTGTGGACTCGTGGGGCTGCTCACCAAATTCACTATGGGCCCTTGTAACTGGTAATAAAGATAAAATTCACAGAGAGATACGAGGAAACCCAATTATCTATACTTCTATCAGAATATGGCGACAGATTAACACCTATGCAGGCAGAGGAGACCTAAGGTCACTGCTAACACCCATTTCTAGTAATCATGAATTTGGCCCAGGATTTAGCTCAGCAATCTTCAAGACCTGGCATTCTCGAGGGCTTAGAGTACTGGGTGATTTATTCAAAGATGGTGTTTTGATGTCGTTTCAGCAGTTACAGACGCAATTCAATCTCCCAAGGGAACATTTTTTTGTTTTTTTGCAAATACGTTACAAAACACATTACGTTTGCCCCCACAAACTGGATCCCTATATAGCAAAGTGGAGGACCTCCTATGCAAACGTAGTGATGTATCACATTTTATCTCCTCCTTCTATTCCTTGTTGTACTCGCTGGACTCCCTGGAGGTACAATCCATCCACAAGTGGGAGAGCGATTTTAACAATGTATATATCGAGGACGACTGGCAAGAGGCCATTGATTCTGTTAAAAATGTGTTCACCTGTAATAGATTAAGAGAAACACAATATAAAATATTTCACAGGCTGCACATCACACCTGTGTTACTAAACAAAATGGACCGTTCAAGATCTCCTTTGTGCTCTAAATGTCACACAGATCTTGGAACCTACTACCACTACTTTTGGGAATGTAAGTGGATATCTAGGTTTTGGGGCTCCGTGGCACAAGAGTTAAGTGGCATCTTTGGGGTTAGGATAAAGAAGGATCCGGGAGCCTTCATTCTGGGACTCCCTTCCAAAGAGATTAATCTGACACCCCCACAATTTAAGTTACTTGACAAATTCTTATTATTAGCTCGTAAATGCATTTTAATCAATTGGATCAAGGATAAGCCCCCTACCATACAACTTTGGTATAAAGAGATCTTTGGTGTACTCCCCCACGAAAGACTGTGTGCAGTACACAGAGGCAATGAAGCCTCGTTTCTGAAATTGTGGGCCCCACTAATAGACTACTTCCCCGCCGAAATCTCTCGGATCCTTCTAAAAGGTCAATGTACTGTGGGCCGGAATCCTCCCCTTAGATAGGACAATGACGATTATGCCGATGCTTAAATGTGACTATGAGCTATATGGAGTGTTGTGACCTGTCCTAAGTGCCTGGCTATGCTATGCTTTTTTTGTTTTTCGCTGTAAACTGATGATGTTGATGAACAATGGAATTGGAGGACCCCCCCCCCCCCTTGTTTGTTTGACCATGTTTGTCATGTTTGTTAAAAGTATGTCCATGTCAGTTGCTGTATGTGGAAAATGTTAAAAACCCAATAAAAATATAAAAACGAAAGTAAAAGTATCAATACCATTATCTAGAAATACTCAGTTACAGTAAAAGACTGGTATTCAAAATTTACATGAGTTAAAGTACAAAAGTGTTGGCATCAAAATATACTTAAAATACAAAAAGTAAAAGTACTCATTATGCAGAATGTCCCATTTCGCAAGTTCAATGTGTATACAAATCTCTTGAAAATAGCAGATCTACAAGCTCACAATGCGTGGCATCGCGACGCACCGTGAGCTTGTAGATCAGCTATTTTCAAATAGCCAAAGTATGTATAGGGTTGAAGTGGCTAATTTATGTGTTGTAATAATAATCATAATCTACAAAGTAACTAGTAACTCAACATTTCAAATATTTTTATTTGGGTAAAAGTCCAATATTTTCCTCTGAGATGTAGTGGAATAGAAGTAAAAGTATTGATAATTATAACTTTATTCACTAAACTCCCATACCTCTTTATTTGATCTCCTCCCTTAAGCTGGGCTCAAACTACAGGCGTGTTTCTAAATCCAGTTGCATCACACTCATATGGGTAATCGATAAGGAGGTTTTCTCTCTAAATTTTAAGAATAAAACAAATCTTCTAAGATTAAGATGTAATACAATATAAGATATGGCTCTGGAATAGGTGGGAGGAGTTGAGCTGGGAGGGGGGGGGGGGGGGCAGGAGAAGATGGGTAGTGCCTGGTCATCACTGCCGACCCGCCAACTGGAGGATGTTGTGGTTCAGGGTCGAAAGGGCCAATGAAAGTTGGAAGCTACCTGATGACTTCTTCTCCTGGCTGAATGCTACAGTCACACTGTAGCACCTACCCTCAAACGGTTTGTCAGAATAGCAACCACTTCAAACTGCAAGGAACCAGCCTCACCACTATTTGCAAGTCTTTAAACCATTTTAATACAAACATCTTTCAAACATGTATCTTCATTTATAAAATAAAATTCCAGAGTCACCTCCCAAGTCACTTCCAACGATGCTTCCACAATAACTCCAAGCTCCATTCACATAACACCCAATCTGGGAACTCATAGTCAAAAAAAAGGAAAGAACTGCGCCCTCTGCTGTTTTATTTCCTTTGAATTTGACTCTGGGGGGACCTCCCAATAGAATGTGGATAACAGAATGTTGGCCGTTAGGTCCCCCTTCAGCCCTCCAATTCCAGTCCACGTCTCTTTGTTTACATTCCTAACATTACTAACTATACACGTTGTAAAAGGAGCTCCCGACAGATTCAACTGCAAATTTCTGAATCTGTCTTGAGAGATTACATAACACCCAATCTGGAAACCCATCATCAAATAAAAAGGAAAAACAGAGCCCTGTGCTGTTTTTCACTTTTCCATTTGACTCTGGGCTGAGCTGTACGGAGGACCCATGCTCACGGGAAACCCGGGGTTTTGGTCTGACCTCAGCCCTCCACTTACGGTGGTGTGCCTATGTTTTCATTCCCACTAACAATATTTCTCCACGGAACAACTAACACCATTTCTCCCAAAGAACATGGTTTGTTTTGGTTGGTTATAAGCCCACTTGTTTCTATGATGAAAGAGCAAGTTAAAATGTTACTAACTTTACGTGGTTTTGTCGGCTCCGAGGACGCAATTGTTAAATGAGTTTCGGTTTGTTTCCAGTGGGAAGCGAGCCGCACACATGTAACACTTGTAGCCAATGTGCATGGGTTGTCAACACGGCTCCCGACAGATCCAAGCGCAGCTATAGATCTGTTCTTGAGAGATTACATAACACCAGACAAGCAAATCTTCTACATGCCCCCAGATGTTACACCACTAGGGTGTCAAATACAGATGTGTCACATTATGACATGCTCATTTCCAACTAGTAATTGGCTCAACCTCCCGACCCTCAGACTTAAAAAGAAAACTAATAAATAAACTGAACACTGACAACTAACCAAACTAACCGAAAAGGGCATTTACATTGCAGTAGGGCCTTTTTAATCAAGCCACCATTTTGTTTTTGTATTTTCTTGAATGTTGAGTTGTAACTGTGTTAATACACTTGTAATGTTAAGAAAAGGAGAGGTCCTCATAGCCCTTCCAGGTTTACTCATCTCACCTGAACAACTCCCTTTTAGATGTTACTGTATAGTGTGCATACACTTAGAATGAGTTTTCCTTAACACTATGGGACTTTCGAGCCTTTGCAGAATAGAGTTTAAAGTTCTCCTCCTCACATACAAGGCTCTCAATGGACAGGCACCAGTATATCTCAAAGAACTCATCGAGCCCTATAAACCAGCCAGAACACCATTGCGTCCACAGTATGAAAAAATGCTTACAGCTCCAAGAAACCCCAAAAAAATTAGAACAGGAGGTAGAGCATTTAAGTTTCAGGCACCTCAGCTGTGGAACCTTCTCCCAGTCTCAGTCCGTGAAGCAGACACACTCTGTAAATTTAAGACTAGACTAAAAACCTTTCTCTATGATAAAGCCTATAGCCAAAGTGTATAGACTCAGTCACCCTATAGTCATCCTCTCCCCCCCCCCCTTTTCCTCTCTCCTCTCGTCCTCTCTTTTCTCGTCCTCCCTTTGGTTGTGTGGGTTTGTGTCCCATTGGTACAATCGTAATTAACCCTGTACGGATTCACGCTCTAGTAAGGCCTGCCACTAATTCTACAACCGGGGACCTGCTCCCCGGAGTTTCTTTTATTTCCCACGTCGCAGGTCCATGGACCCCCAGCTGCGGCTCAATACTGTGACTGCGGACCGGGCCTCTCCATGGAGCACGACCGTGGATTTCTACTACATTACACTATACCACTACACTATACTGTATAATCTTAACATTCTTTTATTATACCATTATATACTGCATACACACTATTGCTGTACTATATTATATTATCATATACTATCTTACACTATTATATTTGCTGCTAGTGTTATTGTTACTACTTGCACTGTATCTCTTTCTGTCTCTCCTCTGTCTGTCTCTCCCTCTCTCTCTCTCTTCTTTCCCCCGACACGGTCGAGGCAGAAGGCCGCCACCCTAGAGCCTAGGGTCTGCCTGACGTTTCTTCCAGTTAAGAGGGAGTTTTTCTGTCGCAAAATTGCTTGCTCAGGGTGGGATGTCGGGTCTCTTCTCTACATGTAAAGTGTCTTGAGACAACTTGTTGTGATTTGACACTTTAATAAAATTGAATTGAATTGAATTGAAATTTGCGCACGCACCACATGCCTCTCGTCTTTAGTACAAATACAAAATACACTTTCGCTACTCACCAAAACAAAGACGGTTTTATGGAGTTGAAAGCCTACTCTACTTAGTGGGAACACTCTGAGCCCCGGCCAGGCGGCCACCTCACGTCTAAAATACACTTTTTGTTCAAAATGTAAAATAATCCACTTCTTCGAGAGGACTGCATTACACCTTGAGTTACCGGTCAACTGCGTGCTGTTGTTTTATGTTTCACAGATCGATTTAAACACCAACTCGAAAAAGTGCTCCTCGGAGCACAGGTCTCCGCCAGGTCAGGTAGCTTATTGTGGCCTCCTGGTGGGGCTATAATAGGCCAATGTGAAAAGGGTGCCATTTAATCTTAGGCTTTTCACGGCAATCGGACACTGCATTCATGATTTGAGGCATTTTGTTCCAAAAATTTGTTTTGTTCAATTAGACCTGCTGGTGGCGCTATAACAGGCCAATGTGAAAAGGGTGCCATTCCTTCCTCGGCCTAGTGGGAATGTGTATGTAAAAATTCACGGAAATCGCACACTGCGTGCATGATTTGAGGCATTTTGTTGTAAACAGACCTCTCCTGCAAACTTTGGACGCCAATGTTAGCCAATTAGGATGGAATATGAAATATCAGACACATCCGTCTTGATCACATGACTATAGAGATCATGTTTACCAATTTGCGTGAAATTTGGATAAAATCGGAAGGGGTAATATAAAAAAAAATGTTTTACATAAGTCGGCCTCCTGGTGGCGCTATAACAAGCAGATGTGAAAAATGTAGGGCAAAGGTTGTTCCTTGACTTCTAGGGAGTGCGCATACAAAGTTTGACACAGATCGGTGCAGTTATAGGTAAAAACATGAATCGGCCTGTTATAGCGCCAAGATGAGGCTGATTTAAAAAATAAATGCCATTTCTTCCTCGGCTTAATGGGAATTAGTGAGGATGGGTAAGACCCGATTTTTGAAAAATGTGGACACGGCTCACAAAAGCGCCAATTTTTTTTTTCTACATGCTCTCCATCACCATAGGTTTCATTTTGGAAGGGTAGCCACGTCATCAAGATGGCAGAAGGCGGCCATCTTGGATTGCAAAGATGGCCACCATGTAATATCTTCCAATAATAGCCTCAGTCTCTCACCATCCATACCCTCCCTCTCTATCTGACAGAGGGAAACTACGGCTGGGAAAGAAGTCAGATCTGCTAAATATTCTGACACAGAAGACACAAGAAGAACCTCCAGCTACGTTTGATGTCAAAGTACTCGATGGAGCTGCTGTGGTGCACTTCCTGTCCACTACCAACATTACCACATTTGACGAATATGAAAGTTGTGTCTTTGTTCCCCACATCATGAAACACCTGGAGATCTCCAAAAGAGTTGATGTGGTCTGGGATACGTACATCACCAGCAGCATAAAAGAGTCAACAAGGGAGAAGCGAGGCAAAGGGATACGACGGAAGGTGGCTGGTCAGAACAAGCTGCCGGGGAATTGGTCAGATTTCCTGCGTGATCCTACAAACAAGCAGGAACTCTTTGCCTTTCTCTCTGGGAAGATTGCATCCACTGCCTGGCCAGAGGGCAAGCTGGTCTTCATCACATATGGCATCACAGTGGTCGGCACAGACACCAGCCACTCGATGCTGCCATGTAACCATGAAGAGGCCGACACCAGGATAGTGATTCACCTGCTTGATGCCCTGGAACATGGCTGTTCTACCTGCTTGATACGCACTGTGGATACGGATGTTGTCGTTATCCTCATCGGCAAGTTCCATGCCCTGCTCGCCAAGTATCCAGCTGCAGACATCTGGGTTGCTTTTGGCACTGGCAAGAACTACACCTATGTTCATATAAACACGATCTGCCATGCTCTGGGCAAATACAAGTCCACAGCACTTCCCGTCTTCCACTGTTACACAGGCTGTGACACAACATCAGCATTCAGCGGGAAAGGGAAGAAGTCAGCATGGGTGGCGTGGAAGTCCTACCCTGAGGTCACCCAGGCCTTCAACTACATGGCAGAAAATCCATACACTTCTGTGACCATAGATGCCCAACACTTTCAGCTTCTTGAGCGTTTCACAGTCATCATGTATGATAAGACAAGTGATATGGAATCTGTCAATGAAGCACGACGAGAATTGTTCTGCCAGAAGAACAAAACGATGGAACACATTCCACCAACGCAAGATTCACTGCTGCAGCACGTGAAGCGAGTTGCCTACCAGTCTGGGATCTGGGCCTCGTCTGAACTGGCCCAGCAGCCGACACCTAGTCCAGAAGGATGGGGATGGACATTGGATGACAACAACCAGGTCTGGCTTCCTGTGTGGAGCATTCTACCGATGGCGTCAAAAGCCTGCAATGAACTGGTCAAGTGCGGTTGTAAAAGACCTTGTGGTGCAAGGTGCTCATGCAAGAAGGCACACTGGAATTGCACAGATCTTTGCAGTTGTCAATGTGACAAATAATTTGAATGTTGTTATCCTGGAAAGTGAAGCTAATAATCTTCAATTCTCTTCATGCTCCATTTTTCAATGTGTCTGAAAATTATGTACATACATTGGCAGAATCAACCAAATTATCTAATCTTGGCAGAATTAGTCACTTATTGATATTCCCTATAGTTTTATTGCATTCCTTGTCCCAGAAAATGTATATTTTGACACCAAGATTGACCTTCTAAGTGGCTTGGAAGCCGAGATATTGGCAATTATAGATATTACATGGTGGCCATCTTTGCAATCCAAGATGGCCGCCTTCTGCCATCTTGATGACGTGGCTACCCTTCCAAAATGAAACCTATGGTGATGGAGCGCATGTAGAAAAAATGTGGCGCTTTTGTGAGCCGTGTCCACATTTTTTTGTTAACAGCCCTCACTAAATGGGAAGGGAATGAGGGAATGCTGTGTTCATGATTTGAGGCATTTTGTTCAAAAGGAGCACTCCTGCAAACTTTGGAAGCCAGTTTTAGCCAATCAGGATGGAATATGAAAAATCTGAAAGACTCGTTTCGTTTAATGACTACAGAGATACTGTGTACCGATTTGCATGATTTTTGGACAAAATATGTAGGAGTACTGTCAAAAAATATGTTTTGCACAAAGCGGCCTCCTGGTGGCGCTATAAAAGGCCCATGTGAAAATTTTTGGGCAGAGGTTCTGCTGTGGCATCCATATGCTCAGTTTCACTGCGATCAAGCCAACGGTGCCGGCGATCAAGCCAACAATGGAATATAGACATTCTCTAGAAGAGACACTGGGCAACGTTTATGTACAGTACCATTCCCGTTAAAAACAGAACAAAAAAATTGATGCTCTTGCAAAGGACTAAATGTTTTTTGCATTGTTGGACTTTTTGGTCAGATCATCGATAAAGTAAGTAAGACTTTTTAATTCAACACGCAAAAAAAAATAAAAATGTAATTGTAGTATAAAGGCAAAATGGCAACTTTATAATAACAAAAACATCTTTGTCTTACCTTTTGGGTGTGTACAAAATGTCTGAAATGTTGACGAGGTCTTCTGTGGGTACACCTAGTCCACGCCTATTACAGATCACAGCGAGCTTGGTTGGCTGCCACTTTGTCTCACCGCCTCCAGCAGCAGCGGCCAAGTACAACTTTTCAAAACTTTGCCGCACAATGTAAAAAACAAAGAAACAACAACAACTAATCAATGCACTTATGTGTGGCTGCAGGCTGTAGAAATATTGGTTGGGTTGTTTTTTGGTGATTTTTTGATTTCCTACATCAATAAAAATAAAGAAAATAAAAAAATAGGAAAATGTGTGTAAATTTAGTTTGACAGTAGGAAATGTGGTGTGTGATATTTATAATTAGAATACACATAGGACTGCACACATGTATTGTAAGTTTGTCTTCTTTAATGTGATCACATTCAATTCTTGGCGGTTATTATTTTATATATTATGTGATAATTATATTGATTTATGACTTTATGAGTGCAGTGGCTGTGAATTTTACTCATTACTCTTGGGTATTTTAGTAAAGCCAGACTGGTGTAGTATTTATGAGACCAATTTGATTTGATAACTGCCGATAAAGTGAAGTTTTTGAATAAAAATGTACCTTTCTTGTGTGGTTTGTGCACCGGTTTTGCATGGATATGACTTTGCAAATGTACTGAGTAGGCTGCTTTCATAAACAAACAAAATAAAGATTACAGCACATTGGTTTTAAAATTGATCTCCCAATTCACTATTAGACTAGCAACCTTTTAGTGGATACTAGGAGGCGGCGTGGGTAAGGTGCAATAGGCTCTATGCACACAACTCAGACACGCCTCTTCCGCGTTCTGCTCGGGCCGCTGATCCATTTCCGGTCCCGGTCAACAGCAATGATAGTGGTTGTACAGTCTTCACATTGTAGCAAACAAAACGGTATAAACTACATTGTTTTATTTGATTATTTTATGTCATGTTCTTTTATACTTTTTATTATGTGTGTGTCGACTTTTACATGACGCAATGACTTCTAAACGTAATAAAATCTCCTTTCAAAAACGGGAGGACAGTTCTGCAACATACCACTGCTGTGTCCCACAATGTACCGCCTCAGCAAAGTTCAACTCTGTTCTCAGTTTCCACCGATTTCCAAAAGACAAACAACAGGAGAAGCGGTGGGTAACTAATATCAAAAGAGACAACTTTACAATCACGGAGAAAACAAGAGTCTGCAGTAGACACTTTGAGAGCACAGACCTGATCGAACCTGCAAATGCATCTTCACGTAGGCGTCTTAAAAATGGGTCTGTCCCGGTGCTTTTTAAGTGGAATGACTTTAACCTACCTACCCCTCGGCCCGGGGTTTGGCAAAGGAAAGAGCGCCCGAATACTGAGATAATAAGCCAAAAGGAGGACCCCCTATGGAAATAGATTATCAAGACCACGACTACTGTTCCAGCCCTGAGCCTTCTGCACTTGATCTCGCCCTGGAACATATAGCAGAGCTAGAGAAGCAGATGTTGGACTTGTCCATCAGCAACAAGTTTGGCTTGGAACGCTTTGCTGCTTCAGACGATGACATAAGGTTTTTCACAAGGTAAGCTAAAATGCCAACAGTGTTTGATTTATGTAAAATTAGTTATTCTGTAAACAGTGGCCTTGATTATTTGGTCATTTTATGTACCCTCTGCATGATGTATATGCGGTGGTTCTCAACGGTCCTTGAGGGGGTCCCCAGATAAATGATGTTATGATGGATAGTTAGGAACGTGAATGACTGTGGCTGTAACTCAGAGTGTGTACAAATGGAACCAAATGAACCCTTACGGGTGCATTTGGTTCCATTTGTACACTCTCAGAGTTATGGTTGTCCGTGGGCTAATGCAGGGGTTCTCAAAGTGGGGTCCGGGGACCCCCAGGGCCCTATATGCATCGGCTATTTTCAAATGGGGGTCCACGGCTAAATACACATTAATGTATTGGTACTTGACATGAAAAAGTTTGAGAACCACTGGTATACTGTACTTACCATAGCTCAGTCAGACCCTGTGCAGATGTCATGGGTCTGACTCTTGTCTATTGTTTTTATTCTATTCATTTATGTATTTTTTATCTCTCTACACCAGTGGTTCTCAACCAGTGGTCCTTGGGGGGGTACCAGGGGGTCCCCAGCGAAATTAGTTAACATAGCATCACAATCATTATAACTTAGCTTTAGCTTTGGCTATTCAAAAATAGCAGATCTACAAGCTCGGTGCCGCGCTATGAGCTTGTAGATCTGCTATTTTTGTGCATATCTTTGAATATATATATATATTTTGAAACGTGAACATCTTTAACTCAAATCTTAGCATTTGGGGGTCCCTGGCACATAATATTTACTTTTAATATATTTTTAATATATTATTAAACTGTATAATAATATATAATATATATATATATATTTATTTTTAAATATATATATATATATATATTATATATATATATATATATATATATATATATATATATATATATATATATATATATACATATATATTATTAATATATCATATAATTATATAATATATATATAATTATATAATATTATATATAATTATATAATATTATATATAATTATAATTATATAATATATATATAATTATATATTATATATAATTATAATATTATAATATATTATAATATTATATAATAATATTAATAATAATATTATTAATAATAATATTATAATATTATAATACTAATATTATAATATTATATATATAATATTATATATATAATATTATATATATATAATATTATATATCGTTGCTGTCCGGCAGGAACCAGCTAACTCCATTTTTCCGCTTTTGCATTCTTTTCCATAAATCAGGGCCAATGATCACCCTTTACGTCTGTGTGTTGATTAAAAAACGATTGAACCAATTAAAAGTATTAAAAAGCGTTTCTGACAAAACCATCTAACTCCATTGGAACCTCAAACTTTCTGCTAAACCAGCTAAGTTCACTAGTAGGGGAGTTTCGAGGCTCCGTGAGCACCCCAAAAACACATCTCTTAAACCTGTTTTTTTAGGACCCTAAAGGTGTCTAGTTATGATTTCTGCTTGTTGCCCATGTCAACTAATGTCCCATGGGGTTTATTTTTAACCCTTTCTGACACCTACCCCCAACCCAAACCATAACATGGAGATAACATAGAATACCATAACTCTTGAAGTAAACAACATACAGCAACAAATGAACACATTTTTCTATATCATTTTGACCCAAGGAATTCATTAAAGTGGTTTGTATTAAGATTCAAACACATATTGACTCTATTTCAGGGCAGAAACAGCCAAAAAATAGCAGAAAATGTTGAAATCATAATGATCACGTCTATATTTCTCTTTGTACTAAACGTTTACAGTGTATTCTTTTTTACCATATGTTTTTTAGGACCTTTATGGTGTCTAGTTAAGATTCATTCTTGTTGCCCAGGTCAAATAATGTCCCATGGGGTTTATTTTAACCCTTTGTTGCACCTATTCCCAACCCGAACCATACAATGGAGACAATAGAAAAACTCTTGAAGTAAACATACAGAGACAAATTAACACATTTCTATATATAATTTTGACCCAAGGAATTCATTAAAGTGGTTATTATTAAGATTCAAGCAGGTCTTGACTCTATTTCAGGACAGAAACTGCAAAAAACTAACAGAAAATGTTCAAATCACATCTATATTAATCCTTGTATTAAATACTTAAAGGTTTAATGACATTCACTTTTACACCACATTCAAAGTCTTTGTCCTGGTCCTTCAAAAGTGTACAAAAAGTTTTAAGTGAAAATTCCATTCCAGTGATCCATGGCAGGTGTTTTTCTCTCACATTTCTAAAGCCTTTTCAACTGCAATGAAAAAAGAAATCTTTGCCTGCGGGTGTCGCTGGTGAGGGATTTTGCCTGTCAATCATCGCCTCTGCTCCGCCCCCCCAAAGGAAAGGATAGGAGAGGGGAGGGGCGAGGAGGAGAGTGGGCGGGATTAATCGACTGTGACCTCACTGTCGAAGGGCCAAGCTCAGATTACTTTTCAGCCTAATTATTCAGAAAACCCCAGACCACAGAAAATCCACTGAATGTTCTAAGTTCAGGTTTTTTGGGTGTAATTGAGGTCATAAAACCCCAAATAAAACATTGAAAATAAAAAAAGTGAAAATGAATGTCATGACACCTTTAAGGTGTATTCTACTTTACCCCATGTTTTTAGGACCCTTATGGTGTCTAGTTAAGATTTCTTCTTGTTGCCCAGGTCAACTAATGTCCCATGGGGTTCATTTGGTGACCATTTTAAATCGATGTCCACAGGAGTGGCGTTTTCATATCTGAACCAGACAACGTACAAAGACAAATAAACCCACTTTTTCATAGAATGTTTACACCAGGAATCTAATGGAAAGGTCACGGACATGGTACAACCATTCTTTATTGGTGAAAAACACACAAATATCAAATTCTGGCTTATATTAAAACATAATTTCACTGATCAGTATCATCCATCTCATCATCAAACTCCACCTCATCCTCTTCCCTCTTATCATCATCATCACTGATGACACCAGCAGCCAACAGGTCAATGAGAGATAGGGGCAGAATTGGCCCACAAGACCAGACAGGCTCCAAAATCCCTCCTTCTGTCTTCTGCCACCCCTGACCATCATCATAGGATTTAGGCCTCCAAAAGATTGGCTCAGCTGCTCGCTTGTAACAGGTCACTCTATAGTTCACCCACTGGATGTGGGGGATGAGTGTGTCCTGGCATGGGGGCAAGCGAGCTGGTCCACGCCTCAGCCTCTACTGCGCCTTGATGGAATCAAGACCACTCTTGATTCCATCAAGGGCGCAGTAGAGGCTGAGGCGTGGACTTTCGGAGAAATTCATAGTGCAAGGTCCAGCCACCAGGAAACCCCAGTTCTTTCTGGGCAATGCGGAAAATAAGCGACAGCTCTGCCAGTTGATGCTCAAGGTCTGGGGGAGTAAGGAGGCAGCATCCCGGCTGGCAAAATGTGAAACAGCTGCTCTCATCGTGGAAGGAACAGCTCATAAACTTGTGGCATTAGATTGAGAAGTGAGTTGATTGATCAATACCTATATAACTTTGGTGAGTTCTTGTGTTAGCAGATTTGCCAAGAATGATTGTTGATGTTGATGACGACATCAACCTGCTCATCTACCTTGACACTGGCACAGGCAGGCACCGTCAGCTGGTAAATGTCACGGAGCTAGCAACCTCTCTTGGGCAGCCATACTGTAGCACCCTGCTTGGGTACCATGTATTCAGTGATCAGGGCTGTACTAGTTCCTTCAAGGGCAAGGTGGCACCACTCAAAAAAAGTTATATTATGCCTAAATATAAGCCAGAATTTGATATTTGTGTGTTTTTCACCAATAAAGAATGGTTGTACCATGTCAGTGACCTTTCCATTAGATTCCTGGTGTAAACATTCTATGAAAAAGTGGGTTTATTTGTCTTTGTACGTTGTCTGGTTCAGATATGAAAACGCCACTCCTGTGGACATCGATTTAAAATGGTCACCAAATGAACCCCATGGGACATTAGTTGACCTGGGCAACAAGAATGAATCTTAACTAGACACCATAAAGGTCCTAAAAAACATATGGTAAAAAAGAATACACGGTAAACGTTTAATACAAAGAGAAATATAGACGTGATCATTGTGATTTCAACATTTTCTGCTATTTTTTGGCTGTTTCTGCCCTGAAATAGAGTCAATATGTGTGTTTGAATCTTAATAAAAAACACTTTAATGAATTCCTTGGGTCAAAATGATATAGAAAAATGTGTTCATTTGTTGCTGTATGTTGTTTACTTCAAGAGTTATGGTATTCTATGTTATCTCCATGTTATGGTTTGGGTTGGGGGTAGGTGTCAGAAAGGGTTAAAAATAAACCCCATGGGACATTAGTTGACATGGGCAACAAGCAGAAATCATAACTAGACACCTTTAGGGTCCTAAAAAAACAGGTTTAAGAGATGTGTTTTTGGGGTGCTCACGGAGCCTCGAAACTCCCCTACTACACCAAAGGGGGGTGGAGTTAGCTGGTTTAGCTGACTCCAGGCTCCTCCATTCAGCTGTCGTTTTTGTCAATATATATATATATATATTATATATAATATTATATATATTATATAATATATTTTATATTATATATATATTATATATATATTATTATATTAATTATATATATATTATTATATCATAATATATATTTTTTATTTACTTATAATATATTTACTCATAATATTAATATGCGTACATTATAACTATGAACCTGATTATCTGCAATGTAGTACAGCCTATTAGTCAGGGGATATTAAAAAAATCTTGGAATAAATTCCTTACCAAAAAAAATCTTCACCAATGTGTTTGTAAAGGTGTCTAGTAACACATCTCACAAAGACTGAAATGCAGTCCCCGTAGGAGAATTTTTGACAGCTCCTTAAAGTTGGGGTACCCACCGTAACCTTGGACCAAAACCACTCCTTGGGCTAAAAACGGCCCAATCTCAATGGGCTTTTTACACAAAAAGTATACCTGGAAAAGGATGGCTATGGCCGTTTTTAGCCCAAGGAGTGGTTTTGGTGCAAAACAAATGCTTGCAATGGATTCAGAATCATAAAAACACCCTAGTTTGACCCCTCACATGCTACTTAAAACAGAATTAAAATTTTATTTTATTTTTTTATTTTTTTAAAACCAAGGTTATGGTGGGTACCCCAACTTTAAGGAGCTGTCAAAAATTCTCCTAGGGGGACTGCATTTCAGTCTTTGTGAGATGTGTTACTAGACACCTTTACAAACACATTGGCGAAGTTTTTTTTTGGTAAGGAATTTATTCCAAGATTGGAAAATATTCTGCTAATATCCCCTGACTATATTGACACCTAATACATTTACATTTTCTCCCACAGGTTTGCAACTCACGCTCACCTGATGGCCTTTTGGAGGCAGATAGAGCCAGCAACACACAGGATGCTCACCTGTACAAAAGCTCAGCCTGCAGCTAAAACTACTCATTTACAGTCTCAACAACCCATTGATGAGTTTTTTCTGTTCATGAACTATCTGTCGTTGGGTCTGATGCAGAAAGATCTGGCCCATAGATTCAAAATCCACCAGTCAACAGTGAGCCGCATCATCAAAACATGGGTTAACTTTCTTTACACTGTACTTGGAGCTGTAGGCATTTGGATGTCTGAGGAAGCCGTAAAGGCTCACCTGCCAGATGTTTTCCACAACTACTCTGATACACAGGTGGTGTTGGACTGCACTGAACTGCGTTGCCAAACACCAAACTCTCTTCTCCTTCAGAGTGAGGTGTTCTCTAACTACAAATCACATTGTACCTTTAAAGGGTTAATTGGAATTGCCCCTCATGGTGCAATAACCTTTGTGTCAGCTCTTTATGCAGGCTCCATCAGCGATAAAGAGATCCTGAAGCAGAGTGGCATCGTGCCTCTCCTCAAACCAACAATGGCCATCATGGTAGACAAGGGTTTCCTTGTGGAGGACTGTGTTCCCTGTAAGGTGCACATACCTGCCTTCCTGTCCAAGAGAGCACAACTGTCTGCACTAGAGGTTAGGCAGACACAGTCTATTGCAAGACTGAGAATCCATGTAGAGCGCCTCATTCGAAGGGTTAAGGAGCACAAAATATTTAATACAGTAATCCCTCTTTCACTCGCAGGTAGCATCAATCAACTTTACACAGTAGCCTGCCTTTTGGTTAACTATGAAAATGGGCCCTTAGTCAAAAGCTGGGTAAAAGAGATGTGATCTCAAAACCAAATGGAACTGTTTGGCAAGAAGTTCATAAATTTAAAACAAGTAATGACAAGCCAATGTTGTTTGTTCACTATTTGTGCCATGTGTACATTTAAAAACATTGTTTAAAGATAGCTGATAAACACCATTTTAGTATCATTCCTCATGTTGACATGTTTGTGACTCATTATATCATATGAACTTGAATGTACCGTTTGTTTTTTTAACTATGAAATGCAGTGATAAACCCATGTATTGCATAGACTTAAAACTACTTAAAATTGGTTATATTCTTTGTCATGTTATAAACATAGCACTGTGCAGTTCATGTTATCCATATAGATCCCACCAGTTATATAGTCAGTGACCAAATTCCATACAAAAAGCCCAAGCTTAAATGTAATAGCACCAATGAAATGACATGTGAGCAAACCATTATTAAAAAACAAACCCAGAACTTTTACTGAAATTCTGCCATTGGGAGACAACGGAGCGCTATAATTGCGCTCAGTGTTTTAAGCTGAAATAAGAAAACAATGTTGAATTGAAAAACTCTTGAATCAGATTAACTAGAATTTTGTAATGCATATATTTTTCAATTTTCACAGTAGGGTCCACAGGACCCCATTTTATGTGGGAAATGATTTGGCGACCCCACACTTGATTTACAGTACAATTTAAAAGTTTAGATAAAGCATATTTAAAAAGAAAGGATGCATTGGTAGCCTTGAAAAGTAATATTTATTAGAAAATGCATTTACAAAGCTGTGATTCCTGCTGATTTTGTGACATCAACGTAGTTTAAAAGCTGTTTTCTGTACACATTTTCTTTGTAAATTGAAGCATACAGTATATACTGTGGCCTATCTGTTGCCAGAACCTTAATAAATAAAACTAAACAAAGGAAATGCATTTACAGGCTATGCTTTTCAAATCAAACAAAACAGACTTGATGGGGAGGATAATACTATTTATTTTCCAGTTGTCAATGTGTGTCCCCGACCAATAGTTTGAGAACCTCTGCTCTAGCCAATATTTCAAGTCAACAGCCCGTTTCATTGGCTGGGATATTATGAACCGTTTATTACATAGATTTAGGGGGCATTACTTTTTCCTAAAACCTTTAAACTGCTTTTAATGTACATTTTAATCTATGTCTAACCTACCTCATTTAATATACCCGGTTTTAACCTATGTCATCCCCACATTTTTGTTCACATTTTCAGTCTTTGAAACTGGATGTGTAATTTATTCAGTATTTTTTATATCCATCCACCAGTATCTTAAATATCACATACAATCAATAGAATAATCAAATGAGGATCCCAATGAAAAGCCATGGGGAAAAAAAATATCCTTGATTGTACTTCAGCTGAGCTGCATCTGGGCACGCTAATAAAAGCTCAAATTGAACATTTGGAAAGAAGCAACTGGTGGTAATACTGAAATTGGATTTAGCCCAGAAAGAAGTGAATCCATCAGTTAGTCTTATTTACTGGGAGCATCTTTATTTCAAATGTCCTGGTTTATGCCAAAAACCTCCTAGAAAACATTGTGCATCATGTGTTTGTGGCTCTTCAGTTACTGGTGCATAGAGAGGTATTTTGCCAGATAAGTATAAAAGAAAAACAAGTCACATCTCTGTTTTAGTTTGTCCAACACAGTCGTGTCTCTGTGAATACGCTGTAAAAACATGTCATCAAGGGCACAGACAACAAAATCACACCATTCCATACCCGTAATCAGCAATTGCCCCTGCACTTGCCAATAATATGCATGGCTCTCTTTCAATTTGTGTGTGCCATGGTCAACTCTGAGGTACTTGCATTCAATATAGCTTTGTGCATTTGGGCATTTAATTTCAACTAACCCAAATGATGGTCTCTCAAATGGGTCATAGACCAGCCCATCAGGTGAAGCCCCAAGCCACGGTGCATCAGGATGAACCACCAGTCCACATCTCCTTAAGTTAATGTTTTTCTGGGTTGCATAGTCCTTTAATGCACCCGTCTCCAGATCCAAGCCTCTCTTCATGAGTGTGGTTTGACGTGTTCCTCGGATGATCCTCTCAGCCAGGTTTTCTGCTGAACTCTGCCCTCTAACATGGCTTACCTCTCTAAATGTTGAAGCCGTCACCCTCTCTTTCCTGAGCGAATGCCACTCAGGCGCTGTACTTTGGCATCTTGTTACCTCTTCAATCTGGTGTGACTGAGACAAGGTCACAGACAGAGATCTCAGGTGCAACTGTTCTTGTTTAGTTGGCACAAATGTACAGTCCGTTTGATCTAGCTGGTATCCCTCTAAAGGTATTTTGGGGAATGGGGGGGCATCCTCATGGTTGATGACACAATCCTCTGATGTAGGAGGTGGCTGCTGATATGAAAGGATGCTACCAGCCTGTACTTTACCAAAGATGGAGTCTACAAGTGGTTTATCTGATGATATGGCCATAGTGCAGATTAGTGGAGTGGAGCCTGGTTTGAAGCCAGCATAGGCAGGAGTAGGGTCAAGGGATGACGGGTCTGGAAGCACACCACTGTAGGCTCTGTATAGAGTAGACCTGGAATAACAAATAAGTGATCAATAGCCATTTTTTAAACACAGTGTAGTGCAGTGTGCCCGTTTACACCAATCCAATCCACTTTATTTATAAAGCACATTTAAAACAGCCTTGAACCAGGGTGCTGTACACTAGGACTAGGTAACAAAACAATATGCTAAGAGCAAAACAATACACAATAAACCTCTCAGGATCCCAGATCCAGAGAGGAGGTGTCACCGGCTATGCTGGGTCTGGGTCTGAAGCAATGCTTACCTGATTCCACTTGCTGAAGTAGCACCTGGTTTGGGCTTCACGACCACCATGGCATCAACTGGTCCTGGCTTTACTCCCTATTTATTAAGAGGCTATTAATAAACAGGTTATAGCAATTAAACATTATGAAAGATCTTTAAATAATACAAACCATTGTTCGAGGCTTATGCCATTTTTGTTCAGTCTCGGTGCATGAAAGGACAGGAGGGACAACAGACATGCCACACTCTGAGTAATGGGCTGTCTGGTATAGCAAGGCTACCAAGTGGTTGCACAACCCAGTGCCAGCCACACACGAACAGAAGCTATTAACCAGCACAACTGGATCTGAATCCCGTAAGGTCATCTGAAACACACACACACACACACACACACACACACACACACACACACACACACACACACACACACCTTATAATGACTATCTCAAGTAGATCTGTTGCAAAGCAATACATCTGGAAAAAATTAAGATGACAGGACAGTTTTGAGGTGGCACAACATAAGCAGTTTAAAAGATAGCTGAGTGAATGAAAGGGCACTGTTTCTCCATTTCATGCCATACAAATTTGGGGGAAACTTTACACATCTTGTTTATTTTACAACCAAGATACTACCTACATTCCTTTGTTTACAGTGTTGTGAACAGACCAGAAACCATCACACTCAGCTACCATCTAACTGCATTACCACTGTTTCAGCTGCAGTTTAGTTTTTTTCTTTTCTTAAAGCGGATATTCATGCAGTGATCATGAATATCACTGACTGCATTATGTTTTATTCACTAATCTGATCAACAATACTACCTCAACATAAACTCTTTGCCTCAATGGTTGGCCAAGCTGAAACATGGTAGAATAAAAAAAAGAACATGCATGCTTCGAACTGAACTTTGGTTTAACAGCAGTGGAAGAAGTACTCAGATATTTTCCTCAAGTAAAAGTAGCAATACCACAATATAAAAAATACTTTGTTACAAGTAAAAGGCCTGTGTTCAAAATGTTACTTGAGTAAAAGTACAAAAGTATTGGGATCAAAATATACTTTAAAGTACCAAAAGTAAAAGTACTAAAATATTTGAAAATAGCAGATCTACAAGCTCACAATGCATCGCGATGCAACCCGTTGTGAGCTTGTAGATCGGCTATTTTCAAATAGCCTATGTATAAAATTAAAAAGTACAGTACTTGAGTAAATGTACTTATTTACTTCCACCACTGTTTAACAGTAAAAAAACAAAAAACAAGACAGAACATGCTTTGAACATAGTCTCAAAAACAGCCACTGTTGACTCACACAATGTTCAAATGCTTCACTCATACAGCATTCAAAGATAGTGGGATAGTCTGGCTTCAGAGACTACTTTGAACAGAACTTTGAACAGAACTTTGAACGTGTCAACGTGACACTTTTGTTATTGTTGTTACTAGTCCTACTCGGAGCTGGTGTGGCTTCTCAGCTTTCTTCATAGAGCGGTAGCAGTGAGCTCTTACAGAGACCTCATTTGCGACCCTGTTTTTACATGACACTTAAACACAAACATACAAACATTTATACTGTAGGGGACATTACTATTTACGTGATTATATAAAACTGTAACTTAGCAAGCAGTCATGGCAGCATAATAATATAGCGTTAGCAAGCACAACTGGTGTAGTGTGTACTGTAGCTGCTAACGTTAGCGATATACATACCTTCATAGTTGCAGAGATAAGAAGACACATAAAACTTGAAACCTTTCTCAAGTTTACTCTGCGGTGTTTCAGTACACATCCGAGCTAGTCTTCGCACATCATTTACTGTAAATCTCGGCAGTTCTAGTAAACAACGGGTGAACCGCGATGATTCCTCCATTGTTGTAGTCCTCTTCAGTTTAAAATGTACTGTTTGCTGAAGACTCGGACTCTTGTTTTCTCCGTGGTTGTAAAGTTGTCTCTTCGGATATTAGCTACCCACCTCTTGTCTAGTTATTTGTCTTTTGGAATCGGTGGAAACTGAAAACTTGGCCGAGTCTGTAGGCTACACTACACAGTGGTATGGTGCAGTACACGTCCTCCCGTTTTTGAAAGGAGATTTTAAGACGCTACGAACCTATGGCAAAACATAAACGTCGACATACAAATAATAAAACGTATAAAAGACCATAATATAAGATAATCAAATCAAATAATGTAGTTTATACCGTTTTGTTTGCTATAATATGACGACTGTACACCCACTATCATTGGAGCGGACCGGGACCGGAAGTTGACTGGCGGCCCGAGTCGAATGCGGAAGAGGTGTGTGCATATAGGCTATTGTAAGGGTCCCTGCCCCGCGCTGTCAACACAGGCCAAATAAGAGGTGTCCAGAAAACTTCACTGAACTGGTGGGGTGGCTAGTTCAGCATCTGCGAATATGTGGAAAGAAGGCAGACAAGACCATAGTTTATTGCTGGTCAGAGCTAATCACAAAACAGTGATATTATGTAACATTTGACCAATAAATAATACAAATTCTATTAATTTCATGTAGTTCACATTTACACATTATGCTTTCATTAAAGGCCAATAACAACCTCACTTTTAAACCCCATCAGGAATCACGTATTTCTAAAATACTGTATACGACAAACTTATGACCTTTGATGATCACCCTGTAGTTAAGGCCCGGACAGCTTGGGAAGAGGAGCACACCCAATGGACTTTGGAGATCAGTGGTGGGACGAAGCAGTACACAAAATAAGATCAAGTACACACTGTGCGCAAGGCTAGAACTTATACTGTGGGTCTTGAAATACAGATGAATCCCCTAATAGCGATATTTGGGGTCACAAGTGGTTGTGGTACTCGTATCAACTCCACACAATCAGACATAATTATCTTTTACATCCTTATTGGCGAGATGTTGTATTCTACTTTTACGGAAGTCTTCTAAAGCACCATCCACGTCCATGTGGCTCAGGGATGTAATGTCCTATTTTAAGTTGGAAAAGATCAAATATTCTGTAAAGGGCAATTTTCAGAAAGAGATCCTGGAGAACTTCCCCCGAACTTACAGTACTGTCAGATGCGTGATCGCAACGGTGGCCTTTGGACTGGGAGTCAAAATACCTGATATATGACATGTCATTCACTGGGGAACATCGAACAACCTGCTGTCATACTGGCAGGAAGTGGGAAGGTGCGCCCGAGATAATGCACCTGGAAATGCTTGGCTCTACATTTACCTAGGTCAATGCCCAAAAAACGAGATTGACCAGAGCATGTTTGAGCTGGTGGACAACAAAACATGCTACCGAAAGACCATCCTGGACTTCTGCTTTGTGAACGGAATGGGCAGTGACCATTCACTGCCCACACCTGCATGCAACAGAAAAGGCTGCTGTCTGATCTGTGATCTGTGAAAAATATGAGTATGTGTATTATGATCATACCTTGTCTCCTCTTCCTAATCTTGTCCCACTTCTCAATTTCCACTGTTAACCTCCTATTTTCACCCATATCTGCTGGCTTTCGAATCTTCTTTGTGTAGGTGACCTTGTGAAAGGTGAAATTTGGCAGCCTGTCTCTACCTGAATCCCCTGCTGGTGGTAATGGGGGTTTCTGCCTGGACAACTCCAGCGGTTGTCAGGATGCGTCACATCTCCTTTCCAAAGGCACCTGACATCTCGGCACACCTGTTAATTTGGGTGTCAGTGCACCAGACTGTTTCAGCATGGCTTTGGGAAGACATTTCAAATAATATTAGAGGAAATAACAAACCACTGAAATATCATCAACATTACACCACCTTTGTGGGAGCATAGATGTGCATTTTGTAAGTTGCTTAAATTTTACTATTTCGCATATTATTTACAATTTATTTTTTGGGTCTTTTCTGAGCCTATGTTTGACATTTACATAATAGAGAGACACAGAAAAAAGGTCTGTGATATTCAGCAAATGGTCGAGCTGGCCGGGTATCAAACCGAGTTTTAATGCTGTTAGGCATTATAGCCCATGCAGAACAGGCCGTAACCATTCAGTTACTGTGTCACACCATTATAGCAATATACATATATTACATTTGTATGTGTCTTTGCCCGTATATGTCACTTGACAGTCAGTTTAGTTTTAATATATTTGTAACACTAAATAAAAAGCTTTACTTTGTTTAGCGTTTAAAAGTGTGTTGACCAGGTCCAGACCTACATTATATTCCCCCCGGTCGTCCCTGAAGGTTTGCCGACTGGTGCCAGATCATGTCAAGACAAAGGTTCTCTGGCAGATGAACATTTATCCCTGACAAGATACATACGATACATTTCCAGGCATTTCATTAGTATTTGTACATCCATTTTATAGTGGCCAATGGCAAAGTATTGCAATGCTTTGTTTGGCCTAAAGTTGATTAGATCCATCTTCCAGCAGTTGGCAATTAACTGTCCATCCCCCTCTCGCACACAATCCCGGCGGGTCAGGACCAGCGGTAACATACACTCATCTTTTAAATACAATTTTTATCTAAGAAAACACCCACAAACAACACATGTGACTGGAGAAGGTAGCATCAGATGACAGTGACCATTGTAACCTATCAAACGTGAGCTTTCACGTCCCAAACTATGAATGCTGATTTTAGATTGGTTAAGGTTGCCTTCAATCACTCCCACCCACGGAACTTCTGCAACGTCATGTTCTGCTCATCCATTGTCACGTGATGCTGAAAGAAGAGAGGAAAGCTAGGCAGCAAAGTTAGGACTTGCCAAACCAGCGGATCTACTTCACCAACGACCATCATCTACAGTTGACTACTAGCCTACTTATCAGATTTGGACAGTTTTCCGTGAGGATTTTTTGGTATTTTTATTTCTTTTCAACCAGCCTTTCTTCAACTAACGTTCAACTAGGTGAGTTAAGTTTGATGATGCTCAGGCCGTTGGGGTTAGGGGGAAATGTCATTGTTATGCTATTTAAAATGCCTTATTGTGTGTTTGATTGTAGCGTTTAGTTAGTTAATATGTCTTTAATACAATATATGTCTTAAGACAATATATGTCTTTATTTTTCCAATTTGATCGACCTCAACAAAAATAAGCCAAAAGCTCTTTTTGCTGTTATTAACACTCTTGTTAACCCAGCTCCTCCCCCAGTTCCTGTCTTCTCTGATGATGATTGTGAAAAAATGTTATCATTTTTTATAGACCAAATTAACAATATAAGGTCCAAGATAACTCCGCCTAGTACACACACAGCTGACCATCCTCCTCCAGTTTCCTCACTGTGCCAGTTAAACACAATCTCCTTGGATGATCTTACACCAATTGTCTCCCATATGAATCCCTCCTCTAGTCCTGTTGACACTATTCCAACCTCACTAAAATCTGTCTTTAATAGCCTAAGCCCTTACATCTTGTCTATCATAAACAGTTCTATATCCTCTGGTTGTGTGCCCGATCATTTCAAACATGCAATCATCCAACTGCTCCTGAAAAAAACAAGCCTTGATCCACTAATCCACAGCAACTACAGACCAATCTCTAAACTCCCGTTCATTTCAAAAGTCTTGGAAAAAGTGGTATGTAACCAACTCTTAACATTTCTCAATAACAATCATATATTTGACAAATTCCAGTCTGGCTTTCGTCAAAAACACAGTACTGAAACTGCACTCCTTAGAGTTTCCAGTGATATCATCATGAGGGCCGATGTTGGAGAGTGCTCGGTGCTGCTGCTGCTGGATTTAAGCGCAGCATTTGACACCATAGACCACTCTATCCTTCTCAACAGGCTCCAACAGTGGGTGGGCTTAACTGGTTTGGCTTTGGACTGGTTTTCCTCCTATCTGTCAGGTAGAAGCGTGGCTGTCGCTATCGACAACTTTGTTTCCTCCTCAGTTCCCCTGACCTGTGGGGTCCCCCAGGGTTCCATCCTTGGTCCAGTATTGTTCTCCCTCTACATGTTACCCCTTGGTGCTCTTATAAACAGTTTTGAAGGCATTTCTTATCATTGCTATGCCGATGATACACAGTTGTATCTGTCTTTTAAGCAAAATGACCTCAGCAAAATCACAATCATGCGTGACTGTCTAACAGAAATCAAAAACTGGATGGCACAAAACTTCCTACAGCTCAACGCAGACAAAACAGAAATCCTCATTATAGGCCCGGAGAATATTTCCAATGCAATACAGCTGTCCCTTGGTTCTCTGGCATCCAACGTGTCACATAATGCAAAGAACCTAGGTGTCTTTTTTGACAACCACATGAACTTTGAGTTCCATGTAAAGAAGGTTACCCAGTCTTGTTTCTATCATTTACGCAATATTTCAAAAATCAAACCAATCCTTACTTCTCAGGACCTGGAAAAAATCATACATGCCTTTGTCTCTTCCCGTCTTGGCTACTGTAATGGACTCTATACTTCCCTTAAATGGTAAACGGTGCATTTATATAGCGCTTTTATCCAAAGCGCTTTTACATTGATTGTGCCATTAACCCATTCACACACACATTCATACACCGATGACGGAGGAAACCATGCAAGGCACCAACCCTGCTCATCGGGAGCAATTAAGGGTTCAGCATCTTGCTCAAGGACACTTCCACACCAACTCTGGGGGAGCGCCCCAGCCCGGGATCGAACTGGGAACCTTGCAGTTTTCCTGTTCACTCTACCCGGCCACTCTACCCCTGAGCCACTGCCGCTCCTTAGCCGTTCCTCTATTCATCGACTACAACTAGTACAGAATACCGCTGCCAGAATTCTCACCAACACCAATCGTAGAGCACATATAACACCAGTATTGGCTGCACTTCACTGGCTGCCCATTAAGGCTAGAATTGATTTTAAAATCCTTTTAATAACCTACAAAGCACTACATGGCCTGGCCCCAATTTATATCACAGACTTACTGCACTCAAAGCCCAATGTGCGATCTCTCAGGTCTTCGGACAAAGGCCTTCTGGAGATACCCGCGTCCAAACTTAAAACTAAGGGTGACCGGGCCTTTGCAGTGGTTGCTCCCACATTGTGGAACGCTCTGCTTTTAGTGATAAAAAATGCTGAGCCAGTTGACGGTTTTAAGAACTTGTTAAAAACACATTTGTTTCGGAAGCATTTTGTCTTATGAAGTTCTTACCTGTCCCACCTGTGTAGGTCAATGTTTTATTTTTGTTTTTTTACTTCTTGTTGTGCTATTGCTCTCATGTGCCTTGTTGTAACTTGTTTTACTTGATTGTTTTATTGCTTGCCACTGTATAGCACTTTGTAACTTTGTTTCGAAAGGTGCTTTATAAATAAAATGTACTTACTTACTTACTTACTTTAGAAGCTACAACAAAGTCATTGTGGTTAACAATGAATCATCATGGTGCTTGTCTGAGCAGCTGGTTTGTAGATCTGTTTATTTTGGTTTTGTTACCTTACCCACCGTTGCTTGTTATCATAGTCTAGGTTTTAGCCGTATTGATAGTTTTTTTTATTGATATGAGTTTTTATATGGATGGAAAGTCAAGATGAAACGAACCATTGCAGATTATTGTAATCGTCCTAAAAACGTTACGGAAGTCGTCGTCGATAGTGTGGTGGATGTTGTTGACACTGATAGCGAAGGTGATAATTCAAATTAACCAGTAGCCAAGAAAGCCTAAACATTTAGGAGAGAGGGTCTGAAAGACTTTGAATGGCTTTGTTTTGGGAACGGTGCGTTGCAAAACATGTGGGCTGGAGAGCGCAGGTAAAAGTGCGCTTTCTACAGAGTCAAAAAAAATTCAAGCGCGAGAGTTTATCAAAACATGGAGGCAGCAGGAAACACAACAGATGCCATGACAGATGTGTTGCACCAAAGGCATCTGCATCGATTGGTGAGGCTTTTAGTCGACAGCATGCTGCTGCTCTCTCAGCTCAAGAGGCAGAGCCGAATATAAAATGCAATACTGCCTACACAATCGCTAAAGAAGAGCTAGCCTTCATATCACTAATTTTAAACCAATGCTAAGCAGATGCCATGACAGATGTGTTGCACCAAAGGCATCTGCATCGATTGGTGAGGCTTTTAGTCGACAGCATGCTGCTGCTCTCTCAGCTCAAGAGGCAGAGCCGAATATAAAATGCAATAGGGCATAGCAGTGGCGGCCATTTTCTGGTTCCACTTCAAAATAGTCAATGCATTTTTCCCATTGACATTCCAAAAATATTGATATCAATTATTTTAAGCCTAGAATCAAGCCATCCAGGGTCCTGGTGAATCATGACCATAAAACGTTTGATTATGTGAAAAAACTTTTTTGAAAACGGCAAAACAAAGGGTATTTATTAAATATAGTATATCATATAATTAAATATATATATTTTTTTAAATCACAGAAAAGATGTTTAATGGTCTTGATTCTAGGCTTAAATTAATTGATATACATATTTTTGGAAATGTCAATTGGAAAAAATGGGGACCGTACCTATGTTCCCCAGGTTCTATGTTCCACGCAAAAAAGGTTCTATGTTCCCCACTTACCAAAAAAGGTTCTATGTTCCCTGGGTTCTATGTTCCCCTTTTACCTAAGAAAAGGTTCTATGTTCCCCGTTTACCCCAAAAAAGGTTCTATGTTCCCCATTAACAAAAAAAAGGTTCTATGTTCCCCGCTCACCCAAAAATGCAGGAAAAATACATTTTTTTATTTCCAATTATTAATAACATCTCTGATCACACACAACTTACTTACTTACTCACAAATTACTATCAGAAACTTGCCCGCCCCTTTCCCCTGGCGGCCATCTTGGACAAAAATTGTACCATATGATAATAAGCATTGGTGAGGACCAATTATATAAAGATATGTTGAAAATGGGTGAAAATGGGTTGTCCTTTAAGCTTGCATAATTGTCTCCACAAAAGGAGAAAGGCATGGCGAGAGAGTATGTTTTACCCCTGCCCGTCCGTCCGTCCGTCCGTCCGTCCGTGTGTGTGTCCTGTCCGTGTGTTACCAGCTAATCTCCGGCACCATTGGCCCGCTCGCTGCGAAACTGTGCACATACACTCCCTCGATACCAATTCAGAACCTCTGCCCCACATTTTTCACATGGGCCTGTTATAGCGCCACCAGGAGGCCGATTTGTGCATTACTGACATTACTCCTACAGATTTTATCCAAACGCCATGCAAATCGTTACACAGTATCTCTATAGTCATGTGATCAACCCGGATCTGTCCGATTTCCCATATTCCATCCTGATTGGCTAAGGTTGGCTTCCAAAGTTTGCAGGATTGGTCCGTTTTGAACAAAATGCCTCGAATCATGAACGCAGCTTGCAATTTCCGTGAAATTTCACACGCACATTCCCACTAGGCCGAGGAAGAAATGCCACCTATTTCACATTGGCCTGTTATAGCGCCACCAGCAGGTCTAATTTAGCAAAACACATTTTTGGAACAAAATGCCACAAATCATAAATGCAGTGTCCGATTGCCGTGAAAGGCCTAGGAAGAAATGGCACCCTTTTCACATTGGCCTATTATACCGCCACCAGGAGGCCACAATAACGTATCTGACCTGGCGTAGACCTGTGCTCCGAGGAGCACTTTTTCTAGTTTATTTAGTTTATTTTTGTGTGTAAAAAACGTAACTTTTTTTATATTCTTTATAAATTAAGCACTTTGAAACTGAAGATGATGGTCAATGTTGATGATAGTAAAAATGATAATAATATCGTATCGTGAGCCCAATATTGTGTATCGTATCATATGTACCGTGAAATTAATGTATCGTGACACCCCTAAATAGATTTTGAGTCATGTCAAAGAAGTTTTCAAAACATGATATTTTGACACTTTAAAAACTGAAAAATTACACATAACTAATGGGTATAAATACATGTATTTAAACCTTTTTAAATGTCTCACCATTTCCTGCATTTTTGGGTGAGCGGGGAACATAGAACCTTTTTTTGGTCGAGTGGGGAACATAAAACCTTTTTTAGAAAATGTTTTGGTTGAGTGGGGAACATAGAACCTTTTTTTGGATGAGTGGGGAACATAGAACCCTTTTTTTGGTTGAGCGGGGAACATAGAACCCGGGGAACATAGAACCTTTTTTTGGGGGGGAGGGGAACATAAAACCTGGGGAACATAGAACCTGGGGAACATAGGTACGGTCCCAAAAAATGCATCGACTATTTTGAAGTGGAACCAGAAAATGGCTGCCACTGCTATGCCCTATACTACCTACACAATCGCTAAAGAAGAGCTAGCCTTCATATCACTAAGTTTAAACCAATGCTAAGTCTTATGAAAAAGAATGGTGTTTACATCAACATGACTTACGCCATCGACAAGTCATGTGCCAGCATCAATGGTGTAATTGCCGACACCATATGCGAGTGACCAGACAGCAGCTGGTCACTCGCTGCTGTCTGCTTGCCTCAGCTCAGTGCATAGCATTCCTCATAGATTGAGACACAGATATATCTGTCAAAGAGTGTGAGATTGTGTATGCACGCATCCTGGACAATTGACAACCCCCAAACATCCTGGTCGGACATGTGGATGTACAACACGCCAATGCTGATGGTAAGATGTTTTTTTAATAAATATTCTGCAGAGTAACATATTACTATGATTTTCTAATATATCAATGTCAATATAATATATGAATGCTGATTCTTTAATAAGTGGTGGATAAAGTACTCATTCCCAGTTCTTTAGTCAAAGTATAGATACCCCTGGTCAAATAGTACTCAACTACAATTAATGTGATTGCTAAATTAATACAAGATATTGACGCTGCTGCTATGACATCTTTACCCCACAGGATCTATAAAGGTGTGTCATCTTCTACTTATTATTTTAGGAATCTATGCAGCCACCAAGTCAGCATTTGCTGGTCTTGGGGGGTCATGTCAGGACTGGCTCAGAAGACAGTGGCCATGGGAGCTGATGGAGCAGCTGTGAATCTTAAGAGGAGGGGAGTAGTAGCAGCAGTGAAGAAGCAAGTCGAGTACTTGCTTATGTTTTGTTGGAATCACATTAACAGGCAGTCAGCAGCTTGGATAACCTCATCCTCACCATTGAGGCAATGGCTGTGAGGCCATCATGTCAAGGCGGCAGGGCTGGCTTCCTTCCATGCAGCCGTGCAAAAAAAAAAAGAAAACGAAGAGGTGCTAGGGAGCAAGAAAATCCTGAATTAAAGTTTCGGGTACATCCTCTTCCATGCAGCACCGTTCAGTTAAATACATAATTTATAATGTCTAAATTGTAATGATGTACTGCAATGTATGTTGTTCGTTCCCAATTGTTCATTCCCAAACGAGTTGCTTTGGGGAAAGGAGAGGCAGGGAACATGGCTGAGGATGGACCACTCAGTCAGACTGCTCCCAGACTGCAGAAACAGATAGGTGCTACTGTTGCTGCAAGGGTTATATACCTCCATGCCCGCTACAGAGCACAACGGAGAGACGGTCGAAATATACCGGTCCCACTGCCTGAAGTCCGAGACCTGCCCTTTCTTAAGAAAATACACCTGTCCGATGTGTCAGGCCACCGGGGACAGGGCCCACACTCGCCGCTATTGCCCGCGGCCGCAGGCACAGCAAGCCTATGTAACTTTGCTTTGCTTATGAAGGAAAATAAATATTTTGTTGATTTTACATTGGGGTTATGTTTAGGATACTTTTGTTATTATTGGGGAAAAGCACAGCCAGTAAATGGTTTCCTATCACCCTGAAAGTCTGCTGTCATAAGTGAAAGTAAGTGAAGGATTATAAAAAGCCTAACCAGGGCGCTGAGAAAGAAAGACATCACATCATTCCCCTGAAAGAAGAGAACACACATGGCTCTAAGAAAGGTTAGTAACTGACTTGAATATTATTATTATTATTATTTGCTGTTTTGTGCATTTCCATCAACTTGTTTTCTTTGTGCATTTTGCACATAAATCCATGAATGGAAACACTTGAAAATTCGAAAGATCTTCATATTTCGCAAAAAGGCTTTACGCTTGAAGAAGGTGGATTTTTGGGCTTTATCAAAAAATCTTAATGTGCAAATGGGGGATGAAAAAGCAAATTTATTTGGGGTAGAAATCATTGAACTTGCATGACTATTGATTTTCACAGTATATAGCTTAATATTTTGTTTTACAATTGTAACTAAGTAGGCCTATAGTTATCATTCATAAGTAAAAGCCATGTCGGGTCGAATGCATGTAGGCCTATATGCTCACATTTCAACTGTAGGCCTATAAGAATAAATTCAGATGATAATATTAGGCTAATAAATGCTGTAATTTTGTGGACAAGTTCTATAAAGTACACTTTAATGTAAGATCTTAATACGATTGATTGATTGATTGATTGATTGATTGATTGAATACTTTATTTAGAAGTTTGCAGAAAAAAAGCACATGAAAGTACAGTTTAAATACAAAGTCAGCAAATAGGATTAAAAAGCCTAGTTTCAAATGGGGTCCTTTTGTACCCAATTCATAGTGACATTAAATGACAGACAGATATACAGTACTATGCAGAACATCATATAAACAGTTAAGAATTGAAAAATAAGAAAAGCAAAAATATGTACAGCAAAAAGTTTGAAAAGATCATCTCTCATCATAATACTCACCTTCATAAATGAGTTTAATGTGTGCACTCTCGCACTTATTCTGTGATGCTTTTTGTCCTCTAATAACTATCCATCTTAGAAACTCGGGTGAAACTTTGATCCAAATAAAGTCCATCATTTTGGGTTTATTTTCAGTCAAGGAGACAAGGACCAAGGTGGTAAAACTTGCTCATAAGGGGGCAATTCATATACGTAATTCATGCTCATACATTAATTCATCATTAATTCCTGTTAATTAATGATGAAGTCACTATTACTTAACCAAAGTGAATTTATCATTAGGTAAGGGCCCCACATGGTGGGTTTGAATATCTGCTTTTTTTGGTAGCTTCTTTGACCAGGATGAGTGCTCATAGGCGGGTTAGATTAGTGAGAAGAGTAGGTCTCTGGTGGTGCTTGTTAGGCTGATGGGGGTTTCCCAAGTTGTACTGGCTCGCTGGACAGGCCCACAATACATTTTTATTTAGTCCAATCTGTATGTTTACCCTCTTATTGTCTCCGCCAGGACGAAAGGCATGGTGAGAGAGTATGTTTTACCCCCTGTCCGTCCGTCCGTGTGTCCGTCCGTGCAGGGGCGGATTTAAGAAGTTAGGGGCTCCAAGCAAAGCTCTGGTTGGGGGCCTCCTCGCACCCCCGCGCGAAGTGCCGGGGTGCCATGCGTTGCGTGCGCGCGAATTATCCCTTTATTATCCCTTATGGGATAATTTAGGGCCCCTAAATTTTGCAGTTTAGGGCCCATTATCCCTTAACTTATTTGCCATTTTTTACTATAAAAAAATTTGCTAAATGTTGCATTATTATTATTTTTTTAATTAATTAATCATTATTTTTGCCCTCAAAACAGTCGGGTGCCCCATTTTATGGTGGAATTGTTTTGGCGACCCCGCACTTTATTTATTTATTTATTTATTGTGCAATTTCAAAGTGGAAATAAAGAATATCTTAAAATAAAGCATACATTGTTGGCCTTATACATGAATATTTATTAGAAAATTAAATTAAAACAGTGATTCCTGCAGCTTTGTAAGTAAGCGTATTTTATGAATGAAATGAATATAATTCCACATTCCAATGAATTTGCCAGGAGATATAGGTGATTTTCCAAAAAAAAATGTATCTACAGGCTCAGCATCTAATAGGTCATCATATTTTACTGTCTTCATGACAAAATATATTATATATTTTGTCAAAAATATATTATATATTTTGTCATATATAATCATCTATATCTATATAATCATAATATATAAGATTATAGATTATGATTATTATTATCAATATATTATAGATTATTATTAATATTTGAGCATTTTAAATATCATCTATTAAGACAACAACATTTCACTTAAAGCAAAGGTATTATAATATGTTACTCTCTACCTCCCCCTACAGGCTGGTATTATAGTATGTGACTCTCTACCTCCCCCTACAGGCTGGTATTATAGTATGTGACTCTCTACCTCCCCCTACAGGCTGGTATTATAATATGTTACTCTCTACCTCCCCCTACAGGCTGGTATTATAATATGTGACTCTCTACCTCCCCCTACAGGCTGGTATTATAATATGTTACTCTCTACCTCCCCCTATAGGCTGGTATTATAATATGTAACTCTCTACCTCCCCCTACAGGCTGGTATTATAATATGTTACTCTCTACCTCCCCCTACAGGCTGGTATTATAATGTTACTCTCTACCTCCCCCTACAGGCTGCTATTATAATATGTTACTCTCTCCCTCCCCCTACAGGCTGGTATTATAATACGTTACTCTTTACCTCCCCCTACAGGCTGCTATTATAATATGTTACTCTCTACCTCCCCCTACAGGCTGCTATTATAATATGTTACTCTCTACCTCCCCCTACAGGCTGGTATTATAATATGTTACTCTCTACCTCCCCCTACAGGCTGGTATTATAATGTTACTCTCTACCTCCCCCTACAGGCTGCTATTATAATATGTTACTCTCTCCCTCCCCCTACAGGCTGGTATTATAATACGTTACTCTTTACCTCCCCCTACAGGCTGCTATTATAATATGTTACTCTCTACCTCCCCCTACAGGCTGCTATTATAATATGTTACTCTCTACCTCCCCCTACAGGCTGGTATTATAATATGTTACTCTCTACCTCCCCCTACAGGCTGGTATTATAATATGTTACTCTCTACCTCCCCCTACAGGCTGCTATTATAATATGTTACTCTCTATCTCCCCCTACAGGCTGGTATTATAATACGTTACTCTTTACCTCCCCCTACAGGCTGCTATTATAATATGTTACTCTCTACCTCCCCCTACAGGCTGGTATTATAATATGTTACTCTCTACCTCCCCCTACAGGCTGGTATTATAATATGTTACTCTCTACCTCCCCCTACAGGCTGCTATTATAATATGTTACTCTCTATCTCCCCCTACAGGCTGGTATTATAATACGTTACTCTTTACCTCCCCCTACAGGCTATTATAATATGTTACTCTCTACCTCCCCCTACAGGCTGGTATTATAATATGTTACTCTCTACCTCCCCCTACAGGCTGGTATTATAATATGTTACTCTCTACCTCCCCCTACAGGCTGGTAGGGCCTGTAAAAGGCCAATCAAAAAGAAGGCCATCAAATAAAACGATGATTTTTAAGTCCACAGAAATAATTAATTTAACTTGAAGTTTAAGGATGACTTAATTTTAATATAGTACAAGAATAGTGTAACTATCTGTAAAATATAACCCATTTATTTCATAAAATTATGTATTGGGTTATAGCCTATTTGTCTCAATATTTGTCACATTCAGCACTGGACTTCACTGACTGTAGGGGTCACATTAATCACATTAGAATCACAGATTAGAGATTTTATGTATTTTCCCCTATTTTCTGTATTTTTCACTATTTAAAATATAGTATTTCTTAATTTCCCCCCCCCCCCCTCTCTCTCTGTCAAAAGTGTTGCTTGGCTTCCGCGCATTATAAACTGGAATATAGGCTTTAAATCTAACCTATCACTGGTTATGTGCAGCGTTTCACTTGATGTTGAATCTCAACCAGAGAACTGGTGTCTATCATTACCATATTGACAGAGGTGCACGCTGTGCGTCCTGACCGTCTCCACGCATCCATTCAGTAGCCTACCATCCCTACTCATGAGGCCTCCTGACTTTTGAGGCCCCAGGCGGTTGCCTAAACTTGCCTACAGTTAAGACCGCTACTGTAGTCACTTGTGAGCTTGTAGATCGGCTATTTTCAAATAGCAGTACTTGAGTACAGTACGTAGTTACTTTCCACCACTGTCAGCACTAGATTAATTACTTACCCACCTTCTGCAAAGATGAGAAAGAGAACACACATTGTTCCATAGGCCCGTTAGTCAAGGGGCCCCCAGAAATCTGTTTCCTTTCAAAACGATGCGTAGATGTATTGATACTTTTTTTGTTTGTGTATGTTGTTTGTGTTTGTTTTGTATTTTATTGCGATTTCATATCAATACAAATTAAAAATAAAAATTAAATAAAAAGTTTTTTTTTTTTTTTTTTTTTTTTTTTAGGGGGGAGGTGGGGGCCCCCCTCCCTCGGGGCTCCACGCAGCTGCGTGGTATGCCTAGTGCAAATATCCACCCCTGCGTCCGTGTGTCCGTGTGTCCATCTGTCTGCGACCAGCTAATCTCTGACACCAATGGCCCGGTCGCTGCGAAACTGGGCACTGGATGCCAATTCAGAACCTCTGCCCCAAATTTTTCAGATTGGCCTGTTATGGCGCCAGCAGGAGGCCGATTTGTGCAAAACCCATTTTGGAGATTACTCCTAAAGATTTTATCCAAACATCACGCAAATCGGTAAACAGTATCTCTATAGTCATGTGATCAAGACGCATCTGTCCGATATTTCATATTCCAGGCCGAGGAAGAAATGCCACCCTTTTCACATTGGCCTATTATAGCGCCACCAGGAGGCCACTATAACCTACCTGACCTGTGCTCCAAGGAGCACTTTTTCTAGTTTAAATTCTCTTTCGCAGTGGAAAACTATTGCCTCATACGTACCATTTGATGCTTGAGATTCCACGTGTCACTTTCCACTGAGTTTGGAAAGTCTGCTTTCAAGTTTTGTGCCCTGCACACCTGAAACACGGCTTACAAATACATCTTCTTCCCCTAGGTCACTTTCAGTTGGATATATCAACTTTGGTCAATCTAAATTGCACCTATTTTAATTACATTTATTGATAAATCATGTGATGTAATTTTTTATTATTTACATTTTATTTGTATTTTTATATTGTTTGTGCTTTTCTCAGACTTGAAATCTCGGCACCACTGGAAAAGAGGTTCTCGGCCCTCAGTGTGTTTTCCGAGAATTAAATAAAATAAATTCAATTCAATATTAACTTTGGTTAAGTCATATTGACATCATCATTAATTAACAGGAATGAACAATGAATTAATGATAAATGAATGATGAATTAATGATAAATGAATGATGAATTAATGTATGAGTTAAGAGTTAATTAAGCATTAATAACATGTATGAATTGGCCCCTTATGAGCAAGTGTTACCCCCTCAAATGTAGCAGTTAATATCTGTCCAACTTTGATCGGGTGGTCCAAAGTCCTTAATTTATGCTGGGTTTATTTTCAGTCAAGGACCAATGGTAACTGTGGGAAAACAAATTAAACATGGGTGCTCAGGTGGTAGTACTGTACTGTGAAGGCATTAAGTTGACCTACCACACAAGCAGACTTGAGATCTCATTGGCCACTGTCCACAGGGCTCCACAAGTCCTAACTTTCTCCCCCACACAGACAGAAGGTATACCATTCTCTTTTCTTTAAATAACAATTAGCTTTGCTTACACAACATTTCAATCCCACTCACACCTCACAGGTAGGCAAGTCTTCATCTGGCTTAGAGGCAGAAAACTAAATCTAATATATAACTCGGAATGTGTGTCCAGGAATAAAATATTCCCAGAAACCTGGTCAGTGGATATCCATGTTTTTAAATACCCACAGTTCATCATCTCATTGAAGAGCATAGATCCGTTATATTATAACTCTATGGAATAGATATGACGAGGGAAAGTGCGCTTCATTGGGAATAGTAGCTAAGAGATCCGATGTGAAAATAATTTGACAAAAACAGCGTGATCGCTGTAGCTGTAGAGCTGAAACTATAGGTTCCTAAACCATAGTATGTGACGCATCACCAGAGGTGGACAGAGTAGCCTACTGGACCCGAGTACTTAAGAGTACAGATACTCCTGGTTAAATTTACTCCACTACAAGTAAAAGTAGCTCAGTCAAAATGTTACTCAAGTAAGAATAAAAAAGTACATGCTTTTAAATATACTTAAGTATTCAAGAGTACATGCTTTTAAAAATAATTAAGTGCAAGTAAAAGTACATTTCTTATTTTTCTCATCAATGAATTGCTGTAATCTTTCACAATTCATTTATAGGACCTTGTAACTCTTGTTTCAGAGAAGTAACTCTCTGAAACCACCTGCACTGCATGCATGCACTGATGTACTTGCTTGTAGAATCACTATGTTATACTGCAGAAACACCTATAAAACATTTAAATTAATGGGTTCATCAAAAAGGACAGCATTGTCATTTTCATGTTTTATCAAACACCCCGCACACACATCAGGCAGGGCATCTCCCCTCACGGAGAGGAGCAGTGAAGAAATTCCTTTACAACAATCTCTTTTTGATAACTCAACTGTTGAAACCACTCCACAGGAAGAACCAGTACAGTACCACGACAATATTTGACCACAACAAACTCTGTGTCTCTGTCTGCACACACACACACACACACACACACACACACACACACACACACACACACACACACACACACGGAGACACACATCCACACACAGACACACGTCCAGAGAGAGAGAGTTGAATGCATTGCGTTTGAAAGCGATGTGTTGCCCACACAAAGTTTACAATGGGCAGCAATGTTTGTATCTTTGACTGACACAAACTATTATGACAAGTGTTGAACGTATGCTTTTACACACTTCGCTTTGTTTTGAGCCACGCTCGTAGGCTGGGCTGTTTGTAGCAGCACAGACACATTGCTCAGACGAAATATGATACAGCAAGGGTTATTGTGATTCGACAGTTTGAGGTTAGGTTTATGGGTTCGGGTTGGAGCTATTTTAACAGTTATCTTTATTTTGAGGGAAAGTTCACTTTGCCAGGTTTCGAGCTGACAGTGACATGCAAATGACCCATTAACTATAACAATGATGCATGTCCAGGCGGTCTGAGGTGTGAATACTTGCCCTGCTTTGGGGAGAGTGGGTGAGAATGGTCAATCAAATCAAAACGTCTGGGATGGTATCAAGGTGCCTAATTTCATATTTAGAAAATGTTTCATATGGAGAAAGCAAATCGATCATTGTGATTGAATATTTAGGAAAAGTCATGGAAGGGAAACATTCTGAGAGCTTCCTGAGCAAAGATAATTGACCTCAGAATCTGAAAATACGCTGGGCTGACCATTCAGACACGCGTGTTAAAAAACTGAGCGCCCTAGAACAAAACAAGGCTACTGGCTACGACAATGTATCACCTCCAAATTTCTCAGAGACGTAGCTGCCTCTATTGCTCCAATAGTTGCACACATAATAAACCTCTCCATCAGCCAGGGGCACGTCCCGCAAGATTTCTAACTAGCGAGAGTAACCCTTATAAAAAAGAAGGCAAATTAGACCCTGGCAACTAGCGTTCTGTTTCTAGTCTACGTTCTTTTTCGAAGGTTATAGTATATGAACAGGTCGAAAAGTATCTTGCTGAAAAAAGCTATTAATGTACAAATTCCAATCTAGCTTCAGAACATTTCATTCCACTGACACCTACTTAATTTGACCCACTACATCAAATGTGAGGTGGACTCTGGCAAATACTGCGGCATGGTCATGCTACTGTAAAAAGTATTTGTGATGAATGAAGACTCAAAAACATAATTCGAAAAAGGTAGTTTATTGCGGGCCAGCAATGTTCGGAATTCGCCATCAGGATGGAATATAAAAAATCGGACAGATCCAGATTTATGTTGGGGATGATTATGTTGTCCACTTGACAAGCAACTGTGAGTCTGTCATGTACCTTAATTCAAATACTGATGAAGCCCAAAGATGGACAGATAATAACAATGGGCCTCATTCAGCAACGGTACTTAAGAGGAAATTTCTTCTTAAACCCACTTAAGAAGTTTTTAAGAAGATTTAGGTATTCTCCAATGTTTTCTTAGCTGTGATCTGTTCTTAGGTAAGAACAGAATCTACGCATACTTTCTTAAGAGGTTTTTTTTCTTAGACCCATTTAAGAGGTTTTTAAGAAGATTTTGGTATACTCCAATGTTTTCTTAGCTGTGATCTGTTCTCAGGTAAGAACAGAATCTACACACACTGATGAGCACTCTTAAGGTGGACATACACTACGAGATAATCGGGCTAAAAAACAACCCTCACGAGTATCGGGGGGGGCGTGTCTACCCCAGCCTAGATCGGGGGCGAATCTCGGTCATAAACATCGTCTAGTGTTCAAAAGATCCAATCTGAACCCTCCCGAGTTGCTCACAAGACGATCGGGGCCACTCCGATCACGTTCAAAATAGTTTGATATTTCGAGTGAAAACCCCTCCCCTCGGGTTAACCCCCTCCCCCCTTTTTTTGTCATCATTTTCAAAAATGTTTGATATTTATCTGGATCGCTACTGTATGGAACACCTGGCGCGGGTCGGACCAAGAGAAATACGGCCGCTGTCGCTGTTCCAACACCGCAATGCCACACACACACACACACACACACACACACACACACACACACACACACACGTTATTTGTGTAGGATGGACAATCATGTGCAGCATGCGGTGGATCCATGTTTTATATTAAAATACATTATTTTGATAATGATTTTATTATTTTCATTTTAAAATATGGACTGACAGTCCTAAAGCCATAATGTTCATAGAGAATATATCCCCACCTGAAAGATGCTTATTAAACTTTATAACTTGCCTGGTACCATTCCATGCTTCATCTTGCCGTCTAAAATTATATTCCTTGGCTTGCAAGCAGCCAAAACGCGTGTAGCCGATGAAACACAACGGCTTTGCATTGATGACACCAGGTATAAGAAACTCATGAGCGCACTGGCCAATACAAACTAATAGGCGAGTGCGCTCTGGTGCCCAATTTCCGAACGCACTGCTGCTGTCCAATGTGTCCATATCCATCTTTAAATGCCCTGTTTTCAGCACTGTCACATATCTTTTATACATATCTTTTATACTCTTTATACTTTTGGATAGTGTCATTTCTCTTGTTAACTAGCAGATTAATGTTTAGCGATCTCAAGCAGTCTGTCTCTCTCCATAAGTAGCAGCTGCAATCCATCCAGTAACGACCAATTTATGCTTCGACGTACAACGGTCAGTGCATGGTGGGAAAAGTACTCAGATATTTTACCTAAAGTAAAAGTATCAAGTGTTGCGATGCGATGCATTGTGAGCTTGTAGATCGGTATTTTCAAATAGCCTATGTAGGCCTATAAAATAGGGCTAAAGTGGTTAATGTATGTTTTATAATATAATAATTGATAATAGCAAAGTAACTAAAGTTTTCAAATTATTGTAGTGGAGTAAAAGTACATTATTTGCCGTTGGGGTGTAGAAGTAATAGCCTACAATAGTACTGAAAATTGGCAATACTCCAGTAAAGTAAAAATACCTAAAAAAATTCCTTAAGTACAGTACTTAAGTACATGTACTTTGTTACTTTACACCACTGACAAGTGACAACGGTGTTGCGCCCCGAATATATTCAATCTGCGCTGCAGTGTGAGCTTGTGGATTTGCAAAGCGATGAAGCATGCTTAATAATGTGATGTTGTAGCCTATACGTTTGGCATTGGCAGAAGGGGTATAATGAGAATAAAAGTAAAATCATTCAAATTATTGAATGATTATAAGGCTTTGCTACAATAGTCTTGGATGGGGGGACCAGTACATTTGTTAACTATCCATTTCTTAAATTAGCCTTTCATTATGTTCTGGCCCGCCATCTAATGCTTTAGAAAAAAAACTCATGTTGGTGCACGGTGCAGTGCACCCTTCAGTTCTTAAATCCATGAATTTTGTAAAATGTTGCAAGGGAAGTCTCTCTGCCAGCCAGGATTATTTTTCGTCGCACAATGGTTTCGAGTGGTTAACATTATGCGATATTAGCTGTAGAATACAACTCTCATAGACGTATTTATGATTCTGACGTTTTCAATCTACGAGAGTTGTAGGGTTCACCCCCCATGAACACAGGGACTTTCTGCACTATGCCCCGTAGACACTCCAAACATGTAAAAATTGAAAATAAAGGTGCTTACCCCAATGCAGCAAATGTTAACTATCGCTACGGGTTAATAGTTTAATTTAATATTCCATATCTTTCAATAAAGAAGTGTTTAATGCCGTCTGTGGCTGATTCTGTCGGAAGTTCCCAATGGGCGGTAGTGACGCGCCCATCTGGTGAACCCCGGAATTACACTCAATGTAAACAGGAAGTAAACGAGGGTGAAAAAATGGCGTTCGGCCACAGACGGCATTAAAACACTTCTTTATTGAAAGATATGGATTATTACATTAAACTACTACCCCGTAGCGAGAGTTAACATTTGGGGGCGTGGGAATAAGCACCTTTATTTTCATTTGTACATGTTTGGAGTGTCTATGGGGTATAGTGCAGAAAGTCCCTGTGTCCATACAACTCTCGTAGAATGAAAAGGTCATAATCATAAATACGTCTACGAGAGTTGTATTCTACTACAGCTAATGTGATATACAAGAACAAGACCACAAGTAGCCTACCGCGAATGAGACGCGTTGTGAGCTTGTAGATCTGCTCTGACACGTGCACCGTGTGTGTGTGTGTGTGTGTGTGTGTGTGTGTGTGTGTGTGTGCGTGCGTGCGTGCGTGCGTGCGTGCGTGCGTGCGTGCGCGCGCGTGCGTGCGCTGCGCTGCTCAGGAGCGCAGCTGGCTGTCGGAGAAAAACGCTGAATTGACATGAAAATGTACGGATTGTAATGTGTAACTTTATTTAATATCAAAATAATATAGGCTACTGATATAATATCTTATATAATTATAATTATTAATAATTAATAATTATTATTTTTTAAATATATTTTTCTATTTATTATTGCTGTTCGGGCAAGCCCGAGAATCTGGATAGAATCTTGTAGTGTGAGATGCCCCCGAGTTTTTTAATCGTGTAGTGTGTGCATGTTAAGATAATCTGATAAGAGAATCTTGAAAGATTATCTTGTAGTGTGTGATTATACCCGATTTAAAAATCGTTAATATTAAGATTATCTCGTAGTGTATGTCCACCTTAAGGCTGGCCTTTGAGTTCTTAAGTGTGACATATTTGTGCAAAAATAATTAATTCTCGAAGTTTCTTCAATTCTACAGTTGTATAATATAGGATTTAAATTACAATAATATTTTTATCATATCTTTAGAGCAGTGGTTCTCAAAGTGTGGTCTGGGGACCCCCAGGGGTCCTTCAGGGAGTTTCAGGGGGTCCACAGCAAACGAAGAACAGTTTAATCACTTTAACCCTATTTTATACTTTGTTTGAAAATAGCCGATCTACAAGCTCACAACACGTCCCATTACTGGCCATTTTGAGCTTGTAGATCGGCTATTTTCGAGACATTTTGATAAATCTTGAAACATTTTCCCTGGCAGAAAATATTTTCAGGTGGGGGTCTGCAGCCAAATGCATGTCAATTTGGGGGTCCTTGACATGAAAATGTTTGAGACGGGTCTGAAATTACAATCTAACCCAAACGGACCCGGTTGAGTTGAAGCCCAAGCCCCATACCTACCCCATAACCCCCCACCCAACCCACCCTCATCACCCCCCATACCCCCACCCCCATATCCCCGACATTCGCCACACCCCCATTTTCCAGTCCCCTTCCTACCTGAAAGCCCCCCTATAGCCTACCCACCCGTCATACCCATCCCCATACCCCCCACATAGCCCCCTACACCCCTCCTTGCACCACCATATCACCCACCACACCCCTATTTCAACCCCATTACATACCAAGCAGCTGCTACCCTCCATATCCACCCACCAGCTTTCAGTAATAAAATGTTTTATATCCACGCTACTCCTGAACATGAAATATGGATAACATTTTTAACAGCTAATTTCAGCAAATGTACATTGATGTCTAGTGGTGATATCTTGATTAATGTGAGAGAAATGATAAAATACATTAATTAATTAAATAAAATAATTTGCTGTTCACTTCAGAAGTACCTCCACAGATCTATTAATTTATTTATTTTTATGTTTGGAGTCTGGTGTTCCACCATCTGTAGACTTATAGTTTAGGTATTCTTTACTTCATTCTCTCAATTTTATTTGTGTGTGTGATTTCCTGTGATTTCTGTGTGCAGCAATCACACACAGGTGTGACTGCAGGCAGAGCCATGCAGTCATGCCTTATATGGGGATTGGTGGGGCGGCTCCCTATGGTAATTAGGATGAACTGGCACACCCCTTCAAGTTACGAGGATTGGGATTCATCATCATCAAGAACATAGTTACGAACAATTCTGCCTTTTAAGAACGTTTCATGAATCTGACACAACTTCTCTTAGGAATTCACTTAGGAAGAAATGTAAGAGGAAACATTAGGAACTTATTGCTGCATGAGGCCCATTGTTTTTCTATATAATGCTGACAGTGATGATTTGTAAGCAAGGAGACTGAAGACAGACGCAGGGAGTTTGCCAGTGTGGGAGACAGTCTGGGGATCACTCCCATCCACAGGGCAGATAACAGAAATCGGGTGGTGACTGGCCTGAGTCTGACAGCCACCCAGGCAGTCACCATGGCCACACCGCTGCAACGACGCTGGGCTGTCAGCAGCGCCTCGTTGCTCATGTTGGCGGCAACCGCCGTGGGAGCCCAGGAAGGCTCTAAGGATCGTGGCTACATCAAATGCGTGGAGGACTGCAAATCCCTATACTGTGACAACAACGGCTACAACAACAACCCTAGGGATCCGTTCATGTCTAAGAAGGAGACGTGGTACATGCAATATACATGTGATTATAATTGTTGCCCAGATTGGACATGTGATCAGGGCTGCAACTACCGCTGCATGTGGGAAACAGTGGAGTCTTTCCAGAAGGAGGGGAAAGTGGTCCCAAAGTTCCATGGCACGTGGCCGTTGATACGTGTGTGATGTCTTCAGCAGCCAGTAGCTGCCGTGGCCTGTGTGCTCAATTAGGGGGTTTGCCTGTTTGCGCTATGGAAATGCCACCGTGAAGTACAAATGCACAGTCTTTTGAAGATCGCCGTGACAGTGCAGCAATGTGCGTGTCTTTTTGCCTGGTTGATGGCCTCTCTGTTTCATTCCTTGGGGAACAACATTACTGAGGCACTGGACTGTTTCTCCATAACAGCATACATCCTCTGCTCAGAGAATGCTGGACTTAAAGAGAATACCCTTGAAGGTACTATATTTCGTCTTCGCCTGGGTGTATGTTGTCTACCTCCTTGTCATGTGGATCAACTGGAACTATACCGCCCACAATGTATTCAACGGCATATTTGGTTCTCTTAACACGTGGGGGCTTGTCCGGGATCTGTTTACTGTATGTGTTGAACACATTGGCATAATTTAAAACTGAAAGTTGTTTGTGAATATTAATGATGGTCTAAATATTGTCACCACTTAAAAGTGCTCTATTTAATGTGTTAAAGAGTAGTAGTTCTCTGAGTGTATTCAGGGTGGGGGCTCAAAAGCTACAGTAACATTTTGGTGTATCCTACTATAGTTCCTCCCATGCTTTCCATTAGTTAATGTAAATGAGCCAGGTGGATGGGAGGGCTACATGTGTATCATAAGTTTCACACTTCTATTTACTTCCATTTATCTGGGATCATCTGGGATTGTTCTGAACATAAAGGATTATTCACATGCACGCTAAAAGTTAAGTGTCAACTTATAGCCCATTTATCAAGATTGATCTCATCATTATTTGTGAAAATTAGGTGAAAATTACACCATGTGCATCAAATAGGATGCAATTCAAAGAATAATAAAATACATGAACGCATCAGAACATTTTGTTTAAAGACAGTTCATCATTGAAACCTTAGGAGCATAGACTAAAATAAACAAGCCTATTTAGTTTAACATCAAGATGCTTAAAGGTAGGGTAAGTGATTTGCTTTTGTTAAAAGAAGTGTTAAATAGCTCTATATTCTGATAGTACTCATTGCTATAGAGTGTTTGTTCAGTATTAGGAGTCTCCTTGTCTCTCCACCTCTTTATAAAACAGAAAATGCATTTTCGTTTCAGTTTCAGTTTCATTTCCAATTTTATCCAACCAGGACAGAGAACTCAATCAGGATACAGATTAAACAAGTGAAATTGGAAGTGATGACACAAAGAAATGAGCAGACAAAATTGGAACTGGAACACTATACAAATTAAGCTTAAAAATTGGTACTTTCTCCTGATTGGCTGAGATTTTGACACCTACCGAAAATTTTATTTTCTGTTTATTAAAGAGCTGGAGAGACAGGGAGACTCCTGTTACTGAACAAACACTCTATAGCAATGATTACTATCAGAATATAGTGCTTTAACCTTTTAACAAAATACTTTTTGTTTTAACCCAAAAATATCACTTACCCTACCTTTAACATAATGTTCTTTTCAAAAGAAAGAAGCTTTACTTTTTCATTTTACGTACTATGCTAAGATAAAGATGCTTAGTGTAAAATGAAACTTTCTTGTTGTTAACATAATTTACCATAGTGTGTGATTTTGAAATTGACAGTACCATCTGACGCTTGTTTCTTGCCCAACACATTATAGAAAGTATTTAACACAACTTTTACTGCTCATTTAGGTCATGAGGAACATGCCACAGACCCGGCAGCAACAAAAGCGGTCAAGTGTTTCCACTTAAAAACGCTCAGAACTACTGTACTCAAGCTGCATGCAGTCGGTTGCATTTTCGTCAATTAAAACAAACTGTCTGCCGTCATGTAGTCTTAATGGATGATATTCATATTAAATGCTCATACAGTATCCATATGGCTCTGTTGCACTTGACAATGCAACGTGACATGATTGCAAATGTAGGCTATGTTTTGTATATAAAAGAAAAATTAGACATTGAAATCTCAAATCTGATTCGACCTATTACATTCTGATTTGGGTACAGCATTAACTTTTGGGGAGAACGTAACTCGGGCCCGGACAAAAATTACTTTTCATTGACTTCCGTCTGGACCTGAGTTGCATTCTTCACAGTTAGCCGGCACTACAATAACTACAGCTGTACACATGTACAGAACGAAACCTAAATAATTTACCATGCCAAAAAGGGATATAATTTGCGTGCTGTGAGCGTGTTTGTGCTATAGTGTGCACGCAATGCAGGGCGCTGATTTTGTGCACAGAGCCCATTTTCACGTTAATCCATCCATGAGGATCACAAACTCAAGTTTAATAAGAATGTCACAGAATAACAATACAACTTACAGGAACTCTCTAGTAATTCACACACTCACTGAACTCGTAACATAACATTAGAAAGTGGCAAGAGAGAACCTGACACAAAACGTATGACACCAAGCTCTCACTGACTCACAGTCTTTATAGTCTCAGCAGCTCGTCACCAAACAAGGCTCAGCTGGTCTTCACAGGTGCCGGCATACAGGGCAATCAGACTCTTGGAGTAGAGCAAGGGAGGGGCAGAGGCAGTGTTGCCAGATGTATGATAATTATCGTATTTGTTCGATAATTTAGCCCTTTGTACGATGTACGATCAATATTTCTAAAAAGCCCCAAATGTACGATAATTTCGACCTTCCCAATGAAATTTAACGGAGCGCTGTATTAAAAAAAATAAAAATAAAAAAAAATATTATTGAACACACATCCGTTTCTGAGCTAGACCGGACCCAAATTGCAAAGAGAAATGACCCCAAGTTACCTTGAAACCAGGCCCAACCTCGAATCTGGCATGAACTCCTCGTGTATTTCCGTCTCCGTCTGTGAATGTGACACTCTAGTGTATGTCATTGTGTATTTTAGTGAATGTTTCATATAGATTCTTGTAAACCATGTTTTTTCTGATCTATAGACCCAGTAGGACACAAAAAACCCGGTTTACATTTTTTTCCCCCGCCCTGGCACTATTTTGGCACCATGGCAACATTTGGCAATGTGACGCAATATTTTATGTCTGTCTGTATGTCTGTCGACATCTTTTCTTCAAATCTGCATGGCCAATTTTCACCAAATTTGGTGCACAAGTGTATGATGTGTCCCAGAAGACCCTATAAAAATGTCATGATCGGCCCATAGGTGGCGCTACAGCAACCAATTCAAAACGCAAATTCATGATTACTTACAAACTACTCATCAAATATCAAATTTGATGGGTTGTTGCATCATGAGCTGAGGCACAACCTCTGAAAATTTGACCACAATCCACCTATAGGTGGCGCTACAGCAACAGATTCAATATGCAAATACACAATGGTGCAAGAGCTACCTGACGATTTTTAACAAAAACCTTATTTAAACAGAAACAGAAAGTGTTTATTTTCAATTCAAAGTTCGTTTATTTGTCTTGAACCTTTGATAAAATGGAACATGGATCCTTGATAATAAGAAAACAAAAATAATAATACTCCCCCCTCCAGAGAAAAAATATATAAAGGAATGCTCAACAGTACACATTCTCAACTTAACAAATCAACAAAGAATCAATCACTGTAGGCATCATCGTCATCACTCTCAGCATCATCATTTGGAAGATTTTTACATGAATCTTCTGCAGCTTCACATTTGCAGAGCTCTGTGCATGGAAGATTATTGACTTTGCAAGAACAGCGGCCGCTGCACTTGCTGGCAACACATGCACACTTGACTAGTTCTACGACTGCCTCTGGTGCACGTGGAACCTTTGAGACTACAGGGACACAACTTCCATCCTCTTGCTGCCTCCATCCCAAAGATAGTGGATCTAAAACCTTTGGCTGAGCCACAATGTCTTGTGCCCATACATTTGCTTGCCAATGTGCTCGCAGGATATGTTCTATGATGGACCCTTGCGTTGGACATATCTTTTCCACACCCTGATTGGCCTTGAGCTGTTTAAACATGTGCCACCGAAGTACTTCAGCTGATTCATAGCCAGGTTTGAAGAGCTGACACAAACTTTTCACACCCAGCTAACACCTCTGAGGATGGATAAGGGCCACCCAACACCAAGCTCAGCAAGTGCATGGAGTACATCATCACCAGCCTTCATGAATGATTTGAAGCAGGTAGATTTTCCTTTTCCTCTGATGTGACCAGTGGTATCACAACCAGTAAGCGTGTGAAATCCTGGCAATGCTGCTGCTCGTTCAGGACCAATGGCCATGTAGATGGGTCTCAGTTTTATCATCCGTCTTTGATCTCCAGTGCCCATGATGATTGCGCTCTCTGGTTGAAGGTCTGGTACCCTTCGAAGGGCAAGTACCAACACATCAGTGTCACATGAGTATATATGTGGTGTTTTACCTAAACGACTCACTGCTACTGCATACAGAACCAGTAATGTGTCTGCCTCTTCTTGTGTACTTGTGGCGTTCACCATGTTTGTGTTTGTGGACATGACACCCTTGTGTGTGTGTGTGTGTGTGTTGTGATTGGCAGTTTGCAAAGCTCAACAGCTTTTTGTGCAAGGTAGAGAACAAGGTTGACCTTGGTTTCCTTGGTTCCCAGAAAAGCCTTGAAGTCTTTGATCGGTGTGGAATCTTCTATTTTGTACCCCTTGTCTTGTGCTCATCCTGCTGTACGGATTTGTCTTGTTCGGTCCTTCATGGATTTTGTGACTGTATAGTTGTCAAATAGCAGGTATATATCTGTGTATTCTCGTGCCTTCATGTCAACACTCCGAGTAAAACATTCTGCAAGATCTCGGCAACATTTTATTTCACCTTTCCGGACAACCATCTCCTGCACGACTGCCATGCCATCAATCAAGATACTGGTCAACATGTGTGCTGATGGGCTACTCTGCATTTCTATCGATTCTTCAGGAGATGCAGTCCCTGAAACCACTCCTTCCAGTTCATGGATAAGAGCAGACTTGGCTGAAGTCGGAAACAGAGAACCATCAGACTTCATTAGGCTTGCATTGTGATCCGCAAATTCGTATGTTCCCACAACGTTCTGCAGGTCAAGTTCTCTAGAGGACTTGGCAACGAGAAGCAGGCGAACAAACAGTGAGTTGGTTGATTTCAAGCTGACTACCTCAGATGATGCCTTAAGCTTGATAGTTTTGCATCCATCTTTCCAGGTCAGATACTTAAGCTTTGACATTTTGTCCCACATGTTCTTTTCCCCTCTGACCCTCTCATTCACAAAAAATCCAAGTTCTCTGCTCCCTCGTAACTCAATGTCCAAGCCATCGTTCTGTACTGCTGTTGTCATTATTTGTTTGGAAACAAAGTTGACTAACTTCATTTCAGATTCATCATCATTTCCTGGTGGACGGAAGGGATTTGCGCTGCTCAGCACATCCTTCAGTTGTTTCACAGATTTCTCTTGACGTGTATTTCTTGCCATTGAGTGTTGGTGATGCTTCTTTGGGTTGGCATCAGCTATGTTCAGTAAGCGCTCAGTTGGTGAAGATTGGCCATGCAGATTTGAAGAAATGATGTTGACAGAAATACAATTTTAAACCGCTTTTTTTGTGTCCTACTGGGTCCATAGAACAGAAAAAACATGGTTTACAAGAATCTATATGAAACATTCACTTAACTTATTTTTGCTACATAACTACATACACTACTCACTCTTGTGCCGGCCTCTGCCTACAGTAGGTGGGAGTATTGCATTATGGGCGGTGTAGGTGTGTGTTTGTAAATAACAACAAACCAGGTGGAATCAGGGCCAAGCTAAGCAAAGATTTAGTGGAGAAAAGTTATATTTCAGGGCCTGTAGTGTCATCAGCCATGGCTTCAAACTCAAATGACTCGACACAAAAGCGCAAAAAGACGACGATGGGCAGCCACCGAAGCCAAAACACAGAGTACAAACATATCACTCTGTGTGAGAATCTGAGACCCTATTCAAAGAGTGGCTGGCACCTGTTTCTGGGAATGATACCAAGGCTTTTTGTCGCTGTTGTGAGGTCCAGATGGTTTCTGAAGTTAGTGTTCTAAAGAACCATGCCAAGGGCAACAAACACAAAGAAAATGTTAAATGTCTCAATCAAAATCAGCCATCTATGACCAAAAGTCTACAACAAACTAATGAAAAGGTGATACTTTAAACTGTGGTTAAAACAGCCAAAATTAAGCTTGCTGGATTCATGGCTGATCATAATATTTCAATGAGAAGTACAGATCATTTAGTAGACGTGCTCAAAGACATTTTCAAGGACTCTAAGACAGCACAGGGAGTGCAGCTAGGTCGCACGAAGGCAACCAGCAACGCTAAGCATGTAATCGGCGATTGCTACTTTGAAGATCTGTCTGAAATATTGAAACGAAAGAAATTCAGTGTACTCATTGATGAATCGACAAATATTGGCACAGTGAAGACACTCTGTATTGTTGTTTGTTTCTTTGACGACCAGTCCAAATCTGTGCAGACACATTTTTGGAAATTAGCCCAGATATTCTCTAATGAAAATCGAGAGTTTGTTGCTTCAGCAGAGCACCTTTGCTCTCAAATGATGGAGTCTTTCACATCTGCCAATGTGCCACTTGAGAATATAGTAGGCTTTGCCTCGGATGGTTGCAACACAATGATGTGCAGAAACAACTCAGTTTCCAGTCGCCTGAGAACAGACCTGCCTGGTTGGATGCAAGATTAAATGCTGCAGAGAACATCTACAAAGCCTTGAATGGCGAGTCACTTAGATTGTACTTTCATTTTTGGGATTGGATTCTACCGAAGTTCACAAGCCTGAATGAGCACTTCCAGAGTGAGAAGGTCATCATTACATCCCTTAAGAAGAAGATGAGGGAAACCTACAGGGATCTACTCTTGTCTTTCATGAAAAGGGACTAGGTTCTACACACCGAAATCAGCCAGATAGACCCTGCAGGCAGCTCAAAAACGCTACCACTGACTGCTATGTACTTGGGCGTGAGTGTAATGCAACAGCTCCAGAGCACAAAGCTCCCCCCTGCTGTTGTCACTGACTGTCTTGTGCGGCATCAGATGTTCCTCTGTGTTGCTTACCTGGATATCAAAAAACATTTAGACTTCGATGAGCCAACACTGTCTAATCTTTTTTTGATTGTCTTTCTCCTTCCACGGCTATGGATGCGCATTCACGTGCCATGTACCCTTCCCTCTTCCCCCTGATGCAGACCGTGCCACGCATTATCGACTTGGAAGATGTTAATCTCATCCAGGAAAGTATGGATTAATTACAAAGGTTTGTTTTGATTTTATTTTATTTTGTTAAAAGAAATACAAGTAATCACAATATAAACTAGAAAAAGTGCTCCTCGGAGCACAGGTCTCCGCCAGGTCAGGTACGTTATTGTGGCTTCCTGGTGGCGCTAGGCCAATGTGAAAGGGACACTTCTTCAGTCACCAACTTCAGGGAGCACCAACTAGCAGGCTAATAGTAGCCTGCTAGTTGGTGCTCTTTCAGCAGTGTTTCGCCAAAATGGGAATGAATTGTTGTATGAAAACTGTTCCACGGCTTCTCACCATCGACGAGTTGAGAATAAAGGGGCTAAAATGGACAACGGACTAACTTTTCACCGCATTCCCAAATGGAAGCCAGCCAGGTCTCCCGACGTAACAAAGAGACAATGCATGGCTTGGTTGTCTGACAGCCCAGATGACAGAAAAAGACGTGGAAGAAACACGCAAGATAGCACACCTCAGGATCCATGTAGAGAGGGTTATTATAGTAACATGTACCATATATTAAATGGTAGGGTACCCATCACTCTGATGCATACACCTAGCCTGTTTCCAAACAGGCTGATAAACAGGCTAGCATAAACCAGGAGTGGGCGAGGACATGACAATCCTTGACAAAGTTGTCTGAGCATGCTGTGATCTGACTAACTTGTGCTCCAGTGTGGTTCTGAAACTATTTTTAATATTACCCTTCTGCATAGTAAAAGCAGACATGAGGTTATGCTCTGTAGATACATTATCTGTTCCCTTTTTATGTACATAGTAACCTGTACATGTTTTCAAATAAAATACAGTCTTTCTACATAAAATGATTATATGCAAATATAACCGCATTCTTTCACATGGCTAAAATGCATAGGCCATTCTATCATTATGCAGTGCTTTCATTCAATGCAAATATAACCGAAGATGATGATAGCTCAGGTCACCAGTTGCCTCACCTGTTAATGATCACATTATAATATGGATGGGCAGAGACCATTTTACTCCTCTTTGAGCCTGATGAGGTTCCTTTTTTATACACATAGTAACCTGTAAATGTACCTTGTTTTCAAATAAAAGACACCTTCATGTGACGTTGACTTACAGTGGTTACTTTGTAGATTTAGATTATTATTACAAAACATACAGTAACCACTTCAGCCCATACATTTCGGCCATTTGAAAATAGCCGATCTACAAGCATTGTGAGCTTGTAGATCTGCTATTTTCAAATTATTATACATTTTATACATTTGAAAGTTTGTTTTTGCAGTTGGCTTTTAACACTGTTGATGTAATTCTTTGTATGTGCCGCTGTGTTTACAGGCTATATAGTAGTGTACCCTGTTGGATGGGTCTGTAGACTGGTAGTGACCCAACCAACATGGTGAATCTTGGCCACACCCCCCAAATCACTCCCCCACCCAAGCGAACTTTGCCAGCCCTATTAAACTCAGGATAAACAAAAAAGCGAATGAAACACTTGTTTCCAATGTTGTCCTGCAAAGGTGCCTTCAATGTCAACTGTCAGACAGCAGCGATTCTGAAGTTGAATTCATATAGGTAAGCAGCAATATTACTGCAACACTGCACATTGTAGTGTCGCAATACAGTCTATGCAGCATGCAAAGACATCATAAACTGATTTCGCACCACTCACTGCACCGTACGTTTTGTTTAGAGCATATTATAGCAGGGAGTATTTACTATCTAATTTTTACTATTCGTATCATAGGGCCAAGAAATTCGGTCCAAGAGGAGAAGTACCCTATGAAGATCAGCGCATCTTCATAGGGTGAACACAACTGTCTGCATGAAAACAAAAGTTCTGAACCAAATGTCCTTACAAACGTTGAATGTTCTGTTTAATTTAGTCCACACTCCTGAGAGACTGTGTTGACAGTTTTTGATTGATTGAATACTTAATAAACAAGTTTGTTAACAGCACGGCAGGAAGTACAGTCAAAGAAAGAAATGTTAAAAGGATAACACGAAAAGCCCCAAGGGGATTGTTTCCATTGTTGGCCAAGTGTTTAATATTATTTTGTATTTTATTTTATGTACATTTATTTTAGATTTAAAATATTTTTGAAACAAAACAAGGTATTTTTTTTATTATTCTTGAATAGTAATAAAAACCTTGGATTGATTTATGGACAGTTTTGTACGTATATTTATTCAACTATAACAATACAATTGCTTAGAGGCAAATCCACAGGCTAGTTGTTGTTGCCCTCTTGTAGTTGGAAGTATGAACAACTATAACTTGATCGACAATTCAAAAGACCAAACACAGTCGGCCAGAGAGCGATCTAGGTAGCCAGATAACCGCAAGCTGCACACATATTGGCTGCTTCACGGTTGGAATTAATGAACAATAGTTTGTTCTAAAAAACGATAATTTTGAGGTCTCAGTGCGACAATTCCATTATCGGCGTCTGACAACACTGCTTGGCGGCAAACAGTCACATGGGCACACTGTACAGTGTACACAGACAGAGGCCGTGGTCATGACAGATGTACTGCAATGTATGTTGTTCTTTCCCAACTGTTCATTCCCAATATTCAGGGGGCCAATACAGAAAAGTGCTTCCGAAATGACTTTGGCTAACATGTTTTGGTGTTTTGGTTTTGGTTAGAAGGGACCCATGGAAGAAGTTTTAGGGTGGTTGGCATGTTGAATTTCTTTTCTGGTGACTTTTAGAAGCCTTTGGCTCGGGTGTCTTAGCAGTCAACCTGACCGATTCTGAGATTTTGAAGTCGATTATCTCTCTCAGAAAGTTCCCCTTCCATGACTTTTCTTAAATATTCGATTCAAATCATCTCCCTTTTTTTCCCCCCATCTGAAACGTTTTCTAAATATGAAATCAGGCATCATCATACCATCCCTGACGTAAATTTATGGTTCATTTTCGGCTAAATTGACCGCTCTCACCCTTTCTCCCGCAGGCAGAGTAGGTCTTCACACCTCCAGACCACCTGGATACTGTCATTGTTGAAGTTAATGGGATCATATGCATTTCACTGTCAGTTCGGAACCTGGCAAAGCAAATAAACTGTTTATAATAACTCCAACCCGAACCCATAAACCTCTAAATGTTGTATTTTGTCTGAGCAATATGAGCTCCTGCAAATAAGCCAGCCTGCATGTGTGCGTATTTGGCTCAAAACGAAGTCGGACACTAAATATTCTCGAAACCCCCCCGACGACGTGAAGAACCGGAATAAGTGTTCCGACGCCCTCCTCACTGCCTGTCAAGTCACACAGGTCACACACACGCACGCACACACACACACCCACCCACACACACACACACACACACACACGCACACACACACACACACGCACACACACGCACTTACCTACATTTTCATGTATTTCGTAACGGTACAATCTTTGTCAAGAAGGCTAGTAGCCTACACAAATGACAGATTATGACACCATCACATCGCCATCAATGGAATAGGTTTGTATATTAAATTATTTAACCTATACCGAGCAACATCGAGTTACACTAAAATAAAGCAGTCATGTATTCCCCGTGAGACTCGGGCGGGCTGCAGTGAGTCCCGGCCATGCCGCCACGTTAATGAGAGATAGCCTGGACTGGAGGGGCACTCATAATCTGAACTTTTATGGAGTGACTGATGAATGAATGCATAAACATTAATGGATGAAGGCCGGTGTGTGTTGGGAGGGTTAACCCTCTAAGACCCAGCGTCGCTTTAGAGTAACAATTATATTTTATAAAGAAAGGAGTTTAAATAATTTGTTTTTCTGTTATTTTTTCACCTCTAAATCCTCATTGGGTCCTATTGTTTAGTCTTACAATGCCATTGGCCAGGATATTTGCATATAAATACCCCCCACAGAGCCAGGAATCATCACAACTTGAAAAATCTCTGTTGGAACAAATCTCTTTTTTCTCTGGAAGATATTCCTCACAAAAACGTAAGTAATATGCCTGTAATATTTGTTTTGGTGAACATTACAATGTCTAGAACATGTACATATGTTATTATTGTGAAATATATGTCCCAAATTTAAATTATAGCATGATTCATACTTGTTGCTTTTGGTCAACGTTGGGCCCTCTTGGTTGCAAAAAAATACAAGGGCAGGCCTAAAAAAATATGGCTTATTGGTGTTATTATTCATAATGTATACTGTTCTGAGGCCAAATATTATTCATAATTGATCTGAGGCCAAATAATAAACCATATAAATGAATCATTAAGTTGTTTTAGTGAAGTATTTACACATTTGCCATGTTATCCATAAAAATGGCCTATAGGAAATTTTGCTACCTGATGGACCCAACGTTGCTAAATGTCAACATTTGCATAAAACTTACCAAAACATATTTTTTTTAAAAACATTATATTTTCCTCTTCTAAATACTCCTACAAGACCATCTGAAAGGTTTTTAATTTTTTTTTGCAAGTACAAATATATCCGGGTCTTACAGGGTTAAATGGCAGATCTCCCGGCGGCTCAAATGAATCCACAGCATGAAGAATAACCGCGCTGGACAAAGGTTTGGCGCATCGAGTTTATATTCTCAACCCAGGTTGCACATAACTCCATAGGACACGCTACTGTAAGTTTGGAGACCGCACTGTCTATGAAAAGATTACAGTGGCGCAGTGGCGGCCATGCCAGTCCCGACCCGAAAATGCTCAGATCCATCAAGTTGGCAACACCTGATTTGCTGACCACGTCAACCTCCTCACCCTTTTCAAAGCCCCCTGCCAAAATGACTTTGTTCTCTGAGGATATTCTCTCTGGCCCTGTAATGGCTATGTACGGTAGTTGCTTACAAAGCTGCATAAATCAGCCTCGTTACCACTGACCTTGAGGTATTTCCTGTAGTTAGGAACATTGGCTTTGTATGTGTTGATATGTGTATATCTGCTTGCTTGGATGGTGCCTCTTCTTTGCCTTTCCAGGTCTTTGATTGACTGTCGATGATCATATCTATCAAACACTACAGCAACACAGTTGATGTTTTCTTTTTCCATTAGCGTTGTGATCTGTCTTCCAGACACCCAGGTCATTGCATGTCTGAAAGCCTGAGTCAGGGAGACTCTGTAGAAGAGCCATGCCATCGATGATGTATGCAGATGGTTCCACAACATTAGACAACTGCTGTGTCTCTTCAACCACAGACTCAATTTTGTTAAGCAAGGTCAGCTTTTGTGGTATTTCTCATGCTTCCATCATCATAAAACAAAGAGGGGGGACAGCAGGGAGTTCATGGGACATCACAGTCTCCATGGTTACCTCTCGTGGCTGCCATAGTTCCTCGCCTCTACACATTCTTGCCACTGCCTACACCAAAGCCTACCCCCCCCCGACATTCCCTTCTTTAAAGTGCCCCTGTGGGTTTTTCAGTTAGATGTCTCTGAATCATGCATTTGTGTCCAACCACCGTAATGTGGTTCCACCCTAACTACTCACCTCACAGGGACACCAATCACTGATCCCTTGAGGCACCTTAACTACTAAGCCACTGAAGTATATTTCTATAAGCCCAAGAGCTGAAACACAAGTTATCATGGAAGAGGTTTAAGGACGAAAATTGAGTCAAAGTGTTTTTGTCAGAATTTGTTAATTCATCCGACTTGGCTACCTGCAATTTGGTCTGATTAGCAGCGCAAAGCATTCACATAAAACACAGCATTATATCCACTTTCATTCAAGAGGTGTCCCCAAATATCAACACCTCCCCTTCTCCCCACGGACCAATCACACACACAGCCATGGGTGCTGGGGCTCTGTGGCCGAGCCCCCAGCAAACATCCTGCTATCTAACACATTTGTATGTATAAATAGTAGGGGTGTCACGATACGCCTAATCCACGATTCGATTTGACTTTCGATTTTAAGGTCACGATTCGATTCGATTTTTGATACGATATATATTTTTAAAACATCATTTTTTCAGCTTTGAGGGCTATATGATTATTAATTTAGGTTATTGTCTTGATTTGTAAAGAAAAACACATGTTTCTCAATAAGTCCCTTTTATTTGAATAATATCAAATGAGAATGAGAATAACAAAAAGGGTTTTATGCCCTTACAACAACTGTCATTTTCAGATTCTTCTTTAAGATGAGTTAACAACAACATTCTTGTGAAACTCTATAACTAAATAAAATCTAAATACAAAGTTGATCATGTAAGAAAAAAGGATCCAAAGACAACTGTTATTTGGCTACATGTTCTTAAACTTCTTAAAGTATGTTCACATTGTTTGAACAGGTAAGAGCTTTAACAAACAAGAAATGTGAATAATAAGCTAAGCCAGGGGTCTTCAACAGGGGGTCCGGGACCCCTCGGGGGTCCTCAAGAGTTACTACAGGGGGTCCGCCAAATCTTTGTGATGTGATTTTTTTTTTACCTTAACCCCATCCCTTTTCTGAGGTGAACTTTAGCCAAAAATAGCAGATCTACAACCTCACAACGGCTCACGCTGCGAGGCGTTGTGAGCTTGTAGATCGGCTATTCTTGGCAAAGAGGTATAGGTGAAGAGAAGACCAAGTAAACAAAAAAAGTTTCATCTGAAGCACAATTTTATACATCTAGAGTCTCGGGGCCCTCGACCCGAGTCGCGCACGGGGCTTTGCGTTTGTTGTCAAAAGCTGACGTTTGTTTGTTGCCGTGTCCGTGTCGCTGCAGCACAGAGTGGGCAGTAGAGATGGGAATTATGGCTCTTTTAAGGGAGGCGGATCGTGGGGTTGCGTTCCTTGCAAAGAGGCATTGTGAATACTGGCTCATTTATGGCTCAGGTATTATAGATGCGGAAAAATATATATAAATATGTATGTATTGATATGTCATAATAGTATGTATGTTTGTATTGTAGGTATCATTTATATGTGACTGTAAGTATGTGTTATTGTGTACTATAATACAGCATATGACATGATATAATAATATATTATTATATGTAATAATATATAATAATATAATATATAACATCATTAATACAATATTTATTATAGTATAACATATAATATACTTAATAATACATATTATTGTAATGTGTAATATTATGATATGGAAGAGTTTATTGAAATAATAATTGTAGTGTGTAATTTATTTATATATTATAACATATATGGAATATATATATAAATAGCCATATAATATTCATATTCATATGCTTGTTTCTCGCGCATAGCCATATAATATTCATATTCATATGCTTGTTTCTCGCGCACAATCTGGCAACACTGAATGTGTGCGCGCGCGCGCACTCTCACACACACACACACACACACACACACACACAGAGTAAGGGTAGCTTGTTTACGTGACGCGATGCGATGCGAAGCATACACCCACAAAGCAAACAGGCTCACGCGCGCACACACACACACACACACACACACACACACACACACACACACACACACACACACACGCACACAGTGTGTGTTCCAGGCTGTTCACACACACACACACACACACACACACACACACACACACACACACACACACAGACGCACAGACGCACACACATTAAAAGCCTCTACTTTTTCTTCACAGCGCTCGTGACTCAAAATGAGGTGTTTTTGTTTGTGTGTTACGCACTGGATTGGAACTATATTTGCAATGTTATTCTTCACAGTTGACCTCAAAGAAAGGTAGGCCATAATATTGTTTTGTTGTTGTTGCTGGCTGGGTGAAGATCATAGTGGAAGGATGTGTTGTATGGTTTATCCAACATGACAGGCATGTAAACAAACAACCAATGTCATTTACAACTAAACGTTGCTGTCAAGAATGTTTGTGAAAAAATTTGAAGTGAGAAATAGACGATGCAATAACCGAAAAGTGATTCTATTTGATCCACTACACTCGTTGTTTATCGTGGCTCAACAACGGGGGAAATAGCAAAACGCTCGCCCCAAAACACAGTCGCCCCGGGGCAAATCCGGGGCGAGTTTTTTTTTATTTTGTCATTTGTTTTCCGAGGCGTACTTGTCTGCCCAGCCCAATACTTATGGAATACTTTCATTGCCGTAAGCAAGGAAATACTTCGTTTTGTTGTTACTTTTGGGTACGTTTATTTATGTATTTATTAAGTAGCCGTGTAATAAGCGGGATAATGGTAGTTAATCGCCCTGAAGGGCTTTAAATGTCAATAATGACCCCCATGTATTATCCCTTGCATAGTTTTGCGAGCGAAGACCGCTGATTTCAATGGCCGCCGCTTCGTGTTGTTTCGGCTGTGGCCGTCGGTGTTCGGTTGTGCTGACGGTAAACGGTGCGAAAGTGTTTCCCCGTCCGGTGTGGTCGTAATGTGGTGAGTAGAATTAATTATGTTGCGAGGTGGAAAATGTGTAGTGAGCAATGAGAAGTACCCTACGCCACCCGTAAATTCAGCGTGCACGTTGTGGCTGGTGTTGTGGTGAGATGTCAGATGTAGTTGTTGTGTTTAGTCGAAATCAATGCTGTGGGTATGGCGTCAGCAGGCGAGAGGTCCAAATGAATGGAATGGCTGTGGGCGTCAGCGGCGGAAGTAGCAATTCTCCCTTTATATAAGTAGATATAGAGGGGGTCCCTGCTTCATCTCTCTCTCTCAACTAGGGGGTCCTTGGGCTGAAAACGTTGAAGACCCCTGAGCTAAGCCATACGTGTGTGAAGCATAATTGACAAACGGTAGCCGTTTTGTCAACAACACGTCGGGTGCCCTCATAATTCACTGGGAAGCCAAAATATTGCCAGACTTTTGACTTAAAAAGGAAGCGGGAGGGTTTTCCAATTCTTCCGTTTGTGTATCATCATTACCATCGATGGCTTCAGCAGTGGCCATGGTGAAATGTAAAGTAGTAGTACAGACGCAACGCTACAGCTGTCTCTCTCTGTCTCCTCCAAACTCCTCTGTGGTGTGTGTGGTTTGTCCTGTCGTCTTTTTTTTCTCCCCCGTCGTAAGCACGCATGCGCGATGCACGGAAAAACACAACAGCGGCTCGAGCATGGCTTCACCCGGACGTGCAATCGGATGTGCGCATGCGCGGGAGTATTATTTTTTTATTAACCCTTGAATCGCGATACGGCTTTTGATTTCGATACACTGTATCGAGCGTCATTTTCGGTTCGATTCCGATACGTATCGAGTATCGTGACACCCTTAATAAACAGTTTAACAGTTTGTCTTACCTACTATTTATAAAACTATACTTTTACATGAAGCCTTGGTTGATAATCATTGTTCAACATATCCTAAGCTTTAGAATAAATCCACACACATTATACATTCATATCTGTAAGCAGAAGTTAGTTTAAAAGAGGTTTTAAAAGGTTCACATTTCAACACCAGACCAAGAGGGGCAGTCCACTCAGAGAGTGGGCGGGGCCTATGGTTTGGAACCAGGCTACTAGCACCCTCCTGGACCAGAGTACCATTCCCTTGATCACCAAGAATACAAGATTTAAGTCTATAGAGAGTCATATTTTAGGGGAATTCCGCCTCAAATAACTTGCCCCGGAACCACTCACCATCTTAGTTCACATATAATTGATTAAATTAATAACAAATATCTAAATATTGAATAAAGCAACTTATATTACTGTCAGAGGTGCACACAAAAGTCAGAGTAAACCTGAAAATCATCCATGTAGCGTCATATTTTTAGGGGACTTCCGCCTCTTATAACCAGGCCCAGGAACCATTCACCGTCTTGGTTCTCATATCCCTGTGTTCAAGAGCACCAAACCCAGGTGTCAGTACCAGTTCTGTGGCTCTAGCTCATTCTGGGGTTATACAAGGCAGAAATCCCCATGATAGTCTATTTATGGAATGTCACTCCATTGACTTCAACATATTTTTGGTCATCAGGGAACAAATGTATGCTTTTCCTAGGATTTTCAAATCATCTAAATCTGTATTTTAAAGTCATCGAATATAGGAAAAAGAACAACAAGGAGTGTCTGGCACCTGGGAGAAAATTGAGCCAAGAAAACAACTAAAGGCCAAGATGCTCAACACCAAGTCACTGTGGCTCCAGAAACGGGTCCAAGAAACCTATAAAATCAAGGATAAGGAGGTCAAAAAGAGCGCAAGGAATGACAAAAGGTTTTTTTTATTGAGATGTTAGCTTGCTAAGCAGAACAGGCAGCAGCAAGAGGTGAAATGAGTGTAGTGTATAAAATCACCAAACAACTCAGTGGAAAGAACATCAGCCCAGCCACTCTGCCCCTGTAAAAGATAAAGCTGGAAACAAGCTCTTAACAGAGAGCGAACAGGCAGCAAGATGGGTGGAGCACTTCCGCGAAGTCCTCAACTGCCCTGAACCAGAACATACTGCTACCCCAGCATCTGCAGATAATATACTTAACATCAACATCAGCCCCCCAACTGAAACAGAAGTCAAGAGTGTCATCAAAGCAACAAAGAATGGTAATGCCACAAGCAGTGATTACATCCACGCTGAGATGCTGAAGGCTGACCTCAACACCTCAAGAAGAAAGGAAATCTGAAGAATTGCAACAACTGGCGAGGCATCACATTGCTGTCCATACCATCCAAGCTCTTCTGCAGAATCCTACTGGGCATAATTGACATGGCGATTGAGACAGGAACTGAGAACTGAGACAGGAACAGTCAGGATTCAGGAAAGGAAGAGGGTTCGATAGCTTATACCGTGACACATTGTGGAAGATTGTGCAATCCTATGGAATCCCTCCAAAGATGACTGCATTGATAAGGATGTTTTACCATCAATTTGAGTGTAGTGTCATTGTCAATGGCAACCTCACGGAATGGTTCCCTGTGGAATCTGGTGTACGCCAGGGATGTATCATCTCCCCCATACTCTTCCTTATTGCCATTGACTGGACCATGCGGAATTCAATCTCAGACAAGCCCAGAGGCATCTAGTGAACTCTCTTCACCCAGCTAGAAGATCTCGATTATGCTGATGACCTTGCTGTTCTTTCCATCAATCACACCCACTTGCAAGAGAAGACAGATAGGACTGACAGATTTGCCAAACAGATCGGTCTGAAAAATGAACATCTCCAAAACCCAAGTGATGTGCATGTACTCAACACCACATGCACCAATCACCGTGGATGGTAACTCCCTTGACTATGTTGAGGAGTTCACATATCTGGGAAGTCTTCTCAGTAAGGACAATGCATGCAGTAGGGACATCAGTATAAGGCTCGGGAAAGCTCGCAGCACATTTGCAAGCCTCCAGACCATCTGGAAATCTAAGCAGTACAGCCTAAAAAACAAGATCCAACTGTATAACAGCAACGTTAAGTCAGTTTTGCTGTATAGCTCAGAATCCTGGCGAGTGGTTGAGAGTGACATGAACAAGATCAATTCATTCCACAATGGGTGTCTCCGGAAGATATGTCGCATCTTTTGGCCAGACAAGATCTCGAACAAGGACCTGTACAAAATGACAAACTGTCGCAATGTGGTGCTGGAAATCAAACACAGACGGCTCAGATGACTCGGACATGTCCTCCGAATGGACCAGAACAGCATTCCTAAAGTAGCCTTGAGATGGACCGAACCTGGAAAGAGGAAACAAGGGTGGCCAAAAACAACCTGACGAAGAACTGTAACTTCAGAACTGAAGATGGCAAACCTAACATGGGGTGAGGCAGAACATGCTGCACAGGATAGGACCAGATGGAAGCAGATCGTCGCAGCCTTATGTTCCACAGGGAACGAAGAGGATTAAGTAAGTAAATCTGTATGTTAGATGTCCTAAAGATGCCCAAAATAGAAAATAAAATAAAATAAGGGGGATGCGTATGGACCCATTTGAGTACTAAACCGTTTTCTGTAATGGTGGCCTCTAATTTGCATTTTTAGGAGTAAGCTTACCGTAACTAATTGCATTAAAAATACACACATTGTCTGACCCTCATAACATAGATATATTCACTTTATTTGTCAGTTTTGCTTGCTTTGTCATAGAGTAATTGAAGACATAGTGCATAATTGGCCGCCATGTTGTTATGCAAATTGGAATGTTTTTTTCAGATTCAGCACCCTTGAATTATGTAAAATTGCCTGGTACCCCACTTTTACCCCAAAATGCCTCTAACAATATTTTTTTTCAGAAATCCCACGGGTCTAATATGATTTACTGTCATGATCAAGCTGCTCGATGCTTTTTCGCAATATGTCTGCAGCTCTATGTAGTATGTGCCAGTCAGAGAGACCTTGACTTGGCTGTTGTGTCTCACAGTCTTCTGTAGAAGTGTCTCTTCTGGCTTTTCTTGGAGATGTGCAGCCATGTGTCTTTTTAGATTACCTTTGTCAACAAACTTTGCTACAAACTGAACAACTAAAACCTTTCTTCCTAGTGAGACTCTGCATGGAGTCAGTTCCTTTCGATGATTTCAGGTCCTGGGATAGCTTTGTAGCTCAAAGACAAAATCTGTCCACATGTTGTGTCTTGTGTGACTTCAGTGTGTTTAAAGGTCAGTGTGTCAGTGTGTTTAAAGGTGACTGATCTACACTGGTCTCCACTCATCACTGTCTTCAGTGATGTCAGAATCAGAATCAGTTTTATTGTCACATCACAGGTTTACAAGGTAAAAAAGTGGGTGAAATTCGCTTTTGTACATCGTTCCCATCGCAACGTTAGTTTCCATAGAAAGAAGAGGGGGGGGGGGGGGGAGAAGAAGAGGGGGTGGGGGGCAAGTGGGAAGGAGATCAAAACAAGAGAGCAACAGAAGGCCAGACAAGTTATCTACATATTTACAAAGTACCTGAGATAATAAAAAAAACTAAAAAAAACTAAGGTGCCTGAGCATAGCAGCAATGTATGTATACTGTGCATGTTATACTTATACTGTGCATGATATACATATGGATGTTAAGGTGCTTAGAGGAAAAGAGCACAATAAGAAAGACAAAAAAAGTCAGTGCGTTATACATGGGATTAAGGTGCAAAAGGTCAGTGCGTGTCCACCTAGGGTGCACTGACCCTAGTATAATCCGCAAGTAGCTCCATGAGGGAGTGCAACAAAAAGTCATTTGTACCTGGTGTAGTCCACAGGTGTGTCCGAGGTGGAGCTAAGTCCAAGTCATTGTCCCTGGTATAATCCACAGGTGTGTTCAGGAAGAGCCAGAAAAGTCTGCACCGCCTGTTGTCAGGCTGCTGAACAAGGCCTATGCCTCATTCAGGCTTATGCCCCATTCAGCATTCTGACAGCAGCCGGATTAAAACTGCACCAGTACCTGGTGGTGGAACTCTTGATACTGCGGTAGAGCCCCTTGCCCGGTCGCGGTCGTTGTAGGGGTTTGAACAGTCTGTGACTTGGGTGGTGCTTGTCCTTGATGATGCGCTTGGCTTTGACCACGCACCGCTTTTTGTACAGTTCCTGGAGTGCTGGGAGCTCGATTCCCATTATCCGCTCTGCCGATCGCACTACTCGCTGTAGGCTGATCTTTTCTCGGGCAGTGCAGTTCCCGTACCAGCCCGTGACACAGCCTGTTAGGATGCCTTCAACAGAACTGTTGTAATACAGCCTGAGGATGCGATGTCCTACTCCGAGCTTCTTCAGGCGGCGGAGCCAGTACAGTCGCTGCTGAGCCTTTTTTCTCACGTGTGTGGTGTGCGTCTCCCATTTGAGGTCCTCCTCGATGTGTACTCCGAGGAACTTGAACTCGCTGACCCTTTCCACTGCAGCACCGTCGATGAGGATGGGCGCATGGTCTCTCCGCGGCCTCCTGAAGTCCACGATCAGTTCTTTGGTCTTGTCGACGTTAAGAGAGAGGTTGTTCTCCCGGCACCAGAGTGCCAGTGAGTTGATCTCCTCTCTATAGTCAGACTCGTCGTTGTTGACGATTCGGCCTATCTCTGTCGTGTCGTCCGCGTACTTTATGATGGTGTTGGAGACATGTGTGATGTCATGTCAGATTCAGAACAGTGTGAAGAGAGGAGCTGGTCATCACTAGTTGGATGTGATGTGATGTTCCACAGTCCTCTACATCAGCTTGTGTTCAGTTGAGGCGCTGGCTACATGCTCTGTCTCTCTGTATTCACCATCATCATCTTCACGTTTCACTGCTATTGCAAATATGGCGCAGGTTTATCACCAGAGATTTTTTTTTCAAATTTGCCCCTCGGAAATGCAGGTTCCACACAGAGATTCCAGACTAATATCTACGCAGTGATATTAGTCTGGCCATGCCAGGCTAGCACCTGTCAGCGGGGAGTGTTGGGCGGAAGGAGTAGGACGAAGGCTCTACGTTCTCCTGGTGAGGGCTCCTCACTGGCAGGTGAGTTGTTAGGATACAACAGCAGTGACAACACAGAAATATGTGTAGGGAGGAATCAATTGTTACGACTAAATTGGGGAGAAAAAGGGGTAAAGCATAATTGTCTACTGTAAATTAATAAAAAAGAAAGAAGAGAAGATGGATGCAGGGACCGGGCTGAGCTCGTAGTCAACGAGGGCTGCTCACCAAACATGTCTTCACTCACTGCAGCTGCACCATTTGAGTGGCAGAAAACATGGCTTCCACCGCGTACGCCGTACGTCATCCTTGGCAGCAGCAGGAAGGTTCTGCATGTCACGCAGATGCCATGTGATCCATCTTGCATAATGGTGATGACCAGCAGCAACGAAATAGGGCAGCATCTCTTCCAGTAAGCTCACATCACGACATGTTTAAATGTTGAAAAATAAATACATAATAGTAATGCTAAATACAAATAATAATAGTGATAAAAAGAGGTCCCCCCCTCTCTTTTCTTTAATCCTAGTTTCAAAGCCTATTGCAGCCAGTTGCTGCAGTGTCTCCCTTGTGGGTGGGCTCACTAGAACACCGTCCAGGATAACCTCTCCGTCCTCCACGTCATTTGCCTCAGTGAAGTCAATTACTTTACGCCAGATGTCCGCTGTGTAGTCTTTTAAAAAGTTGCTGCTTGCTGCAGTTATGGAGGAGCGATCGCAGCTTGGTGACACAAAAAGAAGTCTAGTAGATGAAAAAGTCAGTACATTTGGGTGTTTGGTGAAAGACTTGGAGGCTTGAAGTGTATAGCCTAATACTGGAATTCGGCAAGTGTGGCATTTTATGAGGGGGAGCTGGGACACTGCCGGGATCAGTAAAGGAGCCTCAAGGTCCTTTCTTTGGTTAACTCCATTATATCCCGTAGCCATATGTTGACTGGGTACCGAAGCTGTCAACCACCCCTAGAGATCCTGCAACCCTACAAATACATGCAATGCTGCTGATGACCAACCACCTCGATAATTATCAGATTGATCTGCACGACCCGACCACCGCCGAAAGAGACCTGCCATATCTGACGACTAATCAGTCGATATTGTGACGATTTGCTCGATTGGTTACACAACGACCTTTGGATGAACCATGTCTCGGACCAGAACTTTGGGAAAATTACTTGCGTTATAAACAGGAGGCTGGCTCGCTTGCAGACGAAAAGGAAATTTCTATGTGGACAAGTGGTTTCCATGCCTAATGTCTGCATATGAGCAGAACTGTAGCAAGATTTTGCTTACGGAAGAGTAGCAGTGCGACACCGAGCATTGCATCAGTGGTGCCACAACGTGAATAATCTGCCTGGATGTTTAACAGCCTTGGAACGTGTGAACAGAGGCCTCAAACAGAGGGATCTCAGTATCGGTGCAGAATGACGCCGACTCCACTCACCCCAGGGGACTCCGAGCTCTCCAACCTGAGGTCCCAGCTTCACACCTGGCCGATGTCCTCCGAAGAAAGTCCTCGGTCCTCTCCCAGATCAAATAAGATAATCCATGGTGCATCTTCGGCCAACTCTCCCTCTTGGGTAACGGTTGTAAAGAAAAGGTCTTCTCTACCGTTTTCACTTCTCCCACTGTTCAACTGTTTCTGCAGAGCGAGTTGTTGGCGGGAAGCTACCGCTAGTTAGCAACATGCTAACGGAAGCGTCCGGGGAGGGTTGCTATGGACAACCGAAGCAGGAAGCTACCGCTAGTTAGCGTCATGCTAACAGTAGCGTCCAGGGTTGCTATGGACACCCATTCACACGATGCCCAAGAACAACAGCTCCGCTCTAACCCCAACTCCACTAGGAAGCGTACTTCTACCTCACCGACCCCGAAAAAAGAACGCAAACGCAGCCGACGCTGTTCACCGCTGTCCTCCTGTCGCCAACCTGTCCGAGCGTGCTTCATCTCCGCCGTCCAGCGGAATATTGGACACAGATGTTCCAAATGATGACATCACCGTTCCGGCCGAGACAGTAGCCAGTGACCCCCCTCCTCCCACCCGGTCATTGAAACTATTCCCACTGCTAATGCAACAGAGACCATTGCAGCCAATGCTGGCGCCGCCAAACCCCTGCTTATTCCACTCCCAAAATACATCCTCGTGGGTGATTGATTCTATAGTAAGACATGTAGCCATTCCAGATTGCATTACATACTCATTCTTTGGTACAAAAATCAAGGACTTGGTCCAGGTATAGGACCAGGTATTCTCCAGCGTCATCAGTCTGTCCATACTGTTATCGTGCACGTGGGAGCCAATGACAAAACATCAAGAGGTATCCAATCAGCAGATTTGCGCAAGGAATATGAGACTTTAGCCAACTTAATTGAAAACCTGAAAAAAGGTGCATTTTCTCAGGCTTAATACCAACCCTCCATAACAGCTCTGACCTATTCAGTCGCCTATTCAGTACTGATATTTGGATTCGGAATTTCTGTGTTGCCTGTGGATATGGGTACATTGACTATTTTGACTCAGTTTGGAAGATCCCCAAGCTATTTTATGACAACATTCACCTAAATTATGAGGGGAAAAAAATACTGGCCACAAATATCACTCGCCAGCTTACTGACACTACATGACGCCAATAACCAATATCCCCCCTCTCCACATTGCCATCCCCCCCACCACACATTCCCATGGCCCCCTTTGTCATCCCTGTTTTGTTATCTCACCGACCACGTAATATTAGACACCTACATTATGTACCCCCAACAAGATGCCTCCAACCACTTCCTCCGGCTCCTACTGTTGAAGCCTCGCTGGACCGCAATCCTTTACACTAGAAATTAGATTTTCTGTTCCTCACAGAGACGTGGCAGAAAAGCAAGGACTATACCTCCTTGATTGAGCTCTGCCCAACAGACAGTGCCTTCATCTGTTCCCCCAGGAACACAGGTCACGTCGGGGGTGGCCTAGCAGTGGTCCACAAAAAACGCTTCTTAACACGGACAGTGAACCCTGGTTCCTTCTCCTCCTTCGAGCTGTTAATGGCCAAAGTCGGACGCTCTAATCCTTTTTATTGTATTTTAATTTATCGCCCTCCCGGTCCAAACAGTTATTTTATCTGAGTTTAGTGATTTTTTAACCTCTATCATCAAATTTGAGAGAGTCCTGATGAGAGAAATAAGAGATTATTTCTTGTAATCTGTCTTTTAATTCTAACTGTTTAATTGATAAGAGAAAGCATTCACGTTTCATGTCTTCACATCAAGATTTGCTGCCGCTTTTGACAGCAAACTAGTTTTAGGACAGCCTTTGCAAATAGATGCTGAGAGCTTGGTTAACTATTTTAATTCACACTGTTTGTCATTTTAGATGAGGTTGCTCCCTTAAAAACTATGTCCGTTCCCTCTGTAAACTCCTCCCCTTGGTTGACTGAGGCGACTCACTGCTTTAGACGGAGATGTCGAAAAGCTGAGCGCCTCTGGAAAGCCACCAAGCTTCAGGCCGACCGTATTATTTTAAGAGAACTTTTAATCCAGTACAATAACGTAGTCAAGGATGTGCAGGCTTTTTTGCTAATATCATTGCCTCTAGAAAGCAAAATCCGAAAATACTGTTTAATACAATGAATAACATTGTCAGCCCTGCCCTTCCCACTGTCCCAGTCTTCTCTAACAAAGACTGTAATGACTTTCTTTAATTTTTTGTAGTCAAGGTGGACAAAGTCAGAGCCAATATTACCCCCTCCTCCTTTCCCCTCCCTCCCTGTCCTTACTCGGCCGTCATCCATCTGCAGTTTCTCCCCTATCTCCCTGCACGAACTGACCGACCTTGTGAGGTAAATGAAAACATCTTCCTGTCCACTAGACATCCTGCCCACATCCATGTTAAAGGATATCTTTAACACAGTAGCCCCGTGCTTACTCTTAATCATTAATTCCTCACTGACATCTGACCGCGTTCCAGCTAATTTCAAACAGGCAATAATTCAACCACTCCTCAAAAAAACTACCCATTACTGTTAAATTACAGGCCAATCTCCAAATTATCTTTCATCTCCAAAGTTTTAGAAAAAGCAGTGGCCAGTCAGATCAATAACTAAATCAACACAACATCTGCGACAAATTCCAATCAGGCTTTCGTCAAAAACACTCCAAAGAAACAGCCCCTCTTAGAGTCACAAGCGACATAATGTCATCTGATGTCGGCAACTGATCCATCCTGGTGTTGCTAGATCTTAGCGCAGCCTTCGACGCCTTGGACCATCGTATTCTGGTCGACAGGCTCAGGAAGTGGGTGGGGGTCTCTGGGAGCGCTAGACTGGTTCCAGTCATATTTATGGTTACGTTATTATAGAACGCCAGCCCAGCTAACGGGGCTAAATTAGCCTGGAGCGGCTAACATAGCTATGCAGCTAAACAACAATCTCACGTCGCTAATCCTGTATAATGTCGTACTGAAAGCTGCTTGGTTATAACATCTATCTAGTGCTCCACGACAAAATATGGGTGATGATTGGGATGTTATGATTTATGATGCTGGGGAATGGGGATGTGGCTATTTATTTTACGTTTTGATGCTTGAAGTCAACATCTCTTTTTCTTTTCTCTCTTTTTTGGTTTTCTTTTTCTCACCGTAGAATGTCTGCCCAGAAAACTCCGGGTTAAAATAATTACGAGCGGCTGCGGTCGTTACTAATAAAGGCACAACGCTAATTCTATAATGTTTCACAGATAGCTGCCTTTTGGGGGGGGGGGGGGGGGTTCTATGGGGAAATATGAGGGATAAATACTTGGTTCCGATCCACGATGTGGGCGATGTGTTTAATAACTTTGTTTTTACTTTTATTCTCTATCTCGGACGGCATTAAAGTCGCTAAACATCGTTAATCATATTGTGTTGTAGGTTAACCCCCGGTGTAGCTTTCAAAATAAAAGATCACATGCATCGTAAAGCGAACAGCACTGTACTATAATGTAATTTCCGGGGCAGCTTTCAAAATAAAGGATCACTAGTACCGTTAAGCGAACTATACTGTGATGTAATGTAACTTCCGGGGCAGCTTTCAAAATAAAAGATCACTAGCTTCGTTAAGCGAACTATACTGTGATGTAATGCAACTTCCGGGGCAGCCTTCAAAATAAAAGATTTCTATTATTAAAGGTAGGGTAAGTGATTTGCATTGGTTAAAATAAGTGTTAAATAGCTCTATATTCTGATAGTACTCATTGCTATAGAGTGTTTGTTCAGTATTAGGAGTCTCCTTGTCTCTCCAGCTCTTTATTAAACAGAAAATGCATTTTCGTTTCAGTTTCAGTTTCATTTCCAATTGTATCCAACCAGGACAGAGAACTCAATCAGGATACAAATTAAACAAGTGAAATTGGAAGTGATGACACAAAGAAATGAGCAGACAAAATTGGAACTGGAACACTATACAAATTAAGCTTAAAAATGGGTACTTTCTCCTGATTGGCTGAGATTTTGACACCTACCGAAAAATGTATTTTCTGTTTATTAAAGAGCTGGAGAGACATGGAGACTCCTGTTACTGAACAAACACTCTATAGCAATGATTACTATCAGAATATAGTATTTTAACCTTTTAACAAAATACTTTTTGTTTTAACCCAAAAATATCACTTACCCTACCTTTAAGCGAACCGTACTGTGCTGCAATGCAACTTCCGGAGTAGGTTTCAAAATAAAGGTTACACAACGTAGTTACACTCGCCTCAATGGACTCAACAGGACAGAAGGGGGTCTAGTTGGGCCAATTGGCACTAACAACCCCTAAATACTAAACATTAGTTCCATATAAATGAATAGTTTATGGTTTATGTTAGTTACTGAGGGGACTGCTATGATAATTTTCTTTATTATCACTTTATTGTATTATTATTTCAGCTACTCATTTAATTAACTTCCCTCCTCCCCTCTTTTTCTCCCCCCTCTCTTCCCCACTCTACCTCTCTTACCCATCTACTATGTCCCTGTAATAATTGTGCCCCCCCCCCCCCCCCCCCCCCCCTCGTGGGTTTAATATTTTTTCTCTTTATTTTTAGTAAGTTTAATGCTATCTAAATAAATAGAGTGAGAAGGAGAACTACTGTAATTATACGTAACCACATAATACAGTTGATCTATGTGTTGGTGCTCTTAGTTTATATGACTTTATAAGTTTAGCTCTACAAATACACGTATCATGGGCTTACGGATCGGCTGTTTTTCTTCTCGTTTAGTTTTTTTTTTTGACGTACGTTCCCGACTGGATGGGACTATGGAGGTCGGGGGGCTATTATATTTGTCTGATGGTAATTGGGGTGTGTGTGTGTATGGGGGGGGGGGGGGGGGTCGGATTACCTAAAGGAAAAAAAGGGGGGGAAAAAAATCTCCATTTGAAATCTCACAAGTCTGTAAATGGTACGACCTTACTAATGAGGAGGGAGATATAGGTAGAGGGTTCTGACTGGTAGTATCATGTTGTATGTAATGTTTACAAATAGAGTGTAACGAAACAACATATTATTATTTTCTATGTTCTATGTTTCATTTATTTACTATTATCATTAATATTATTTAACTAGAATGTTTTTATTACGGGGCCAGAGCTCAGCTCTGGACCTGTTTTAAGATTGGCAGTATTCTGTTTCTGCCACTTTTCGAAGTTCTGGCTGAACCGTGCTGTCGCTTTTTACGAAACTCGGCCATATGGTAGATGGTCATGAAAAACGATCAAGAAATAATTCTCACAATCTTTCGTCAAAAGGTGGCGCTATAGCAAAATGCCAACTTTGAACAGGTACAACTCATGCCCTGTTTGACCTACAGCCATGAAACTTCAATATACATATGCGTCTACTCATGATCAACAACTTTCACACTCTGACTTTTGACCTCTGACCTTTAGATCTCCCACCATTTTGAATTATATGAAAAACAGTTCAAACCTATCTCCTCCTGGGATTTTTGAGTAATCTGCACGAAACGTTTTACACATGAACTTTGGACCTATGCCGACAAACAAGCAGCAAAGATGTTCCATAAGTGAAAAAATGAAGCTTTAATGAGCCAATGAATATTGCAGTTTTATGACAATTATTCATCTGCCCCTAACACATACATGCAGACTCACATTTCTTTGAAACTTTGCGGTAATGTTGAGGGTCATTCCAAATATCACTGAAACCAATCTTACTCCAATTGGTCAAAGGGGGGCGCTATAGCGATTTTTTTTTTAATGCAAACTTTAAACAGGCAAAAGTCATGCCTCGTTTGGCCGACAGCCATTAAACCTGCTTACACATGTGCCTTGACTCATGAGGAACACATGTATAACGTTGACCAGTAAGCTCCGCCCTTAGATTGTCCGCAATTTTGAGCAGTTTGAAAAACACTTAAACCCAGGATTTTTCAGCTATTTGCGTGAAACTGTATCATCTGTGTGATCTCCTTTTTCACAGGTTTTTGTCTGTTGGTCCAATGGCTTCAGCATCAGCCTCTGGATCCAAGGTCGCCAGTTCAAGCCTCAACTCTTGCTGGCTACTTCTCAATTGTATCGCACAAAACATGACTGTATCAATTAATGCATGCGCAACTGTTAAAGGTAACATGAAATAATTCTTGGAGAGAGTATTTTTTGCAATATATTACAAAATTGTGAAAATAGCCGATCTACAATCTCACAACTTTTCGGATAGCAACGTGTTTCTGAGCTTGTAGATCGGCTGCTGTGTTATCTCTTTTTTCACAGGTCTTGTCTGTTGGTCCAATGGCTTCTCCCTTAAGTGAGTGCCTCATGACTGCAAAGTTGCCGGTTCAAGCCTCACTTGATGCAGACTCATTTAAGTTGAATTGCAAAAAACAATATAGCTGCAAGCAGCGATAAGCGGGGCCAGGGAATGCAGAAAGAAAACAGAAAGAAGCAATGATAAGTAATATGCACAATAAGCCATAGAAACATAGAAGAATGAACTTGAGAGAATGAAGACCATGCAATTAACAAATGAGCATTTTAAACCCTCACTAACCCTAACCTCAGTAAAACAACGCCTAAGCCTATCCTCAAGAAACACTATTTGTAAACACAAGAATGTCAAATCATGATCACCTCAATAGATTGTCGCGGACAGGGGTCGGACCAGCGATCTACGGACTCTGAGGTTGCCTCTCTTCTCATTGAGCTAGATATATGGCCTCCCTGGTAGTGTCTGTTGATAATTATAAGTATTTCCGTCCATTATGAACCAAGCCTCTGTGTCCCGAACAACTCTAGATCACTGGTTCACAAACCATTTACCAATAAAGGCATTTTTGTGTCTCCTCGGAACGAAAACTAGTGAAAGTAGCCGATCTACAAGCTCACAAAACGTTGCTATCTGAAAAGTTGTGAAATTGTAGATCGGAGAGAGAGAGAGAGAGAGAGACATGGAAACGGAATAGATTGAAGAGATAAGGATAATTCCTTTAACAGGTCCGTTCATGAAAGTCCTTGCGGTCTTGTTTCCAATGAGGGCCTGTGAGCAATTAGGGGTTAAGAGTCTTGCTCAGGGACAAATTTCATTTGCTGGCCTGGCCTGGAATCGTACCTGGGGCAACTAGGGCCTCTGGCTCCCTAGGCTGGCTCACTAACCACTCAGCTATGGCCACCCCTCAAGAGAGAGAGAGAGAGAGAGAGAGAGAGAGAGAGAGAGAGAGAGACATGGAAACAGAATAGATTGAAGAGAGAGAGAGAGACATGGAAACAGAATAGATTGAAGAGAGAGAGAGAGACATGGAAACATAATAGATTGAAGAGAGAGAGATGGAAGCAGAATGGATTGATTGGACATATCAACCTATTGCCATTAACAGGAATCGAACCCTCAACCTTCGGATTGACAGGCTGCAACACTACCTATAGTGCTATAGCTTTGTCCAGGCTAATGTTGTCTGTTGAAGATAAAAGTGAACTAGTGAAAGCAGCCGATCTACAAGCTCAGAAACACGTTGCTATCTGAAAAGTTTTGAGATTGTAGATCGGCTATTTTCAGAATGAAGTATGTCATACATTGCAAAAACATACCTTCTCAGATAAGCATTTCATGTTATCTTTATCAATTGCATATGTATTCATTAATACAGTCTTGTTGTTTGCAATGCACTTTAAATGAAGTCTCCACCAAGTGAGGCTTGAAACGGCAACCTTGATGTTGTGAAACATTTACTTAAGCGGGAAGCCATTGGACCAACAGACCTGATCCAGTGAAAACGGAGGTCAAACAGATGATACCATTTTACGCAAATAACCGAAAAATCCTGGGTTTAAGTGTTTTTCAAACTGCTCAAAATTGCGGACAATGTAAGGGCGGAGAGAGAGACATGGAAACGGAATAGATTGAAGAGAGAGAGACATGGAAACATAATAGATTGAAGAGAGAGAAAGATGGAAGCAGAATGGATTGATTGGACGTCTCAACCTATTGCCATTAACACTACCTATAGTGCTATAGCTTTGTCTAGGCTGAGGTTGTCTGTTGAAGATAAAATTGAACCAGTGAAAGCAGCCGATCTACAAGCTTTTGAGATTTTAGATCGGCTATTTTCAGAATGAAGTATGTCATACATTGAAAAGACATACTCTCAAATAAGCATTTCAGGTTATCTTTAACAATTGCACTTGCATTAATTGACACAATCATGTTGTGTGCAATGCAACTTAAATGAAGTCTGCATCAAGTGAGGCTTGAACTGGCAACCTTGAGGTTCTAAGGCACACACTTAAGCGAAAAGCCATTGGACCAACAGACCTGACCTGGTGAATGAGAGAGAGAGAGAGAGAGAGAGAGAGAGAGAGAGAGAGAGAGAGAGAGAGAGAGAGAGAGAGAGAGAGAGAGAGAGAGAGAGAGAGAGAGAGAGAGAGAGAGAGAGGGTGTGATTATGGATTGAGAGGGAATGACAGCAGGTGAGGTGGGTAGATCCAATCCATGGGAATAGGCCAGGTGGACTGTTGCTGTTGCTCACTTTCTACAAGAACATAATTATGTCAGAAAATTGACAAACAAATATTGTTAAGCATTTCATGTTATTTTTAACAATTGCACATGTATTCACTGATACAGTCATGTTGTGTGCAATGCAACTTTAATGAAGCCTGCATCAGGTGAGGCTTGAACTGGCAACCTTGGTGTTGTGAGGCATTCGTTTAAGGGAGAAGGCATTGGACCAACAGACAGAAACTGTGAAAAAAGAGATCACACAGATGATACAATTTCACGCAAATAGCTGGAAAATCCTGGGTTTAAGTGTTTTTCAAACTGCTCCAAATTGCGGACAATCTAAGGGCGGAGCTTACTGGTCAACGTGATAGATGTGTTCCTCATGAGTCAAGGCACATGTGTAAGCAGGTTTAATGGCTGTCGGCCAAACGAGGCATGACTTTTGCCTGTTTAAAGTTTGCATTTTCAAAAAATCGCTATAGCGCCCCCCTTTGACCAACTGGAGTAAGATTGGTTTCAGTGATATTTGGAATGACCCTCAACATTACCGCAAAGTTTCAAAGAAATGTGAGTCTGCATGTATGTGTTAGGGGCAGATGAATAATTGTCATAAAACTGCAATATTCATTGGCTCATTAAAGCTTCATTTTTTCACTTATGGAAAATCTTTTGCACATGTTTGTCGGCATAGGTCCAAAGTTCATGTGTAAAACGTTTCGTGCAGATTA